>NC_136602.1:11573847-12773847 GCF_910589615.1 Taurulus bubalis
TCCCCGGGCAAATCACGGCAGCTGGAATTCACCCCCGCCCCCTTCCACAACCTCCTCAGTGTCAGAGAAGCACATGCACACACACACATACAGTATATATGTACCCCTCACACACCAGGGAAGCAGGCAGGCATGGAACTGGTCCGGGATTTTATCTGAGGTGACAGCTCCTCACACTTCAGTGTTTGGATCACCTCAAGTATCTGGGCTATGAGGGGAAATGAGCACTGCTCCACTACAAAGTCCAGATTTAGATTGACTGAGCTTGTCCTCGGGCCTGTGGGCTGCTGCTGCTGCTGCTGCTGCTGCTGCTGCTGCTGCTGCTGCTGCTGCTGTACTGCTGCTCCGCCTGACAGAACACCCACTTCTGCTGCGAGGGACTGGTGTGTGCTTGTGTGTACATCTGCTTACTGTATATGTGTGCATGTGTACAGCCTACTTTGAAGAGTCAGAGAGAGTGGGGGAACGAGAGCGATGTGTCAGGTTTGGTTAGAATTGAGGGTGGCATCAGAATATGCTCGGCACTAATATGGCACCAGTATCTCTGTCCCTATCTCTGCTTTCTGTCACTTAGTTGCCATTCTCTCCCCGCCCTTGACAATGTCTCTTTGGATTATGTGATTGGACTTAGCGCTCGGAGCACCCCTCATCCCTCTGCGACACCGCCTCTCCCATAAGTCTCTCCTTTTCCGCCCTGTCTCCGTCCCGGCCCCACCTCCTGCTATAATACACTTGATGTCTATTTAAAAAGCCTGGTGAAAGCTGTATCTGTTCTGCTGTCAGAGGATCATTGACAGCACTAATGCCACTTGTCCTTGCCTCATTTGGTGAGAGGTGACACCTAGCCGCAGCCCGCCACATTCATCAAGTGGCAGTGGGAGCGCTGTGACATCAGAGTCAGAGCAGACAAGCCACAGAACTGTGGGCAGCCTTCTCTCCCTGGACAGCAACAAGAAAGCACGGTGATCTGGCTTTCATCCTATGAGCTGCGTAGAGGGCATGTGGCTTCCTAAATGACCTTACCTTTGCTTAACCTACTGTTCATACTGTATAGTAGATATATATTATACATGCAGCTTCTTAGTTGCAGCTGCACCATGCAAGACATTGCATAAAATGTATACTGTAGCAAGTTTTTCAACTCCTCTATTGTCTAGTGTGTTCTATTGGCCTATTATTATCTGCACATACGCAAATACCATGTCATACATTGAACATTTCTCACTGAAAATGATCGTCTGTGTCCTTAAGGTCTTACTGGGAAAAAAAGGTCAATGCATTAAAATATTAATAATAATATTGAATGATACATGTTTTCTTATTTATTTGTATAACTACAAGCATGACTTCACCTCATCTGAATCTCTCACTCTGTTTTAGGGGTATTCGCCAAGTGTCGCTACATCTACTACGGCAAGCACTCAGAAGGCAACAGATTCATCCGAAACGACCAACTCTGATGGACAGCTGGTCAGGCACAAAGAGGGACGTGAGTGACAAAGGATGTGAACAGAAATCAGTCTTTTGTTTATTAGAACGTGGTGATAATCGAGCCACCTGATCTCCCACTGGGAAAAAAATATGTTTAACTTCATCACAAGATTTAGTTATGTAAGAGGAATGGGTTTTTTTTTGTCCGTAATCCAACCCCATACTTAGGGCCTCCTCTGCTGTGCTGGGTCTGCATCTGCCTCCCTTCCTCCAGCTCAGAGTTAGAGATGACACTCCCACTGACATGATTGCCTCTAAGCATCAGCAACCGCACAACGCCAGACACACACAACACACACGCAACGACAGTCTCTGTCTCTCTCTTTTACGTTCTCTTACACACAGTCAGTGACAAACACAGCCTGCCAATTGTTTCCTTTCCTTTGACAGCCATGATGGATCACCTGTCCACTCCCGCCACTAATCAAGGGTGAAAGGGGTGACGGTCACACACACCTGAGGCCTGACATGGACGCATCGCTCTCTTTCTCGCTCTCTTTCTCATACATAAGCACACACAAACACATATATACCTGCTGATTAAAACATTAAGACATTGCAAAGAGTTTGACAGAACAACGTAACAACATTTCCGAAGGCAAGCTCAGTCTATCTCGTTTAGTTTGTGGCAGACTACAAAATGGGTTTCCTTCTTTTGTTTTAATTCATTTTATTGAATGAATTTTGTTTTTGTCTCAGTCAGATGTATTTCTGATATCTGACTGATGTTTTGGTCAGTTTATGCTGAAAGTGTGTATATGTTAGCACATGTGTAGAGATGTATCAAATGCAGCTTTTAATGTAAAAAACATTCCATAACTATAATAATTAAGAGCAGAGTTCTTAATTCAGGTATATCGTTATGTATTATAGTGCCATTTTCTCATGTTGTTTTGCCTTTTCCCCCACTGTATGTCTTCGACCAGTTAACTACTTGTTACTGAAATATTGCCTTCATTGTTTGCATTTAAACAAAGAATAAAACATGTTATTCAGAAAATTGCATCTAATGGAATATTGTTTCTCCAGTTTATTTTTTTTTTTTAGGTTTACATTTTATAATATGTGTATGATCACAATGGTGTACACTGTAAATGTGTGAACAAATGTGTATTATGATGTTTAATACCTTATCACAACAGTGTATATGTCTGCCATCTTTTAGAGTCTTAGTTTAAGCTCTCCAGTCAACCTTCCAATCTAAAATGTTGACATGAATGATGTCATATTTCTGGCATTAAATTGTATGAGCTGGAATCCTTCAAGTGATTAAAACTGTTTGTCTGACATGTGTCTCTTGTCAAATTGCTCCAGAGTTTCAAGATACTTCCTTCACATCAAGTCTTTCTGCCACCGTAATGTACTGTATTCCTAATGATCAAATGTCCAACACATTCATATTTTGACTGTGTACAGCCTACACAGCCAACAGAGCCCATCAACATTGTAATAGCCTTGTGTGACTCATAATTACAACCTTCAAAAGTGGTTATGAAAGATGTCCCTGACGGACATCTCGGTTCAAGTCATGAGGCTTGATTACACTACCTGCTCCTATAGAGGTGAAGTACCTGGACAAACCATAGTGACGAGATCGAGACGAGATGTTTGCTGTACATGTATTTGGAATTTGAAAGAAGCCATGTTGAGCTTCAGTCCTACACGTCAATCATCCACAGACCGATAAAAAAAGGTCAGAGATAGCCTCATGCAATGTTTGTTCACTCTGTCTGTTTATTTCTTGCTTGTATTTGCTTAAAGATTGTATGCACGTGAGAGTATGCGTGTTCGCTCGCCTGAGCTTATGCCCTACTTCCTTCGGGACTGTGTGACCATATTCCAGCTGACATGCCGTTCAGGAGCCTGGTCACTAGTGCCGGCGTTTCAAAATGACAAGGTTTATTTGTCTGTGTTTTGATATGCTCAGAGGAAACCGGGGCTGACAGCCGGAGGAGGTAGGAAGAGGGGAGCCACAACAAGTTCCCCCCCGCACGACACAAAATGTCATCCTTCCCCTGGCTGCGGCGCACACCCAGCCATCCTGCTGAAAAGAGCAGACATTTAAAACTTTGTGACATGTGTCACAGGCACTGCCATTGAGCCAGTGCCACTGACAGAGCTGGAATTGACAGGCCCCGAGCCACCAGAGCTGGCTGGGGGACACACCGAGTTTGGTGCGTGTCACTTCTCATCCTCGTCAGGGACGTATCCTGAGCTGCCACACCAACACAAACTGCATTATGGGATGGGCGTGGAGTGCCAGAGCAGGTTGACATATGCTTGACGTGCACTTTTGTGCATGCGAAGGTATGAATGGCATGCCTGGCATCACAGAGAGAGGCTTAATTAAGGTGTGACCCACAGCCATCTACCTGTAGGAAATGACACCCTTGACCCTCCGCTCACTGCTGCTGCTACTTGGGAACTTCCTGGCTGAACCAATGGCACGCCACTTCATCAGAGCAGATCAGTGACATTCTGGTATAGTAGCCCTGCAGGCTATTCTACTAGTCACTGTACTATGTGTGTGCACGCTCTAAATGAAGGTATAATTCTGTACCTACATGTTTTATATAACCATAGCTGGCTGTCTGAGCACAGATGTAGTGAATGTTGGTGTTGCTTTTAATACGTTTGTAATATCTTATATGATAAAATATGACACAATGAAACCATTTTTTTTATTTGATTTCATACTACACACTAATTATAATCAAGTTTTAAGTATGCAAGGAATTCATATTAGAAAAGTGAAGAAAGTAACACTCAATCTGCATTATTTTTGAGTGTAATGTTGATGGGCACGGTTGTCTCGCAATGTATAAATCAGACGATTAGTTTGTACACAATGATAACATAAAAGTGTCCCAAGTATTTTTCTATAAAGTGCATACACTAATTCTGGACTGAAACTGTGACAATATCTTCAGATTTTGGATATGTTTAAATGTATCTACATACTGTATAATCTGAGCTCTCTATTACATTGGTGGCACAGCACAATTCACCTCCCCAAAAGGCACACTATTGTGTGACTCACTGTCAAAGGAACTAAGGACCAATCACCCTGTCACTACGTATCACCCCGCAGTCTGATGACTGATTGGCTTGAGCTAATGCAAATGTACAAGGAGGCAGAGGGAGGAGAAAGGGACTTGTCTTTATGAGTGACAACTGGCCACTGATAGCAGAGCAGCAAACAGGACGTGGTGAGATTTAGATTTAACTGTCCCCCTGGCTCTAGACCCCCGCGACATACAAACTCTTTCCCTCCTACACCTGAAGACATTTGGCAACATACCGCTGTCTCACTTGATCCAGAGAAGCCAAAGGAGAGGGGAGGTTGGGGGTTGGAGTGGCCCTTATTTCCGGGCCGGTCTTAGATGAGTAACATTTGTCATTCAGGGTTGTGCTGTAGTAATTAGCTTGTCAGTGGGCACCAGGCTGAGCTGGCTTTTTTCTGCTAAGAAAGATGGACAGACTGACACAGGAGCTGACAGCCAGTCGATAATGTGGCAATTAATGTCATAAATAATTCCACTGCCAATTATATCAAAATGGACTCTGTTCTTTCACCTTGCCCGGTACTCCCTTATCATTTCCTCTGATAAGGGGAACAACCGTCTTCATCCTCCCTATAATTATGGGGCTTTTTATATGGAAATACAAAATGGCCTCACTCTCCCCACATGTTTATTGCACAGGGGTGAAGAGTGGAAAGAGGGAGACATAGACAATAAATGTAACATGCTAATGAATCTGTGTTTTGTGCCCTTTACATCGGGTATTTCTACGGGTCATATAGCAAGACCTTGAGGCATTACAAATGTCATTGAATGCACAAAGGAAGAAAAAAAACTTGATTTGAAAATTCAGACAATTATGTGAGAGAAATCGATTGGAGCTGATATTCTAAAGGTTGAAAAAGCTTAACCAACAGTGAGAATATTGATCCTGACGCCCCATCACTCGGTGGGAAAAATTATATCCATTCTCTGTCTTCAAGATGCAGGTCAATCAATCGCAGCAGGTGAGAATACACGATGAGCTGGAATCAACAAGGGTTCACTGAATAGTAAATGTGCCGTATATTGAAGAGAAATAAAATGGGAAAAGTGTGAATTTGCTTTGAAATGGTTATTATCCAGCACCTCGGCCCGTTTCCTCTGGCTCATTTGTCTCGACAAGTGACTCAGTCACTGCGAATGGTCCCCATCAGCCTGACACTAAACTCTTCCTGTGAAATGTATGAGCAAATAAAGTGAGCTCAGCACATGTAAAGCCCTCCTAATGCATTGTAAAACAGCCTTAAACACATAAGATGTATCTTCGGGATGGGAAGGTCGCTCGGATGGTAATATATGGCCTGTGCTGAGAAGTCTCAAGGTCGTGTCAGATGTGCCTACATAATGCATGATTTCCCGTTACTCTTACAGACTCCAATCATGCCTCACAAGCCTTGAGATGAAAATTTTACTAAGTAAATCAACCACCTTGCTGGCATTTCTATTACCCCTCTGTGTGCACTGACAGAGAAGATGAATAACGCTAAATAATAACATGTGATAACAAATCATATTTACTACTCATAGAGAGAGAAGTGGCAGTGGATGTAAAACCGTTAGCTGGGTTTTGTTATTCTTTCATCTTGCCTGTATGGATTTTACTTCAGTTTTTTTTTTTTATGTGTGCGTGTGTGTAAATGTGTTCTTTGTACTTTATGGAGATGAGTGTGTCACTCCTCCACTTGTCACTGTCCTCTTGTTAGATTGTGTGCGTAATTATTGTGTCATTTATTGCACGAGGATTGCTTGCTTTGAATAAAGCAGTTAAATGACCCTGTTAGCATAATTAATTTAACCATCCTGAGGGGCTGCAAAGTCAGAGTCTCATGAATATTAATTATTGTCAGTGTCAGTGCTAAATATTGTACAACAACAATGCAACATGTTTTTGTTTTGTTTTTGTTTTGAAGTGAAACATTGTTTGATGCAGTTTTTGACTGAAATTTTGACAGTTTGATCCAGAATCACTTTCTCTAAATTTTCTTTTAACAATAACACATTCATGTGGAAGAAACATGTAAAATACAATATGTCCCAATGGTTACCAGATGAATATGAAAAGAGACACTTTCTCTTTTTTTTACATCAGCTAAATCATTAAAACTGTATTAATTTGCCAGAAAACATACAGTAATTATACAGAATGGTCTGGCAAAGGATATGCAATGTTGGTATTTTAATATACAGTATGCCCTACAGCTAATACTTAACATGACACAAAATGTCAACCCTTGATTTTATACGCTTGACTTGAACAATCAAACCTTTCTATTAAAAAGTCCTGGAAATATTGGCATTTAATTATTTTCTCTACCATCGTCCTGAGGGTGTGTATGTATGCTTGTACGTCCGGTGTTTATCTGACAACTGGACATGAACAACAACCAGGAAAAAGCCCTCAGGAAAGACAATTTTCACACATGGGCAATTCTGTATGACTCCATTGAGGCACAAGAGAATACTTGAACAAACAGTGTATTGTACATTGAGCTCAGTGATGTGTACCTACCAATGATATCGCACTCCATCGTGCAACTGGCTGCTGCAGTGCATGTGACTGCCATCGTGCATCACCATGGAAGCAGAAATTACTATTCAAAACGGAAAGAGAATATTTCCCATGAATGTCTTTAAACTGTAAACAATGTTCATACATTTCATATGAATAAACACTTTATGGGCCCCACAGTGGTGTGGCCTGAGGGAAGAGTGTGCTGTGTTGCGTGTCAGACTTGGTGGTATTTCCTGCGGCGCTCCGATCCTATCTACGGGGTCCTCTGGAGGGCAGCCTTTCAAACGGCTCAACTTGGCCTTGGCCGATGACAGTGACGTACAGAGGCAGTCGATTTTTGACACATGGCTGTGACTAATTGTGAGGAAAAGGTAAGGGACATCTGTTCTGGGGCCATTCTTAAAGACATGGAGATCCAGCCCACCTCCCCCGGGTATGGCTTAGCACAAATGAAATCCTTGAATCATGAATACTCTGAAGGTGAGCAGCTATTTACTGCAGCCAATCTTGCTTTTATGGGAGTAATATTGGTGGTCAGCTGTAGAGAGCTCATGTTTTAAGTATATGTGTCCTCTCTCTGTGTAGAGCATTTAAAGGAAGCTTAATGACTTTAATTTGTCTTCTAAAGTACAGCAGTTTGGCTTCCTGTAATATGTACAATTTTTGCAATGCACATCATTATTATTGGGAAAAAGGTGGTTAAATAATGCAGTGAATTTGAGGTACGGACTGGGATCAAAGGATTTGCTAAAAATAAAACAGTACAACTATAATGCTAAACATGGAATCAAACACCTATCACATTGAAGTGCAAGATCCGAGATTATTTTGATTTCCTCTCAATGGCTCTCAACATGACAACGGAAAGCTCGTGGTTCTTAGCTAAAAGTGCTAACAGCGCTAACAGTGTAAACTAAAGTGAAAGTGCTGAAAGAGTACAGTACCTGAGGGGGAAGCAGAGGGTGGGTATTCTTACGTGACGACACTGTTGGTAAGGAAGGCAGCTGTAACCGCCGTTTGAGAGCAATTTCACATCAGAGAACAACACACAGATGGAGAGCGACTTCATTGTCCAAGTACTTCCAGTATAATGTATCTTCATATGGGAAATAGTTGTTTGCTGCTGTTAATGTAAAGCAAATGTAATATGTACATCTCCTTTGAATTCAGTCAATCAAATAACAAGTCCAGTGGTTATGTCTGTATGTGAAGCTTCTGATAAGAAAGTGAAAGGCCCAAACTCACTATTGATTTACATGAGGCTATTAAGAATTAAAAAAAATGAAAATCAGTCCTTTGTCAACTTGTGTTAATCCAATAAGACTAACAAGACTCTTCAGTTATTCTAGCAGCTCTGTGAGGCTGTACTTGTTAAAAGAATTGCTAAAATGGACATCAGCTCACAGTGGCAATGCTAGCATACTGACGTTTAGCAGGTCCAATTTGTACCATGTTCACCGGCTTAGTTTAGCGTGTTAGCATGCTAAAATCTGCTAAATTCAGCACTAAAAAAAATCCGAATCTGATGGGAATATCATCGTTTTGAAGGCATTTTGTCCTAAACCAAAGAATTAGACAATGTCATCATGGTGGCACAGGAACATGAATGTCTATACAAAATGTCATGGAAAAAGGTATTTGTCTTTGTACATAGACAATCATTTGTGTGCTGATGTAGAGGGTTGAAAGAAGCTAACTTCAAAAATAAGTTAAGGGAAGGATAAGTAAAATATGTAGAATTAATGCATTTATGTATTTATATTTGACTTCCTGCCATGAAGTAAACCGCAGCTGTGTGTGTCTCTTCTATTTTTTTGGCCCATCGTGTTGACTGCTGGCCCAGGTTCCCAGAGACCTGAGAACGGCAATACTGAAGGTCTGTGAAAGCAGAGTTGTTCTCATATCAAACTACACAAATCATTCACCATTTCAAATACGCATATGGTGATTTAATGCCAATAGCAGAACATATTGAATTTCTCACAAGAGTTAGCTTGAATATCCCCGAGCTAAAGGTTTACTGGGCGTTCTTCTTCTTCTTCTCTATGTGTGGGTAAAAATCAGCCGTGAACCTTCGCATTTGGGTATTAGCAATGTTTTTGTTTTTTTCTCATTCTCAGACAGGCAGATAGGCCTAACCTTGTCTGTCTCTCCAAATATATTGATTAGCCTGTGAGAAGAGAGGCTGTGAGATCGACTGCAGAGGCTAAACTTGAAGTAATTGCTCACTACTAATAGCATTCCATTATTTCACAGAGAGGGTAAAAAGTTATTGTTGTACATGACTTTGAAGATGGCAAAGCAACATTTAATTGTTTTGAACAAATAATGAAATGAGTGTATCTGTATTATTATTATCAGTATCAGGATGATGATGGTGTGCAACATGACAACCCAAACTAGCTGATTTGTGAACATAATCTTGATTTCATGATACCAGCTACAATGACAGCCTGCTATTGCTTGGGTGTCAGAAAGAAAATCCAACCATCAGCGATGGGTTTAGAGAGAAAGACTCACCAACTTTTCCAGAGGAAAACAAATTGCAAATGGCAGTGGCAGGTAGAAAAAAAGAATAAAGGCAACCTCTGCGCCTTTGTTGTTCTCCTTTAATTCGGTTAATCGCCCCCAGGTAAAGATTAACTGCCCTTGCCAATTTAATTCAGCCTCAAATGATGCTGCTCCAAGATCACTTTTTCTTTTCTTCCTCTCTTCCTCTGTCTTTATTCACTTCCCCTTTGACCAAACCCCCCTCGCGTCTCATCTCCCCCTCTCCTCCAATTCTCTTCCGTGAGCAGGATTGAGTTGTCATGTAGTTCTAATAGGCAGCACAGGGAATCATTAGTCTACCTCGGCTCCCTGACTGATGGGTATTTCACTCCAATCATCTGAGTAACGTGCGTGTTTGCGTAGGTGTGTGTTTGTGTGCGTGTGGAAAGAGCGGGAGTAAACACCCCTCCTCCCTCCACCAGAGTCATCACCCCCACACTCCACCAATGCTTTGTGCCCCTTACTGCTATTGACGGAGTGTCAGAGCTGAGGAGAGATGTCTTAATCAACTTGGACACACTGGGCATTGATTTGACAAGCTGCTGTAATGACCTTCTTGTTTGCGTAAAGGATCACTGTTTATCTGGGCCACAACTGAAGCGCTGAGCATGCCTCATTGTCATGGAAACTATTATCACCGCTGAATTCGGATGGGTCTGTCTCTGTCCGTCTCCGTCACACGCACAAACACACATGCAGCCACATACATTGATATATGTTTGAGGTAACTAGATGTGTGTGAGTGTACGTGTATGTGTCTGTGTGCGTTTACGTGTGTGTGTGCATGTGTGTGTGTGTGTGTGTGTGTGTGTGTGTGTGTGTGTGTGTGTGTGTGTGTGTGTGTGCGCATAATGTACATGTGCTTGTTTTTGAGGGTTAACACTCCCCGTCGAAATCGTCAGGGGTCAAAGGGAAATGCTATAATTGGTGTCAACATCTTATACATCAATGTTATGGAAATCATTACAAACTGGATGGAGTGACCGAGAAGGCTCAATAATCCCAAGACAGTTGTTTTATATACCTGCCTCCCAGCTTTTGGAAAATTATTTTAAACGTTTAAGCTCATTGATTTACTATATGACCCATTAGGACATTTAAATGGACAGTTCATTCTCAATGTGAAAATTAAGAAACAAATACATATTTTTTTTACGCTTCTAGAAAAGGTCTGTTTGTAATTCTTTATGATTCTCCTGTTTGATTTGATGTCAGGCCTTATCTTTGAGGCGGTGTGAACTTGATTTTTATTTTTCATATGAATTATGATCTTCTATCAGCGAGTGCATGTTTAAAGATGAAGAGAAAGATTGCCTTTGTTTGTGTTCAGGCACTAGCACATAAATGGTGTTGTGCTCCATCACCTGGTTCATGGCCACAGGCGCAGCCTGTTGCCTTAAGAAGAAGACACTCTGCTGAGTCGATTTGCAGGGATCTCAGGTTCGGGCTGCTGTCAGCTTCTGTCAGTGCAATCAACAACACTCAGCCTCCCCTGAATAGCCCGCACAGCAGACGGTAAATATTATTGGCATTCTGACACCCTCTTGCTGCGACCAAGTGTGTAAAATTGTTAATAAGGAACATGATGGGGCCACTGCATGCTGTCGTGAGAATGGAAAAGCTTGCTCTTGTTGGCAATTATCCAAATAACAGGATGAGGCGTCTGCGGACAGGTGATTTAAGTCCTTAACAGAGTGGTGAAGAGGTTTGTTTTGGCAGGGAGGAAGTTAGGAAAAGTCAGAGAGGGCACATGGTAAACATTGTCCTTGTGCTTTACCCATCAATACACCTCCTTATAAAATGTAAGCAAAGACCCTTGTATGCACTGTTTGGAAAAATTGCTAAAGACACCGTCCATAGACGAGACACTTCAACACTTGAGGGCTATTCGACATTATGTATGATAGTCATCTTAACAATATTAAAACAGGTAAAGGTGGCTGGTGTGTCCGCTTTAAGAGGCTGAGAACGAGCTGCTTGTTTACTGAAATCCACTGTTATTAGTTATTTCTATGCCTCCCCCTGAAAGTCTCAATGTGACACTGCGATAAGGCGAAGCGTATTCCCTCCCTTGCATAGAGCGCGTAAGTCATTACTTTTAAAGGCATATAGTATCTACAAGTCACAGAAGGACACGTTGATAGCAGAATAAAGTACACAATCGTAAACGTTTATGCCAGTGTTCCTCACTGTATGATTACATTTTTATGGTTCATATTCTGATACGGCTTGTTTTTGCTGCCACTTTTAAAGCAATGAGACAGGCCCAGAGGTGGCATTTCTCCATTGCTTTATGGGGGGAGAGGTGTCGAGAGGAGAGTCCTGCTCGGTTTCGTTCGGTAAACACACTGCCAAGCTAAATGGCTGATCAATCAATTTCAGTGGGATCGATCTGCATCAGTTCTGCCTGCATGCACACACCCGGAGCCACTTTATTGTAAATCAATCATTTTGAAAACAACTCACATAGGGGCCCGTCCTCACTAACAAGCCATCAATTTCAGCACCCTTATCAGGCCACAAATCAACAGCCACAAAAACATCTGCTCCATTTCCACCGCTTTCCCCCTCTGCCTTTCTCCGTCTTTCATCCCCGTTCCGTCCCTGCCGCTTGTTGTGTTTTGATGGTGTGTCTGGCAAAGAGAAGAGAGGAGAGGTTGTGAATCTTCACCTCGCCACTTAAGATAACCCAAGGGTAATAGTGTTTGCACATTTGAGAGAGAAATGAGAACAAATGCCAGGGTGGGTCATACATTCTCCTTCTGACCGGCTGTTTGACGTTGGAGTGTGAAATTGCACACTTCGGCTGAGGGGCCTGTAGGAGGAGGAGCGGGAAGGGAAGGGCCCAGAGACTTACGAGATGTCCACTGATTCCTAGCTATAGGAGAGGACTGGTTCAACATCTGAGAAGTCAGCCGTCCCTCATCATAACACCTCAGAATTGGTGCTGCGCATGATGTTTAAAGGGTTCTCGGGAGATATCTCAGTACCCTTGACACAGACGACACAGTGTATCCAGAAGCCGATTATTTCACTTGAAAAAATTGTTGCGTTACATAAAGGTTAAAAATCAGCTTACTTTGATACTGTTTTAATGACATGCTTATCATGTTAGAATAACAGTATCTGTAAACCCAACCCACATTAAGAAGCTACCTATCCCGATGTAATGCACAAACATTCACAGCCCTGACATGACAGCACAGCACGATACCTGGTATGATGTCCTTTGCTCATCAGCTGTCACCGTCTCCATGGAGATTTACGAGCCAATGTGGAACGCATGTGATTCCAATGCTGTTCCTCCACATCACTTAGGATCCCTGTTGATTGACAGTCTGACTGGTGAAAGTGATGGAGCAGCTAATAGCATGTCAGTAAACATAAATCAAGACGAGTGCCAGTGGATAGGAGGATTGGCGGTGCGACTTGGGCCGCGGGGTCACTGCCCCGTCCGCAGATGGGGATTGGTAAAATACAATATACATTCATCTTAGGCTTCACATGGTGGTAGTCAAGGTCAAGCAGTACCTTTTTTTATGTATTTAAAGTGTGAAATGGTGAAGAAACATGGTGTCAATCCCAGAGGTGGACTGAAAGTACGTTGATCTGTTACTGTATTCTTCTTCTTTACTGTTTTTTTATTACTGTTACTGTTATTTATATTACTTGATGTTGTCTTACTATGTGTCTCTCTTGTGTACAAGGCTGCTGTAATCCTGCAATTTCCCCACTGCGGGACTAATAAAGGACTTTCTTATTTTATCTTATCTTATCAGCTTCTTACTAAGAGCAATGGGGTCCTTCATCAATAACAGTATGGGTAACGGTTATTATTGTTATTCTAATTAAGATATTTTTGCCTGTGCGGTTTCCCTGTGCTCTTCATGTATATACGACCACCTTTGTACATATATCGCCGTATGTATAGTGTTTTCATATTTTATATTTTGTATAGTGTTCTCATATTTTATATTTTTTCTCTTTCCTGTTATAGTGTGTTTTCTTATTTTCTTTTCCAAAACTGTGACTCAGAGAGCCCTGCACGAAAAAATTCAAATGTGTCTGGACTGTTGGTCTAGGCACAAATGGCCAAATAAAAAACCTTGAACCTTGATTTTACTTTATTTTTTAACTTCGGCTCTTCTATAACTGCCTTTACTATAACTTTTTCATGACATGCTATACTTTGACTTTTGCAAGAAACTTCTTGACTCTTTTTTTCCACACACTATACCATGACCTTTTCAATATACTATACTAAGAATTGTTATGGTATTCTATACTATGTATTTTATTTAAATAAAATACTATACTTGAATGGTTTATGACATTCTACACTAAAACATTATAATGGCAACTATACTAAGAATGTTTAATGTATTTTTCATGACGGTCTATACTAAGATTACGTTATTACATATTGGACTGGGACATTTAGTAGCATACTATACAATTGCGTTTTAATTGTACGTTTTATTGACATGCTAAACTATAATTTTGTTCTGGACTACTATGCTATAACTTTTCGAGGAACTTTTTACAACTTTTATTATGTACTAATACTATAACTTTTTAGGGCATATATAATGACTTTTTTTTATGATATGCTATAACAGGGCTTTTTAATGACATGCTGCTATGACCCATCCCTTCCACTAGGGGCCTGTGTGCTGTGGCCTGTTTGATGTCTTCCAGGATGTTGATCATTAGTTAATGAGCCACACCTGAGCCCTGTGCGTTCCAGCTTTAAAGTCTCTCAACCTGAACATTGACGGCTCTTCCTTGGCGAACACGCCTGCTGTTTTGTTTTGGTTGTTTCAGATATTTTAACATGGAGAGTCATATTACTGACTCTCCATGTTGATTTATTTTAGTTTATGTATGCTTTAAATAAATGTGTTAATTTATTACTTTGAACTCGACTGGTCACCCATTCATGTTGCAGCCTTTGAGTTTGGTTGTAATAAACTATGATTTATGTATGGCATAGTATACTATGATTTTTTTTGACATGCTATACTATGACTTTTTATTGCACATGTTTTGTTATGCCATACTCAATAACTTTTTCATACTAAAGTGTATTTTAAATGACATGTTATATGACTTTTTTAAGAAACATTAAACTATGAATTGTATTGTCATGCTATTTTATGGAAAGTTTTATTGTATTTTCTGTGACATACTATACTATATTTGTATGACATACTATGACTATTAAAATAATAATAAACAATGACATACTATACAATTAGTTTTTTATGACATCTTTCATGACATTTGTCAGTGACATAGTTTGATGTCTAATTTTTCTGACATATTATGCTATGACAGTTATTATTTAATGACAGTTTTTATGGCATACTATGACTTTTTTATGGCATCTTCTTCATACTATGACATTTACTTTAAGTTATTTGTATGACATTTGTATGATGTACAATACAATGGCAATTTTATGACATACTATACTTTAGTATGACATTTTTATGACATACTTTACAATGCATTGTTATGCTTATGATGGCCCATTATGTTTTTCATGGCCTCTTTAATGCCAAATATCTCACACAATTGTGGGTAGTTTAATTTATAAAAAAATTAACTAATAAGGTAGGAAGTTAATGATATATTTTGCATGATGCATCTTAGTCTGCAAAGTAACTATATAAGCTATAGCTGCAATATATATTATATAATTCTTTTAAATGGAAAATATAATATCATAAAATAATATTAAATTAATGAAGTTAAATATAGGTATAGTATAGTATATGAATAATCAAAATACTCATACCTCGAATTTGTACAGTAATTAAGTAAATATATCTTGTCTCAGGAATAAAGAGTGGTGGAAGGTGACTGAGGTAGTACAATAATAGAGGAAACATTTCTTTGTAGTTGAAATAATAAAGAGGTTTAGAACACAAATACATCCATTTTAATTTGAGAAAATACAAAAAGAAACCATGTACAATCTATGTACAAACTTTTTGTACAAGACAGTAGATTTATCAGCAGATTATATTTGACAGAGTCAGGTAGATCAACTCAGCACCATCAAATATTCAATGTATTCATCATATCGAGAATGCATACAAACTAATTAGACAGCTATGTCAAACTCCTGTTTGCTGCAATGACAATGTGCCAACAAATCCTTTCTGAGATATGCAAGAGCAATGTCCTGATTCTTCCTGAACTGATATGCAGTCAAAAGAAATTAACAATATTGTTACTTTTCTCAAAAAAAAACAATTGCTGAATGCAATTTTAATGTATTGTTAAGACTTGAGACCCCACCTCCCATTCCCACAAGTATTATATGTTCTATGATATCTATTACAATTCCCAGCAAATAATTTATCTGTCCATCCTTTACAGCAAAAAAAATAGATAAACAAGAATAATGCAACATACTGTAACAATTACGTATGACGCATCATAGTCTTTGATTTGTTCAGTGGACAACAACACATCTGACGTTACAGGCATGTGCCTCTACGTGCATCTTTCAGTCATCCATAACTAATAACACTACACAACATAAACCGTTAGCCTGTAACCAAGCACACATCAGAGACGATGTGTGTGGTTTAAGGACTAGCTGCCCCTCAGGCCTCCTGAATGCCACTTTTCGCTATAGTAGGACTTAATATGGGCCCTCCACTTGACCCCCTGCACTGCCTGGCACTATACTGGCATGAAGGCAATGATGGCTTGGATGTTCTCCATGCCAGTACAAGACACCATTCTCACAGTAGAAAACACTTGGACTTAGCTCCCTCAAGGCGAGCGTACGTCCCTGAATGACTGAAGGATGCTTGCTCAACAAAACTCTTCATGGCACTTCAAAAAAACACTCTAAACCTTTAGAGGTATACAATGCAAAGACCTAAAACATCTAAGAGACATATGACAAGGTGTAGGAAGGAGAGACATCTCAGTCCACTGTTGTGAATAACGCCAGCCTGAATGAGTCGCACAATGAGGGTTCAGGTAGAGAAAGCACAGTAATCAAGTGTTTTGAAAACACAATGGGGCATTACTTTGTGAGTTTATGTTAATGCCAGTTTGCAATATGTACCGTTTTATTTCTGAACAATTCTATGTTTAAGTAGCTCATAAAATACTCTGTAAACAAATAATAAGCAGTTGTGACAGATGACAAGCTGACAAAATGGAATGTAAACCCTGTAATAACACAAAGTAATAAAAAAAAGGAAAAATTAAGGATGTTGTCTCTTTTTATCCCCTCTGCTAAATTGGAGCTACCTTCCATCATTGTGATGGCTGATAAACCAGATTAAATTCCACCTGACTTTTCCCACTTGATCTTTCATTTTCAAAATACACATTTGTCTTTTTTTTTCTTCAACATAACAATCAGTTTGTCGATTGTATGTCTAATGAGTTACTGCCATTATCAAATGTTAATAGTTCCTTATTGTTCAGGCTAGCAAGTATGCCTTTAACAACCCAATTATACATACATTTTACTCACATATTTTTTGAAAAGAAATCTATTTGCTACAAAGTGTGACAACAATGTAATCACAGTTCAAAAGTTCACTTCAGGACAATGTGTGAAGCTCCAGTATAGTTGCACCACAACCAATAGACAGACATTGAAGCTCAGATCATTTTGTTTGAAAAAGAAATGCGGTTTATATAATGGGTTGAATTTACACAAACATTTCTAGAAACAATGTTTTTTTCCATATTTTATATCTCTTTTTTTGTGTGATTACTATTCCTTTAGAGCCAATATAAGAGAATAATGTCATCGTCTTCTGTCGTATTTTGTGGAAAACATCAGCACACTCGTTCTCCAAACTTGGAACCTAATTTAGGTTAAACACATTTAATGAAAGTCATTCAGTTCTGGCCTGACCACAGAGGGCTTCCTGTTATTATTACCACTCTGATCTGCTCTCCATCTAAACTACAACATCCACCCCCAAAATATAATTTCTTTTTACTTATCTTTCCATCTACATGTTTGCAGCTAGAGTTACTTAGTAGTAGATGCATTATTTAGATACGGCTCATCTGTGCAGCTAAAACAAATGAGCCTTAATCAATTTCTATAAGCACTCAACGGAGCTGAGCTGCCAGGCTGAAGATGGTGGTTTCACAATGCAAGTTAGCCTCAGCTTTATTAGCTCCAGAGTGATGCAGTTTTCTTAAAGACGGGGCATGGCAGATAAAAAAATATGTTTTTTAGTACAATATGAAATTAATGATGATATAGTCAAACACAAAATTAAAGATATTGAGTATTTGTATCTCCTATATAGTAGCTTTCACTTGGTTCTTGTCTAGAAAAATAATTATGTTTATGAAGACAAAATAGCTATGCTTAAATGTATAAATACAACTACACATTTGCATGAAGTTTATGTATTAGGAAAACAAGGCTACCACCTCAATCCTCCTCTCCTCCATCACAGATGGATTTGGATCTATCAGTGCCTAAACATGTGCAAAATACTGTATATGCAAACATCGCACACAGGCTAGCATAAAGAACACTGGTTCCTCTCCAGTATCCTTATTAGCAGTCTGTGTGGCATTGTTGCATTTACATCCAACTATGTTTGAGCTTTCCCCACGTTAGAGGACCGAACATAGCAGCTTAACTCCTAAGAGTTTTGAGGCGTGTGACATCTGGATTGGCAACAGAGAACATCCAAGCTCTTTACTGCCTCTGTGCCAACCCTGTGCCAGGCAGTTGCTTTGATCAATGGAGGGCCCATTATTGCCCACTTTTATGCAATATGTGGCATTTTTTTTACAGACAAAACATTCAGAAAATGCACCACTCTTCTTTGTGATCCCAAATTCTGCCGCAGTTATAACGGCAAAGCATCAACAGCGGGCACGCAGCTGCTGTTTGTGTTACCTTTGCTCAATCATAGTTGGAGATTTAGTTTTGATGCAACATAGTCATTTAGTTTATAGATCCAAACCCTGTAGATTTTTTGACAGTTTCTTTTTCTACCATGACTTCCACTTTTAGAGTAAAGATCCCCCATGTTGCTGCTTCAAAGGTGTACCATCACATACACGGCGATGGAGCAGATGACAGCACTGATCAGGATGCGTGGCTGCGATGCACGCACGCACGCGCACGCACACAAACACAAACACACACACACACACACACAGCGTGCACATAACGTAAATGCTTCTGAACACATGAAGGACAGGGTAAGTTGTTTTTCATCCGTCTCATGTCCTCGGGTTGATCAACAGCACTGTATCTGTAATAGAGGTGGCTCAGGCACATATCATGCAATAGGAGCTTAAAACAGAGTCACAGGCTTGATGATCTGACATATCAGCAGAAGACATTTAGGTACGGAGTTCTCTTTCAGCCTGCATACGCCAACAGTGCACCATTCTCTGTTTATAGACAACTGTTTTGCAGGATGACTTTGTTCTGCAGGTTTGGAATGCTCTCACTCAACATGACGAGTCGACGGTGAAGTAGCAAACTTTAAGCAATGACATGATTTATAACAACCTAAGAACAAGATTAGTATGCCTCCGAAACCAAGCAGTTCTCCCTCTTCCTTCATCTCCTCAATGACATATTATTGGGGGAGAATCTGAGGGTTCCAGTTGTTCTGTCAAAAGAAACTTGTCCAGTTTTAGTGCAAATAGAACAGAAGCAGACGGGGGATATGAAGTTGGTGAACCCAGTTGGTTTGACGTGAGGCCTCTGGGTAGATCTTTGGGAGATGATATGATCAGTTTATCGCTGCAACCTTCATCCTCCAACAACCAGTCGATGGAGTCTGGCCACAAAATGAGGTGAACTATTGCAAAGAATTACAGGAAGTACTCTTTTTTTTTGTCAACTCTTAAAATAATTCCAAAAAGTGCTTGGAGGAAGGGGCTGTACAATCCTTAGTTGATTGTCATTATGTACATCACTATGGATACATTAATAAATAAAACAATGTCCAAGAGCATGGAAGTAACATTAAAGGTATACACATAGGAGGTCCCTTCCAATTTGGGTTTCTGTCCAACCCTTGGTTAGAAGAATGAGTGAAGAGAAATGTGTCAGTCTTCAACATCCCTATCATCATCATCATCATCAATCCTCCATGGGTGATCTCCCATCTCTTTTGAAAGAGCGTATAGATGTCTGTTGAGTCAGCAAGAAAATGCTGTGCATTCAGCATTCATCTTCAACTTCTCTGATTGGCGGAATCAGACTACTAGTGGATTTGTATTGGTTTACTTGGTTGGCCATGTGAGTGCTCATGGGCTTGATCTGAATGTTCCGTGGGTAGGCATTTTCTGGTTCATCTGTAAACCATTTCTTTTCTGAAGGCGAGAGAGAAGAAGAGAAGACAGAGTTAGTTTGAAAACATATTCAACATTGGATTACTTACAACCATACTGCCTCAGATTAAGTGGTAGAGTTGAATGGCATTAACATCAAACCATGAGGTCCAATTTAAATCAGTTTTCAATGTCATGGTGTTGACATGGTGCCATTGTGTAATCAACTACAGCTGTGAAAGAATTATAATCTACTGTGCAATTAAATATTCCATTTTAGACAACAGAAATATCACGATGAGCTCTAAAGTGTTTCATGGTCGGGTCTCTCAGATTACAAAAACATGTGTCACTTTTTGGTGCAATCTAGCCATGCAAATACTTTTATTTACTTCAAACTAGATTATCTACCAGGTGCAAAGCAAAGCACATTTTTAGAAGTGGTGCCATTGCCTAGTAAGTCAATGCAAAGATGCAAGTGGAGGGCAGGAACCACAATGAGTTCTCCTGGAGCTGAACTGAGGTTGAAATTATTAGAATGTATTTTAAATGGGCTCCTGACTTAATTTAGTGCAAGTTTAGAGACAACGGAGAAATACTGGAGGAAAATAAGTTTTAAGAGTTTCTTGTGATGTTTGAGATGACACAGACGTCAAATGTTGTGTATGTTTCTGGCAAACTACAGGTAACGTCTGTACAGTCATTGTGCATGAGCTGATCCTGTGGTGCAGTTTATTTGCCCCTAAACACTCCAGCTATCAAATGTGTGGAGTCTTTGTATTCTCTCCGACACTTTCTGGGAAGCGATGTTGAAGAAGATTTTTTATTTATTTTTTAAACCTATTTTTTTAAATACTCTGAACACACACAATTCCACTCATATGAATGATGTTGTGGTGGAGGCAGAAATCTCGATACCACTACAGCTAATAAAGAAAGTTGAATGGCCTGACCCTTTAAACTGTATAATAACTTAAAAATATATATATTCTAAAAAGGAATATTTCATGGTAAGCTTTACTTTCATGCTGTCATTATGGGCTGGAAGAGATTTGAAAGATTTGGATAAGTCATTTTGAAGATAATCTCTTCATGTTTAAGTAGGCTATGAGAGCAATGTTTCTGAGCGGTGTGAGGGAAGGGAGAGGTGTGTGCCAGCTGTCAGAAGTTTGTAAACTCGCTCCTAGCACTTCATAGGCATCTGCAATGCCATTCAAGATGTCACTTCCTTTTGGGGGAAGTTGTAATGTAAAATTGTACCTTGGCTATGTGGAGCAAACTGTGTGTGTGCCTGCCGGTATGTGCGCGTATGTATGTGTGTATATGTGTGTTCATGTACATCCGGGCTTGCATGTGTGGAGATTCATTTGTGCAAGCTTGAGTGTGTGTCAGCAAGCTGAAGGCTGTAGGGCCGTGTGTTAAAGCAAAGGCATTTGATGTGTAGAATTGTGCCTGAGGTGAAGCAAGATGTCTGCCATCTCTCTCCAGAGTCTGCTGCTGATACGGTGAACTTAGTGATGTCGCCTCAAACCAACATATCAGGTGCACAGGGCTACAAGGAGGTAACTCGTATCCCCCTTCAATTTACACTTTAAATTAGTCACACCTCCCACTTTCTTGGTGTGACCGATGGCACAGGGCTGGACACACTTTCTTAAAGTTCTGTGAAGAAGTAAGCAATTGGCTGCATCAGGGGGATTTGAATCAGCCTGACCTACATGTGAGCTGGGATCTGGGTTTCTACAGTCGGACAACGTGTTGTTACTCTGTGATGTATGTTGATGCCGTGACAATAATAACCAGCGGTTCTCAATGAGAGCATAAATACAACATGTAAGGGTGCTTTCACACCATGAGTTTGGTTCATTAGGCTCAGAACAAAGGGGGAGAAAAAGATACATTGTTGCATTTCGGTTCTGGTCCGGTTCCCGTTCACCTAGAATTTTTACAAACAAATCAGAGGAGTAAACATTAAGTAATAGAGACTGACAGGTCACTCGTTGATTGGACAGTTTTGGCTATTGTCCTCCTTCATTATCAGGACCCGCGTGGGGGAATCAAATTCCGGTGACTGACTTTAATGCTTCTGATGTTTATATTAATGTTATTTGGTGTCACAACATCCACAAAGATATAAGTGATTTCAAGCATTACGGTATTAGTATTATTAGACTGCAAATCGACCATGTTTTATGATGGCTAATGACTGACAGGTAGGACCAGGACTGTACAAACGCCCCATTTGCGAGTTCCAAAATGACTGGTGCAAGCGTCTGGGAGCCCAAGGAAACGCGCATGAGGCGTCTCTACAATAATTATTCAGTCCTCATTACAGTGGTTTCACTGTCACACACTTTTTTTATGGTCTTAATGAACTGACAAAGCGCACTAAGTCATATTCAAGCTCAGCAGTTACAACATCTTTTGACCTATTAATCAAGGAAAATACCCATGCTGACTTGCATAAGTGTTCATTTGAATAAATAAGTTATGGTCTTATAAAAATCAATAGATTAATTCCTGAACAGCTGTCATGATCAGGAGATGAATTTATTGGTAGTGTAGTATTAATCATGCTAAAATAATGTTAGCTATCATAAAACCATATGGGTCGTTCTTTGGTTTACAAACCAGTCGCAACAGCGCCCGCTTGGAAGCGGACAAACATCCACCTTATCAGGCGGTCATGTTTTTTGTTGTTTTTTTGGACACACCAGCACAAACAAACTGTACCAACCAGGCAGGCAGACAGTTTGTTTTAATTAAACCAAACAGGTTAGGTGTGAAAGCCCCCTAAATGTCTGCTACAGTCATCTGTTAGCATTCAATAGGAGGGAAGATGCACAAACACACAGACCTCTCACACAATGCAAACCATCTCAAGTTGAAATAAATCATAAAAAGGCATGATAAATGACAGAAAGAAACTATGTGAAAAGGGATTTGCCAGGACAAAAAGAAAAGTCATATCATCATGTGAATAACTGAGTAAAAGCACAATGAAAGGGGGGTTTTGTCTCAACCTCATGCAAGATGGAGATGGACCTGATCATGGATCAGGCAGGAGCAGCAGCAGACATCTTGCTATCTAGGTGAAGGCAAAACTTAAACTGAGGCATGGTTTACTAAACATCTGAAGAACGTAATAAATAAAACAAACTCCCCTCGTCATAACAATATCCAGAGGACATGGTTATGATCAGAACCCCAGGATAGGTTGCTAAGTCATGCAGAATCGTTAACTTGCATACCTTGGCCCATTCTATTCATCCTTGTTGCACTTCAGAAAGAGAGGTAAGTAATCTACTGTAAGTGAGTAGTATTTACAGTCAATACACATCTGACAAATTTGCTTTTCACCACTAAGGCTTACATATTGTTACCACTACAGTATTTAGGCTATATCATACATCTTAACTATAAGATGTATTGAAGGCTTAACATCTACTATTTAAAAATGATTGAGTACGATCATAACAAATCTGCATGCTTTTAGAATATGTCACAATTTCAAAATTCATATTATCATATATGTTTATTTATCTATTTATTTTTCATTTCATTTTTTATTTTTTGGTGGGGTTACGAAATATGTAACATGTTGGTCAAATGTTGCCAAATCTGAAATAATCGTATAATTGTATAATAAACAGAACAGGAAAGAGTACTAGCAATATGGACATGCAATAAAGCGTTATAGAAGCACCAACAAAATATCAACACTGCTAATAATGGATGATGCTATGAGTCAAATGTGCCTTATAATCCATATCAGCTGCAGTAGGTAAATAACACATCATCCATGATCGATGCATAATGATCACATCAGTTAAATGTGCACAAATATCCAAAAACAACAGTTAAACAATACACAAATATTGAGAGTTAGACACAAAACGACCAAATATTAGACAGTACAGCGGGTAGATCAAACAGCATACTGAATGTGTGTTGTGTTGTATTATGTGAATTTGTTAGGTTGCGGTTGAGGCCTTTACTGTCAGCTTGCTTCCAACCACAACGGCTGTGCCGTGCAAGTGGTTTTCCCATTTACAATGCAACTGACTAGATTTGTAAAAAAAATAAATACTTTACAGTCTTTGACTATAATGAATGAGCGTTCCATAAAGCGAGTTTAACCATTGTGCTCATGTCACGTTATGATCGCTATGATGTGAGAGTGAATACCACATGCAGGTGATTATGAAGGAAACACACAAACACGGAGCATGGACACGGAGCACAAATCACACAAACAAACCACAAGCACACAATACACAGTAATTATCAATGAATGTGTCACCACAGTCTACATAATAACACAGAGACAGCTAAAAAAAAAAACACCAGGCATGCAGATAAAGCTCTAAAGGACAGCTGAATGTACATACTTCTGTTTATCGCGGGACTCCCGGGTCTTACTGCTGCGGTTCTGCCGGTTGGAGGGCGGGATTGAGTGGACGGAGGAGCTCTTTTTGCTGGAGGAATGGGAGGAATGGGAAGAGTGGGACAAGCTTGTCCGGGACTGGCCTGCATTGTGGTCAAACTGCATGAGGCAGAAGATCAGGTCTGTGGGCACGAGCTCAAACTCATAGGGTGGGTTCGTGATCACATACCTGCCCAGAAAAACAAATGTTAGATTAAATGTTTATGATCCTTGTCGGGAAGCAGCAAATACAGAGTGAAGGATATGTCAAAGGAAAAAAAATGCAGAGACTAATTCAAATGTATTTAATTTAATAAATAAAAACATGCATATGCATGTTTATATTTAAAACATGCGTGATGCGTGATAGTGTGATTTAAGAAGAACAAAAATAATGTATATATATATATATATATATATATATATATATATATATATATATATATATATATCAAATATACTGCAATGTTCAATCCATTCCATTTACAGATCAGAGGATTTTGGCTTTGAGGAACCATATTTTAATAGCATTGCATAGGCGTATGCATCATAATGAAAATGTATGTAATTAACAAGAGGTAATGTGATATTACATGACAAATGTCTTAACAAGACATTCAATTCTGTTTAATATTCAATAACCTTACTGTAGAGCTTTGAGCCATAAAAACTTGACTTGCACTAATGTACATTTTACTATCATTGAACATTATTTATTCAGTGTATGTTAGAGTTTAAATTATAGCCTTATCTTTAGTGTCTTGAATATATATTCTATTTTATTTAATCTATTTCAATTATTGTATGTTATTTGGCCTTTTAATTGTACTCATTATTTTTATTGATTTATGTGAAGACGTGGCTGTAACACTGCCAATGTACCCTTTGGGAGAAATAAAACACTCCATATATAACTCTAATTGTCCTTTTATCACGTAAAAATATTCATTTTGACATGGAGTGAAAGCAGATATTGTACCGTTTTGTACACGGGCTCGGTGCATTTAGGTGAGCGTCTCTTAATCTGTAGATTCCAAAACACAACATGTTGTACGTCTTCAGTGCTTTACAGAATAAATCCCCGTAGCATCCTCCATCCTGAAGAACAACAGAACAAAGACACCATCAGTTAGTTTGTAGGTCAGCCTGATGATCTCAACGTTGTTCTCTGTAAAATTGTAGTAAACATTCTGCATTGCTGAGGCTATTTTGCCTGCAAGGGAATACCAACTGTTGGCAATGCAGACTGTGACAACCCGCAACCCTTTAAATATCATGCCATAATTCTTTCAAGAAAAACAAACAAAATTCCTTCGGAATTGGAAGTTCGGAATAAACAATGACAAACACCTGTAAAAACAAGATTGGAACCAATTAAACTTGGATGCGTTCATTGTTCTTTCTAAAGTCCTCTTCCCTCTCCACCCACTAAGACCTGCTTTGCGTGATCACTGTTCTTCACATCGGATTAAGGGCCGCGAGGAGCGGAGGCGACCAGATGTGTGCTGCTGGGTAGTGCCAAAACGTGTCATCTTCGCTTAAACATCCACTTACCCCCAAGTCGGCAAACGGCCCGTCGTAGAGGGCTAGCTGGGCGACGCGACACCTGTCTCTATTTGCCAGCGTCTGAGGTGTGCTGTAGCCACCTCTGAGGGCGTTCTCCTCAGCCAACAGGGCCTCCAGCTCTGGTGTGGCTCCCCCTGTAACCAGTGTCCGAATCAGCGTGAGGATGTTGTCATTGAAGTATGTCTGGGGAGAAGATACATATCTGTAAGCAGATGCCATTTGAGTCACAAGTAGGGGGGTGGCAGATGTGGGAAGACAGCACAGCCTAGTATGTCAACCCACAGCCCGTCTCTTCAGATATAGAACTGACTGGAAGCTACGGGGGAAAGCCAAAGAAGTCTGCAGAGCACTCTCTGTCTAGTTCACCAAATAAAACGGATGTTGTTGGTGGTATTTTTAACATTTATTAGGTATGTTTCAACAAAATCTTTTAATTCAACAGCTGCATGTCCCATCACTTTGGATAACGCAAATGAATCGTTGTGTTAAGTTTGTGTTGTGCCTGCTTTCTACAGAAGCAATAGCTACCGTGAAAAACCCAAACATAGTAAAAAAAATGCTATGAAAAATGATGCTGTTGAATTTCATAAATGTCCGTTCCCCTCCATTGTTTTAGATGTTTTGGGTAACGCTCTCGAGTTGTCTCTTATCTATCTACATGACTTAATATCACTAGAGAAGGAATACATACATTTTAATATAAATAGGTTTAATAACTCTTTAGTTATTCACTATAAAAATGATCTCACAAGGTTTATTATACTGTTCATCAATGTTTCATATTTGAGAGAGACATGGAAACATAGACATTTTGAAAATCATAGCACATGTTGGATCATCACTTTAAATAAAACAGGTGCATTTAACATAGCACTATTCTTTCCTCTAGAAACACTGGTCCACACACGGCAGGGTATCTGCTTCTGAAACAACGATTCATTTGACTGCGCTCTGCGGGTGTCAGGTTCTCTTGTCCTTCAAGCCAGTCAGGACCTGCTTTTGCCGCGTGTGAAGACAGCCGATGTCACTCGGCAGCCGGGCCAGAGTGGCAGCTCCTCTCCCTGGGCCCCTGACAAGCCTGCAGAGCCTCATGATGGATGAGCACTGTCCATTAGCTGGCTTCACCTCTGACCACTGTCAGACTACAGCTGACGCCTGCTCTACTCCCCGCTCAGCTCGGCTCTGCATGCCTCTCTAACCCCTAACTCACTGAGAGGGCTGCTGGAATTAAGCCATCACAGCACCAAAGGGAAACCACAGTTGGTCATGAGAGGGAGGGGAGTTGTTTTTTTTTACCATATTTCCTATGAGTGCAGCAAAGACATTGTCGAACGCTGAGAGTGTGTTTTGCCTATTACAGCCTGTGTCATCGCCATTACACTAACCTTCAACACTTACTTTGTTAAAAGATCTCATAAAGCTCTTAAAAGTTGAATTCATAACACTTGAGATGAGGAGCGATGCCAACACTTTATATTTTGCTGTCAATGGAGCTGGCAGGCATGTGTGATGAATATACTGTACCAATCCGTTGACCAACTTCTGCCTTCTTGAAATGCCAAAATATTGCATTGCTAAATTCACCCTCCTCTTCTCTACTGGGGATTTAATCTCACAGTCCGAGTTTAGCTACTCTTTAACGGTAACGGAAACAAATCTGTAAAACCATCAAAGAAGCAAAAAGAAACTGCTAAATTTAGAGGCACTAAAGCAGTGGTCCTCAAATGGGGGTACTAGTACCCCTGGGGGTACATGAGATTTAAAATATATATATGTATATATATATATATATTGAAAATTAGCATAAATTAAAAAAAATCCTTTAAAAATAGTTATATATTAAATATTCAATAATATAAATGTAAGTTCATAACCAGTTCAACCCGAGGGTCTATAATTGTATGTATTATATATTAAATCAGACACTGATGGCACAGCGCTGTGTATTACTTTGTTTTTTTCAACCAGAAATGCTTAGTGCTAGTTCTGGGGTACTTGGCTGAACAACTATTCCACAGGGGGTACATCACTGACAAAAGGTTGAGAACCACTGCTCTAAAGTATTCTCAGGTCCATCTTTCGAGTCTGACTCACTTCGAGGTTGCTCACTCCTTTCCCTCATCTTGACGTTTCTACCATTGCAACAACATGCAATTGTTTACCAGTGGGCGCAGCATTTCCAAGTATTGTGTCAAACTTCTCTCTACTTTCTCTTTTTTTAATTCTGAATAAGACTCAGTCATAGCATCCGAACGCATGACACACAAATTATAAAAATGTGTTGCAAAATGTATGATTTTGAAAAGTGATTTTGAAAAAAACACAGAGGGTAAAGTGTGTTTGAGAACTCACTGCACTCATCAGGGAGTCGAGTACACTGACAGCAAAGGCAGTGCCGCAGGCGAAGGGCTGAGTGAGGTACAGCTCTGTGTCTGGGTCGTCATCATCATCTTGGTCCAGGAACTGAACATTTGAGTCGTTCACTGAGAGAGGGGAAGCAGGGAGTTAGAGACGGGCACTGTGAAGAGGCAAAAGCCAAACAAGTAGTCATCAGCACACCAGAGAGTTGAGAAATAAATACGTTTTTGTTTCGTTAAGTTACATTTGAAAACATTTGGATATATTATGGTAATGTAGCAGAAATGTCTTTATGGGTATCCAGGTTTTTAATATAATGTAACATTTGATGCACATTATATTTTGCATTTCTGCACATACTTTTAACAACAATAATTCAACTTTATTTCTTTTCCAGAGGTGAAAAAAGAGTTGTAGTTTTTTTTGAGAAATTATTCAGCATTTTGAATATAGAATCTGCTATATATCACATGCAGGGTGCATTTAATACATGAAGACAAACTATGACTCAAGAAGGAAATATATTGTATTATGCAAACACAGAGATAACCATTGTAGAAGTCACTATTTCTGAATAAAGCATACATATATCCTGCATAAGCCATTAGTACCTCAGTAGCCACTGTGTCTTTATATGTTGTAACACACACAAACAGACACACTCTCAGTCAAGAGACAGTGACCAGTCTGTGGACTGTGTAGCATAACTAGTTATTTTAGATATTTCTTGTCGTATTTAGTAAATATGGTAAAACAAATTGAGACTTCAACAATGGCTAATATGTCACATGAGAAAACCATGCACTTATAAACTCATGCTATGTTTTTCAGAGTGTTACTTGATGAATGTGTTTCTCACATCATCACCTTCAGAGAAATACATCACACATATTTACCTTTGCCCTGAAAGTCAAATTAAAGACAACACACATTTTTTTATCTCATGCTTAATAATACAAAATAGGTCTGCTAAATGAACCAAATCACAGTGTAAATGAAAATCACCCAAAACTGAAATAAGACATCTTTTTTTTGTCTCTGAAGTATGGAATAATTGGAACAGTAAAAAACTCAAAGTGCTCCCTGTAGTGTGTGCCTTGTTTCTCAGATTGTGTTTTTAGCAGCAGTGGGCAGTGAAGGGTCTATTAACCAGCATCACACAAGTTTTAGCTCGACTCCTCCGATATCTCAGCTTCAGAGATATGGTCTGGAGAAGAAACAAAGAAACTGGAAAATACATTTTAAAAATACAACTTAAAAGATGGTTTGATCTCAAGTTTTATGTTTTCCAAATCAGATTTCTTCCCAGGCTTCCTGTGCACTGTGGAACAGAAATGTCAGTCAAAGAGAAAAGGGGCTGATGCAAACAGGCCTGGGCCAAAGGAGTGAATCGTGGGGGGGCATATGTGTGTGTTTGGAGGAGGAAGGGGGATGAGCGGCAGGGCAGTGTTGCTATGAAAACAGCCACAAGGACAGACTGAGCATGATCAAAAGCCCAGCAATGCTCTGCAAATACAACTGGAGGGGGAGAAAAATCCCCCCTCCAAACAAACAAAAAAAAACTTTTAAAAGGGGCCAAAACAAGACAGTCAATTTCAACCAGAACTAAGAATAAAAATGTGTTCAAAGTGAAGTCATGGGAGCAGCAAAGGGCCTTGACTGCAGCCATATAAATCAAGACAAGCTGATGAGGAGCAGAGTGGCGGCGCGAGGGAACGAACGGCAGCAGAGGACAAAGGCTCGGCTTAGCCAGCTCTGTTATCATTTCTATATTGGTTCCACTTTTTTTTTCCTGACTGAGTAAAACCAAAGGCAGTAGTTTGCCAGGTTTAGCTAATGGTGATGAGGCAGTGCAGGGGAGAAATGGTGTTGTTATTGAAACAGTTTCAAAGACTGCAGTAAAGGCATTTCACTGCCTCAGACTACTCGTGTCATCCCCGGGATTTACTCATTCATCGTTGTCCGGTATCTAAAAGTAGAGAACCCTGGATTAAAGTGCACATTAGAGTGCAGAGTAGATACAAAGCCAGAACTGTCACGCTGCTGTACCACTACAACAACAATAAATAATTTCACGCTAAGACAGTGAAAGGGATAAACATGGTCTTATCCATAAATGCACCTACTTTACCCGCTATGCAAACATAATGGATCATGCAACTCAAAAGAGCTGTGTTTTAATGTTCCAACCAGACTTTAATCTGCTCCTGGCACTGTACACTGAACATATGACAATGTAATTACAGTATTTGGTTCCAGTGAGACATGCAACCACTCTCTCCTTTGCACATAACACTGGAGCTTCTAGACCAACCGATGACTCCAACATGGGGAGCATCTAGTTTTGGTGATTACGTATGCAGTCAACAGTCTAATGGGAGAGCCTCTCTATACAGGTAATGGTTGGCACGGGTACAAGTAACATTAGGTAGCTCTTTTCTCCTTCTGGCCTTTTCTTAGCTGGCCTCATGCTCCATTGCTCCCTAATTGGGTCAGGGGAGACAGAGTAGCCAGTCTCTGGTGCTTTAGAAGGCCCCTCAGAGATCTGAAAGTTTCATGAGTCCCCAACACCAGTGGGAATACAGCCACTGCCATTGTTATTAATAAATGGACCCATTTTGCAACCAGGGCATTTTTTCCCACTCTACCTTTTCACTTTCTTCCCCTTTCTACCCTTTCCCACCCTCCCCATCCGGCTGTGTTTCTTGTGTGCATTAGTGGACAAATGCAGGTCATGTAGCTATAGTCTTCAAAATGCCTGTCTGACATCCTTAAGTTCCAGTTGTCCACTCTGTCCTCTGAGCAACGCTATTTTCCAGTCCTTGCAGCTAACATTATCACCACTTGACAAAAGTGAGCCAGATCCAATAATTCACATATGAATATAAACTTGAGTAGGGCAGAAGCTACTAGCATTGTGAAAGGGGAAACAAAAATTCCACACCACACATTCCTCAAGTCCATTTGACCTTGGATGTGTTGGAACTTTTGGTAGCAGCATGATTTTTTAAATCTTGGATTATCAGCTCTATGTGTCTCTGTCTGCCAATGAGTAATGAGTTGATCTGAGGTTATTGGGTATGGCATGCAATATTTGCATTTGAAGTGGGTGTAAACAGCATTACCTAGTTCTGTGATGATGGGGATGTTGGCTCCGGTGGTGACAGAAGCCTGACGCACAAAGCCATGTACTGGACTGCTGTCTGGAGATGACCTGTCCATTCCAGGGGGCGTGAAACCTGGACACCAAAAACAGATGAATAGAGATCAGCAAATAACATAACAGGGTGGCATGAAGAAATATCCTCGGCCTGACAAAGGCAGAGAGCAGGAACGAAAGAAAGCAGTGGGGTGGAGAAAAAAGGGTGTTCAGGCTGGTCACAACCTGTGCAACAGAAGTAAAGCTTGTCACGGCGTCTTTTGCCTTTTTATACCCCAAAATCCATTATCATAAAACCATACATAATACCTAAAATGACAATTATTGCACTATGCATTCAGAAACTGTGGGAGGAAAATAAAGTAGCCAACCTAAAAACTTCTTTCTGATGTACACCATGTAACTAGTATGTTTAAAAAAAACATATTTGTCTTACTATTAATATGTATGTTGAATGTAAATACATTCAAAGTGTGGTATTCCCAATAGAGTCAAAAGCTGAGAGGGCCGTTATATAAATCAGCTGAGGTAGTTAGTGTATCTTAGCCATTGTGATTGCACTTAGCTACTGCCTCATTTAGTTATGTGGATAAACTACATGACATACCACGATGTCAGTTCATCATCAATTTTAACAGCTAAAGGGAAATAAAGCTGGTTTAGCTGAGCTAGTTTTAACTTGATATAGTTCTTTATTGTTTGGGAGTTATAATATGGCAGAATAATTTAACTATCTTATTTGTACATGTTTTCCTCTGTGTTGACTTTGGGGACAGTACTGTGTATTGGATTTTTTTTAAGGTACAGAAAATACAATCTAAGCAAAAACCTGCATGTCTGATAAGTGTGTTTACGACAGATGTATCGTAAGCATGTGGAAATGGAACTCAGTATCAATACCATTAGACATAGTGCATGTCAGCTTGCTCAGCATGAAGTTGATGTGCCATTCAAATGTGTGGACTGACTGAAAAAAAGGAAGGAGGAGGAGAAGGCTAAGTGAACACGGCAGCTGCCTAAAATTGCAATACGGATATTGTGCTTTTAGGGGTCAGCTAAGACATATTTAGCATTCACGTCCCTCCATCAAGGGGCAGGCATAAATTTTATATGTTGTTCATTTTGTCACAATAAAATTGGTGAAGTGGATCCTGAAAACCTTTTATCGGAAATGGCGTGGCTCAGGATCATGAAATACAAGTGCAAGTGACAGGAGGATGAATTCACATGACTTCACATTTTTGCATTTCTTCAAAGTGACAAGTAAACACCTTAAATCTGTGATGCTATATGCATAATGCATCAACTGTGTTTTGACATCCATCATTTAGTGCTGACTACAGCAAAATGCTATCTTATAGTGCCACCACCAAGGAAACATAATGCAGGGAATATATTCAGGTCACAAAGTTTTAAAAGGATTGCAAATTCTCTACATTTTTTGAGAGCGTGTGTGCCTTTCCTGTCAGAAACTCAATGAGCTGCTTACATTACAAAAGAGATCTCGCAGCCCTTTGCAACAGAAAAGACACCAAATAGTTTAGTACACAGCAGGAAGCACACACTGAACTGATGCATGGATAATCAGAACTCTTGTTATACCAATTATTGAACTTGGAAATAGCCAAGGTTTGACACTTCGAGTCAACCAGGGAGCACCAGCTCAGACAGTGCGAACATCATTTTGTCGATGTCCATAAAGGATGATGTTCACTCAACTGGAGAGTGACGGCAAGTTTTACAATACAGCCTCTAAAACACTGCTCTTATTGTTTCATAGTGAACATGAAGACAGCACAGAGATCTAGAAGAATAGCTTACGTTTTGCACGGAGAGTACAGCAAAAAGTGACTGTTGGTGAGAACAGCAATATATGAGGCCTGCTGCTGAGCTGCTTTCAAAACCTGTTATGTTACAAACAGCTCAAAAGTTGCAATGTGAGCTGGAGAGCTGCAAACAGAGAGCTGTATGTCTTCCTGAGAAACAGCTCGATTACTGCAAAAGCAAAGGAGCTCAAATGTGTTTAGCTACCTAGTTTGACTCAAAAAATGTATCTATGACATGCTGTAATATTCCTGTTTCGCTTTATGTAATTACTCCATAATTAAACCTTCAGCAAATATTGACTTTTTTTTTTTTTTTTTAATTGGCTGTCATAATTGTTACACACTTATAATGGAACATTTAGACAATTAGAGTAGAAGTTCCTTATTGGCAAAAAATTGAGAAACCAGAGTTTGAACTGCATGCCTGATCTCACACACACACACACACACACACACACACACACACACACACACACACACACACACACACACACACGTTCTGGCTCGCTGCTATTGTGAGGCTGTAACATTGTCTATCCTGCTCCAGTGTACAATAGGCAAGTGAGATCTGGGTTACATACCCCCTTATCCCTGTAGCCCCCCAGGCACCGCTATGCTCTGTGGTTGACTACATGCTACAGCAGCCGTGAGAAGCTCTCCCCCAGGAAAGCGCATGTTTACTTATTCATTTGCACCTTCTTGTTTTAAATTTCACAGGCAGTCTCTGAATGGGAGCATCGGTAGGAGGAAGAAATCCCCAAAGCAATACCTATGATACAATAGCAATATCTACAGTATGTGCTTGTGTTTCCTTGTGCATGCATGATTGCTTGCCACTCGGGCGTGGGTTTTCTAAAGTGAAGTATTTATCACTGAAATGGGTGGTTGATGTAAGACCCAATTATTGATGACAATAGGCTCCATCCATCGACCCTGGGAGAGGATATAGGCTAGGGGGTTTCCATATTGAGGTGGCTTTCTGTGAATACTGCTCCCCAGAGGGGCGTGCTCTAAGATTTACCCCTGCTTATTGTTCCTCGGTGGCACGGCTATCGACAGCAGATCACTCACTCAAGACTGGAGAAATAACAGCATTGGCATTCTCCTAAAACATGTGAAAGGGCTCTGCACTAAAACATAATGGCCTCTTGGACCTTCAACTTTGATTTGTATTTACAACAGTCACTATGGTGGCATTAAATAGTACTGAGCTCAAAGCATGTCATGCCTTTTGGGCATAAACTGAGGATTACCCGTTCCTGGATGTGCGTGGATAGATCACATCTACATGGATGTCTGCTATACTCGTGCACTGCACACACATTCAAACACGAAGGTGTGTGCGTGCATATGTTGCTGTTTTGTTGTGACTAATGAGGAGCAGCTGAATTGGCCTGCCTGGTGATTTGTACTGGCTGCTTAATGATGATGAGGCCTGATGGGATGCCAGGTTCGTGTGTTTGTCTGCAAACATCAACAATCTGTTCCAGACAATCTGACAGACACCAGATCAGGGGGAACACCATCGAATGACATAGTCATGTTGATTACATCATTAAAAAGTATTATCAAGGAGGTTTAGCAGCATGTAATTACCAGGGACAAGACTGAAATCATCAGAAAATCATGTGTAGTAAACACTCTTCAAAGACTTGATGAAGCATTCAACACTACACAGCATTGTGTGTAGACTTCTTCAGTACAGTAAAGTCAGTCATAGACATCACTTACCACAAACTAACAGTATTTCAAGAGTACTTAGCAGACACTGTGCATGACAAACTCCATTCACCCCCCCAACCCTACCCACCCCCTGTCACCTTTGGGCAGCAGTGCACATGGAGAGTAATAGGACACTCCTTACCTTGTGAATTAGCCTGCAATACCCCAATGCTGTCATCAAACTGCATAGATTTGATGTTGAGTGATGCCAAGATGCATTCTTTATCCTGCAGTGAGGTATCTTCGATATTGTTCTGATTGGCTGACAGTATTACGCACATGTCGCAGAGGTTGATGTTGACAGCCCTTAAATCTGCCCGACTTAATGGCGTACCCTTCAGGGTGAGGAGAACAGAGAGGAAAAGCAAGATGGAGAGAACAGACAGACATAGGGGAGAGAAAAACAAATTGAAGAAGTGAGCAGAGTGGAGCTTTGGGAAATTAGTTAACAAGTATTCTTGTTTTGAGGCGATGACATTCCACTGATCTAACTGGGCATTGGAGAATCAGATACATGGACTTTCTAAAGGCTAGCCTTCGCTGAGGGCTGTGTTTGTGATTCTCCTCTGATCATCAGTCAAGCCAGGCCTAACAAGCTCTAAGGCAGCAAGCCACGCCATCTGTGATGGGCACTGCAGCTGCAACACACATAAACTTCATTTTGGATGTGCAGGATGTGTCACTGCTCTGGATGAGGGGGGCTGACTACGCTCTCATGCAGTGATCATTCAATTGAGTAATGTGTGATCAAATCAAACTGACAATCCCTCTCAGGATTTCAATGTGCATGTAACTCAAAATGTCAATGCCTTGTTAGCTGAACAGAGAATCTGGTTTAAATGTATCTTCTATTGCAGTGAACTGTTACACTCACGGGTAAGATGGAGACCTTGGGGAAGTTGTGTAAAGTCTCCCACTCTCTCCGCAGGTAATCCAGCGAGCCAACAAAGACAATAGGCTTTAGCTCGTGGTAATGGAAATTGCTGGCTCTTAAAGGCATCACCAGGTTTCGCAGCCCCACCAAAGCAGACGTGACATCCCCAAATATACAGACCACCACATGGCCGCTCAGTACTGTCATGGAGGCTTCACTCCGGGTCTGTAGGGAACAGAGGGACACAGGGAAAGGGGAGAAGAGCAGAGAGAGAGGGATGAGGAAGAGTGGAAACAGAGAAGAGAGGAAGACATAAAGACAAAGACATAATTACAGAAAGTCATGAGTACTGGGAAATGTAAACAAAGTAAAACATTCTAGATTTAAGCGCGTTTAAAAGTTATAAACTGTTATAAACCTATATTAAATAGTTTGTTAACCAAGTGTTTGCTGCATTCAACATTTAATCCATCATAAAAACAGGGTTTACTATTTACACATGTACACTAGTTTGGTTAAGCACTATTCTGTTTATAAACAGTTTATTGGATAACCAGAAATAGGAAGTTTACAGAACAAAAACCTAACATTTGGTCTTTTCTGAAAGGACAGCTGATGCAATCAGGCTGAAAAATGCAGTTTGTAAGATTTTAGGCACATACAGTGTAAGACGAGGACCCTGTCATGAATCAGAGGTATAAATAAACAAAGCTTCTCTATTGTATGACATTTGAGTTGAAAAAAAACAATGCAATGCCCTGCTTTTAAGATCTGTCGCCTGTCGCAGCAGCTTGATGTGCATTTGATTGCAAGTTTGAATGTACGTTGACTAAACTAAACGCTACTATGATCCCAGTGGGTTTGAAGATAAAACTGTATCTTTCTTTACTGGAGACATACGGTGAAACTAAGAAAAACTAGGAACCACTGCTGCAAATTTGCTCATACCCTCAGATAATCTGATGGATTAAACATTTTCCATTATCTACATGTATAGAATTTTTTTTGGGTGACCCATCTCATGCAGGAACATCCTTCAGCCCCCGTTAAACTAATTAAAGCAACAAATAAATGTCAACTATATCGATGAATGCGTCTTCTATGTTACATTTGATTTAAACAAATTGTGCACTGACATAAATGCTTACAAACTGCCTTGTTAGAAAATCTGAGCAAACCCATGCGTGCTGTGTTGAAATACTGTTCACAGATCCTTGGAGGACAAATAAAAAAAAATCAATAAACTCACCTTGAAACAACAGAGAGGCAGTGAGAGAAATGTCATTACACATTAGTATGTGATTGTGTTACTACAATATTGAGGGGAAACTGGCTCCTGACAATACTTACTTTAACTTTTTTTTTATTGCGTATGCTATTATATTTGAGAGGTTTTGCAGTTCCACAGTTATTGTCCTACTCACCAGGATGACTTTTTCGATGTCTTTCGATGGGCACCAGTGAAACATCCCTGTCGAGTCATACCTCTTCACGCTCATGTCCATGCTCTCGATTTGTTCATTTCCAGGAATGAGAAGGGGGTCATGTCGACTGGAAAAACAGAACAATTTATTTATGTTAGACCATTTTGTTAAATGACCGCAGCTTTGTAAATGAAGTGGTAACATGAAAGAGACAAAAGACCACCTGGGTTTCTGGAGATCTACACTGTCTATTTATACAATGTGTCAAAAGTCCATCACATTCTCAGAATGTTGGACTTTCTATTGCACTACATACTGTAGGTCCCATAACTCCATTCACCATTCCTTCTTGTCCTTGATGTCAAGTCATCAGAAAACTCAAAGACCCTGGTGCTCGTAGTGGTACAGAGAACAGCACGATTTGAGTGCTACTGACTGAATGGCATGACAACACAAGGCCAATTACCAGCTTTTACCCTCTCCTCCAGCTTCTGACGCCATGCGGCGCAAATAGTAAAAGCTCCAACAGCCTCACACTTTAAATATTTCAGGAATTTGCCCAATCACATTTTGCTTTCCCAACTGATGGCCATTAATGTTTCAACAGCATGTCACAACCAAACAGGCTAATCCACAGCACTGGGCTGCTGAGTTTTATCCGGTGTAACACTGACCATGAAAGGGCTCTTGTCATTCCTGTTATACTGCCTCTCTTGTCCTTGCATTTATCCTACAAGACACGTTCTCACAGTTCCTCTAAAGACAATCCATGAAATGTCATGCAAAACACTGAGTCAGGACAACCTGTAGACATTTAGTGACGTCATTAAAAAAAAAAAAATGCTTGTTTTATAGCAATGCAAATGTAATTTATTTCCAATTCAACCCAAATAATGAAATCCTTGGTTCCATCCAGCGCTATACAGACTCCAAAAACAGGGAACTGCAGAGAGAAAGAGACATTTGAGTAATATGGGAGAAAACATCCCAAGAATTTGACATACATCTTTCTCAGTATCACTCTCTCTATCCTCTATCAACACTGTCATTCACTGACAAGGCTTTGATGTTGTCTCTTCCCTCAACCTGCATTTGGGTTGCATACCAATGCAGGAAAAGTTAAAAAAAAAAAAACACACAAAAAACTGTCAATTAGCCACGCTCTCTCTCCACCTCTCTTTCCCTCTTTCAGTTAGTGCAGGTGATAATAACACTGACAGCATTTAGTGTTTTTACACTCAGCCTGAATCTTTCATCCAGAGCCGCGTGTTGCGCCAATCAACTCCACAGAGCCCCCGTCACTTCAATCTGCTCAGCTCTTCTCGCCTCCACACAGGGGCTGACTGGCGCATGCAGGCGGGCTGCTGCTCCAGCTCTCTCTGCCAAGACAGCTATCTTTCACAGAGCTGTCAGCGGGGTGACTGGCAGCCTGTCACAGGCTCCACACACCTCTCTCTGCCTTCTCCCTGCCTCGGGTTGAACCTACCACAAGACTAAGGGAGAGCAGACATGATGTCTGTGCCACAGTGCCACGCCCAAGGGATATCAGCTGCAGATAATACTGTGACATCTTCGGCGATAGGATGCGTGTCGTCAGGCCTGACCCGTCAAGAAGGTTTGCGGGAATGGTGTTAATGTCATGGTGGCGATGCATCTCGTTAACATGGTGACACGTCATACTGGCAACTGGGGCATTTACAACACAACCATAGTACGGAGATTGCAGCCAGGATGCAAAGTGTGATTACATTTTACACATAGTGTTGAACAATATTACTCAGTAAATATGCAATGTCTGCCTTTAATTTGTGTTGATTGTTTGGGAAGTATATTCTTTATTAGAAGGTTCCCCACCAAAACTACATTCACTATATTTCAAAATGTAATAAATGCACAATTCAGATTGCAAAGCAAACATTCTCCCAGGGTGAGATACAGTATTTTATCTGATTCACTTTTATATAGGACAAATATTTCCCTTACAGCATGTCTCACTCCAGTGTCTCACCCTCTCTCTTTCTTCCTCCCTCCCTCAGTATATATTTCAAACAGAGTTGAGTTATTCCAGTGTATCACTCTGCAGTCACAAACTGGGGATGGGCCTGCTCCCCCAATCCCTCTCTGCCAGACTACGAAGGCAGCCTCTTGCTTTGAAAATTTTCCCCATCATGCAAACTGACAAAGGCATGCTTTTCAAAAGCCCAGAGCCAATCTGTTGATCATTATTTATTTACAAAGGCCTTCAGGCTGCAAGTCCTGTAAAAACCACACTTGATACGTAGGCGCGCTTCTTGCGAGCTCTCTACTGTGTTTTCCCCCTCCTTGCTTGTAGAATAAAGTATCCCTAAGGCTACCTCAAACAATCACTTTTCATTGTGCATAAAATCCACCTTGTAAAACTGTTTAATATATATGGTGTTATTTGTTGACGGGGGCAGCTGTGAAGGGGGGCTGTGGACTGTGATGGGTAATTTGATGTTTTGCTGAGGGCTAAGACTGAGAAAAAAACTACACCTATAACAGAGGACCTGTCATCCCAGTACCCAAGAGCCAGCAGAATACAAAAGCACCCCTAAAGCAGAGAAAACTTTGACACCGCTTTGAAGCGTTTTCAAAACTGAGTAAATAACTCGCAAGAATTATTATCACTGTGAGATCAAAGCAAAGATGCATATATTACATGGCAAACAGGGACCATCTCCTAAGCAAAAAAGGAAGAGAAGAAAAGGTTTTGTGCTCTAAGTTAGGCAAACTAAACAGCCTTTTAAACAAGCAGTTAGCTGGAAATGTGCCAATGTGTAGTTGTTGTTGTAACAGTTTTCTCCCTCTGAGCAAGGGCATCTAAAATGATGCTCTGTTGCAAACTAGACTGAAGGGTATGACTTTGTGTTGGGCTAATGGTTCGGCAAGTGTGAAGGATTATTAAGTGCTTGTTTTGTGGAGAACTGAGGGGGAGGCCGACAAGTATACTAGACAAAATCACAGGCATTGCAGTTCATAAGGAGGAACTCTGCCTGAGGGAAGCTAGCAGGACCAACATACGAAGAAATCGAGTTGAATGTAAGGAACATACACTACAGTGAAGAATAAAACAACACGTGATAACAGAATAAATAGTTAAAGGATTAAAATTGTATTTAATTTAAATTCTATTTTGTATGGAAATATAATCCTTTTTAGCAGAAATGTCCATTATATGTGTCATATATTGTATTTGTTGGGGTGGGGGGGTTGCTTTTTGGGATTTAAATTCTATACAAAATAATGTATTTTCCCACACAATTCAGATAAGGAGTTTCTACTGCAGTGCAGCTTATCCTCGTACATAATAACAGTGACAAGTGTTTGTGACAAAAACCACACAGCTCTCTCTTCAGATTTCCCGACTGTAAAGTCATAGAGATGACAACCATAACACTTACTCTCATTAAGAGTTGGGCAGCGTCGCTATGAATGTTCCTGTCCTGTTAGATCTTCGACGTCACTCCTTTATCCTGCCGTCCCAATCCGCACAGCTCGGCCTCCCTGTATTTTCCACGCTGTCGTGTTGCTAACCCCGCCTCGCAACCAGAGGAGCACATAAACCTACCCCCTTTTATCTTTCAAAATCAATTAACAGCAATTTAATTCCACAGGACAGGATAAAAGGAAGGTAATATTTGAATTCATATTTGATTGTGATGATACATCTCACATATGGCCTTAAGTACCAGAAACAGTACTCACAGGGGTTCCCACAATAGAGGAGTAGCCTGAGGGCAAAGTAACCGTGCAGGTCCCTCTGATTGGTTGCTGGTGTCATTAGTGCCAGCATTGTTTAAGGAGCACATGTGGACCAGACCGGAGGAGGTGACAGCTGGGACTTTAAAGCCAGAGGAGTTTTCAAACGACTGCTCACAGCTGCTTTCCATGACAGAAATATTATTTCAGCTCTGTCATTAACAGCTGACAGCATGCCATCCTAAACAGCCACTGCCTAACAGGGCACTTCTCTCTCTTTCTCTCACAGTTTCTTGCCTCCTTCTTCTGCCACCCCTAATTTGCCCCCTCCCATCCATCCAAACACCCATCATCTCACCATCAGCAGCATCCACCTCTGAAGTATCTCTCACACGCATCCCTCCATCCCTTCCTCTCTGCCTCCGTTCTTCCCTGTATCTGACTTCTTCTCACTCCCCATTTGAAGTGCTGGAAGGAGAATAAAATCAGCGTCTCTTACCTCATCATTTTAGGCGAGTTGTTGGGTGAGTTTCGCATCCCTCCGTTGCGCTGCTTTTTTTTGGGCGAGAGAGTGGATGGATGCTCGTCTTCGACTGCGAACACATGCAAAGAATGTCAGAATAGAGACAGATAGTTGGGAAAGTGTGCAGGACCTGACAGGATAAAAACATTGACAACAACCAATCAATCATTGCAAACAAAAAACTGAACAGAAAAAAAGGGGAAATTAATCATTCAGTGTGAAATTGAGGAAATATAGAGAAAGCATTAGTAACGGACAATGGTAAATCTGCAATAGGTGGGAGAAAAACACGGAGAAAAAAACAATTTACGAGCTAATAAGGTTACGGAAGGCTCATATCCCCAAACCCCCATATTTAGGCTCTTCAAAGGTGCACTTTTACAGGGCTTTCAGTAATACACTACTGCATCTGCTCAGTACACCCGCTAAAGTGTGCAGATGGTTGGACCTCTAGCGGTCTGCATCAGAGTGACCATGCTTACCTACACAATTAATTGCCATGTGATGGTACAGACTGTCATTGTCAGTGGGCCATGGGCAAAAGCAATGACAATGAGATCAATTAAGGTGATGGAGATGGATCTTGAGTGGGTAGTTTATTTTATTTTTTAACAAAACTATCTGAACCCCACCCCATCATTCCAGTTAAAGCGCAGAAACTTGCTCTTCTGGTCTTCCTCCATGCCAAGAGAACACTCAACACACATCACTAAGGACAGGCCACGCGAACAGAGTATGAATGAGTGAACTTTGAATATCGAAAGCAGCTAATAAATAAACATCATCCTCCAGAAGGAGGTCAGAAGGACTCTTAAAAGTTTAAATGAAAAATGTATTATTTATGGTAGATTTAACAGTCCATTTTAGATTTGGACGCTTTGGTCTTAAGCGTTTGCAGGACGCTGAACCATAGCCACAATGTTTCTTACGATTTTTTTAGTAGAAGTTCAGCTTCCTGTCAACTATACTTGGATGTGCTGAGAAATGGGGGGGGGGGGGGGGGGGCAACACTATTTTCTAACTTTGCTTGAGTCCCAGTCAGACAGAGGACGAGAAAGAGCAGCCAGATTGAGGCCAGGCCCAGTCGTCTGAAGACTTCAGGCAAGCGAACAGTAGTCTGATCTTCACTACTGTCTGTGAGTTTCAAGAGCTTTCAGACAGGCACCCAGATACTCTTATCCACTCTGCACTCTGCCAGCGCAAATGCCAAGTGCCCCGTCACTTCAAACCCGTATTAGTCCTTTGGTTAGGAATCAATAACACAGCATGATATTAGTGCAAATCAATGTGCACGCTGCAAGCCGTGACTATTCTAAGCATGTGGAAATTAATTATTGTCTGAGCCCCCGTCCGATGCTGTCACCTAATTCTGCTAATAAAAGATAAGAAATATGACTTTGCCTTCTAATAAAATGTCACTCCCTGACATTTCCTTTATGCAATTGGGCTTTCGGGAATAGCTAATATCGCAAGCACTTTACAATTTACAAATAATTCTCTCTCTAATGTACTTTGAAAATACCACATCAAATATATGCATTCCTCACCATATTGTTGAGACAGGCTCCTCCTGGTTTAAACTTAATTTGTTGACAGTAAAAGTACAACACTAAAAATTAAATGATTTCAAGCTACTGAGTAATAAACAAGATTAAAAACTAAAGTTTCTATTTCAGCTCGATATCCTCAGAGCTCACAACTAAATAAATAAATAAAGATAAGTAGCTCTTTTGTTTTGATTCTTAATTGACATGTTTTATCACTCCTTGGTTTGGAAGTCACCCAATGTAGACGGAAGCAGCCACTGCAGTAGCAGGCGTATCTGTGCAAAGCAGCAGGAGAAATAACAGCAGTAGCTCCAGCAGAGTGAACCGTCATGCAGCAAACAAGACAAAATGAAGCAACGGGACAGGCAGGGTTACTGACTGATGCATCCCGCTGAGGGGGCAACCTACAGTGCCTACTGTGACTGAGCAGCATGGCATTATTGGGGTGGTAGCGGTATTTCACCGGCAGACTGCGGGCCCGGTTCAGCCGACTCTCTGCCTGGGATCTGGCAACCACGTCTCCTGGACCTGAGATACTGAGGCGCAGTTGTGAGGGTTCAGACCCAGGCCTTGGCCCCATGGGGAGCAGACTTCCTTTACGGTTATTAACAAGGGGGATGTTGCGTTTGCCTGGGATGAACGGGGGGTCCTTGGGGTGCGAGTTGTCGGGAAGGAATGCATTTGTGGTGGTGGAGGTGGAGTTGCAGCCGGTGGTTTTAACTGATCGTTTTTGAAAAGACGGTCTAACTTCATCCATTACTGTCAAACAATGGAGAATAAAAGTGTGAGAAAGCCTGTATTATTGCTGAAAAATTAGTTAGTGATTAAACTCCAGAAGATTCCCTTGTGTTATTTATTGCTGAATTTTTTTTACATTATGTAATTGTTTTATCAAAGATTAAGGACAAATTTAAACTAAATCCAGCATTTTACTACAGGGTGTTAACAAATTAATTGGTAAATAAGAAAGAGATTAATTAACTTGAAACAAATATGTAAGAAAAAAAAGAATTAAAATCCTGTATGGAAAATCAGACACTTGGTTTGTTTTCTTCTCATTTCAGTTCTGATTAAGCCCAACAAATGAATGGCATGAAAACAGGAATCATTTATCATTACATTTTTCTAAAACTGGTGTTGAAACTTCATCTTTTCTTATCTACTTGGCACACGCTCTGACTGAAATGTTCGCAGTGACATTACTTTGCATTTGAGACAAACATGAATTAGTAAGAAGTCTCTTCGTTTTATTTCTCAGCTGCGCTTCACTTTCTGGGAGAACATAAACGGAGACACGGCTGAAGCCAGTCAAATTCAATCAAATATTGTGTCATTTCAAGCATAATGTGTTACAGAATACTTTCACTTCGAACAAATAAAAAACTAGAAGTAATAATTTATAATATTACTAATTCAAAAAACGTTGTATCATAGAACATTTATAGAGGATTCATTTTGTATTGTGTATCGAAATTTAGTTTGATTCCAGACCAAAGAAAGATAGTCCTATATTCTCAAACATGGTGAATTCAAATCTAACTTTGACTGTATTTAATATGAGAATAAATTATCTGAATGTAGAAAGTCGGGCACAACTGATGTTCAGCAAGCCGTCCCACCAAACACACACACACACACACACACACACACACACACACACACACACACACACACACACACACACACACACACATCATTTGACTGAGGCTGCAGAGTCAACCTGTATGTTTGCATGTATTGAAGTGGCTGTAAAGTTGAACGGGAGAAGAGGAGCCCTGTTCCTCCCTTTGGTAGAAGGGTGGTTGGTTGGTTGTTTGGAGGGGAGAGCATGCTTGGGTGGCCCCGGGCGATAAACAGACGTTTATCCCAGCCGTCAGCTGCCTCCTTGATTTACGGGGCGCTACCGATAGCTCCTGGATTCATCTGGCCCTTGTCAAACACGTGCAGCGTTAGAGAGCGCTCACCCGCCCTGGCAGGTCCACTGTGCATCCTGAACAACGCAGACGGCAACTGTCCCTTCCTGAAATGCTAATCACATGACGGTACTGTCCTGCATGCAAGCCTATCAGATTGTCGTGACCCAATGTAAACTGGATGATGAGGCAGAGGAATAACAACTACAAATGTTTACTTTTGTATGTGAGCTAAGCTGGCTTTGCCATCATAGTGTTTGCTGCATGAGCGTGTTTTGTTCTTCATCTGCATCGCAACTGCATGAAAAAGCTTTTTATGCAATGCGTATTTCTCATTTATTTGTTGGTTTTGAACATACAACTAAAACTAATATTGTGACAGCTCCAGATCCTTTTAGTTCTGCTTAGAGACAGCCACTATTTCAAAGAGGGCACAAAAAATGTCTTCAATATCAATATTCTTAAGGTGAACAAATACATTGAATAGCAATATACATATAAAATGTTAGAGGTGACAAATAGCAATTAAGCAATATTCTTAACCATTAGAGTAAAAAAGTAATGCATTTAACAATTATTTAAGATTTACCTAAATTGCAATCAGCTTTGAATCGAACGCCAGCTTCTTTCTGACCTCCACTGTTCCCTGGTGTTGTAGCGCCATCTGCTGCTACATGCAGCACAATACAAAAAGAATATTTTATGGAACTACATGGTATTATCAAACACAAAATTATGTATTTGCAGTTGCTATCAATACCAGGAATGAATTTACAATCAACATATGTTGAATTATTTAACTTATAAACGTAATAAACAGTCTGTCTGAGTTAAACATTGAATTTCACACTGATTAAACTGAGTTTACTTTGTCTCTGTATAAGATACAAGACAACATCAGGATATTCTAAAGGAATATGGGATATCAAAGCAAATACTAAAGCATAGCATCAGTACTAATTATGTTACATGACATTGTGAGGGGTCTACAGTCTAAACACAGAGTTGGGGCAGAATGGAGAAGGACAGAGAAACACACTTACGTGATCTGACATATCCATTATACTTATATTTGGCTGAGGAGAATGCAAAGACAAGTGGCAGGTCACACGGGGGGAGAAAGGATGTAATGAAACAGGCACATTAGGAAATAGAGACATCAACATAAGAGCGGTGTGTGGAAATGAAATAAAATGAAATGAAATGTAACTATGATGAAGTACTACCAGTGAAAGGCATGAGGGCATTAACCAAAAAATTAAAAAGGTACAATTAATTAAAATTAGGGAAAAACCTAATGGTGGTGATAATGATGGCACAAACTAGGCAGACAGGTGGGTGAAATGAACTGTCTATCATGAGATTGAGCCATGCTTTTGGAAAGGTTCACTCAACCTGTAATGGGATGTAATGACAGACTAATGGCTGATTTCTTTTTAATAAAAAAAAAAGCTAAATTTACGGTTACACTGGTTTCAGTGGTAGATCCAACAAAGTAATGTTTCTAATTTAAAAAAACTCATTATATGCTTTGACGTTTTACATTTTGATTTAAATGTGATGAGCATTGTGAGGTCTGTAGATAGAACAAATAAAGCCACCATGGGGTGCAAATACAACAACTACATACTGAAGTGCATGTAGACGTCCAGAACACAGATAGCGGACACTCGCTATTCAAAACAGTCGCGGTAACAGAGCACAAATGCAAAGAGACTTGATCTTTACATGCAGTCCACATCTCTTGCAATACATGTGATTTGGAAGAAAGATATTGCAACATGGGTTCAATGCTTCACTTTTAAATCTCTTAGGATGTTCTCTAAAAAGAGTTGACCACGGTCTCCACTTATGTCAGAACTAGTAATTATCTGGGAATTACAGTTCACGACCTAGACTGAGGAGGTACCGATAGAAGTACTGATACAGTGGGCATTTGAAATGAGCTCCGAACGGCTGACACTCCTCGCTCTTTCCCAGAGTCTCTTCCAGCAGTAAAGGTCACAGTGAGGGCCCAAGGCTGGCCTATGACACAGATCCTCAAACAGGGACCCACAGTGGCCCTGGCATCTGTCTCTAGCAATCTGCCCGCACAGCAGAGGCGGCAGACTAACTGGCTAGCATCTGGGGCGTAGCGAGGCGGCATAGGACAGGGGGGGGGGGGCAAGCCTGCCTGGTGGACAGGAGCTGTCAGGGCAAGTTTGGTGACAGACCAGCAGGGCTGGGAAAATGAAAATGCAAACATAATTTCCGTGTCAGGATAGATAAGGTCTCCAACAATGAGATGCAGATGCGCACACATGCACAGACACAGAGATAGAAGTGCATGTTGTTACACACACAAGATGTGCACATGCACGCACACACACTCTCGCACACACACAGCCAAAATGGCCAGGAACTAGCTGAAAGCATCTCCCGAGCCCCGGGCCTCCGACCCTTGTCCATAGCCCAGCTTTATAAAAGCTGTCAGCCTCTCCATTATATCACGTGTCTAGGTTTTCTCACTGAAGGAAGCTGGCTGCCTGTGATGAGGGTCTGGTCACAAAGAAAGACCATAATAACTATACAGATCAAAGAAATTAGTAAATCAGTTTACAATTCTGAATAACTTCTGGAAATATTTTAAAACATAAATTGTTGAAGACAAGAATCACACAACCACACAAAGGGGAACACTAATGGGTGCTTTGAACTATATTTTGTAACTATTCACAAGTGGTAAAAACTATTTTCACTCCAACAATTGTCTCACCAAACTGTAGGATTTATATATGAGTGATCTCTAGGAACAGAAGACTACATTCAATGAGTCAGCTCATTTGTCCATAGATTGCTCCATCAGCACAAGGGGTTTATCAATTTCACCAAATATCTCATGACTCACCTAACCCCGAAGATGAGTGTATATTAAAAACATCTATGAAGACAATATTGAATCATTAAAGACCAGAAAGCAACACAGAAGTGTTGCACTGTGTTTTATTAGGTGGTCCCAATGTAACTTGCATTAGAACAAAGGGTGCATTAAATGAATGAGTTCTATCCAAGAAATCAATTATCCAAGTACTAGGGCTAGAAAATTCTGGTTCAGATGTACAAGAGCATGAAGTCATCATGGATAAAGACGTCTTATCCTTTCAGTCTGCTGGGGGAAAAAACAGGGGAAATGGAGAGGAAATCCAACAATCCCTGGCTGACAAAGCCCAATGCACTCCTTTAGTAAACTCACTTTGTTCAGACAAAGTCAGAGTTAAAAAGGGAAAGAAATCTAAGACAGGGGAGGCTTTCCTGAAATCCTACAGGGGGTTGAGGGAGAAGTGAGATCAGTAACCATGTAATGGCCAGTAATTGGTACCAAGGGATATCAGCGCAGGCCGAACTACAAGAGGCCAAGCCAAACTCATCATGGTATGTTTGACACTAATCTAGGCTGAGTCGGCAGACGGTGGGAGAATGTTGAGAAGGAAATCGGATCTGTATGTCTGAACCAAAGGCTTTTATAGCTAGTCTACTGATGCCATGTGTAATTGACAGACAATTTAGTATTTCCCATCCACTCAAAAGCAAAATCGAAAGGAGGGTGATCTGCTAAGAGCTTTTGACCTGCGACCTTTTCTTTATCAAGCGAACTATCACTATTTTGTAGTTCTCATTTCGTGTTTTTCTCTCCTCTATTATTCTCTCCTTTCACCTTGTCTATTTCTTGTTCGTTCCTACCACACAAAGCCTCTCTCTACCATTATATTTGTCTTCACCTTACCCTTAGCTCTTATCCCTTCTCTCATGCAGTGTATGTGATATAGACTGTTAGAGACTGCAGGAGGTAGATACACTACATACAACAATTGTGATCAGAGGCTGAGCCGGACATTTTATACAATAAAATGTACCAATTGACACTTTCTGTTGAAAAATCTGTGTTAATTGTGGGAAGAATTGGATGTGTTCTTGCTCTTGTTCTTTTCTAAAAGCCTAAAAGAGTAGAAGGTCACTGCAGGTGCTTGAGATATTATTAGTTATAATTCCTGAACCAATGTCAGCAATAAAAATATGTTTTAATATCAGTGCGCTGCACCTCATTTATAAGGCTCGACAAGACTGTTAGAAATCTTCAAAACACCGTTTCAGATGTGATTTTTCTCTTATCTTCTGCATTAAAGTGAAACTAAAGACTCTGAACAGTTGATCGGAAAGGTTAAGTCAAAGGTAAAAGAAAAAAAGGAACAGAAGCAAAGCTGCTTTAACTGAAAACAGTGCAAACTGAAAACAGTGTTAACTCAGAGGTTTGTAAGGACCTTCAAATTAAATATATAAGACAATAATTTCACAAACACTATCAGTGCAATACAGGCTAAAACCATGAGAATAAAATAATACGTTCCATTTTTTTATATACAGATATCTTACCTTTACAGTTCAAAATACATCAGATCCAATAGGGATTTTATCACACAACTGCATGACTGATGCAGCATGCGTTAGCCACATGTCTAACACCTACAGTACTGTACAGTACAGCAGCACCACAGAGCCACACCACCACTAACCCACCACACGTAGTACACTCAGGAAATCAAACAAATAGTGTCCAATGAAAACGATGAATAACTGAAGAATACTGATGGAATTCAACTACAAATAACATAAGATTATAAGAGTAAGAGTTAAAATAAAATAATTGGAAAATCATAGATAGATAGATAGATAGATAGATAGATAGATAGATAGATAGATAGATAGATAGATAGACAAATAGAGAGACAAACAGACAGAGAGACAAACAGATAGATAGACCGACAGATAAGACAGATAATTAAAAAATAATTAAAAAATGTATTCACGACGCAACAGCTACACAGACTATGGAGTCACAGTCAACGGATCACACCACATAGACGACATCACAGACGTACACGTACAGTACCTCTGCATGGTACAATATACACAGAGCACATAGCACAAACATCTAACAGCATGTGTTGGGCGGTGTAACTTACAGGCACGTAAAGTGGTTGCGCAATCATGAACAGAGACAGAGGAAAGTGGGTAGGCCCTCTGAAGGGTGTCCATGTTACTATGTACACTGCCTGACATGCAAGAGCAGTCTTGCTCTGAACAGCCGCAATCAAAACAACATGCCAGTTTCATTTGTTTGTAGATGGACATCTTGGCTACAGTCATGTTTTGGGATGAGAGGAAAGGAAAAGCAGCAAGTTAATGGCAAAAGGAGAAATATTCATCCAGGGGAAGTTGGAAGGTAACTTCATCAGAAAGTGCAAGCCTTAGCCACCTGCTGCCACAGACTTAAGCCCTAAATTAAATTAACACGCTCCACGTGCCAATATTTATTTGAAATTCAAATAACTTTACCGAATCAAAAGTCATCCAATTATTATTTTGTATTTCTTGTCCGTAGAGTCAAATTAGGACACTTTACAATATAACAATATACATAATAGAATACTATTCCAGCGCATTAGTTATCATTTCTATTGACTGAGTCTGGAGAGGTCAAGCTGTGTGCTAAGGCTGTAACAGGTCAAAAGGCAAAACTATAACAGTGGGAAAGAGGGCTGAGGAGAAAGGAAAGAGGGAGGAAGGCATTCAGGGAAGAGAGGCATGAGCAATGTTTTCAGCAGCAACCTCATACAATGTTTCATACATTTGTACATCCTCTATCCATTTGGCTAAAGGAGTGGATCACGTACCTGTATCCCATCATGCAGCTGTAGCGGCTCTGTCCAAGGCATCACACTATTCTACTGGCTTGATGGGCCAATTCATGCTACTGTATAATCAAACCTGCAGTTTCACTGCTCCGATCCCCAAGGGAGGCTTCACTCTAATGTGCATGCATGCATACATGATAAGTCTGTATATGTTAGTAATTATTCTGTGATTCTTTGTCAATTTAAAGTGAGCATATTTAACTTTTGAAAGAGGAAATACCGTTCTTCATCTTACAGATTGATAGGTAATAAAAAGCACAATTGTTTATTATCCACATGCCTCAAATGCACGAGGTGAAAATACTGAGTAGGCATGTTTAATTGTGTCCACTCAATAAAATCAAAATCACAATCAAAGTTCACAGTGACTGTTAGTATATTTACAATGATCAACACCAATGCCATAATGATTGTATCAAAGAGTTTCATTGATGTTTCTATTTAATTATCATTCTAAAGAAAATGCAATTTGGAAAATAGGTGCTCTTGTTTGCTCTTGCTCTTGTTAAGAGTGGATGTGAAAGTAGTATTACACAATCAATGTGTGTGTGTGTGTGTGTGTGTGTGTGTGTGTGTGTGTGTGTGTGTGTGTGTGTGTGTGTGTGTGTGTGTGTGTGTGTGTGTGTGTGTGTGTGTGTGTGTGTGTGTGTGTGTGTGTGTGTGTGTGTGTGTGTGTGTGTGTGTGTGTGTGAAGCTCTGAACCCCAAGGGAAGCAGGAGTGAAAGTCCCGCGAGTAGCACATCTAGATTGCTATGACTCTGGGCAGAAACAGTCCCTGGTTCCCATTCTCTCATTGCTAAGGTGCAAACAGACAGCGGACTAATACCGTCTGGCACCTTTACAGAGACACTTTCAGCATCTTTGACTCTGAGTCACATCGGAAAATAAGATCTTGAATGAAATAATGTGTTTTAGCTTCTGGCCAGGGAAAGAATGGGAAGCGCAGATCATAACCCATGGGATGAAGGCATCAGGGACTGTTGTATCCTGTGGCATGCACATGTGCCTTATGAGCATGTAATAAGCATGCAGAAAACATAGTTTTGGTCTAAGCAACAAGAGAAGCTACAGAGATAACTGTTCACATTGTTGAAACAGTTTGGGGGTATGGTAGACATGGTGCAGCGATGCTATCACTTCATGCTGGAATTTCTTAACTTCAGAGTTTTTGCTCAGGCATTCAGACCACAGTACATGTTGTTGTTTTTTACAATGTAGATTATTGACACATGGAAGAGGGGTGATGGATAACACAAGACACACACATATACACACACACACCAACAATGTCTTTGACTTCTGACTACACAAATACCCCGATTCTGGCCTTGAACGAAAAGGTGTCCATTTCAGGGCATTCCTACTTGAAGATTCAACATGACGGCTGCCCTGATAAACTGTCTGCATGGGTTCAATCAGTCACCATCTTCTATAATCCACCAAGGCACGACATACTTAAACAGAAGCTATCAGGGCACTATGTTGAATATGAAGGATGTCCCAAAGAAAGCACCGTTCTGTTATATCCCCCTAAGACTTCCCTATTCAGCAAAGATTGCAAGGAAAAGTATTACAGAAGCTCAAGAGTTGAACTTGTGAGCGATAGCAAACGCAGTGCACAGTAGCTTATTGCAGTGGCGGCCAAAAAGAGTGCAGAAGACAAATGCTTTTGTCCTTGGAAAGGCAGACATTCTGCACAAACACAACGCCAACTACACCATATCATAAAAACAAAACATTAAAAAACTTGACAATCTTTAGATCTGTTTTTTATCAAATGTATTACCCTAATGCACAGAAACACACCAATGTCATCCTTGCGTTTTTGCTGAACGGGTTTCAGGGGGTTTAAGTTTCCTCTAAAGGCATCAGCATTTGAGTATTGTATTATTAGACTTGACTCTGGCATGACATCGCCATCTGGTGGCAATCTAACGCTATGACAAGTTACACTGTACTGCTAGTGAAATTAATCCAATGCAGCAAGTAGGGAAAAAAAGAAGAAGGTTGCCTAGATTTGAAATGCACAAGACGTGTGTGGTGACATTTCAACTCTGAGACGAACTGATGATCTCTGAAACCTCGGCCAGAGCAGGACGAGGACCCAACGTTTACAAAGGGGCTGAGATCACAGAGAAGTGGGGCAAGGGGAAGACCAGATTGTTTTGATTGTGTTTTGGCAACCTAGCTCGTTAGGATTTGCTGAACTTCCCACAAGGACATTTTCTGCTCTCTGAAAGTACAGCCACACACAAAACCTCCTTTGACGGAAAGCAGAACAATTTAAACCTCAGTGGTTCTTGTTCATTTCCTTTCCCTTGTGTTAGCTCTTCTAAATCTATGATTACTGTATGGCATCCGTGATTTTTAGTACTTTCCTTCTGTACTTTCTTGAAGCATTACACTATAGGGAGGTTAATCATTGGTAATGGCATAAGACTAGCCACAGATTGGCTTTCAAATGCCATATGAGATTGGTTGGAGGATCAAAAAGTGAGGGAAAACTGCAGATCTTGCCGGCCACATCCGATTAAGTCACACTAGATTGTCATTTCCAACGAGCATCGGCTGACTTGGGCTGTCATGAGAAGGCCTGAGTTTGTTTCAGCTGTTTTGGTTTTGGTCTGAGCACAGTACAGTAGAAATGGGAGGCGAGGAGAAGGATGCAGAAGCTACACTGGTACATGCAACATAGATACAGTATACTATTAGCTGAAGAGGAAAAAACTATTGCACTGCACTCTGGGTAAAAGTACAGCCATTTTCTTTTACTCACAATACATCACTACCAGTGAGTAGTGAAAATAAAGTGTTGTTTTCCAATGGCAGCAGGGAAGGAAATACATCAAAAGTGTCACTGGTCATAAAGAAACATGGGAAAAACAACAGAAGAGAACAAAACATGGTAGAACAGAACATACTGTCAGACAGATATCCCTTGCCGTAATGGAACTGTCATATTTCTAAATGCAACTCTCTTGTTGGGAACTAATAACATAAAACACAACGCCATGTCGATCACCTTGGTCTCAGACATGACGATGTTATGAAAGCAAACCGAAGTAAACAGTTTGTCTAAATAAAACCAGAGTGTGAAAAGCCTGATGATTCTATTGAGCTGGAAGAACAAGAGATTGTCTGAATAATTGAAATGACACAGACAAAAGAAGGAAATGGTGGGTTTCTTTTTGAAAACCAGGCTTTGTCTCTAACAGGCTGCTTACAGTAATTGTCTGTGACCTTTTGTGGAAATACGGGATATTCACCTGAATTATTTATCCAGTGGCTAACATGTCCTGACAAGTGACTACTGTGCATAGGTCAGGTTATATTCATGTGCTGTTCCTGCCTTAATGGTAATGTTATGTCTGCAGAATTAAAAAGGGAAACTATCCATTTGACAGGGGCATGGGTGTATTGTCTGAAATATAACAATTAAGAGCACAGCGGCTGAGCTCATTACTCTCATAGCATTTGCATGTCAAATTAATATAATACAGTGGGTCATATTTTCTAATATTTTAAATATTGCAGTAAAAAAGCTGATTGTCTTATACATTGTCTCTCTTATTGTGGATGACAGCTGTCAACTAACACAATTTAAACTATATCTACTGTATGCCTCAGGCCTTTAAAATGTTTTTTTAAATTGTGTAAATAAAGTAGAATAAAAAACAAATCATATATTGACTGATGGTCATAATGAAATTATGGAAGTTCAAATGGGACCTATAATAAACACTTTCCTAAGGGTATAATGGTGTGACAGCATACAGTATTACCTTTAAAATCAGATTGTCATGGTACATAGGATTAATGACACAATGAGAGGTACAGTTTAATATAAACCATATGAGACACACAGACTCACAGTTAGGTTTTGGAGCGAGAGAAGGGGAAGGAGGGTGTCGATGGGGCAAAATGAAGGCGCCGTTACTCACGTCGTTTGCAGGCACATTTCTTGATCCGCTTAGCGTCTGTGATGTCGTCATGACAAGCTTTGCAGTAGAAAAATGCTCTAAAAGTGACACCGTAAAAATGTTTAGCACTTAGAATAATCAAACTGGCCATTTGACATAATTAGTGATCAGCTGTTCATCAGGATTGCCATATTACCTCTTCACTTCCTTGGCATCACTGGCGATAAAAAATCCCAGCGTCCCTTCCTGCAGCTTGACATGGTTACCCGGGTTGATGAGGATGCTGGGTTATCAGAGAAATAGACACATCATGCTCATTAACCTCTGGTTAATACTCATGTTCATGAACATAACATGCTAATCAAGAGGAATGGTACACAGACTTGTTGAAGCCATTAATCGGATGTGCACTGTGCTTATCTGGACTTTTGTTTTGTTTTGGATTGTGGGCAATTTGCTGATGTGATACTCACATGGATGGACAGAATGTACAACAGTATGATCGCACATTGAATTTTAATTCTTTTCTTTATAGTATGGTATTGGTTTGCCACAGGGTGAGAAGGGTGACAGAGAGGTACGAGTAAAGGGAACAAGGGCAGAAAGAATTAAAATTATGGCCATGGAGTGGTTTTAGTGTCAGCACTCAAATGCAGTCATCTAGTCATGATGTCATGATGGCCACTGAGACGTGGCTGCAGTACAGAGAATGTACAGTAAGAGTTGTTATCTCGGTTAGTAATTGACAGTGGGATGCAAGGGAATGAACAGCTCTTTTTCCTGCCGATACAAAGTGGATGGTACTCTAGTGACCCTGCTATAGTTTATAGGATTGCTCTAGGGAAAAGTTACGTCCAAACGGGGATAAACTCATATAAAAATCAGTAGTGACTCTGCTCACTTGAATTATAGGGAGAAAATAATTACAATGCATGTCCAGCAAGATCAATATTGACTTACAATTGTACATTACATTAATTATATGTATAGCAAAAGACACAAATATGCTGGCATGCTGAAAAAAAAGCTGAACTAAAAAGAGATACGAAGGGATTAATTAGCAAACCATGTATATTTAGTGTGGGACTCCTGAGCACTTAAAGTGACTGGCTGTATCATTCCCCATTAATTAGACTGAGACAACGAGTAGACACAACACACGCAAACTGTACGTTCATACACACGCACACACACCCACACTGGTCATTAATGGTTACCTGTGGGCAACAATCATCAATGATGTAAGTGTGAACTAAGAAATCAAAACACTGAACCCACAAATCTTTAAGGGTCACACTCCTTCAAAATACGAGGAGCCCAGATGAAAGATGAGGAACTATTGATATTTTTATTTTATTTAGTCCATTTTAAACTCAAACCTTTGTAAATTTGTGGCAATAATACTTTCATATGGCTCACACAACTAATATCGGTGCCAAGGGTAACACGTTTATTACTATCTAGATTCAAATCTTTGTTCTAAATAACTATTTTATGACATTTTAGGAACTTATTTTGAAAAAGTATGTTATCTGTGTACACTCAGAGCAGAAGTGAAGTGGTACATCTGAGAAAACATCTTTCTTACTACATCTTTCCTCTGGGCTCTTGAAAAGGCTACATTGGAGAAAATAAACAAAAATATTCAGGGAGCAATTGAATCCATGCACATGTCGGGCTGTGATCTATCAAATTACACCAGTCGATTTTTCCCTCCACATTTTTCTTTTCAATAAGTAAAATAGAATCTAACATTCTCTCAGATTAAATGGCCCCCAAAGAAGTAAAGAGGCGTTGCGCCTGGCATGCTCTTTAGTGAAAATAAATAAACAGATCAAAGATCACAGTTCCACAAACATTGCTGCCCAAATCTGAGATTTTACAAGAGTATCTATCCAAGACATGTTTCTTCGTTCAGGTGTAAACTGGTGAATAGAAGCTTAAAAAGCATCAAAACCTCATATTGTGAGCAACAAAGCAAGCATCAAACACTGTGTGTGATAGTGTCATAGCATGCAGTTACAGTACCATACAGCATGAAGAGGACAATAACCAAACAGAAAGGCATAGCCACTGTAGAACAGGTATAAGGACAGGTACGTAGATGCAGACGGTTGCAGTAACTTCTGTGCAGTTGGATTGTTTCTCAAACACCAAACTGACAGGAAGTGACCTCACTTAGGAACATCTACTCGAGAGACACACAAGCATGACTGAACATAGTGGCTAAGACACACAACAATGCACGCTCATTCACACTTAAATTCTCCCTTTCGAGGTAATTACACATAAACCAGACATACAGACGTGCACAGATGGATACACGTTTAGCACTGAGAACTTGAGAGGGTGATGGAATGCAAAAGTGAAATGTGGGACACTTGTGAATATTTTAGCCTGTGGTTATTATATTTCAGCTTGGATCAACTTAATGCTATCCAACATCCAACACTTCCATGCCTTTTACTAGTGTGTGAATTGATGAAAAGAAAACACAAATTGGTGAGGTGCTGCTGGTGTAATGAAACCATGAAGAAAAATATGTCATATCGTATTATATCAGCCACTGCCAACAGCAATGGTGGATAATCAGTCAATGTATTTCAAGATTAAATCCATAATGTAGAACAACAGATTATCAGTGTTTATCGACACATCTGAGGTCCAAGTTATGTGTAAATAAACTCCTCACTGGTCCTGAGTCTAAGAACCATGAAGTACTGATTTAACAACACCATGAGTGGAATAACTAGCTTGGCAAAGTAAACATACAGTAAGGTAACAATTGGGCAACACTGAAAAATAACTGAAAGTGAGAAAAACAAACTAAGCAAAGGACTGGTAAAGGACAAAACTCAAAAGATCAGATAGGAGGTAGATATGGAGAAAGGGTGAGCGTTTGGCCTTGGCACACCGACAACAGCAAAGACAAAGAAACAGCACTACAAACATGTCCAATTTATCTACCCTCTCTCTGCCTGCAAAGAAGTTAGTGCGTTAAGCACAAGGGACACCATAAAAAAGAGTGAGAAATAGAGGCCTGTGAGATAGTGTTTGGAAAAATATCCTTGGGGAAACTCCCAAAGTCAGAAGCTTTAAAGTGGTGGAGATTGGGTTGAACTTTGGAAGTAAGATAAGGTAGAGGGCATACCGCTTTCGGCTTCTGCAAACAACAAGAAAACATCTCAAATCAAACAGTTGTCATGAACATAAAAGAATAGGAGAATATGACTGTTTCTAATGTTTCTCTTGTTATTTAGAAGTTACACCTTATACGGCGGCACGAGGCGCAACTCTGTACAGACACACAATTAAGTTATTTCATGCTTGTACAAAGGTGAGGTCCCTGCACCAAAAAAAAGAGATGATTAAACTGTACTGGCACTGCACATTTGTTGCCGTACATCTTCTAGAAAGGTATGAGAAAAATTATGCCATACTGTGGTATCATCAAAATCACTACAAAAACCTATTTTCAATAACTTAACTAGCTCAAAAAGAATTAAGACCAAAGACAGAAAATAGCGCACTGGGATACATGTCAGTGTAGGATCAAATATGTACAAAAAATTAATTAATTTAATTTTGGTTTTAATGTGTAATATCAAAAATGACCACAATTTAACATGCAACTCTTTCAGTACACAAAAAAAACATTTGACACAGGTGAACGGGGAAGAGCGAGTGAGATTTGGCAATTGAGATTAGTGAAAAATAGGACTTCATGTTGTTATTGGTGATAAGACGGACACTGATGTAGAGGTACTTGTTACCACACAGACTGAACAGAGAGACAAAGGAATCAAGTTAAGGAAAAACATGACATGAAATTGGAATGTGCAGCAAATTGGTTATTCAGGTGTGAATGTATCTCTGAATTGACGGCACAATATAATCAACAACGACAAAGACATGTTGCAGTGCCGTTACCTACAGTAATAAACCAAGTAGAAATTTCAACCAGATCTTTATCCTTTATCCTGCATACCTGCAAGGTTTGGTAAAAGTATCAGACTTGTTGTTATGTAGTTAGTACCACCGAGAACATAAAGTCAGTATTATCATTCCCGTTTATTTATTTGCTAAATAGCATGAAATTCCAAAAAGTTGTCATCAGAATGCAATTCAATTTTGAGAAACGTGAGGTCTTGAGGGCAAGGAATAAGAAAGGTTTTGGTGCAGATCCATATTTTTCTGCTAAGTAAAAAAAAAAAAAAAAAAGAATTGGAACATTTCCACAAATGTCTTATGTATGACTTCTATGAAACATTTTGGCACATTGCAAATGAAAAACCGAAATTCAAGATGACTGTGCAGCCTTGGCAGAGGTTTGTGCTCTCTGAGAGCTTTCTGTTATTGTGTGTAATGATGTTTACATTGGCATGCTATCCTTCACATGTCATTCACAAAATCAAATGTAATATGATTATCAACTGTTATTAAAGCTACAAAAGAGGATTTGTGGGTGAAGCGAGGCACACAGTAGTTCACTTTTAACACAGTTATACCTGACGTTAGTGGAAGAAAGATGCAATAAACAAACCTGCTCTCTCTTTGCTCCGATTTGTATTCGATGGCAATAAGTAGCAGCTTCAACTTCACGTAACACAGTCTGAAAAACATGTGCACTTATTAGAGGACAGCAGTGTATGAGCAAGTGACTGATGTGTTCAAACGCTTTTTGAAATGCACATCTCGTGTTTCTTTCCTCACGTCAGAGTTGTTAGCTACAGTATACCTACCACTGACAGTGGGCTTGCTGAGCGAGGAAAGAGCGATACTTACTCGCAGACAGTAGGGAAGGTGAGGCCGACAAAGGCACTGGACAAATACTCTGTGTACATCTCATTAGCCACCCCTTCTAGGTAATACTTCTGCCATGTATCCTCCTCAATCTGACAAAGAAAAAACAAGCACGGAAACGTCACATGTGAGGAGAAGACACAAAACCAACACTGTTTTTCTTCAAATAGCCGCCCAATGTGGTCTGCAGATGTTCCACCGCACAACATCAGCCTGGTCATTATACGCCGATTCATCATCTTTATGACAAGAGACCAGTTCTTTGATGGAGAGAAGCACCTCTTCAATTTTAATCCACAGACACACTGAACAGATTCCATATGAAATGTCACAGTAAAATATGACGTGCCAGGATGACTGAAATCATTCTAATGGAAGTCTTTCTCTGGACAAAGATGTCAACATTTTGCGGGAAATGTACTGTGTCTGACAGATCGAGTTCATCTGTCAGCAGAGAACCTACTGTATCCACGTATCGTAACCTCGCCTTCAATCGCTGAATAAATCATCTAATTTACAAAAATGCAATGTGAAAATGCATTCATCCCAATTACTTCAGTCTGTTCAGAAGGAGCGACTGAGACAAGGCACGTTAATCTTGTCCTCTGTGTTACCTCAATGAAGGACCTCATAGAGAAGAGGTTGGCTAGCATGGTGGACAGGCCCTGAGCCAGACAGCTCTGGGCAATGAAGCCTGCCTTCAGCTCCGCCAGACAGATAGCATCGTCACCCTCCCTCCAGTTCCAGCTTGGAATGTTCAGCAGATGGGCCTTCATCACATGACAGAAAGAGGAGGTCACACGACACAGAAATCTAAGTAAATGATTCATATGTCTTAAAGGGTGAACATCATGCTCATTTTCCGGCCCATACTTGTATTTTGAGCTGGGTCAAATACACAACAATTTCCTAACACTGCCTGTCTGAATAAACATGTATTCACCCTCTCTCTGTAACGCAGAGGCGTTTCCTTAAAGCGGGAAATATTGAAGCTGTGTAGAAGACAGTGATTTATAGTAATGAAAACTTAAAGGTACACTGACTGTACACACTGTACCAACAGCGACTCCATCTTTAAATGCATGTGTAAATGCTATTTAAATTGCTCTAAAGGGAGCTACAGTGTGCAGACTTTCATTTATGTTTTTTCTTTGCTTTCTTCTCTGAGTCCAGCACCTGCCAACAAAGGATTTCGGATGTGTGCGACCACTTGGCATAGTTAGTGATTTTTGGTGAGCCAACTCTCAACTTGCTTTTTACAGAAACAAATGGTGTATCAATTGCAACAATTGATACACTATTTTGTAGGTTGTCATTTTCCAAAATGCAATTCTCACGTTATACATTACAAGTCCTTCTGGAGTCAAGGGAGCAAGTGGTCACTCGTATAAAACATGTTATTATGAACTACCAAATAAACTACTGAAATGCAGCAGACATCGCTGTGGGTCATCCCCTGATTTACATGTTTAGTCTTGTGAGACAAATAAAGAGCATCCAGATGAAGCAATCTTACCTTATTGTGGTACTGTAGCATCTGTGTAATTATTCTGATCTTGGGATGGTAGTTCTTGATCGAAATAACCCTTGAAGCAGAACAAAACGGCACAATGTAACACACAATTAATTCATTTTCCACTGATTTCAAAGTCCAAACAATACAATACCTCATGATGTTGGAGGCATCTTCAGCATCAGGATCTGCACAGTACTTATTGGCTAGGATTAGGCAGGCATCTGCTGACTCGATCTATGTGTAGGGACCAGAGAAACAGATATGTTAACATTATACTCAATTCATATTAACAAGCATTTAGTGTCAAACTAATTGTGTCTTTCTTTTTTTTCAAAAAAATAAAAAAATAATAAAAATGACCGATCTTTGAAACTGAATTTTCTTTTAATGTGTCCAATTTATTATACACTTTAATTCAACAATTTGTATGTGATTTCATCTCTCATTGATGTCACTGACTGTACCTTCACTCTGGCGAGGTCGTGAGGGTTGAGAACAGATCCCTGGTAGAACTCTACTTGGGTAAAATGGCGTTTGAACAAGGCTTCCAGCTCAAGATTAGGGGAAATACTAACACACACAAAAAGATGAGAGGGTGTTAGCATACCTAGCGTATATACAATATATATATATATATATATATATATATACATATATATATATATATATATATATGTATATATATATATATATATATATATATATATATATATATATATATACACATACTGCCTGTGTATTGTTGCATTGTTTTGCTACACATGGTGAGGACGTAAAAAAAAAACTTACTTATGGAGAAAAACAATTTCAACATTGACATCATCCCTGTCCTTGTGTAGGAAGTCTTTGAGGAAGTTGGAGACACTTTCGAGGGTAATATGACCACAGACCACAATATGCCTGGAAGGGGGGAAGAAATCATCTTGAGTGGGCAACATAAATCACTGCAGACACTGGCATGTCTCCCACAGATAATCAGTCAAACCAAAGCACTCTCACATCTCAAATATAGACTAAAAAAAGCTATATACATGTCAGGAAATGGCATTTCAAAGCAAACAAGTAACTGAATTATATCTTCTTTTTTTTGCCATAAAAGTGAACATTTTCCCCCATGTAATGAAAGTGGTTAAATTCTGCACAAGAGCAATCAAACACTCAACTCTGAACCACTTAAGAAAATCTAAGTTATAATCACACAGCCCACAGTGGTTGGATTGTCTTCCGTTCTCAATATAAAAACTGTCCCTTCAGCCAAACCACCCCTTTGTGATCTGAGTGCATGTTGACAAAGACATGCACATCAATATGCTTGTGCTTTTATACATAACATTACTAAAAACTTTCAAAGTGATTTGGAGGCCTGTGGTTGACACAAAATCTAAACAGGACCTCAGAGTTTTTGATGGCCCCGCTGGCAAAACATGTAGTGTATTACAGCAGGGGGATCTGTCAGAAGGCGCATAGGGCTGATTACAAAAGTGAGGAAGTACGAAGTTAGATTGGAACGATTTGGGCGTTGAGGTTGTGACCCTGTTTGTCCTCTGACTGCGCCGTTTGAACACCGTTCAAGTTCAAACATCAGCTTCACATTTACTTCATGAGATGAGAGTAATTTGGACAGTTTGGATGGTCACTGACTGACACATTAAACTTTAAACGTTCAATGATTTACCATCTCAACAGTGAAACTTCAGTTTCAATTCAATTCAATCATTGTTCATGAAAATTGTCAAAATGAATGTTCAGGTTCTAGGTTATCTTGCTCCTCAAACATTATTGTTGCTATTTCTTAAAATAATTGAATGTAGTAGAGAATATTGTTGTTATTACAATGGTTGGAACTCAACCATGATATAGTTATGATAAGCAATTTAATCACACTAATCTGGTGGATTTAAAACAATGTATATGCTTAATTTGCACTGTGGTAAACTGAGCTGCCCTTCTGGAGTTAAAGTTAAATGTCACTAGGTCTTATTGCCAAAACCCTAAATGAGAAATCCAAACATGCTGAGTAGAATTCCGCCCTTATATTGACATGGATTAGTGTGGACATTCGGCAGACATCCTAATTACCCTATGGAGACCTGTAAGACAATCTGTGTAATGACAATGGCCTTATCCACTGCTTAGCAGGATGTGCCAGGAGACAAATGAACCACTTTAGTTTTGAGTGCTTGGATACTGGACAGCTTTGCATTGAACACTATGAGTATTGGGTTACTCTTTCCTAAAATAAAATACAATCTGTGGTCCTATTTGTTCACTGTTCAAGTTCTTATGATCAAACTAGATTTGTCTGAATACATTACTTGTGTACTCAAGAAGCAGGCTCTGACTCACACATTGACCTTTAAAAGTTGATGTCTAAAATTATAGAATATTACTGAAATCTGACTAAGTTTGGCAGGCTTAAAGGAAACAGATATTTATTAATGTTAGATGAGAACCATAGTTCAGATCACTTAATGTCCTCCTACTCTGTACCAGATGGTCCGGGTACACTGAACTGAAGTGGACTTGGCAAAGTAATGTGACAGACATATTGAAAGAAAGGCAGTGTGTGGATGTTGCAGGACATAATGGTCTCCGCAGATGTCGCCCCTGTCCTTTAAGAGAATCTAATGAGCAGCCGTGATGGCATGGCTGGCCAGAGTTGAGCAAAGGACCATGTGGTCTTACAAGCTGATGAGCTGAGATGTCTGTGGGCAGCCGGCAGTATTTGGCACAAGATGTCTCTCATTTCAAGAGATGGAAAAACATCAGTTACGTTTTTCTATTCCCAGTATCCAGATGCCCTTTGACAAGGGTAGAACGAATATAGAGATTTATAAGGGGTATGTGTTCAGCATTAGATTATTAATTCCCCCTCCCCCCCACACAGTGTAGTGGGTGATTTATCAGCAAAACTAAACTTTCTTCCTCATGTAACAAGCTTTTTTCCTCCCCCCCCCCCCCCCCCCCCCCCCCCCCCCCCCACACATTTAAATCTCTGCATTTATTGTTTAAATATGTTTACTTGATAGACGCAATTAAAATTGGCATGCCTCTTCTGATTGGCATCAAATTGAATACTGAGGTATTTGGCTGAATAGTATATATATATATATAAGTATAGCTTTGATAATTCAAGCATTTATAATTTCTTAATAAACAAAATACCTTCCCTCTGGGACAATCAGGTTGAACCGTACAGTTTAATCTATGGACATTACTTAAAAAAAGAAGCATATTTTCACAAGAAAACCAAACACAACCCAGAAACCAAACAAAAGAGGGCACACAATCACATTAAATACCAAGGGGTTTTACAGAGCGTGCACACACAACATGCAGTCAGGCAACATCCCAGGGTGTCACTGGGGATGCACTGAATACAAAATGAACAAGCAGAGAGCTCAAACATCAGCAACAGAGGTCACTCACTTGGTACTGCTCAAATCCTTAGGTCAGTAATGAAACTTACTGCAAGAATCATCGTCAAAATGTTGCAATTATACAACTTAGCGCTCATTTTATTTTTGTATTAAATGAAAAGGCTTCTCTTGTAGTCAATTTCAAGATATGTGCAGATATATACTAGATAATGCACTTTGTATTTACAGTGCAATAGCATGGGGATTCTATGAAAACTCTGACAGATGTACGTTTGACCATTGAGTTGCTCGCCCTGACAGAGGACTTTCAAAGGTGTGCGTCAAAGTTCAGCCAGTGTTGAAGCCAGTTTCCATGCCAACCCCTCTGTAGAATTTGGGGCTAATGGAAACCATAAAGCCATAATGGAAACCACAGAGCCTCGACTGCACTGGGCGCCAACAGAATACAACACTTGTCATTATTATATCAGCGTACGCAGGCTGAGTGCTGTCACTGCGCTCATGGGTGTATGCTACACTGCACAGAGTACCATAAGCATGAAACAGAAATGTTGTACAGATCCAATGTGAGTCCCTCTCACTTCCAAATAGCCTTCAAGGTCTGTTTCAAATGACAGCGGCAGGCAGCAAGATGAAATAAGGGATACATTTAAAACAGTTCACAATGTATCCATGATCTCATTGTTTGTGAGCTCTGTAATCAGTCGGATACTCGTAATCTGCAAATCTCATTTCCATGATAGACTTTTTTTGACAGCTGCTAAATAACTGAACCCCGATGGCAAACCTAAACCCACATGACAAAGCGGTTTTATCTATGTGTCAGGTCCTATACATGTAAACACACCGAACAAATACAAATCTAAATGATTATGCAAAGAGCCTGGTGCCACCCTAAACCTGTGTTTGGTGGGTATCTTCCGATTGTTACCATATGTTTGCACTGTATGTCTAACCAGAGACAGAAATGGTAGGGGGTGCGGAGAGAGAAAAGTGTTTTGGAGAAACTATCCTCGACTTTGACAAGGGCTTCTCTCAACACACATCAGTGAGTCTGGGCTGAGGTCACTGGCCAAACATAACATTTCATCAATCTTATCTCAATGACAGGCAAACATTATCGAACAAAAGCTTTTTTCCGATGCCTCGTTCTACTGCTGACTCGCTAGAATCCGCCCCACTGAAAGATGTAAGATACAAAAAGAGAAACAGAGTGAGAAAGAGAAGACTGCAGATGTTGAGTGCCATCGCAGAGAATGAGAAGAACAAAGAAGAAGGAAAAGGAAGTCTTACCCTCCCTGTTCTAGACACACCACATCTGGATTTAAGTATATCTGTGTGCTGAATATCAGTAAGGTTTGAGCCAAGAGGGGAGAGGAACAATACTGGACAATAATGACTGTGGTGAAATGACCACAGTGCCACACATACTTCACAGTGCACTGGATCCTCTGCTGTGAGAGGCCAATTACACATACACATAAATAACAAGTTTTTGGAGACAAACTCCACCACCACACAAACACGAGAACCAGGCGAGCATCAAGAACCGAGCAGGCAAAGCAAGCCAAAAGCAATTGAGAGCCTCCACTGGGAGCGAGGCATCCAGCATTCAGGGTGTGGGAGCTGACTGAAGATCAGGGCCAGAGTCATGTCAAGCGTTGATGATGCAATGGGGTATTGTTGACATACAACAGGAAGATGGCTTTTTCATGGAGTGTTGCACTCTATGAAATAGGCTCGTGACTGCAGGTCATAGAGAACATGCCCGGAAAAGATGCAGTAAAAGCAAAGTAATTCCAAAAAAGCGTGCAAAAATAAAACTCAAGCAAAATGAGACAAGAAAATACATTATATGTTGCAATGGTCATTTAAATTGATGATGCTTAAAAAGACCACCAATAATAATGCACTTGCAGATGTTTAAATCATTCTATTTTCTTGTGGGGAAAAAAAGTCCATTGAAAGTGGATTGTAAGGGGTTTCATGACAATTTTTTTCCATTTGGAAATAAGTAGTAATTCATCCCTATGGGCAAAACTGTATTAATGAGAGACTAGAGAAGAAATGGGACAACACAAAGTGCACAGATATGTGCACCACAGATTAGTACATTGTAAGTCTAAAATGTAGTAGTCATGAAAGCTCTATTTTCCAAATTAAATTAAAACCAGCACAGGATGTTTCAAGGAGGACAAAGAAAGAAAATGAACGGCACACAAATGACGGACAGATAGAGGCAGATATAGAAGAGGACGAGGACAGACCCAGAGAGACAGACAGAGCAAAAGAGAGAGTAAAAGGGCGTGGACATGTGACTCCTAATGGCCAAGGTCTCCAGTCACGCAGTGTGACTTGATGTTATAAAGTAACTTTACTGTCCTAAAAAAAAGTCCATCTAACTAACCCCCAGTAACTATAAACTCCAAGGGGGTTCACTTGAGTCACACAACCACACCTCGTCTGGATTTGAACTTACTTTCTGCCTCGTGTCGAGTTATAACTCCCTCCGTATTTCTTCCGATTAAGGATGAGAGCAGCAATTTCTGGCACGTAGCGAGCAAACATGGCCTACATGCATGGAACAGAAAAAAGAAAAAGGCATGCAGAGAGGGTTCTACCGCACACAGAAAAACAGCAGAACCATCTGGAATACTTACTTTCTCCCATTAACCGCACTATAGGTACCACCATATTTCTTTCGGTTTCCTATTAACTCTATGATTTCAGGGACGTAGCTGGCAAACATGGCCTAAGGAGAAGATAGAAGACAGAAGAAGAGACTAAAAAAGAGACTACTACGCCGCAGCAGGATGGTGGGGAAACTGGTGCATGATTCCAGATTTCTCAGGGGGAAAATATTCATTTGCTATTGAAAATCAAGTTAAAAACTCTCTCAGTGTCTGAAGAGACTTGATGAACTTCGAAAATTGAGCAAGATCTTCATATACCCAAAAATCTTGTTTTTGCTGTAAAAAAAAAAATAGCCCCCGTTTTTTTAAAGGTAAAAGTTTCGGAACAAGTTTGTTCAGTGGGCAAGAATTTTGTCACAGCTGCTGAGTAGTCTGTGATATCACCCAATACCTTTCTGGATAGCAGACTTTTAAAAGGAGAATAAAAACCTATGTGCCATGTTTTGTCCAACAAACACAGAGGATTTGGCAGGTTGATTTGAATAGGCCTACCTGATGGTCCACAGCTGCAAAACACATTAAGACTCATTTGTTGGGCTGGAACATGAGCTGGATGCATTTTGCAAAGTGTTACAGCCTAGTGCAGGGTTGTGTTTACCAACTAACACTCACTGACACTACTCATCTGGGCTAACATCTGCATTAAGAAACAAAGAAAGAGCCCTTGCCCTTGTAAATACATACTTAACTCATACTTGGAAAAGTGCACATATCATCCATCAGCAGGAATAATGTGAAATGATGTGAGTTTAATATGATCCCTGGCTTTAAAATATCTCAAGCCTGAAGTCATTACTCAGCCACTGCTGGTGATAGGAAGCAGGCTGAGGTACGGGCCTAAAGACTTCCAGAGCTCTCAGCGCTGAGAGAAAACACATAACCTATCACCATGGCCACAACAAGGTACACATCCACACAGCTGCAGGTCATCAGTGCAGAGTGATAGCTTGCCAAATAAATACAGAACTCAGTGACTGTGATTTGGCTAAATCCTCCACGTCTTTGTGAGAGAAGTTGGAGGCGGCAGGGTCTTTAGTATGTGTACGAGCGCTCGCAGGTGTGTACACCCATGTGCTTAAGTTATTGTACATGGGGCAGCCAATCGGGACGCTACATCGAAGGAAGGTGAGCGGGAAAGGATTTAGGAGGATGCTGTTGCTATGGTAACAGTCAGGCTGGCCTAAGCCTCATCTCCCTGCCCCTGTGTTTGTTGGAATTGTGGGAAGAGACACGGGAGGAGGGGTGTCCTGAAACCGCAACTGCCTTTAAGAGAACAGCAACAACATTATCAGACAGAAACTCTGACTCTTATCCAACAAATACAGGAGTGGCACGTAAGGGGAGAGAACAAAGGAGCACATAGTACTGTAACTACAGTAGACGGGATACAGCAGGCTAAACAGAAGGGTATAACTTCACTTTGACAAATAAATAACATTTACTGGTCCAGGCAACATAGTTCTAACATTTAAGCACTATGCTAAAATATCATACAGTATACAAAATAATGAATTGTTCATCAATGTATCAAGTTCAACAGATGTATACAGCCTATTGATGGGGACAGGCAGGATTTAGGAGGGGATAAGGGGAGCAAGGGAGAAAGAAAAGCCTGATTTTACCAAACCACCGAGGATGAAGAAGACCATAAACAGCCGCCCCAAGGTGGTTTTTGCATAGACATCCCCGTAGCCCACTGTAGACATTGTCACCATCAGCAAATAGACACATTCCCAGTAGGAAAGTGCCTGGGAATTCTGGAAGTTTTCCCATGGGTCCCCAGAGTTTTCCACCTAAAAATGGAGATGGGGCGGGAGTGAAGGACAATTAGAGATGACACTCACCACAAGTCTGTAAACATTTTATAAAATAGGTTCAACACAGCTGTGTGTTAATAAAGACACAGCTTGCAAAGATAAACTATTTGATCAGGTTTGATTAAATCCAGCTACAAGTGCTCATGCATTCATCTTTGTTGAATCATCCAGTATATGTATTATGTACACATATTGAGCTAAGACTACCATCTAGTGGTAAAACAGTTTGATGCTTTATTGAGTTGTTGGGCAGAGCTACAAATACACAATAAATACTATACAGATTTGTCACTCCACAAAATATATATCTATGTATATATATATACATAGATATATATATATATATTTTTTAATAATAATTTTTCCTTGAACAGTTTGATAGTAGAAAAATGGGGAGGAAGGAGGCATACAATAAAAGTCTCCAGCCACACTTGACTTAGCAGTTCCTTGCTAGGTCACCAGCAGACCCAACCTTTGTTTTTTACATTACTAATGTTATCTATTTTCTGTAGAATATATCTCATATCTCGTTCATTCAAAATCTTAATGAAAAACATATTTATCTTTTTGAAAATACAATTTATCATTGATAAATAAAATGTATTGGCACATACAATAGTGTTTGTTTGCCTTCCGTTTATCATAATTTAACGCAAATACTAACTTTACTATGCAGATTGGCCTGTACACAATAAAAACACTCACTTCATCAATGTCATTGTATAATTCAGTGTCTCCACTATGACTCATTCAGTCATTGTGAACAGTCATTTTACTAGAGCACAACAATAAGTGGTGTCCATGGCACACAAAGTACTGCTGAGGGGCTCTAAAGCCACCTGTGAGGAGAAAAATCAATATGTGACTAGTATGATTAGTAAGTGTCAGAAATATATTCACTGCTTACTATTGAGTGCCTATTATAGAGTAGAAGTTGAGTGAATTTGAACACAGCCAATACCTCCAATGAAATCCGAAAAGTGAGGAAAAGAAGATTTTAAATTTGGGGGAAAGAAACAGAGAAGTAGAATCGGATCAATACGAGGTATTGGCAGTTCCATGAGTTAAGTTTCTGCAATCGGTTTTGGGAGAAGTTGGATCAGTGCATCCCGACTTGATACTAGTGTGAAACATTACAATATACTTTATTGTAGTTCATTCTGAAGTCGGATAATTGTTTACAATATTAATAATTAGATTATTAGACAATTTGATGTTGAAATGTGGCACTAGACCTTACTGGTCCTCACATCTGTCCACTTACCAAATGTATGAATCCAGCTGCTGTGAGCCATGTGCTTATGAAGATGGAACACAGGTTTACTAGCTTGATGGAGTTGCTAGGATAAAGAAGAAGAGGAACCATAACACTCTTAAAGAAATTAAACCACAATGACAGAAAAACAGAGACCTATGAGCTAATGAAAGTAAGCTGTCGTGGCTGACAATAAACAACAAGTAAAGTTGAGCCAGGATTTTAATAGATTATGTGCATATCAATAAACAAAAACCATAAAAGCCCAATGAGGAACAGAATGGGAATAAAAGCTTGAATCCAACTTCCAAGGAGGACGATGCTAAAAAGAGGGCCACTTTCTAAACCTTTGTTATCTTATCCTGTGTATGTGTACAGTGTTATACTACACAAGTGTAAGTACAGTGTTATGTTCACATACAATGTGAAAATGTTATTTATATATCGCAACATAAAAAAAACATCATCATTACCTTAGACATACAATTATGATACCTCATAACATATACATGTAGATTAACACAAATTTAAGCAATTACTGACACATACTGTATACTGACAATGGTATGCAAATCAGCCTCACTTTTAACTATAGCTACTGGTGGGAATAACAGTGAAGATAATATTCTATGTGGATATGATTATTGTCAATGAAGGAGGACAGCTTTATTCTTACCTTGTTTTCAAGATATTCAAAAATTGAAGAATTTCTGAAAACTGTATCAATCTTAGTGCTCTGAGAAATCTTAAGCCTGTGAGACAGAGACACAGAAAGAGAGAGATTAACATATACGTGCATAAAGAACAACTGATGGCAACGTCAAATTCACATATAATCATATAAATTGGATGTTTTCTAAAATAAATTTACAGTAGTACCAGAAAGACATAACAGTGGCAGATATGAAGAAAGACAACATGTATGAGCCCTCCGACAGCATGGCCCGATTGTTTTTCTGAAGCACTTTTGGCACAGCACCATATGATTCAAAATGTAGTCTGTGACACACCAGGATATGAGACAAGAAAAGTAGACACTTTATTCTAGATGATGTGTTGGAATTATTTATGCACTCAAACAAGTTATGAGGAACATCATGTGGCCTACTTTATATGAGCCTCAGTCTGCATCCAAGAGCAGCTCGCTTAGGGATTAGACAACAATACGACACCTGCCTCATTGTCCTTTTACATAACACGACTGATCCAAATGGAACGTATGTGTGTGTGTGCGTGTGTGTGTGTGTGTGTGTGTGTGTGTGTGTGTGTGTGTGTGTGTGTGTGTGTACGTACTTGCCAGTTGCTTGTGTGTGTTTCCATTGAGACAATCTTTACGATCAGTTTACTAATTACAAATGTAGGACAGTGGCCTTACGCTTGTCATTTTTTAAAGATCAGCTAACTAATGGAGTAACAATCTCAAGATCTGCATGAATAAGGTACGAAACGAATGTTCTGCTCCCTTCAGGATAACGCCCTTACTCCAGTTGGAGAGGAGGCGCAAACAGGACCACACTGAATGATACAGTCCCGCCTGCCTTTCCTTTTGCGCCTGTCCATGATGGCCCTGCTTAACCCAGTACCCATTCTGAAACAGATTGCCACAGGACTTCTTCCGCCTCCACGTCTCTCGGATGGTCTCCAAATTAGCATCACTGTGTGTACGTCGATATATGAGTAGCTTGGGAGGAATCATTATCTTACAATCCCTGCCAAGGAATTCCTTTTGCTTCTTGCCAAGAGAGGAATTAAAAAACGCTGATCCAAAAGTATTTTGGGCCTAGTATTTCAAAAGCACCTCCAGAAAATGACAAGAGATAATTCCTAAGACTTTACGTTTAAAAAAAGCTAATCTTCCTCAGTGCAGCACCACAAAAGTAAAAAGTTCCTTGTAAAGAAAAACAACTATAAATACTTTGAAATCGATGGTCACTGCTGCAGACAGACGAGCTAACGAGACCGCTAGAATTGTAGTGTTTGTTTAATCATACCAGCCTTGCCAGGGACTGTGTCTCAGTGAGCAAAATGTCAGCTCTAATATAGGTGATTTTTTTTTCTTCATTTTTGTTAGAACCAATCAGATTTACCTTTCCAGGCACCTTTGAGTGCTTTACTTTTAACCCTTTTGAAGTTTTGTCTCCATCAGCACACGGCTCTGTCGAACCTATTTTTTCTTTTTAAATCTGAACCTGGCCAGGGATTAGCAGAGATGAAGATAAAGTGAAAACGGTGCAGAACAAAAACATTAATCCTGATTTATAAATGAGTGTCCTATTTCCGCATGAAAAAGGTGAAACAGCTCTATGACAATTTGATGATAGTTAAATTCATTGGACAATCTAGGGCTGAGATCATTTCAACTACAGTAGAATCAGATTTTGTCTGATATGAAAAAAATCTTCTGTTAGATTGGGGATCCATTCTTTCATGAAAATCAAAAAATTCAAAAGGTATTTTTTTACATATTTTAGAGACATATTACCTCAACTTTTTACAACAAACCAATCAAACAATCACAAACACAAAATCTTTATACAACTATGTGCTGGCGGGGGTGTTGTTGGGCTCAGCTGCAGAGGGAAGTGTGAGAGGTGGCTCAGGGAACAGTGCCGGGAAGAGGCCTAATTGGCCTCAGTTTGATGAAATTGTGTCTCTCCCTGATAAGCAGGTGGAGGAACGATGGAAGGAAGGTACGAGAAAGGTCAGAGGCACAGTCGTGACTCATAACAGTGCAAGTTAGAGCCTTAATCACAGGCCTTTGGCAGTCAATAAACCATTTGAGAACCTCCCATACAGTTGTGTGCTAGTCTTTGTGCGAGGGGAAACAACATGGGGGTAACGGGAGCATGTTACAAACTAATTCTGTTACTTTTTCTGTGTAAAATTGAGTGCAATCCCATGAATGGCTTTGGGGACAGATTGTCCTAAAGTGTGCCCATTTGTCCAAATTTGTAAAATGTTTTGCGTCTCTGTGACGACAGGCTTTTTTACACTGTCTTCAAGTATTGGTCAAACCTATTTGTCTTGAGACAAAACGTTGGACAACAGGTTATGCTCTTTTGTTCATTTCAGGCATACCCCGAATAATCTGCCAAAATATTGTCAGTAAAATGACTCGGCTGCAAAGAATTTACAAAAGTAGATTTTTCTCAATCAGTGTGCTATGTATTCAACACTTTGCGGGATAAATCTCTGTAATGCAGACTTTTCTCCAAACTGGGGGAAATAAATCTGGTCCCACAACATAAGCATGTATTTGTATTTCATCAATAAAATGTCCTCACAAGCATTGCAATACATGTTTGTGTGTGTTTGTGTTGAAAAACTGTCAATGAAATTCTGCTCCCATGAACACGTGTTTATGCAAGAGAAAATCTCTTTCCCACATATGCCAAAGCCTCTTGCACACACACACCCACACCCACACACTCAGCTAGCCAGATGCTCATTCAAAAAGGGTTTTCTGGTCTGTGCCCACTGTTACTTCATTGAGGATTTGCGAGCCAAAGTCACATGTTCTAGCAGAGCAGCCTACTGGGATCTTTTATCAACCACCAGTCTGGGATGATACATATCGGATTGACAATCAACAAAGCCATGGATTAGATTATACGATGCTATGCAGCACAAACACACACACACACACACACACACACACACACACACACACACACACACACACACACACACACACACACACACAGCTAGTGTAACACTGGTTGTTGATGGATAGACAGCACGTGCATATTAAATTCAACACCAGCAACACATTCCAATCTTATAACACAACTGCAATAATGTAACATGCAATACCATCATGACAAGTGAGACACCTGGCTGCAGCAAAGAGGCTTAAACTTCCCAAAACATTGAATGTACATGGTGGCTTCCTGCCAGCGTCTGAGGGCCATATAAGGCACATGCACTACTACAGTAAGCCTCTTTTAGCAGAAAAAACAAGGGTTCGTGAAACAATATACTAAAGCACCACTAGGAGGCAGTAGCAGGTTAGAATCAAAACCATGCCTAAAGGCTACCAGAGTATTGTACATTCTTAAAGTCAGGGCAGCTTCACCTCAATATTTAGGTTGCGACCACAAAATCAGAAAACAATACATTTCAATCTCTTTGGATTACGAAAGGATTTTACTATAAACTTATAATGCTATTTAATATCAAAAATGGTTCTGTTTCAAATAATAATCACAGCCAGCATCGCTGTTCCTTGTGTTTTAATGACTAAAGAGGGAAGTGTGAAGTTAACTAGCAAGGTGTGAGAAATAGGGTTTAGTAGTCAGATGAGCTACTAGCATCTTTCAAACTGCCATATGCTAATCTTACATTGCTAAAACTCTCTTGAGAGCAATGCTCAAGTATCAAAAAGGAGATTAATTCCTCTTTCCAATGAAGAACTTTGCATGACCTCTTACATTAGCCGCGCGTTGTTCTCCTAATCAATGTCCAATTTGCAGAGGCAGGGAGAACATATCTTGAACTGCATAAAGCATATACTTCCTCTGGTGCAGAGTGGGCGAACACTCTACCACACAGCACAGGGCAGAACCCCTATTAGTGGTCCTTTATTATACACCTTCACTGGATGTCCAACAGTCGTCTCATGCAGGACCACAGTTGATGGTGAAGCAAAAGGTACTGTAATTAAGATGTATTACACTGGCTGTGGTGTGTATACCCCAGCAGTGAATGGAAAGAAAAGATAAACCAATCCACTGGGAATGAGGAGTATAGTACACGGTGTTAACAACCACCCTGGCTTCCACTTAACAAAGCCTGTTAAAGGACAGTATATTACACACATAGCTAAATTAAAGTAAGACTAACTATGGATTAGTCTATTGCTTATTAGGACAGCCATTATGGCCCTGTCAAGCCTAAGGATATATAGGGGAAATCGCTTTAGGGGAAGTGTAAATGTAATTTATTCATCAGCGAATAGCAAAGGTTACTGAAGAAAAGCAGCATCAGTAATATTGCACTATATCTTGCCATTCTCTCCAAATATTATACTGATTAATTGTGCTTATTTTCCTGTCACAACATGGTACTGTATGTCTTAATTCCATAATAATAGAGGATATAAGGAGCTGATCATGATTCCTGTTCTAACTCCTAAGAGTCTGGATATTAACAGACACTTTTTAGCACCCCATCAGTATTCTGGAAGCTATCACCAGCCCGTTAGGTTACATATCCAAGTGCAGACACACACTGTTAATGTTAAAACTGAGGCTTTGCAACACTGTATGCAGCCTTAAACACATGGACAAGTACACCAGCAGTGAACATACACATATATGCCAGTGGGAGTTATGTTACTATAATGCTCGGTGGTTACAGTACTGTATGTCCAACACTGCAAAAATAAACATGCTCTAATGTTTGAAGGAGATGCAACTGGATATATGATCCTTGCAAGAAAAATAGTCTTCAGGATTCTGCCCTTTGCATAATAATAGTTTTGGAATCTAATCTATAGAGCGTCTCTCAAAAATAATAAATTCACACTCTCAGTTGCTGTTTATACAAATACTCACACTGCAGCTGTATTGTATATAAAAGGTGTTTTCGCTTCCTACATCAAGCCCATGTGCAGGATATTTATTGAGCACAGGTAATTAATCACTGCAGAATGTCAGGCAGCAGCCAGACCATCATTTCACAGTCTTTCATCATCCTCATCAAGGCCTAAAGACCGATAGCTTTCTGGGGATGAGATGAGGACGCCTTACATCATGAATACCAGGAACCAGATTACTTGACTCGGCCATATCTAATTCATTACACAGCTTGTTTCATGTGAGATTCATGGCCACAGTGAGCCTCTTAAGAAAACTGTATCACCACAGAGATTAGACTTTCACAATTTCATATGACTTTTCATATTAGTAGATTTAGTGATTCCAGGGGTCATGTGAAAACAAGATCATAGAAGGAAGACCTTCCAAATACCTGGATCTCTGACAATATAGTCTAGTTTATATCATGTAATTACCAAATAATTAAGGTTTATTTCAACGTGTTGTTTGGCCATTTCTATCAGGTATAATAAGATTGTTAATGCATGTAACCAAAACCAGAGTTAATTACTCTCATGTTTATTAATCTGCCGAATATTCTTACAATCAATTGATTTAACGATTTAAAAAAACGGTCAAAAGTAAATATACATTTTCTCAGCGTCCAAGATGAATCTTATTTTTGTCTGACCAAATAAGTAATCCTGTATGATCAATGTGTGGCTCATGTTTCCTTCCCAGTCTGACCCTTTTTTTTGCAATATTATTCAGTTTCCAGATCTCAGAAATTAAGTTATTGCTAGTTAATAATGTGGACCTTTTTCACAGCAGACATTTGGACTTGCCATTACAGGAAAAGCACAGAAATTACTAATAGCATTGACAATGGGTCTATCCTGTTCAAGTGTCCCTGTAAACCATGACAGCGTAACAGTGAACCAGCAGGACCCTGAAACTGAGGCGCCTAATTGGAATTCAGCCATCATTCATTGTAATACTTCGACAAGCTTTTCCTTGTATCTAATAAGACACATTTTGAAAAAAGATGAGAACAAAAACCAGGATCTTTACATGTCTCTAAATGTGAAAGATATCTTTTTGAGATAAATGTCTCCGTATGTCTAAGTGTTTTCTGCTTTGAGAACCTAAACTCCTTCAACTATATTTCATATAATAGCTCACATTCTGACATAACAGCCTTAATGGTCCAATGTCATCCTCAGCTAAACATTGGATTAGCATTTAGCTGAGTTGTAAATTGTGTATACAATGTATACAATCGTATATAGTTATGAAAGTAAGTTTTAAAAGTGGCAGTGAACTCAAAAAAGGATACAGCTACAAATAAACTATTTTTACTGCAGTGTAATTTAGGCCACAATGCTCTGAATGCACTGAGGAAAGTAGGTCGTTATGTAAGGCAGGTTAGGGTGTTTTCCAGTCTGCTCATGCAAGAGTGTGTGTGTATGTAAGTGTGTACATGTGTGCATGGGGAGAACACATGCTTTTGCATGTGCATTTTTTGTTTGAGTGTGACTGAGCCATTATATGGCAGTTATGAACTGCTGTGAGGTATTCCAGGTGCAACGCCTGAACGCAGCAATTACCAATGACACACACACACACACAGACACACACACGGTGAGCCACAGCCCATTTCTGAGTTACTCTCACTCCCATTTGCCAATCCACTCTGCTGTGTTCCCTGAAACATCAGAGGAACCCAGCCCTGTCACTTTCAATGATGAGGGAAAGTTGACTGCCGCCCAAAGCAAGAGGGCCTTGGAGACACAGTCCCAGTAATGGGGAGACAGACGGGGGACTGAGAGGCAAAGGGAGAGATAGGGAGTGATAAAAGGAGGGGTGACATGTGAAGATAGAGGGGGGAAAAAGAAATGGAAAATGAGGAGTGGTAAGATGGAGAAAAATTTAAAAAGCAGTGAAAGAAAGCAAGGAAAGACCAGGCTATGCAGTGAGAAGTGAGATAGAAGTAAACAGCTGAAAGAGATATGCAGACTTACCGAGCCAGCTTCTGTTCAAGTAAACAGAAACAAACACGGGAGGAACAGTGAAGAAGTCGACCACTGAGTTGACCTCCAGCCAGAACCACAGCTTATCATTTGCTGCTATAAACTGTCAAAAGAAAAGAAGATGGCGTCACGATAACAATCACATTCTGATTTTATACGAAAACGCTCCCTCTCCACCACAGACCACCATTCAAACAACATGTTATGTCTTATTTTAGCATCGCTGACACACTGCATAGAATGACAAAAGCTTCACCCCACTTGCTGAGTCATGCAAATGTTTGGTGGTGTAAGCAGCTTATGAGTTTATTTATTCATTCATTTAGGACGGCAAGCTTGCGTTTGCACCACTGGAATGCTGCTCTGGCATGGCAGTCATGCTAGCAACAGTATTACAACAGTGTCAATTCAAACGAAAGGCATTGTGTGTGAGTATTCGTTGGTGTCTGTCTGTTTGCAAGCATTGTTGGTTGTCCTGTAAAAATGCAATATACTGGGATATCGGTTGAAAATAAGATGCCATTAAATATACTTTTGTAGGATGCTGTAGATTTTTATTTATGTAAAACAATGCCTGCCTGCATGGTTGTGTGCTTATTGTTTGTGCCAGTCTGTTTGACAGCATGTCTGTATACGTGTACCGTATTGTGAATGTATGCTTGTGTGCATGTGTGAGAATACGAGTGCCAACTTACCCGCAAGCCAAAATACAGAAGGAAGAAGACGTTGAAGGCCATATCGATTTGTAACGTGAAATCTTCATAGAAGTGCTGGCAGGATTCTATTGGACTAGAGAACAAGGAGAAAGAGAGAACGACATGTTTACTGTCATGAACTGATACTGATGACGGGAAGAGTTTTTCATCTCTTTCCTACCTGAACCCAGCCATATTTTATAAATCACAATATTCAAATAAATAAATATAAAATATCACACTATTTAAAAAAGAAAATTGCGATGTCACAGCATCCTTAATATATACAGAACCGTATGTTTTTCATTGTTTTGCATGCCAGACAGAATTCAGCCTAAATGTAACTAATCACAGTTTATTTTTTGTTTTTAACCAACAGAATTTGGTAAAACAACAATATAATATAATTCAATATTTGTATAGGTACTGAGAAAACCCTTGTTAATGTAAATTAATCTGTACAGAATATCGTATTTAAAACACTATTAATGACATAAATTGTGTGATATGCTATTGAGTTTCACTGTCATTATGCAATTCCTCCTCTAAGTCTTAGGGGGTACAAGACCCACTGTTAACCAAATATAGATGAAAATAATCAACATGCATACATTATGCAGCATCTGTCAAACACAAATATTCAAACAGATTTTCCCTCATATGACAGAGACTCCCCACGAAGAAAGAGACCGCAGCTCTCTCGATTTAACAGAGTGGAATAGCCCGGTGTTGCTTAAAAAGAGGCAGATGATGATAAATGAGTCGTGATCTATCTGCTCTGTCATGTAATCCATCTTCATGTTTACCTTGTGATGATTAACCATTAGAGGGGCTGCCCTTCACACACGCAATAATAGTCAGTTTGCCCACCCTATTCTTTACTTGGTCATGGGCCGATAGCATTTTGCTACCGAGTAATGAGGAATCCCACTGCGGGAAAAGCATGAATATGCATTATTGTTTGGCTGACTCTAGGCGACCTTTGGGAATGCACAGATAACTAAGGAAACACACACATGGCTTTAACAAGAGTACACAGTTACAAGTCCCATATGTTCTAATTCAAACATTGAAGTATACATTGGTATGCATAGAGCCCATAGGGGCACAGAGGGAGATCCTGAGCAGAGCTTACTACACAAGGAAAATCTCCATAGGTAGAGAGGAGTGAGGCTTAATCATCTTCCAGTTAACATCAAACATTTTATCTCATGATGATCCATTATAATGGATGACTGGGTACAGACATGCCAGAGAGGAAGTATTGCTCCAAGAGGATGATCCGACTTCTAATTCCTGGGTCTGTCTCGAGCATATCCTAAGGACTGATGTGATCTTTAAGATGATGTAAAACCCTGGCTCATGTCCAGGCTGATTAGAATGAGTCTGGTTTATGCAGCAGTTGTTTAAAACTAAAGTGACATTCTTTTGGTTGAAAGGCATTTTCTCATACAGTGTGCCATCAGACCTCGGCTAATTTGTTTCTGACTCCTAGATGGAGTTAACATTGATCTGGTCTAAATACTTGATTAATGACTCACCACCGGCATCCCTTCGTGACTATGTAGGCATCAAACTAAACGTAAATATTAAATAAAACCTACAGCCTAAGCATGCACAATATGGCTCACATCCGTCGACACAACACACAGGCTCATGTATTCTCACTCACAAAATCGGAAGCCACAACCTGAGCGAACCTTAAAGACAGATAGATAGATGTATACTTTATTTACCCCCGAGGGGGAAATTTGTTTTTCACAGTAGCAAACAACTTACATATTCCTGTATCTGTCCTTGTGACAGCGGAGCTGGATGAATCTTTTGGAGAAAGTGCTCCACTGTCCCTGCAGTAAGTGGTGGAGAGGGTGGTCCGGGTTGTCCAATATGGACAATAATTTCTTCAGTGTCCCTTGTGCAAGAGATTGCACACACTTACGCTAATACAAATGCACTTACGCACACACACACACACACAAATGCACTTACACGCACACACACACACACACACACACACACACACACACAGATGGTGCACACTGAAGACACCATTTGGAGTGGTCACTGTGGCATTTTCCCTCAGGCCCAGCTCTGGCCTAATTCTGTATAACCGCTCATCTACAGTCACGTGACCCAAAGCATTCTCAATAGCACAGAGGGAGCATGACGGCACTATGGATACACGCTGAGAGCTTTAATTTAGTCGTTTTTATAATCATTATTTGAAAGTACAGCTTATCATTAGCTAAAGTAGTGGGAAGACACATCAGGCAGACATATGGTTTCTCTCTTAAGCTCAGAGGCACAATAGGAAATTAGGAGTTCATCTGTGCAGGGTGGGAGAGGTTTGCAGTCTATTATTGTGGAGCTGCTGTATATGTGTTTTAATAAATGTCTATGCGGACTGAAAAGTAAAAAACAAGGATAAGTTAGCTGCTGTTTATGTGGCAAGTCATCGTGGTTGAATGCATCATCTGGCATGATAAATACTTCATAAACACAACTCTGCATTCAAAGGAGCAAATAGAAGAAGCAAAAAAAGCAAATAGATAAAGATCTGATGTGCTGTATGAGTAGAGCTGTGACTCGTCACCTGTACACAATCAGTTAAATAGTGAGCCATCCATTCTCTGCTAACATCAAAGCCATATCAAAAAGGGGTTTTAGTCTAATCTCATCTAAATTAATAAATAATTGTATATTGCCAATGTAATATGTGGATGTAAAGATTAAGATATTCCCTTTGAGAGTGGTTTGATATTCTGTAAATTGCTGTGTCTACTGGATGTGAAAAAAATCTGTTTGCCCAACAACTGCATTTGTAGTGGGCTTGCAGGTGGTTTGGGGCTGGTCGGAGCAGGCCGATTGCTTGGCCACAAAGAAGTGCTGCTTGCAAAGTTGTACGAAATCCATTGTTCATTGACTCCAGAAAAGTGAGGAAGCAAGAAGAATCCATCAGCGAGTAAAAAGCAATGAATGAGCCGCTGTCGGCTCGCTGCAGACGCCATGTTCAACACAGACTACAGAGCCCTGAAGCCCCGCCCCCACTACTGCACAAAGCGCCCTTCACTTGTTTATTCAAAGTTGATCAATACTGACCACATTCATTAAATACTTCATTAATGTAGTCTGAACAAAAACTGAGCATTTTTAGCCTCTGAAATGTTTTGTGAGATGCATGGCTATGGATACCGTTTAAAAGGGTGTTTCTGTTTCTCTTTCCAACACGAAGAGCATGTAAGACAAGCAGAATTCCTAATTCCTGTTTTTAATGTCACTTCTCATTCTTCAATCACAAGGGATTCCTGACCACATGCTGCCAGCGTCCTGCAGATCTGCCCACCACTGTTCGTATTACTCCTTCAGCTCTGGCACAAACGGGGGTTACAACATCCTGCATGACAGGAAAAGGGAGGGAGAGAGGGAGAGGGAGAGGGAGAGAGAGAGAGAGAGGTAGAGAGAGAGAGAGAGAGGTAGAGGTAGAGAGAGAGAGAGAGACACAGCGAGATAAAAGAAACAGGGAGAGGAGAGAGGCAGTGACAGTAAGAGGGCGAGGAAGAGGGGAAGATGTGACCGTGACAGAGTGGGAGGGGTACTGTGTTCCCAGAGGTATGCTCACTGCTTCTATGCCATTGTTTGACGATAGAGACTGGATTCACATAGATCAACAGATCAGTGGTTTCATGCCCTCACAACAGATTTTTTAAATTGTTCTTTAAAAGAGAAGCTACATGGTATCACGTGTGGTGTGTTTTGTGCACCACACTAGATGGTACACTTTAAACAATGTATATTATGTAATAGCAATACCTTATTTCAGTCTATTGGGAAAAATCTGTCAAAACAAAAAGAAGATGCCCAAATGGCAGGAGAGAACTTTACAACAGCTTGACGTTCTCAAAGTTTAAGAGGTACACCTGAATGCACAATGAAATCCCTGTCGGCGACACACAATCGATTTGAAGAAGAGATGCGTGACCTCGGCTAAGATCGCTAAACGGTTCTGTGAGACCTGTTTTCTTTGCTGTGGTCTCCTCTGGTTCCTGCAGTTTCTATTTCTTCTGCAACCAACACACTGTAGTTGGTTTCTGTCAACGACATGCTCATTGTTTACCCAACTCACGTAAGAAGTGGCCTGGGTGTCTCGAGAAGTTCAGCTTCAGACTACCAGAAAGCTTTGTTGTGTCGTCTTTGTTTTTGAGGATGGAGAGCCAAACAATACTGGGCGAATCGCAGGTCCTGCTTTTTACTTCAAAAGGTAGAAATCAAAAGCTTAATTTGTTTTTTTCGATTTTATATATTAAATATGTATAATTATAAAAATATTTGTTATACATAAAATCGAAAAACAATCTAAATGAGTTTTTATCTTAACCTTCTCAGTTCAGGAACTCTGCCTCAGACAAGTAAAACTCATTTGTTCATAAGAGCAAAGTATGTTGATGATTTTGTTCTAAAAATAGTCTGAAACACCTTCAGCCAGTCAGCAGGAGCCAGCCCTTTGTTAGCCCGCACATGACCTTGGCTAGCTGCAGGAGCAACAGCAAGGTTGCCCCCTGAGAAAACAATAACAACTGCACACGTCTCCCAGCTTGACTAATGCTCACAACCACAAAGCAACGCACCAAATCTGAGTCATTCTTCATATCTCACAAACGTCTTCTGCTCTAGTAAGCTCATAAGCATCTTAGAATGCATAGTCTCGTTTGATAGTGTTCCAGTCACCACATACAATCCACACAACCCAAACAGAAAAATATTAATGCATTTAGAATGTGATTTGAGCACAATAACTGAATGTCAAGCTTACATGCAGTATTCCTCCTGAGGGTAGTGCATGTAAGTTTAGGGGATACAAGCAGGAAGAGGTCTGTGAAGCGGAAAGAAGGCCAGGTTAGTACTTAAATGACTGATTTAGGCCAAGGCACCGTTACTAAAATAAGAAATGCTTTAGCACCTACAAGGGCAATGGACAAATAAAACCTCTCCACGGAGGCTAAAAATAGCGAACTCAATTTTTTTCATCTGAATACAAATGACTTGCATCCTGCTTCAAGCATTTCCTCTACAAAGACGTTATTTATTTTAAAAGTCCAAAGGAGTGGTTTGTGAGTCAAAATAGCACATCACTAAAAGAAACCAAAACTCCGTACAATATGCTCAGCAGTGAAACATATTTGACATTAGAATAAAGAGAGAGAGAGAGTGAATAAGACAGCAATGTAAAAAGAAGCTCCATCTTTGCAAGAGACAAATTACACTTAGGTTTATGATTAATTTATTCAGAAGCTAAACTGCACACATCATATCACTGCTCTTTTGAACACAAACCAATTAAGAGATAAAAACTGTAATGATGTGCCATATTCAGTGGTTATCAGCACGTTGATTAACATTGTCAAGCAAATGAAGTGTATTATATTTTATTTATTCTATTTTCAGGTCATTAAATCAGTGCATTTAGATATCCTCATGTAAAATCAAAGTACAAAAACCAATCTACAACCATGGGAACTGTAAACAAGGCAATTTGCTAAATATATAATTATGCAACATAATTTGGTAAAGGCGGTGGGAGGTGCAAAGTGGCATGTTTGCATGCTGTTTCTAGCTGTGCATCATTATTCATAATATGTGAGGTCTAGTTGCATTCATAAATATTATTTTAAGTGGTATTTTTTATGAATTAAAAGTGGTGCACTTGGCAACAGTCTTCATAAAATGTTGTGAAAGGCTCCATAATCATAAAACAATAAAACAGTGCTGCATTGTTCCATTGCACTTTTTAAAAAAAGCGTATTGTCTATGAGTGTGATGTTGACATTTCATATTCTCTTTTTTCTCCAGAGAAAATGGTAATAACTGGCTCATTTAGATTCTCCCTACAAGTGTGCGAAAAACAATAAAATGACATGTTAGGAAATGGCTGAACATTTGATTTTGAAATGAGGCATTTCTTTCTGCCACTGTTTGTGTATTTAATCTGTAGCCACTTGGGAATGGTATCATTTACAATGTAACACTACTCATGGTTACATGGTCTTCTCTGACCCACTTAGAGGTTCAATCCATCCAGATCAAGGACAGGTATTTATACAGGTTAGCCTTAACCGACACAAAGTCTGCCAAGCCTGTCTCACCGCTCAGCCATATTTCTCACCTTACCCCATTAATTAGCCACTAGGCACTATTTTTCAGTGAGGACATTGATCTCACACTACTGCTAGAGTTACAGGCACAAGCACCTGCTTATGACGTCTCTTAGACAAGAGACAGGATTTGTGTGCGTCTATACATGACTATGCAAGTGTGTGCATGTGTGGAAGGAAGGGGTCAAGAGAGGAGTGACATAGAAACAGAAGTGGAGCAGGAACAAGGGCATCCCTTTAACAGCAGCCTGCAGAGACTTTGTCCTACATTCCTCTCTATTTGTTTCATGGGAGCACAGAGGAGGAAAAAGAAGGGATGAAGGATGAGCCAAGGTATTGAAGCAGATTCCGAAGGTAGGAAGCAGTATCCTCCCATTCAAAATGTCCCCAAAATAGCATCAGTTTGGCAAGTGAAGTCTGCCGCAGAGGAACAGAAAAGGCGGCATCTTATCATACATTATCATGTGTCACGCAGAACTGTGGTAAACAAACAGATGGATGTTCATTCTCAGGGAAGCCACATATTCATTCCCATTCATTCAAAAAAACGTACGACAACAACACGGTTGCCAAGTCAATGACCAGTAATCTCTGTGCTCAACTGGGAGGGCAGCCAATTAACAATTCCCTCCCCTCAAACTCTGTCTACCTGCTTCCACTAAAGGCTTTGCAGTGTTTTTCTGTGGATCTTTGCTGCAGGATTTTGGCCAACAGAGTTCCAGCTAGAAAACCCCCACCTGTCAAAAGCTAGGGAGAAAACAGCTCCTGGGAGACTATTGCCTGGCCACCAGAAAGGTATGTTTTTCCCTTGTAGTCAGTGTGTGTATGTCCTTGCCCCAAGGGGTTACCCGGCTTCACTGAGGGAGACATCAATAGCTCATCGTTCAGCCCCAGCCTCCCCAGATCCAACCCACATGCATTTATTCCACCGCATGACTCTTTTACCACCAGGGACTCAACCTTAATTCTTCCCATTATTGTTGCTTTTTTTACCGCCAATTTGAGAATGATGCTCACTTCATCTGATGGCCAAAATAGCAGTTTGACCATAAACCATTCAGCCTGAATAGTTCATGGGTCTGTAACTGAATCTTGAACAGCTGTGGTGCTATTACGTTCAACAACATCTGTCCACTGGTAAAAAGAAAATGTATTTGTCAGTAGACAGTATATAAAGATGCAGTGTCGTCAGTTTAATGAAACGTAACAATGTGTCTAGAGCGCATAAGAGGCCCCAGCTGTTGTAGTGAAAGTATGTATAACACAAGCCTGCCTCCTTTTAGGATGTCAAAGCCCCCCTGAGTCGACCCAACCTGCTCTGGGTTGATCAGTAGTCCCCCTGAGAGGACGTGCACACACAAGTGACAAGCTCGAGCTAATCACGATGATGAGGGCAGAGAGAAGGCCTCAGCTTAATGGGAGCACCGACAGATCAGGGCAATGCCTCAGGGAAGCCGACTCACATAGAAATACACTCATAGGTGCACAAGATACAACAAGGAAATATTACGTTGAGAGAAACTACAGCTTTGCACCAAACAGTGCTTTAAATTGTCTCCCTTTTTGCACTGCAGGTTTGATGTTATGGCATGTACATCTCTGCAAACCTTGAGTTTTCAAAAGTCCTACTTTGGTATGTCTTTCTTGTGGACAGCTTGTTGTTTACACATCTGTCAAAGGAAGCAGACTCAACTGCCAAAGTCATTGTAGGCCTCATTTCAAGGCATCTCTTACAGATGTATTATTACGGAAGCGCATTGCATTCACTGGATGAAAAAAAATAGACCCCTTTTCTCGTAGTTACAACATCCTGATCTCGTAATTACGAGAAAAGATAAAGAAAAAGGAAACGTCTGTAAATTCTCTCTCAGTGGCAATGATGGGGCTATCGCAGTTAATCTGCTATTAATACCTTCTCGGTTTGAGACACTGGGAAATACTGATGTTTCTAAAAAATGAGGATGGTATTAAATTGAGTATGTCAACACAGCGCAGGCATCTCAAGGCGTTAGGATTGTTCAGGCGGAAAGCCCAGTCTGACGTGCTGGATGTCGCTCTGTTTCTGCAGGAGCAGTTGAACCAACACGGGATGCTTCATGGATACAAATTCATGCATTTGAAATGCATCCAATCTGGTTTGGTAGTGACTGTAACGGACCTCTGAGAGTTTAAAGTATTGCAATAGTTTGTTCCTTTTTTGTTGTCCTTTATTTTAGTCCGTTTTGTTACTGCAGTCGGTGCATTTCCGGTTGCGCTCTTATTTTGAAGGTACAAAAAACGGAAGTTTTTAGTAAGAAACGGGCAGAAAGGAAAAGTTGCCATAACAACGGAAAACAGTGATAAAAAGGTTACGGATGTATTAGTTTAGCACCTGGCTGATATGGGCACAAGGTTTGCACCTGTTCAAGTTCATTTTTTGAGAAAATATTGTTTTAGATTGTTACGTTTTTTGTCTGTGTCAGAGCTTAAGCTAACCAACTGCTATTTCCGTTTTTCTTCATAGTTCTTACGGTGAGTTCAATAAACCTTGACGAACCATCACTTAAAGACTCCAGACTATAATTCTGCCGGAGATGCTACAGTGACTCAAAGAACTGTGCGGCACCTGTTAAAAATCCTAGATCCTCAAGGAGTAGCTAAGGTAACGGAACCGTCTAAGAAGACGCCTGTACACATACATGCATACAGACGCCTGTACACTTACATGCCATACAGTGGCCAGCATGGCACCTTTCGTAATCAGGTCAGGATGTCGTAATTACGCGATCAGGATGTCGTAATTACGAGAAAAGGGGTCTATTTTTTTTTTATCCAGTGAATGCAATGCGCTTTCCGTATATTATAAACTTCCCATAGGGGAAGAGCAGTGTAACTTATAAAATACTTGAAATGTACAATAATATGGATATGTGGTCCGATGTTCCAGTGCCTCCCAATGGGATAACTCTAGTGTTTTTTTTTGGTTTGCATCACAGGAACATTAATTGTAACAGTATTGTACAAGAAGCCATTTACCCTAATTACATATTATAGATTTAACTTCACCCTAACTCCAATAAGTGTCTGTTGTCTGCATCCCAAAAATGTGGCTGCTATTTTTATTGGATTTGAATTAATCATTGACTCTTAATCATTCACATGGTCAATGATTGATTGGGGTAATTACTCTACATCCCTAGTCATCACTATTAATTATACACTTTCATATGAAGCATATTTGTCTCCAGAACCCCTTTTTGCTTAAGAAAAATGCCAAAGGTAGAGAGGAAAGGAAAGAGGCTGGGATATAGGGATAAAAGAGAAGAAACAGTGATGAACAGGAGGAAGAAAAGGTTGATATCCTGAGGTATACATGGATGACTGGAATCATGCCAGGAACAATTTCCCACCACTGCTGAGATAAGACTGTTGGATTTCAGATTAAGTTATTTTGACAATTTTACATCTCTATCCCGGTTTTAGACTCTCTGTTCCCGCAGGGACAGGATTTCAAAGATATTGTATTAAAGCTTGCCATTACATAAAGATATCATCCGGCACGACAGCCAACAGTGGAATGAATATGATGAAATAGAAAGATACAGTACCAGGTCAATATGTTACGGTCCTTTTGCAATCAACATCCCATAACTGCAGGCACAACAGCAAAGTTTGAGGCTTCGTTTTGGTAAATCAGTGGTGCATGAAATATTGTGAGTCAAAGGCACAGAGTTAGTGTGTTGAGCAAGGCAAAACATCTTTGGTTATTGCACTGCCAGAGGCACATGCGGCAACTTCTACATAATTGGAAACAATAAATTGCCTCTTTTTCTTTGATTTAAAATCAGTGCACTCTGAACCACGGGGCTCCAAAACAGCTACAGAAGCTTTTGATAACTGCAGTCAGGAAGTGGAGAATTGCTATGAGCAAACATACAGTTTAACGTAGCACCTTGTGCCTGAGAGAGAAAACACCTTTTATTGTGTTCTGCTGTTTCTTGAGACAAATCAACAGAAGAAGCAGAAAAAACATGTAACCCATAGCATAATAGATATATATCTTTTTTGCATGTCGTGGTACATGTCAAAATTGTTTTTCTGTTGAATATAAACTTAATTACATCTATACATTTAATTTGGTCTCTGCATTTAATCCATCCATTGCAATTTGGGAGCAGTGAGCTGCTGAGAGGTGCCTGGGGGTTCAGTGTCTTGCTCAAGGACACTACGGGGAGACCAGGGATCGAACCGTGAACCTTGCGGTCGCAGGACGACCATGCTACCCATGAGCCACAGCCACCCAACGTATACATAAACTATTACCATACCACACCACACATCAAAGTGAATTAAGCTAAAAAAAATGTCTTCAGCTGCCTCTCTTCTGTTTATTTTGACCTGATAATGGAGCATCTCTCCAGTATAGTCTGATCATCGGACTCACTGCCAATAATTATGATTCAATAATTCGGACCTCAAAACATTAAAATAAAGAGAAATAATTCAAACTATCTCTTTCAAAAGGTAAAGTTTGGGTCTGGATGGTGTGAAAGAAGCTGCAGTGGTTGTCGGAGAGATGCCAGGCCTGTGATCTGTCTCTGGGTGAGCGCCAGCCAGGGATATGCATAAACTGACAATTCACACACACTCACTTACTCACACATAGAACAACTATGCAGGATCTTCCTGTCTCTGTTACCATGGAAACTGTCAGGCCTCCCATTGAAAAAATCCTCAGATGCAGAGCGTGTGTGTGCGTGTGTGTGTGTGTGTGTGTGTGTGTGTGTGTGTGTGTGTGTGTGTGTGTGTGTGTGTGTGTGTGTGTGTGTGTGTTATATGTGTGCATCACGGCTTGTGGGGGAGTGAATACATGCAATTGCATTTCAGAGATTGCAGTGTGTGGAGATGAGTAAGAACTCCTGTGCACATGTATCATCCAGATACAGTATGCAGGCCAATATATATGCATAGAACAAATACGAGCAAAGTTCATTTCTACCTATATTTCATCAACAGTAAATCGGTGTGAAATTTCAAATAATTGCAGAAAACATGTCATAAAATGTATACTTACTCTGAGGAGTCTATGAAGTATATTCCAAGGGCCCCGATGCTGAGCGCAAAGACTAACACCACCTGAGGAGAGAAAATAACAGACAAAAGAGAAATTACTTTCATGGATAGAGCAGCAAAAGTCTTCTAACTGTGCTCATTACTCATTACTGTACTCCGTAGTAAACAAAGTATTCAGTTGGGGACACAATAGAAAACACTAGTTACAGTGTATGTAATTAAACAAGGACTTTCCTCCTGTGGGTTGCAGAACATAAAAAAAAGCGCTGAATAACAAATACTCACCCTCATGTCAGCAAATACAGCATATTAAATACAGGCAGAGTCAAGTACAATCATAGGAAGCAAAGAAAGGACACATGTGTAAGCTCAACTGCACGGAAGAGCAGCAGCAATGTGTTGGGGGTGTTGAGAGGAAGTGCTTAGACAAGACCACAGTTATAAAGTGTTGACATGCACTCCTCAACGACTATACTGAGTCAGTGCTTGCATTGTGTGAGATTGTGGCCCTGCTGGACGGTGGTCTATATGGAGAAAAATGATGACCTATTTGGATATTGTTTTCCGTTATCATGATCATCATCTTCGCAAGAGCTGACCAGCGTAGCCATGCACATCAGTTCCTCCCCTGCAGGGATCATTTCTGCCATTCAGCCATCGCACAATAGGAGCCCACTGTCCCTGATGATTGTGCCATTCATTATTGATGATGGGACCTTGATTACTTTCATGTGATGGTCCTTTGGATTGATCCTATGCATTGTGACTGAGGTATTAAGTAAAAAAACAAAACATCCCCATGCATTTTTAATCGTTTGCTGGTTGAATGGAGGACGATGGCAATCCTGGCAACATGGTTGTCCATTATCAGAATAATCTTGCAAGTCAATGATGTTCTACACAAAGGAGATGGGGAGAAGGCTCAAGCTGAAACTCTACGATAGCGTTAGGCTTTTTGAATGACGAGCCTCCACTGGTATGATTAGGAAGGGGGCTAGTTGACTGGAGGACATTAGCTGATCCAAACAATGCCCTGTCCATACAGGAATACAAATATGTATTGTTTCCCTTAAGATGGCATCGTAGCATTATTATGAATCCCCTGCATAGCTGAGAAAGGCAGAAACGATTGATTGAGTAGTTAGAGTTAGGATAGGATAGAAAAAAATCAAGTTACCGGAACCTCCGCAAGCATGGACTCCTGGCCAATCATAGCGCTTGAAAGTTGCACAGGGCAGGTCTTACCACCAAGAAGAACACCGGGATTCATAATTAAATGGCATACAATGCTTATATGAGATAGTATTTTTTTTAGGTGCAGGGTGAACGCCAAAGACTGAAGACTACTCGTTTGAAAATGAAAAGTATCTGGAGTTGTGGAGTCAGACAGCGGTGGTTGATGTTGCATTGTAATGTAGACACCAGGTTTTGTCAAGGTAGAAGAATGCATGGAATAAATAGGATGATATCTTTGGATCTGAATTTTGCCTTCTTTTTTTACTGAGAGTCCTACAATGTTGCCCCATTTTAGCTGTTGCAGAGCGAGAAGAACATTGTATTGTCATATTTAAGTTGACTTGACTACAAACAAAAGCTGTCTTTTTCTGTGAATCTTGACCATGTCAGACCCCCTCTCATGGAGAAGCCCCATTTCAAGCATTGCCCTGAAATGTTATGTGCAGACAATGCATATAGATGCATACGCTGACATTTCCTTGGAGCTAGTGCTTGTGGTAGCAGCAGGGTCATAAGGGTTGAGAAAGAGAAAGGGAGAAAGAGAGGACGGGAGAAGAGATCAGAGCGATGTATAGCTGAGCAGTGGTTGGTTGATGAAAAGCTGTGCAGTGAACAGTGAACACCCAGCGATGAGCTGAGGAGATAAGAAGCGTCATCATCTTAAACTGACCCAGTTATTCAGCTGTGAAAGCTGGTCCACCCCTCCATTCCATCCCCCCACCCTGCCTCCCTCTCTCACACACACTCACTCTATGTCTACCACTCACAATGTCTACGAGGGCTAGCTGTCGACCTCAAACCCACAATCTACAAGAATGGTAATGGCAGAGGGGCATTCCCTCCGCCTACAAAAGAAAGTGAGAAAATAAAAAAAGATTGCTAAGTATAGCTGTTGCTGCATCTGTAGTAGTTGTAAATGATTTAATGGGGCTGTTTACAGTATGCAGATTAATGATTCACATGTGGTAAAATGACACGAGTGAGACACTGTAGACAAACTGGTCGGCATCATGTCAAAGGAGCAGCATTCGGACGTGATGTCTACGTTTTCTCGTTAATAGCCGTGTAGGTTTCTTTGGCTTATCCCTTTCTATATTTAAAGTGCAAAGCTTAATATGTCAGTTGGCTTCCGAGGTGCACTTTAGCAGCCATACTAGAAGAGTGGAAGTGACAAATTGTGTGTGTGTGTGTGTGTGTGTGTGTGTGTGTGTGTGTGTGTGTGTGTGTGTGTGTGTGTGTGTGTGTAGTGCACTTCAATGTGTGCGGGTTTCAAGTTCCCATATTGCAAGGCTAAATGTGGCAGCTCTCACATGACACTGTTAACGCATAATAACATGTAATGAGTTACATGTTGGCTAGTAACACACGTGCAAGTCTGACACTTTATTTGGCAGTCTAAATCACTTTCGAGAGCTCATAAATGATGTGAAGTGACCTAAAACTGAGTCAGAATTTCACACAAGACTTCCACCTCCTATCCTGTCTCAAGACTTCCTCTGTCTCTTAAGTGCACCCTTAAACCAGGAGAGAGCCTCGTCTCATAGATAGGTGATGCAGGCTGACAGCGTGCGGAATAATCGCTTCACATTTAGGACTACCAGGCCAAGAGAGTGGTGACTCAAACCTCTCAAAGATCCCATGTTGTAAAAAGTTTTTTTTTATTTTTTTTTATTCAAAAGCAGTTCTAAGTGCTGTATAAATACCATGAATGTATTGAAACACTCAGTTTCTGGATATAATCCCTTCTGGACTGTGCCTTAAACAAGCAGTAAGATTTTCACAACTATAAAAAAAAATATTGCACAATTTCAACCGTAACAAACCCGTTTATTTCCAGTTGCAATGTATGTGAATGACGTCAGCTGACAGATATTGAAAACAGGTATATTCTATATATATTGTACATATAAAAATAAATAAATTGTTTGTTCGATCAACCTGAAAATGAGGACAAAAGGATCTTGGCAGAAGTCAAGAGAGGACTAAAGACACAGCCTTCTTTATACACACCTACATCCAGGGGATAGGAGTGAACCTCTTAACATTCCTGTAAAATTTGACGAAAAACGCCTATCCAGGTATACCCAAAGTAAATTGCAAGCTGTACTTGAACTATTTGGAGTAAATGCATGGTCTCTTTTGAAAGGTAACAATCTGAAGCTTTTTTCCCTCAATAGTCAGAATCACTTTAAGTGCTGCTGACACTGAGTTATATGAGTTTGAACACACTAAAGTATAAGGTTTTTATTTCCATCTGAACATTTCTTTGTAAATAGATGCCTGTAGATGACTATAAATGGGACTTATGGACGGAAAACACAATGGAACCATAGTCTGAAGCCTTATCTAGTCTAAGTAAAAAGTTGATAACAATATCACAGAAAATGAATATTTTACACATGTTTTTCTAATGAAATGTCTAGGTGTTTTTTCATTTTGACACTGAAAATATTCCTGATATATATACTATATACCTATTAAAAAGGCTTATAGTCTTGCAAACGTATAGATGTACTATTCATATATACTACCAGTATTGCTGACACAGAGAAAATGAAGTATAAATGCATTTTATGCTAATTCAATGACAGACTGAAGCTCTATCAGCAGCTGTCTCTTCTCATCAAATTGAAGGCTGTTGGGATTATTTGCCCCCCCTCTTCCTGGTACTTGTTGTTTAGGGAATTTCATTGGCTGTATGAAACGCCTGTCATCTGAGCTGTACGACGCGACAGGCTTGAGCCACGTAAAAAAATAGAGGCTGAGCCTGAACTTCGACGTAGTTTCTGGTTGGGTAATGTAGCTTGTCAGTCAGGACATGAAACTCCAAGTGGGGTCTCATTGGAACAGTTAGATTTCGGCGGACATTTTGATAGCGAGTTTGTAGCTGTGCTCCCATGCAAACATGACTTTCTGCTAAAAACAAAACTGCTTTCGTTCATAACTTCCAGCTGCAATGAAATGATGCAACGCCAGTTGGTGAATATTTATGGATGTAATCACGTGGTTTGGACTTTTATGGGATTTATTTTTATTGGACCTTTACGACGTAACAACGCCGTTTTTGTTGGAATATTATGGATTTATGGATCAATATGAGGCGTCATCGGTGAGTTGTCTTGATTTTCAAATCGCTTGTTTGTTTGTTGTTGTCTGACAAAAGTATTGATTGTAGCTGCTGTGGTGGTCTGGTTTCCAGAAACATATGGCACTCGTACCAAACTATAAATAGATGTACAGTGTACAACGGAATGTACAGTGTATCGTTGAAAAGGACGCCCGCATGACAGCAGAACGTTAAGAGGTGGGCAAACCAGATACAATCTTTAGGTGACTTACTGTACATAGTATAAGTAACTTCCCCAAAACATTTTGTTTTTATGTTCAAGTCCTCTAGCGTTAACAGTAAACTTGACTGTTGTCCGTCGGACACAAAGGAGGAAGTCAGGTGAAGTTATTGTAGAGCTACAAACTGCGTAAGGGAAGAGGTCGGGGTGGATGGGAGGCTTAACAAAACATGAGTACACTTACCTTGGTAGAGATTACATTACACAATTATCCCCCTCTATAATATATAATAAAATAATCCTTGTGGTTTTGTTGGTGAGGTCAAGGGGCAAAAATTGCCTGTGTGCCTTTTCAAATTAATTCCCCGTTCATATACCAACTCCATTAATGCCTTAAAAAGCTATTTTAGTTCATTCACAATATAAATAAAATCCAAAGCCGGGTGCTAATGAGGCAACTCTGAGCTGCTATTACAGAGCTAGAGGTCCACATCAAAGGCAGGAAAACAAATATCCTTGAAGGCATGTGTAGGTAGGTGTGAAATGAGAGGAAATCTGAACTAGAATTTAGTTTTTCTGTCAAACACTGAAATAAATACTTTCCAAGAAACTTGATGGGTTCCCCAAGATTACGTGAGCGGGAATCCTCGGTGGGGAGTCAAGAATGCCCATCAGTACTGTGTGGCATCGGGATAAACTTGTTCATTAATCTGGCCCGGCTCCCTCGGTTAGCTAGGAAGATGAGCTCCAATATGTTCGATTGATGCCTCAGCCAAGAAGCATTTCAGAAGTCCACAGCCAAAGAAAAGCTCTGGCGTACTAGTGTACTGTCTCTGCTTTCCTTTGGCTTTAATCCCTAAACATACATCTGCAGGTTTCAAACAAATGAAAAGAGCTGCAGTCAATATTAGTTAATATTCAATATGCTTTTTTAGAATAATTCCCGTCAGTGAAACAGAAAGCCGCCACAACTCTATAGCATACTTTCACTCATCAAATTATGTTTGCACTGTTGGCGAAAACATTTGCATTCAAGTTTTTGCTTTAATAAAAAATACTTGTACTGAAACTAATGGATTAATTGGACATGGGTCTAGTGTTAATGCGGACTGAGACACAAAGAGAAACAGAATCACGTGTCACTGCAGGAGGTGAGCAAGTGAGCTCTCACCGGGGAAATGTCACATGAACCCAACATTAAACATTGATGGCATACATCCAAACATCAGCACACATCGTGATCGTCCCTTTCCCTCCGCTTCAAATGGCAGGGGGCTCGAGACAGGCTCTGAATGTGTAGGAATGATCTGACAGTCTGTCAGACTAACACACTCTGTATTCCAGTCACACGCTGCATAACTCAACACAGACTACTGATTCCTACAGAGCCATCGTGCAGACGTGCCACAGGCATACCAATTCATACGAGAGCATTCTTACCAGTTGGACAAGAATTATCCAACGTTATTCGATTAATAATGATTGGAACCATACACAACTCTGTGTTCAGAATATGAAAGGGCTAACTACTATATAAAGGGTGGATATATGTTATTTCTAAATATAGTTCAAAATCAAAATAAACTTTATTTAAGACAGAAAACCAGATTTTGTTCCCCCAAATACTGGAAAGTCTGCTGCAAGGTAGCTTCCTGAACAGACTTTCCAATGGCATGATTGCTAATTGCCACCTCCATTCAAATTGCACTTCTCGAATTAAACATTGTCCCTATGTTTATAAATACAATAGACAAGCACAATCATTTAGCATGTTTGACTGTCAACAGTGCAGAGCCTATTGTACCCAGACTTGAAATATGTCACGGCTCGTCCTTTTTTGTTTTTTTCCCTGCGTCTCCCCTCTGTGTTCTGTGTGTTCCGCTTCCCTGTGTCTTTTGTGTCCCCTGTTCTGTGTGTGTGTGTGTGTGTGTGTGTGTGTGTGTGTGTGTGTGTGTGTGTGTGTGTGTGTGTGTGTGTGTGTGTGTGTGTGTGTGTGTGTGTGTGCGTTCGTGCATTTGTGTGCACCTGGGCTAATCTCCGCACCTGCACGTCATCTGCACCTGTCTACAATCCTCTCATGAAATCCATTCCTTCACCCTACCTTGCCGTCCCAGTGTCTGCGCTTGAGTCCGAACCGTAACAAAAGTATATGCAATTCATAAATGGTGATAGGAGCAAAAGACAAAAACAGGCAGGATAGAATTAAGCTATGGCCGGAGTAAGTTGTGCATTGGTGTCAAATCTACTATTGACTCACAGTGAAGAGTGCAAGATCTAAAAATGACAGAGAATAAATACGCAGGACAAAATGACTACGTTCGTTATTCTTCTGTAATGAAATGTGCCACCTTAATGGTATTTAGAACTGCCATTTATCTCTTCTCCTGCCCGGCCCTGCTACAACCTGCTCCTTTTGTGTTGCCGCCCAAGGTCATGCAGTGACGGCCTCTGGAGAGACCGGTTGAGGATCAGTTGAGGGATTTTATCCTATATCCTTTAAGAATCCTTTTATCATTCATCCAAATTCTCATTATTCAATGTGCAGCTAAGGATAATGCTTCACAAACAAATGAAACAATACAGCATTGTACCGTTTGAAATAATAGAACAATTTTAATCATTTTTCTTCTTTAGTTACAAATAATGTGATTTATAACAGATGACCATCACAAACATTATCGGAAAACGGCCTTGGGTGTATTTATATAAAACAAATGGTACATTTTCACTGTTAATAATATTGCTGTCATGACTAATAATTGCCCTGAGCACTATAGAAGCCACTTCCTATTTTCCTCATGTCCCTGCATCGCAATAACTTCCTGTCACTCACTTCCTGCTCCCGTCAGCCACGATGACCATGACAGGGAGCCCAAAATACTTTCCTCTCTAAATCAAGAGGGATTAATTCAGCTGCAAAGAATTGTCTGGGACTGTGTTTTGATGTAAATGTGGAAAATTATAAAACAGTTCTGCAGACAGACTGCATTTAGCCAAACATGATTCTGTGAGCCGATCCTAGAAGTGGAAAAGGCAACTGTGTCTCTAGCAGAGTTTGTGTTAAAAACTATTCATGTAGGTCAACACAACACTGCAAAACTCAAAAGGCGAAACTACTGGGACTATGCCTGATTTGGATGTGTGAAAATACAAACATGGTGGGAAATGTAACACTTTCAAAATGCTGACTCTGCTTAAAATGAACTTTGGGATCGTCAACAGGACAGGTGCAAACCGACAAGCTACAATAAGCAGACAGTGATGGCTAATGTGATAGATTGTATGTTTTTTGATGCCCGATTACAAATATGTACTAAAAAACAATAGAGCTGCAAGATAAGATGGTAACTTGTAAATTATAACTCAAATTGAAGTTTCCTTAATCTTAATTGTGCTCTACATATTTTGTTGGTTGTCCAAAATAAGACAATTAAAGAAATTGAGATTTGGGAAATTGTGATGGGCATTTTTTTGCTATTTTCTGACATTTTGTAGACCAAAGGATGATAATAATAATAATAAAATAATCATCAGATTAATCAATAATAATAAAATAATGATTATTTTTAGCTCTAGAAAAATACATAAAGAGCTGAAAGATACACAGCTATGGCCATTTGCATTGTTACCAATTGAGAAATTAAGAACTTTACAAACATACCTTACACTCCAGACAGAATACAGCGCATGATTTATTTTTACAGAATAATAAATGATTGCAAATAAACTGGCAGGCCCCCACAATATATCTTTTTTTCATCTCTGAAAAGAAATACAATATCATAAATCAAAACACAACCCCTGTGCCGCAGCTCTGTAAATGGCTCCATTTAACCCTAGTGGCCTTTATGAGTGAGATGCCCATATAGTGTCGTACCTAGGCAACAGAAACAGTGATTGACGGGGTAGATGGTGGGGAGGGGGTCGGTATGAAGGAAAGCCTCTCAGGTCTGACAGAATGACAGCTCCTAAAATGAGTAGCTGTCTGTGGGAGATGAAGAGGAGGTCTGTGGGGATTTGTTCCAGAGGGACAGGACAACCTGTCTGAAAAATCCCCTCTCATCGTTTTTTCTATGGTATCATTAATTCATAAAAATAGGATATTTTTGCTATTTGTCCACAATTTGAGATGCTGCTGCATTAAACAATCCGAACAGACCATGCAAGATGTACAGCCTGCTCTGGATACTAGAAGGGCAGGGCTCCCTTCCTCCACAGCATCCTGTGTCTGATGGCATCCTTCCAGAAGGGCCGACAGTGTGACGGTGACCTTGAATGTGCACCGAGAATTCCAAAAGGACAAAAGAGATGGAGAGAAGGAGATAGAGGCGATAGAAAGATGGAGGTGATGATAGCAGGAGATGGAGGGATGAGCGACAATTAGAGATAGCTCTCCTGTGGGACATGAGGAGCGTTGATAGGTGGCAGAAAATGGCTTGTGGCTGAGACAGAATGAGAGCGAGAGAGAGAGAGAGAGAGTGGAGGGATGGAGAATATTAGAGCATGTCCTCTAAGGCACAGCAAGAGCTTAAATGCCACAGCGTGTGCACGTCTGTGCACATGTCTCCACCTCTTTTTATGCGAGTGTACGTTTTATCGTGTGTATGTGTGTGTATGTCTTCAACATTTTGTGTGTGCGCATTTGTGCGTGAGACAGAAAGGAGGACCCCGACTGGGATTATGCCAGGGCAGAGAAGATGAGAGGATGTGACCAGCCTGCAAAGAGGGGAACATTTTTCAACTCATACCCATTCTCCACCCAACATCCTAAGCTTATAAATTATTCCTTTTGAAAACTGCAGTACATGTGCAGACTATCACATTGGGACTTTATAGAAAGCTGCTGCCACTGCCCTGAGTTATCACAATGGACATTATGCATGTGTACAGTGCAGTTGGTGGAGGGCAACATATTTTTTTTTTAGAGAAGTATGACTGTTCAGCTGTTACAGCGATGCTAACTCAGTGGTAAGCTAACCATGTATGAACGATTTAACGAGGGAATTCAGTGGAGGCTCTCTGTGACATAACACCACAGACTCTGGGTGAAGTGTTGCGTTTCTCTGCTGGATATCACAGGTCCACAAACTTGTTCCCATACCTCAGGGTACTGCCCTCAACTGTGCCGGAAAACATGACAAGTACAGCCTCCAGCACCCTGGTTCAATTTAGTTTTTCACTGCTGAAAATACAATATGATTCTAAAAAAAATATATATATATATATAACAATAATAATAATATAACAATGAAAGATGTGTAAGGTTGAGATGTCTCGCTATTAACATAGGTTATTCAACATAGGGGCTCCCAGTTCCAGAACCGCATTATAGATAGTGTCAGAGCCTCTAAGAATGAGCCTGCTGGATCATGATCAAATCACCATTGCTTGATAATTTCTTACTTCCATAGGTGAATTATGCATCGTCATCATTTAACAGTTTAAAGAGCCCACCACTGTGTTCCCTCTTGTCCCTCGATAATTTGCCTCTAGTGGTATTATCTGAAGAAAGTAACTAGATTCGGTCATTTATGAATTTGCATATTATTTTTGCAGCACTTCTCAATTTAGTGGAAGGAGGAGGCTACATTTGCTTTGGAAGTGTTAAGATGTTGAACTGTTGGGGGGAAACCAATGTGATGACAAGTATTTCAGAGTCAAAACAAGAACAGCATTCCCCGTGGTCGCTAGATTTGTCATCGGTTACTCTGCAGATATTAATTATGTCAACAGGAGATCTGAAAACGTACTAAATCTAGCACTGCCATGTTCGCATCATGATCATGCCTGAGGTGGTGAATACTCCAACATTTGAGTGAACTAATAGAAGAACCGACAGGCACCAGTATAAAAATGTTCCTGAGCCATTAACAACCCATACTATTGAACCTTTAAAAGATAAGAACTGTTCTTAATTCAAAAAGATAAGATAAAGAAGAGTTTTCACTTTAATGAGTTTTGAAACACAAATGTTGTAGGTTTTACTAGATAATGTTGTGTTACACTATAAGCATCAAGACGAACAATATGTCAACATTACATACAAATAAAGTGTGTGTGGTAATACTTGTGAGCTAATTGCTACTAATGTATGAATAAAGTCTCCTGCTTCTGGTAATTCATTCACCCCATGGCCTTGGTCGGACTCCTCAAAATGTCCTCTCCCCTTCCTCTTCCACTCCCTGTATCCCATTCAGCTTCAATAAAAAGAAAATACTCGATCTCCCACCTGACCTCAATGCAGACTTCTGCCATGGAGGGAATCCTTTCAGCCTGACAACATGACACTGAGTGGGGCTGTTCCTCTAAGGTGTTTGTTCACAAGCTAACCCATGAATGAAAAACAAATCTGCAGGGAATTTCCCAGGTTTTGTGGGGAGCCGTCGTGGGACACTGTGACTTGTAACCACCGCCCACGCGACTATTAATTCATGCCTTCACGGCTGTTTTATTCAAACATGCATACATGTAGTGGATGCAGTATTTGATGGACAGCACAAGAAAGAACATTGTATGATCTGCAAGAATAATGTTTAATTCCTACTTTCATCCTCTAAATGCATCATGTGTGTTCGTCATAATATGAGTCAATCATCTGGTCATCATATGATGATTTATTTATGCTCAATCTTTTCAATTTATTGCAGTTTGTAAACACTTTTCTCACATTTATTTTGTCCCTTTATTTTTCTATCTCAATAATATTAGGAATGTAATTGTGCCATGTATCAACCAATAGCCAGCTTGAAATGTACTTAACTGGTGCAATTTCCCATCAGAACAATGAGAAATGAGCACTCTATCTAAAGTATAACGAATTTGGAGAAAGGGAAGTTTGCTGTGTGAATACTAAAATATTGTATTTAAGTGGCTTATTCTCCATCTGCTCTGCACGTTATAATGTATTCAGGTCACACTGTTGTCCAGGCACCAGTTACTGCAACACAATTCCATTATGTGCCTTTAATCATACCATAAATCATCCCTGCCATAGTTAATCATATCAAAACTGTATCACACCAACACCATTTATATTACAATGAATGCAGAGCAATTACTTTGTCTGATTTATATTGTAGAATTCAGCAGAAACTCTCATCCTCCTGCAAATAATGTCATTCTGTATTTGTCAGCGTAAGGAACAGCCAAGCGCTGCCAAATATTGAATTAAAAGCTTCAACTTACCTCCCAATGAAGCGAATGGATCGACTACCATCTACATGATAAACAATATAGCTGCACCGCATCCTGTTTTCTCTTTTGTTTCTAAAAAAAGAAAACCTTCCAAGAACACCCCCCCCCCCCCTCATCCCTGATGGCACATACAGTAGGTTTCATCTCGGAGGAGACGCGGAGGTGACATGATCTTTATCTAATTAAATCAAGGTTTCGTTTAATTTCCTGAAGGTTAATGAGGAGTTTATCACCCATGCAGAAACCCAATGTAGTGGGTCCTGATAAGGTAGAACGCTTGCTCACAGCAAGGTGAAACATGAGACCGGGATCCGCAGGATAGGAAGAGCTTTATTAGTATTCTGTGTTTGTTGGCAGGCTATGAGTAAAGGGGAGAGCAGCAGCATCTCAGTATATCCTCCTCTGTTTGCTGTCTGCCACATCAGATCAAACCCTACGCACAGCTGTCCAGCTCAGTCAATAAGGTGGGTGGATGCCTGGAACCTGCCATACCTTAACACAATACCTTCACCCGTCAGCAAGAGGGGTGAAGGTGTCACATTAAACCTTTTGCCAATTGCTTTCACTAAACTAGCCCAATTCGACTGCAATGAGCTGAAGTTAGAAAATTTCAAACAAAGCCAACATATTTTATATTCAATTTCAGTCTTACTTGGTATACGTCTGTATTTTGAGATATGACAGAGAAGGGAAAGAGGGGTGAGTTGCAAAGGGTTTCTGTTCCTTTGGCTTTTGTGGTATACATTATTAATTCCTCTTAAGTCATTCAGTTATTCACTCACTAGATAACTAAAAGTCTCCGTGGCAAAAGCTAATCCACCTCCAACAGAAACAGAAAGTGAAGGATTTTATTCAGTTACATTAAGTCCATTTTAAATACATTTTTACACGTTGAATAAACATCAAATCAATAAACCTTTTGTGTGGTTTCCCACAGAGCCCTGACCCTTACTAAGGAGACAATGAGCCAAACTCCACTTCAGTGTCAATCAGCTCCACCTCTCACCTTTCCTCTGATGATAGTCTGCTGGTTTGATTGATCGTTGACCAGCACTGACACCCACATCAATATTCAAAACCCAACACAGCTGCCAGTGACCAGTTCAGCTGCTTGCTGCCTGAAAGGCAGTCCATTCCCCTGAGACTGAGGATTTTATAGGTTTAATATCAGTCACAAGCGTTTTACAATCCACCTCTACATTTTAATGTATGATTGAAAGTGCCACACAGAGCTGCTGTATTAACCCACATCGCAAGCACCTGCATACGTTCCTGAGTTCAAATGGGACTACTGATAAAGCTGTTGGAAGTGTCCATCACCTCAAATAGCTGAAAAACTATATTTACGAATTTAAAACTGTATTTACTCAATCTCTTTCTTGCCTAAATAAGCAGCAGTCTGATTACGGACAAGGGAGAGGCTGTGTTACCTTTTGTGGAGTGGCATCGGATTGAGTCTCTCTGATTGAGTCTCTCTACATAGTTTAAAAGCTCATTTTTCTTTCTCTGTGGATCACTTTAAGATCCCAATCACTGCGACAATAGTTGCTTAATTTAAAAAAGATTAAAAATAGTAAAACAAATAATAATACTAATAGAAAATATCTAATATACTATATCATTATAAAGTTAAAGTTTTGATTTTGAGTTTGTGATTATTAATTCCAAAGAATTACCTTTCAGAAGAGTTCAAGAACTGTAAGTGCTTGTTGAGGAATTAATTCAAATCCTAAAGGCTCAGTTTATCCAAATTACCCAACAAGTCTCCCTAATTAATTGACAAATTACATTGTCGGTCCATGCCCTCCAGAACAACACAAATTAGCATTTTCTCCTCGGACACCATTATCAACAGAGCAACACTGCCGTTTCAGTCATAATTCCTATTCATAGTTCATAGTTAAGAGCAACAGCAAACCTTACGATTTGTTGTTGCTCTTAATTGAACCAGATTCAAGGATATTAATCCATTTCGGCATCTCACTACTGCATTTTATTTATTAAACTGCACTGCAACTTGTATTCTATTAGTTTGCTTTTTGACTGTTTTTAATGTTTTAATGAATGTTCTGAATTGTTTTTAAATCTTGTTTTCTTCTACATTATGTTTTGATGCTTTTAATGGTTTTATGTGAAGCACTTTGAATCACCTTGTTGTTGAAATGTGCTATACAAATAAACGTGCCTTACCTTGCCTTATGGCTGTTACTTGAATGATAATAATTTGTTGGACAATTATAAATTACAAAAAACATATTTCTCATGTAGATGGTTTTGGTTTCACTTGGAACTTGATGTCTACTATACAACTCTAAGCTATCAGCCGCCAACCCAGTAACCAACTACACCTTATAATTTGGGTCGCCAGGATCTTCAAGCTCATTGAAAAAGTATAGAGAAGTAAAGAAGCACTCAGTGATAGTAGAGAGAGAGAGAGAGAGAGAGAGAGAGAGAGAGAGAGAGAGAGAGAGAGAGACACAAAAGGAGAAAGACAGAGGGCACAAAGCTCATTCCTGTGAATAAGAGATGTGATGTTGCCACGGTGATACACTACTTGTGGGAATTACTGTGAAAGCAATGCCAGAGAGACACATACAGCAGCAGCAAAGCAATAAAAGGGGATCACGAAACCAAACCATCATTCAGTCTTCAGAGGCTCGGATGGCCTGGCCCTTTTAGGCCTTTGTCAGAGGGAGTTTTAGGCTTTCATTACTTCATCCAATTAGCCCCATGACGTTTGGTGTGCAGGATTACTCAAAAGACAAAGTAAATAAACAGATCATGTCATTTTCAGCTTGGTTGCCGCTGTTTACCAGTCAGGTATTACTTTATTTATTAGAATGGATCCAACCTGAAGGGTAATTTGTCCTGTCCTTCACTTTGACTGTGCCTGACCGCAACATTAAGTGCTGCCGTGTGTATATCACATAATAATAACAATGGGCAAACAAGCACTCACAAACAGTACGCTACACATTACTCATGCAAGCACATGCTTTTGTGCATACAGTCAAATACAGCTGCGTCCTGGCACGCAGGATGTACAGGTAAGAAGTTTAGAAGTCAAAATGTGTCAGGTGAGGAGAGGAGAGGAAAGGAGAGGAGAGGAGAGGAGAGGAGAGAAGGAAGGGAGCAAAGTCGTACTGCTTCTTTGATGCATTGAGGCTTTGAAGTCAATACTGATGCAATTTAGGCCCGGAGGCAGAGACAGGCCCATAAACCATGTAATTAGCACCTCGCCATGGCTCCTTATATGAGAGAGCTTCAGTAACGAAGCTAAAAAATGTCTCCACTACGCCGACTTACTCACAGGCAAGCTAGACTTTGTTAGATGGTTCAACACAAGATGTCAAGTCAAGTAGATTGAAACTTAAAAACAGCTGAAAATATGAGTTTCAGCTTTTACAGGAATCCAGAATTTTCCTCTTGCTTTTATTTCCTCTCATTCCCTTTTTCTACATATCTCACTGTCACCTGCCCTCTCATGCAATACATTTCCTCCCTCACTTCCTTCCTGTACCTGTTACATCACCTGCGATCGTCCCCTAATGATCTCATGGAAACTTTGAGCTGGTGGAGGCGATGTGTTTTAGGGACACTGCGTGGCCGTCATATCCCAGGAAACAGAATCCCAGTGGGGGTAAACGGATCTGAAGCCTGGCTTAGCAGATGGTCCCCAATGTGCTGACTCCTCTCTCAATTAGAAGCGCAAACATGACACGAGTGACAACAGCATATTGACGAAGGAACTTGAGACCATACTCTACGACCGTGTCTGATACTGCCAGAGGAGTCATAGGACGGTCAAAAAGGATCAAAATATGAAGCATATAATACAGCCCTGCCTACACACGCTGAAACTCAATCATTCACCTTTCAGAATCTGCACAGCACAGGAGGGAGGTGTTTGCCATCAATATGAAACCTTATGTGGCAACTGCTTTTTGTTGTGTCTTAGGTTACTCTCAGGAGGAGTAGAACCATATCATCTATCTTCCACCACCGATGTTGCTGCAGTAATAACCTGTCCACCCTATAATGCAGCGGTAGATCCAGTCATCCCCATCCTCCGATGATCCTTTCACTCCCACACTATCTCTCTGTGTGACTCAGTCCTGCTGATGTATAGATGGTGAGACAGACTGAGAAGAGGAGGCTGCTCCTGCTCCACAAAGCAATTGACATGCAGCACATAAAGCCTGCACCAAGAAAATGTTAATAATTTGATACTTCATCAGCCCCCACTGGGACATTCTCTTAATACTCAGCCCACTCCAGAGAGCTAAGAGCATAACATGAGTTAGAGAGCAACACCTACAGGATGGAGCTGGGAGATATTCAGTTCCTTCCTCCAGGACTTCCAGGTCAATAGACCATCATTCAGGAGCAGATGCTGATTTATCGTTTGCTTGTACTAAGAAATCTCTAACTGACATCACACATAGTCTTCTCTTTTTGCATTAAAAAAACATGTTGAGGAGGAAAAAGGGTCTTTGGGAATATGTGAGAAAAGCTCCTTTAGTGTTTAAGCCTCTGAATGGATGAGTTAGTGTGCAAACTTGGAAAGAAAGAGACTGGTGGACACTGACTTACTGTATTTAGATTTCTGGAGGCTACTTTATGTTAGTTTTGTTGAAGAATAAGCGTATGTGACCTTATTCTTTGGAGATGTTTAAACTAGTTTTACGATTGTATTCTTGAACAGAGCAACAGACGGCTCCCCGCTGGTTGCCCGGATCTGAATCCTGTCTTCCTCTTCATTTGACACAACAGATTAATTTTTAGTCAGACTTTGGAAGGAATTTTTTCAATATGATGACCGTATCGATCTTTTTTATGACCTCTCCATCCGTCCACTTACTGGTTACTGGAGAAGGAAACTTTAACTCAATTAGTTCAAATGCAAGTAAAAACACTGAAAGTAGTCGTCAACCTATGACAGAATGGTGCTTAATGCAAAAAGAAGAAATTATTTTCACTTGAACTTGTATTCATGAGTAAGTATAAAATGGAAGAAGCCTTTCTCTTGCTCTACAATAATGCACTTCTGCATCCGTAGGAAAACAAAGGAAAAATCCTGTTTAATCAGCAGAATTGCCACCAAAGGAATGTTCATTATTTGCTAATCTTGGTAATGTCCTCTGTCCCTAATGCTATTTTTGGAAAGCTTTAAGAAATGTGTCTGGCAGTGGCAGCGGTGTTAGATGTGGTTTGATCAATGTGATGCTGCAAGTTCTGATCCATTAGGTGTGCGTCATTCCAGAGGCACTGAGTCACTCAGCTCTGCTCCCGAGACCGCACCAGGCAGCCATGACAAAAATGAGACAGGAAGAGTGTCGTCTTGGAGGTGACAGGGGGCTCCAAATGACAAACAAGAGAATGTCTGCATCCTCCCAGTCTGCACCCACACTGCCTGTTTGTTTGCCTATTTGCCTGTTGACTTTTTTGCTTGGTTACCGTCTCCCTCAAACTGTCTGTCTGTCTGTCTGTCTGTCTCTCGCCTGCAGTCTAATGTGCTTGTGACTCTAAAAGCAATCTCATTTCTGACTACCCTGTCACTCCCCAGCCTGAGGTTTCAGCAGAGCATAAATAATCAAATTGTAAAAAGTAAACAGAATAATATTACTGCAGCCACTTGCTGAGATTCACGAAAGGCAATATTTTAATTATCTAATAGCATGGACAAATTGTTTAAAAGCTACGGCGGGTCTGTTGTAATTAGCTAAGTGATTCTGGATTTCTTTACGACATACTTCAAGGGTAATGCCACCAGACAAACAAAATATGAAACAAATTATGAAATACAATAATTTTACTTCATCATTCTCATTAAAATGGCTTGATTTGTTTTGAGAGTGTTTTGAGAATAAATGTGCTGAGTAACATCTCTACGCCTGGACTAAAGGAAACAAATGAACTTGTACCGCCGCCACATTGCCTTGAAAGTCACAGGTGACTTTGATTTAATAAGGAGGAGGCCGGGTAGCCAGCTAAGTGAAACATCACTCCTGTGTCTGCTCTCGACCTTTTCCTTCTTCAGAACAGTTTGAGGGAGGGTGGGACACACAAGGAGACCCGGGGCTGCAGCGAGAGAAGACGGGTGTAGGTCATTGGCTCTTTAGCGATAGAGGCCCAGGTGGCAAATGGATGGCTTAATAGATGGAGGAAAGAAAGAACAAGCAACGATGCGTCATCCAGCAGAACGGCTCAGAGTTATGACGGCCCTAAAGCAGGGCTGCAGGGAAAATCATTCATGAAGACAATTTCAGAGTTGTAACACTCTTCTTACTGTGCTGCAAATTCAAAAGCAGTGGGATACGGATCAATTAAATGGAACAAAGGAGGAAATTCAACTATAACTCTACTATTGTGTGATCAGTCAAATCCATTAGGCAAATCAAACAATTTTTTTCAGCTCTGGTGCATATTTCAAATGAAATGTATTGAATCTTGCTGTATTGAATCTTGCTTCTCTGGTCTATCTGTTTAGGGAGCTCTGGCTGTAGCTGTAGTTGTTTCACACACTCTGCACTCTGACAGAATGTTTTCTGGATAATATAACACTATACGCTGTGCCTGTATTTATATATGCATGCTCAGATGTGCAACACTATGTCTGCTTGTGAAGTGAGAAAGCGGTGTGTGAATTCATAGCAGCTATTATTATGCAGCTTGATGGTTGCTCTTCTTTCCTCCTTTGACACCTGCTTTCCCTCTAATCCCCTCCTCCTGCTCCACACTTATGACACGACTTGTGTTTCTTATGTGGCCGAAGCCCTTAAAACCTAAGCCAGCACGGCTGCTCTAACACAGCTTGACGTGTGGCCATGGTAGGAGAATACATTCTGAACATTTATCTCTAAATCAAAGACTGAAACCGATAAAAAAAAGCATGTCGTTACAGAAAATGGTTAACAGAAGAACACACATGCATTCATACTTGTTATACACTTAAAATACTTACTTAACCATAATATCTCAAAAAATACCTTGAAAACTAACTACTCATCTGTGGGGATTGAAATGCATTTGTGCCTTGAACACATAAAAGGCTGAATATTAAGTTTGTTTTCAATACTTTGCCATCAGAATGAAGGTAAAAATAAAAACATAGTAAAACGTATACAACACTAAAACATAACAAGACAAGAAATCGACAGCCTTGTCACAAGCCTGGAATAGGCACAGTGTTGTTTTGAGGTAAACGGCAAATGAATCATGCTATTATGCTCGCGGTAAAATGGTAACATTTTGTTTATAAGGATAATAAATAAACATAAAGCTGATGGCTGAGGCTAATGGGGATGACAGCAGGTATTAAATACCTGACAATAAATACCTGAAAAATGAGTCAGGGGATGAAAGCTATTACAGTTCTTCCTGTGCAATGTCTGAGTTACATGGCAATTCATCAAATTAGGGCTGGGCAATAATATATGCTAATATATCATCTTTCATTGGAATCATGTCATGATGAAATCATATATCGAGATATCTTGATACACAAATACATCCTCTAAATTGATAATAACAAGCACATACTAACTAACATTCCTCAGAAAATCTGATGTAAAATATTTTGAGGGAATATAATTTTTTACATCACAATACCAATCAATTCCATTTGATTAACAAACACTGTTTGTATAGACATTTTTTCTTTTTCTTCAATAATTTCAATAGAAATTGTTATGTTCATTTTGCAATTGAATTCTTAGTCAACTTAGAAAATACTCAGTACTTTTCAATTCTCAAGAATATAAAACACAAAAATACAAAAATAGGCTTTACCATGTAGTTATTTCATAGAGCATATTTACTTGCTACATTGTGATATTTAGCGTAATCAAGATATGACACAACCTAAGTTGTGATAGTAGATTTAGGCCGTATTGCCCAGACATCCAATAGCTGTTAAAATATTTCAGTCTGGACCAAAGTGGTGGAAACTAAAAGCCGGTCCGACCAGCAATGTTATCCCTGGAGTCATGATGTAAGGGTGGCTAAAAACTAAAGACTGACAACTAAATCATTGCCAATAAATATACACACACCCATAACTCATGCACTGTATAATACATTATGAATACTCTCTACAAAACATTTTTGCCAATGCCTTATCCTCAAAGTGCCTATTGTTGTTGTGGAGCATTGTATTCCTTCTTGCATGTATGGCTGGAGACTTTGGCTTGCACCACACCCATCTCTCTCCTCCTCTTCCTCCCTCATCTCACTCGCTCTGTTACAGTGCTTGTACCCCGTGGTCCCTCCAGCATAAACAGCTATTCATCACCGTTCAGAGGATTTAAGTCAATGCCAATTGGATTGCCATCGACTGAACTGATCAATTATGGCAAATGACAAAATGAATAAGCTGTGCAGCTCGCTAAACTCAACAACTGGGAGAAAGGGGAGGGAGGCAATGAAACAGCTATTGCTATTGTTTTACAAATGTATGTTGTAAACTGTACACAAAGAGTCTGGTCTCACCTATTGACATACAGATTCAATATTTATATGATTTTTCCATATCAATCAACCATCTCCACGTCCTAGTTCAGTGTGTACTTGCATATGTGTCTGTATGTGTGTGGGCGGACTGCACAGATTCCTCATTCATCAGTAACAAAACAAAAATCTTCACTCTTGAGATAAGATCCCTTGTCCTACTGAATGCATATGAAGAGACATATGCGGCCTGATACTTTTAAGTGTTGAGGCAATTGCCAGAGAGGAGCGTGACGCAGGAGATGGTGCTGTGTTGACAGCTGTATCCATGCTGAGGAGTTTACTGACAGCAATAAATTAGTTCCCCGCACTCGACGGGAAAGCGTAATTAGCCAACACAAACAGACACAAACAGACATGCATTTACACATTTGGGCATGCACACAATAACACATCCACACACACACACACACACACACACACACACACACACACACACACACACACACACACACACACACACACACACACACACACACACACACACACACACATACAGCATGGAGAAACATACCCAGGCAAACACGGATCACATACACAGACACAGACACACACACACATACACGCACACACACATATGTTCATGGGTAAACTCCGGGATGAAAACAGACTGGCGGCTGCTGTAAAAAAAAGAAATTGATGAGAAATATAAAATGTGCTTCTGCAAGCCCAAAGGAATATGAGTACAACAATGTACTTACAGCGGTAAATACACACTGCACTAACATAAACAATGGCAGTCTGAAAAGTAGAACACTGTGAATGACGGCTGTTCACTGTGCAGGCAGTCACAGGGGGTGAGAGAGAACACATTCACGCTTATTTTTTTGAGACCAAAATTGAACTTTTTGGCCTAAATGCAAAACGTTATGTGTGGCGGAAACCTAACACTGCACGTCACCCTGAACACACCATCCCCACTGTCAAACATGGTGGTGGTGGTGGTAGCATGATGCTCTGGGGGTGCTTCTCTTCAGCAGGGACAGGGAAGTTGGTCAGGGTTGACGGGACGATGGATGGAGCCTAATACAGGGCAACCTTGGAAGAAAACCTGTTGGAGTCTGCAAAAGACTTGAGACTGGGGCGGAGGTTCACCTTCCAGCAGGACAACGACCCTAAACATAAAGCCAGGGCTACAATGAATGGTTTAAAACAAAACATATTCATGTGTTAGAATGGCCCAGTCAAAGTCCAGACCTAAATCCCATCGAGAATCTGTGCAAGATCTGAAAACCGCCGTTCACAAACGCTCTCCATCTAACCTGACTGACCATGAGCTGTTTTGCAAAGAAGAATGGGCAAAAATCTCAGTCTCTAGATGTGCAAAGCTGGTAGAGACATACCCCAAAAGACTTGCAGCTGTAATTGCAGCAAAAGGCGGTTCCACAAAGTATTGACTGAATAATTTTGCACACTGCACTTTTCAGTTTTTTATTTGTGAAAATTTTTTTAAAACATGTATAATTTTCTTTGTACTTCACAATTGTGTGACACTTTGTGTTGGTCTTTCACATACAATTCCAATCAAATATATTTATGTTTGTGGCGTGTAATGTGACAAAATGTGGAAACGTTCAAGGGGTATGAACACTTTTGCAAGCCACTGTAAGCTGGGAAATGGAGAAAATCAGATGAGAGGGCACAGTCACGAGCAAAGGTGTACAAAGTGAGAAAGCGTGAGAACAAAAAAGCAGGCTTCCCGTCAGAGGCTCTCTTGCACAATCTGTTTTTGAAACAGCTGGATTGTGCTGGATTTGTTACAAATACAGTTAGAATCCATGTGCTGTCACTCTACTTCAGAGATAGACAGATGTTTTGTATTTGCAGATGACAGGGGTCAGTATGCAGAGTGCCATGCTGTGTGTGGGAGGATGGGGGTAGGCAGAGGGATGACCACAGGGTTTAGGGAGTGGACCGAGTGAACAGATGGTCCCTGGTTGCCACCCAAGATCCCATTAAGAAAGATGGCAGGGCTGACCTATTTCTGGACCCACCATGCCGTGCAAATATACTGCACAGAGAGATATGGAGAATGTCTGCATTCATAGGTTATAATCCTTGCTGTTTATGTTGGACATTATGACATTACATACATTGTCACTGTAGCATTAAAGCAGGAATCAATCAGATCAGATGCTGTGGTAATGCAGCACAATTCCACCCACTCATAGTCCTAGCTGTTCAACTAGTCACTTCCTCGGACATTGTGCCCTTGAGTGCTTAATGAGGTCTTTCTACAAAGCAACCGGGGTGATACGGTTGTCAAGAGACCGACGAGCCATCCACTGTCAGACCAGAGGTGCTCTGCCTTTCACCTACAGTATGTTCCACATGCAATGTCTTTGTGAGGACAGCTGTCTCATCACGCGGCTCGGAGGGACACTTCCTCCCGAAGCTGCAGCTGGCACCAAGTCGCTTGGTTGCTTCCTGCTCTGCAAAAGTCTCCAAAGACTGATTTTTTTTCACCTATCGATTAATTTCCAAACAGTTCTCTCGGCTGTAGCTCACGGGGAGAGTGGTTGTCCTGAAAGAACATGGTAGCCGGTTCGATCCTTTGTCTCCCCATAGTTTGCATTTCAAAGTGTCCTTGAGCAAGACACTGAACCCCCAGTTGCTCCACACTCTCTGGGCGCCTTACGGCAGCACACTGCCCCTTAATGCTAAGGGTTCAAATGCAGAGTATACATTTCCCCTTGTGGGACTAATGAGGGATTTAAAATAAACACAAATAAAATAGATTACTGCAAGAACATGTTCTCTTACAATATTTTTGACAAATGCAGTACCAGCAGAGGATTGCGTTTGAATACGTTTGAGTTCACTACTTCTCGTGTTTTTTTCCTTTGACCTCGAGCTTAGTGTCAACTGGAAACATGACTTGAGGAAGGTCATGTGGGAGTGAGGTGATACATATTTGAAAAGGTGATATTGTAAAAGTGATGGGTGATACAAAAAGATAATGACCCTCACAAAAGACTGGCTCATGCTAGCATAAATCATTTCACCCGGTATTTTATAACGCACATAAGGTGACACGGAGCCTAATCGAAACTGGATATATGGCTCTGTGTGTGTGTGTGTGTGTGTGTGTGTGTGTGTGTGTGTGTGTGTGTGTGTGTGTGTGTGTGTGTGTGTGTGTGGTGGTTGGAGGGGCTCATGCATGTAGGGTACAGAGGCTAAGATCGCACAATGACAGGGGGCTTTGACATACGACCAGTCTGAGGAAACAACATATTATCAGCACCTTTGTCTCTTGAAACCCCATAAGGTAGGATGATGTACACATACATTCTCTCACAGACACACACACACACATGCCTGAGTGCACCTGCTGCTCTTTGTTTACTGCTATTACATGGTCTGAGCAATGCCATGAGCCATAATAGCTTTCTGCTCTGGCAGCCTGTAGCTCAGCGATGGGACTCCTTTAAGACAAGTCGCTAATGATCAGAATGATTCCCATGCAGCACATGTCTGGTCTTAATGGTTTTGCAGTGTGGGTGGATGTGTGTTCATTTAATTCCTTTCTCATCAGGTATCAAGTATTTTGGTAAAGTCTTATTAGAGCAAAAGCACCAATAGCGTGTTGTTATTTTTGGTGCCTTGCTCTTTGCTCAACAGTGATTCAGCCCAGCATGGAGCATAAATCTGGGGACTCCTGGGCCAAGTCGCTGCCACGGGTGGGGGTACACTCAATCTTTCCCTGGCAGTGAAGTCATCAAGGCAAACGAATGAATGAGATGGAGGGTTCGTCCTTTCTGCCTAGCAGAGGCTATCTGTCTAAATCTGCTTTGGCACGTCCACCTTGATAGAATGGAGGCTGTATCAAGCTTTAATCCTACCTGTGTGTGTGTGCGTGTGCGTGTGTGTGTGTGTGTATGTTTTCTGCTCTGCCCAGCCGGACACCCCCCTAATGTCAAATGACTGAGCGCCACTACACAGCAGTTGCCATGGTTACCAACACAGTTCTGTGTACACGGATACTCATCGCAATTTTGATCTGCAGTGAAGCACTAATGGGACAACCAGAGTCCCACAAAATTACCCACCCACGCGCACGCACACACATATATACATTCTCGCAAGCATAGCATAGATTAGATACACAAGCTGACATGCATGCACTGTATATGTGGAGAAACACTAGCATGCATGCATCCACAAATATACACATTCCACCCACATGAGGAAAGAACTTTTTCACTTACGAGTGCTCATCAGTACATATTGTGCTACAAATCATTAGTCTGAGCACATAAGCAAACACAGCCTGCTTGGCAGAATTATCAACCCTACCAGAAGTAGAACAAATCACAGTAGGTGATACACATCTCCATGCCTGGAAACCCCTTTCAAGAAACCAGTGCCGTATTTCTCACTGACTCTCACAACCGCTCTGTTTCACTCCCCATCTGCCTGTTTGTCTCTCTATCGGTATGTCGGTCTCTATGTTTCTTTCCCTTCTCTATCTCTCACGCGGATGTGCACACACACACACGCATGGCAGATTGGGAGTGCTCAGTCAGAGCAGAAGATGAAAGTGAGAGGGAGCTGTGTCCATGCCAGCAGAGCTGTGTGAGTGGGGAAGTGATGAAAGAGGGGCTCATTTAGTAAATTGACAGATTCTTCATCTGCTTCACAATGAAAGGCCTGAATCCTTCTAAACTTCCAGCTATTCTCGCCAGGCGTGAACAGTGGCAATGGCAGTGTTAGTATTTTAGTCTGAAACCATCTCTCTCCTGACTTCCACCGCTGCTCCATTCAGTCCACAGCTGCACTGCGGCTGATACTCTGATGCAAGTTAAAGCTGGATAAGACCGCCAAACCACACCCTAACGTTCTCAGCAATAACAGACTGTTTCAAAGTGGTTGTTTTTGTTGTTGAAGAGCAGCTGATGCAGAGACCCTCAATATCTTATCTCAATGGGAAACTCCTCAAACTGATTAAGGCACAGAAAAGCGGTTGTCAAGGTGCATGTTGCCCAGCATTGAAGTGATGGGATTAACTTGACTGAGACCCCAGTTTTAATCAGACGCTGTGAAGTCTTTTCATAATCTAGGCAGCTAATAAAATGAGACTAGCTCAACTGCTACGTGGCAGACATCTTGCTATGCCGAGACATAGAAAATACTGTTGACGGGAAGACAGTTTTTAATTTTAATTGAGTGTTTTTGCGAGAGCGGGGTGGTCACATGAGGCAGCACAGGACAGAGGAGACACGTTTGAGATTGAATCAAATGTTTACAATGTGTTTGTAGAACTTCAAACTGTGTCCTTATTACAAGCTGGGCTTTTGGGATACGTATCCTTGAGGTTATCCAAGTCACTTGGTATAACACACATCAGACATATTGCTGCAACAATTTTCTTTGTAACCATCAATACATAGAATGAACTGGCATTATATTTTATAGGAAAAAACTAAATATGGGAACAGTCTGAATAGCAGCATAGCATCATATTTATGAGTTAGACCGTTGTAGATATATCAGGAGTTGTAGAGCGCAGGAGTAATTCTGGGGGCAGAGTGAGGGATGAAGCTAAAGAAAGGAGGGTCAGTGGGGGACAGGGGTTGTAATTCATACCGAGAGAAAAGCCACAGTGACAACCTCTTACCTACTGCACAAACACCATGCTCCCTCTCGTACTCCACAGATAAATCTCCCCTTCACATACACAAAAACGTGTGCACGCACGCTCATCTGTTCAGCTGGCAGAAGCACAGCAGAGTGAGTTACAGCGTGCTGCACAAAGACCATCGCAGCAGAAAGAAGGCTGGACAGTGCCAGCCGACTGAGAAACATCGAGGACTCCGCTCGGTTATGTGGGGAATCGGCATCAGATGAATTGCGCTACTGTATGTTTCAAGTGGGTATAAAACAGGTGAATACATGTGTACATGGCAGAGGGTTATGCAGTGGATTTAACTGAAAGGGCTATTTGGGTGTGAAAGCCAGTAGCAATCTGTGTGCCTGAGGAAAGCCCAAACTGTTGCACTTATCTAATTGTGGGTTGGGCAAATTAGTCTGAGTCAAAAAAGTTCAAATGGCTTTGAGTCTGGCTTTGGGATCCCGACATTTATATCCACTCAAAGAGGGAAAACTTACCAGAACTCTGCCAGTGAGTGTCTGTGCGGAGATCATGACACCGGCCCAGTCTTTGACTGAAGTCATCCATCCCACCTCGCTGATTGGAACCTCCTTCTCATCGCCCTTTGGTTTATCTGTTGGATTGTTGGCGGGATTGATCACCTTCTGAACCTCCTGTAAAAAAAAGAGATAATAATCTGTGAGCAAATAGAGCATAATAAAAAGATAAAGAACATAAAAAACATGGTCTGCTTTGGGGATAAGGGAGATCTACAGGGTAGAAGTCAAAGGCACCCACTTAAAATGACATGTAATAGTGAGGATAGAAAGACATAGTTAGCTAAGGGAAAGTCGATTCCTCTTACAACAAACAGGAAACAATGCGCAGACATCAAAACCTCGAAGAACACCCAATATTTGCTGGATATAATGAATTATAATTCCTGATATCAGCCACCATTGTCAAACAAAATCCTGTTAAGTGGAAGGATTCTGTTCTCCGGAGCTCATGCTCGTCCACATTCCTGACAAGCTACAACCTCGGAGGGCAAAACAAAAAAAAAAGCCTCCGATTGAAGCCATCACTCCATGATGGCCTCCATCTGCTACATGTTGAACATGTATGTCTGAGTGCCTTTGAGTGCGTGTGTGTTAGATAACTACAGAATGTATGTGTAGTCCTTCTGCCAATTTTGCTCATATGGCGCTTTAAGTTAATTGTTCCGCAGGGTTGAGAGAAAAACCCTGTTGTTCTCATGCAGGCCTTTCAATGTTCTTTATTGTGTCCGACTGAGTGAGCAGAGTTGCATGACAGTTCATTGACATGCTTTGCTTGGCACAGTCATCACATGCAGCTGTTCCTCTCCAGCCATTCACTCACTCCTGATTTGACACAAGCAGGCACTCAGTGTCCCTGTCCTTCTGTCAGAAAAGGGGAATGAGTAGATATCCCTGTGTTTACCCCTTTGAGGCAACAACATCTTACAATTGGAAGCACAAAGACGCATAGGGAAGGTTTGTGTGTGTCACTCCCAGCCTCATAAAACCACGTAGTGAAGCCCAGCAAATGGCGTCCACGAAGAATCCCTGGAATTACAACAACTTTTCGGCCCTCTTCATGGCGGCCCGCTGCTTCTTTCCAAGGAAGCAGGCTTGTATTACAGCAGGATACAAATGTAGCACTTGGATTTGCATTTTACAATGTCCCTCCTCACAGCAATATCTGACAAGCAGCCATCAAAGCAGATTATGTGCTATGTCAACAAAGTGGAATTTGCTTCCCTGTACTGTATGTCACATTGCTACAGTATGTCAGGATGACCTCAAAACATTCAAAAACGATGACGTAAGTTTAAAAAAAAAAGATGTGTGTTTACAGTTTATTTTGTTGCTGCACAAGACACATTTCGATCCAGGAAGAGAACGCAATGGAAGGCCAAACAGACCAAGACTGTTTGTCCATAACATGCAGCACAAAAACAAACCAGACTGCAATTTGACTATTTCTGCAGGTCTAAAGAGCAGCGCTATTACAGATGAGCCCAAGAGAGTGCTCTGTCCAGTTCAAGAGGATTGTCTGGTCAAATTGGATTACATTTCATAATGATATGGCATGGACACAGCTGCCATTTTCCTAATTTGATTCCAACCCCAGAACAATGCCAATAAACTGTCCCTAAAAAAGCCTGACTTAGTCATAAGATCATTATCTGCTGCTGCCGCCAGTCCTCTCAGTACTGCGATGGATAATTCAGTTACTTGTGCTTCATATACTTGTTAAACAGCTTAGTGTTATGAGGCTAACAAACTTTTAAAGTACCTATCATGAGTGTGATTTGAACCATTTAGCTTTGTCTTTGAAAGTCACACACCTAATTATAAATGTTGCCATTAACTGGAAGCAGACTGATCTTCTGATGTTTTGGGATTCATAGCGTGTCTGGTCCACAAGCACATTAACCCCCGTACAGAAAAAGTGCAAATATTATTTGCCAACAAAAGGAGTATATGAGGAAGCCAGGGATCCGAAAAGTTGGTGCAAAGTACTGTGTTTGCTCTAAAGGATGTTAATTACCTTCTACTCCAACAATTTGGGTTACATTTTTTGCTGAAACCAATAAATATTTAGCTGTGACTGCATTTAATTTTTTAAATCTAACTTTATCTGTTTATATATTTACTTTAAATAATGGAAAAATAATAAATGAATCCCAACTTTAATCTATTTATTTCAAAATCGCAACTATTCAATTGTTATTTCATACATACAGTATAATAAGATTGCCACAAACTATAAAAATATCCACACCTCCATGTTCAAGCTCAAATCACAAAACCTTTTATGAGATCCTATTGCCTGAAAGCTGGAGGATATAGTAAGATGTAAATAGTTTAATATGCATATCTAAAGATTCTCATCCATACTTCAGTGCTGTCTCGACTACGTAGCCAGCATGCATCTCATCTCGCCTGTCACATGCTGCAAATAGTCAGCAAAGTTTCTATGCATGCAGGTCACAGTACATGTCTCAGGTTTCACTCTGATTGGCTGTGTGCCGGCTCAATAGCACTCCAGGCATGTTGCGGTGGTGTAGTAGTATGTGCTAGTTTGTGCTCGGCAGTTACTTCTTGGCCAGAGGGCCCCACCAACTTCACACTCCATACACTTATACCGCAGTGGGAAAACACCACATCACATGAGAGCTACTGTATGTCAAGGTATGTCTCACAGTAGCAGTACCTGTTCCTAGCTCTCTCACTACTTTCCTTCAAATTATGGTTTCAGACATTGATCCTAAACGCTGCTAACTGACTGACAGGGTTGCTACATCACGGAAACGCCAAACAAGAATTTCTTCATCAATTTGTTTGTTTTTAAAGAAAAACTATAGCATAGTTAGACATGGATTGTACAAGGATTTCAAGACATGAAGAACATATCATGCATAATGCGTACTCTGTGTCTAGACCTCCATGGATGCCAGGACGAAAATGGGAATAGCAATTCTCACTGGTACACCCCTGAACATGGAGGCTATAAGAACACATTGAGCAGCAGTAATGTTTTACTGTGTGCGAGTGTAGTGTAGGGGAATCCATGAATAATGGATGCAGTCACAAACTGATGGTTGGGCAGATCAGATGAGACAATGTAAACAAGGAATTTCTTCTAGTTCATTTGAGGGGCCGGCGGTAGGCCTGAGCAGAGGGACAGAGAAGCAATGAAGCCATGGGAGAATCCATCTGCTGGCTATATATACACACCTGTGATGTCAAACTGAGAGAGAGACAGGCTGAGAGAGCGGGGTAGAGAGGGAGCAGCAGGGGTATCTAAATGTTTTTCTAACAAATCTCAAGAGAGGGGAAAAGGGATATGATGCAAGAAACAAATATTTCTAAATAAAGAAATATCCAATCAAGTGAATGGTGTGTTTATGCACACCTGGTAGACAGGTTAGTAGGAGAATTAAGTTCTTGATAACACTACATTTATTGAAAATAATCAAGTTGTCTTTTTTTTTTTAATCAATGTTTTTGACCTTTTTTCTGTAATGATGGTGGTAATTGTCTTGTTGTCTTACCAATACGTATGGTGATTTGACTAATTATTTTGTTGTTGTTAAATGTGTATTCATATTTTTCAATAAACAAATGCATTAGTGCTGATACAATACAGCAAGTTACCTTCTTCTAAATAAAAACACAAATGTGATATGAGAAAGACTATGCAGCACTCATGTACAGTACATACAGTATTTAGCAAGTATAGACCATTTATTGAGCCAATAATGTGAAGTGTGATGTAACATTATATTTAATTTTTTTTTCTTTTTTTTTATGTAGTTCAACCCTCCACTTTAAGGAACCTTTTTATAACATAACAGATGAACACAGTTAATATTAGGATTGTAGCAATTAACAGAGTACACAGGGGAGGGCTGGATAATAATGAGAAAGACAGAAACATCGTGACACGGGACCGAGAGTCAGAAATATACAGGACAGGGACAAACACACAGAGGTTATGGTCGACAAAGAAGGACACCTACTCAAACAAAAAAGCAAAGAAGATAGAATGACAGCACAATAAAGCAAGAGGGGCAGGGGCAGTGACAGAGAGACAGCAATTACAAGACAGCAAGAGAGACAGGAAACTGAGCACCGCGGCACAGACAGGGAGACAGTGACAGAGAGACAAAGATACGTCAAGGCAGGGAGATAAACAAATAGGGAAAAGACAGACAGCGGGACAGATTGGGAGCAAGAGAAATGGGAAGTGAGGGTGAGGGAGACAGAGAGCGAGACAGAAAGAAAAGACAAGAAAGAGAGACAGGAACATGCCCATGTGACTCCGCTGATCTAACAGGACTTGGCTTAAGCGCAGCTGTTCCTCTGGCTTTCGTCCGCATCGCTGGGGAAAACTCTATTCCAGTGTGAGAGTCTATTTATAGCCTCATCCAGGGAGACGTGAAACTAGTGAATCTCATAACATGCTCTGTTCCCCGTTTGCTATTTTAATGCCGGTACAGTTACCCAGTGTCCCTGGGTTACAGAGCGACACTGGGTCAGAGCAAAAAGTGAAGATGGAGAAAGAATAAGGAGCCTCTTCACATACTAATGAACACATGCACAGGTGTAACACTGATTCTGACGAATACCATGTGGAGAAAAGATGTTATTTCTGTGTGTAGGTCAGGTCTGCTGAACCATGTAAAACTAAAGGGGGCAAAAGGTACAAGTCACTTTACTATCAGGTCATAGGACGTGGCATGTGACTTCAGTGATGCATTGCTGCAACAGATTGTAAATCTTTTAATTTGTGATCCTGGGCTGTACAAAATAAACTGAATTGAAAAAAAAATGTAGTGAATAGAGATCAAAGTGCAAAAATAAAGAGGAGCATTCTGATTTGAGATGATGGGACTCTGTGGGCCAAAGCCTGTTGATCCAGAGGTTAAGGGTTTACCTGCCTTGTGTTTGATTGTTTGATTTCGGGATTACACAGGTACAGCCGAAAATGCAATCTGCTCCGGATGGCGCACATACATGCCACCGCTATCAACGCAATGCTCCTATCACCAGCCTCTGATGCAAGCTGCAGAGCAAATCTGCACTTGTGATATAATATATCCAGAGTCTATGCTCGGGGGGTTGTGTAACTTGTGTTTATAAAGTGCAAAATCATTTTGAGAAAATCCCAAATTTCAGCATGAGGAGATATTAGGAGATTGAGTTCTTTCAATCCCTCCAAAAAAAGTCCAAACTATCCAAGAGCAAATATGTCATCAGTGTGGGATCATTAGTATCAGCAAGGATACCAAAGCTGTCAGTCATTGAAAAGTTAGTTCATCATCAGAATCCCTATGCCCCTCTGTGCCAAAGCCACTGAGCACTGCAGGCCAGCGTAGGATGAGACGATTTGTGGACACTGAACTAAATAGATTACATCAACAATGTCGGCAAACAGGAAGACAAGCCAAACAGTTTACATCTCTCTGCATCACCACTGAACAAGGACACCCATCTGCACAACTCATTCCTGGAACTACTTCCTCAAAATGGCTGCGCTCCAAGTAAACTTTTTTTGTCCCAATGTGACGTCTCTCCGGCTCGCGAAGAGAAACAATATGACAGCGGCATGAAAAAAACATAATGTAAGCCTGGCAGCGCATGCCATCTATAAAACGTACATTCTTTCATGTGCCTCTGTTCAAACCAAAGAGGACAGAGGAAAGACACATCTGCATTAGTGTTACTTCCTTACCACTGGAGGGAAGATGAAAGAAAAAAAATATTTGAATGTACTGTCCTGTTGATTCATAATGCTGTACTGCACATCTTCCATTGATGGAACATTTCAAGCCCCAGTGGTCCAGGATAAAAATAGATGAAGTGAATTGTGGTGAGATTGAAAGGTCTGTACTTGACATCCGTAACGTCTTTGGCCGTGTATCATCAGCTGACATTAAGACAAAACACCTGAGTGGATTAAATGAGGGCATACGAGAGATGTAGGCTATATAATAAAATAACTTGAATGAAAATGCTTCATCAGAACATTTCTGGTGTTAAAAGCCCGGCTAAAGAGTGCAGAAAATGAGCGTCTGTATCTCTCTTCCCTCTCGTCGTTTGTCAGCTGAATGCTGTAGGAGCTTTAACAGTCGGGAGAACAAACACAGTTTTTACTTACTGCAGTTTTTACTATGTGGCTGAGCAATGTTATGCTAATAAATGGCACAACAGCAGTTTCAGGCCTCAAAAAGCGGGAGGTGGCTGATACCACATCATAGCAATATGTAACCAGCAGCCACCTCTGCTCCTGTCTGTTCACCCTAAACATGGCAGCAAGCTATCAATCAGGGTCTCCACTTTTGAAGCTCATCGCTTCTTCCGCTGATCTTTGCTTCTATGTATTTGACTGCAAGTAAAGGTAATTATCTCTTTAATCACCACATAAACCAGACCGGAGAAAGATTAATGGCCTCAGACACAAAGACCATGAAAACAAATAAGACACAATATAATGAGTTTAATGTAGATGGAGTGCAAATTTAACAACTGCCTGTTAGAGGAAATGTGAGGTCATTACATACCACACACGCAAATCAAATTCTACTCCACGTGTTTTATATGCAATAATTGGTTGTTTAATTCTTGACGGGTGCAATTCATTTCATTCTTCTTTTCTTTCTTTTTTTTACTCATCTAGAGATGCTTGTTACTATGGTGATGCACACAGGCTCACATTCTTGTTCGCTATGCAAATTAGGTCCGACTTGAAAGGAAATGCTTCAAATTGGTCCATTTAATAAACCAGACAAATGCCCTTCAATGTGTTTGCTGACGTGCAAAGAATCGAGAAGCAGAGGTTATTGCACCAAGGGCGTAAATCACAGTTTACATACATTACGTGAAGAAGTTTTTGACTCTTTGTAGCATGAAATAATCATACATACCTTAGAGTAAACCACAAAGACGTGCTCTGACCCAAACTATAACCTACAATATTTGTTCAGAGGGGGGTTGCATACCATGCTGTCCTATTGGGAAGTAGGTGGAATGAAAAAGAAAGAAAAAAAACATGCTTGAATGACATTAGCCTTTATAGCCATAAGTGGAACAATAACCTGAGGCCAATTTCCACCATTTTGTCAACAGCCTAATGTACTTCGGCATGACCAGATGGATACATCTAGAGCACTCAAGACAAGCGCCCTTAAAAATGACCAAGCAAGGTCCAATGTTCCACATATTTGAAGGGGGGAAAAAGCCTTAGAGTTTGCTGTACTTTGACCATTTTTCGAGTAATTGACTGTCATGCTTGCACTAAATGCTATAAATGCTACTGTGTCTCTTAGAACCACCAACCTTTGTCTGTTCAGCAGTGAAGGTTGAATCTATTTTTCTATTACTGCTCTAACAAACGGATATTTCATTCATTCAAGGACGCTGGAAAATGTTGTTTGTGTGTGGGTGGGTATACGTATCTACACACATACATACATATATATATATACACACACACACACACACACACACACACAAACACACACACAGTATGTGTGTGTTAAGAGCAATGATTGATTTCTATTTCATCTGGGTCTCGGTTGGTGTCTGCATCGCTTAACACACCTATGAATCAGGGGTAATAGTGTGCCTTGGAGCTTGCAGTGTGTCTGGACCTCCTAACCACGGAGCCGGTGGCAGAAGAACTCATACCTTCACTAACAGAGCAGCAGCAGGACATTCTCAGCTGCACACAACACCACAAAGCCCAAAACGGAGGTTTGTTGAATACTGCATGTGTTTTAATCACATTGCAGCATTGCAGCTTTATTGTGAGATATTCTATAACATTATTATAGTAGTCCAAAGCTTGTGGAACAAAATCTGGTTCATCAATGTTTCTCGTCTCAATACATTTCCATCATGTTGGCTAGAAGACTAAAATTGACTTTGAGTCTTTGATAGCGCTTTTCAGTCGCCCTTGACATTTTCAGTCAATTTAAATGTTTAACAGCCCATAAAAGACTAACCTTGCATTCTATGGGCAGAGCCTTACAATTATTTAAGTTATTCTTTACTTATGTGTCAACATTTATTTTTTGCAAAACTTACAATTACTGTAAAGTACACATAATATACAGTGACTGACTTTCAGCAGATTGTAGTCTTCAATTTTGGAAATTAGGGACTACAGTAATGCCCTCTCTCAACAGAATCAAGCAACAATGGACTCCATAGTTCTACAAGAGGGCAACAAATAATGTAAACCTTGTAAAAGCCTTCTGAAAGCCTTATTATCACTTATTGTATCCAATATATCATTATGCTTGATTATATTCAAGCATACAAGAATAAATATATTATGAAAAAACACATACTCTTGATATTAATGACATTGAAAAGCATAAATGTGTTTTAAGAGGGATACATTTTGCATTTAAGTGATAATCATCTTTGGCTGTCCTGCTTACATTACATATTTATTTGATTTTTTGTATTGGTAGTTTATATAGAACCAACTACATCTATTTCCATATTCAATCATTATTTAGTATAATACTTTTTTTGGAGTTCTATAAATAAGGTTTTGTTGATCCTGTTTAAGAACTTTATGTATGAGCCTTTCTTCTCCACGGTCTTGTTTCTTCCACGCCCCTCGGTGTATTTAAAGAGCTGCAGCAGCCGCAACTACAACAACAGTCTTATCAAGCAGTCACCTGTCTTTGTCCTGATCCCCGACTGCCCTCAGAAAACTTTAATGAGCATTTCTCCTGAATGCAGACGGATGAAAAGATCTCTGTCAATAAGTGACTCAGTGTACAACAGACACATACAATTGGGGGTCCATCACTTTCTGCAGAAAAGGCCGTTGTTTAAGTGTTTTCTACGAACGGAAAACAAATGAGATGGTAGTTAATGCCCTAATTGCCTCCTTGCTGTCCAACCGGCACTGATCAATGACCCCACTCTATAAAGAGCAACATCCAGACATAATTGCCAGAAAAAAAATTGAACAGCCAACTTGTAGGGACGGATGCTAGTTTTAGGGACAGATTCTCATATATTAAAAATCAGTCAATGACAACAGTTCAAATTGTTTTCATGAAAAATATATTTATTGATGCATTTATCTGTCTGGAAGTGTGGACTACTGTATCTTCCTGTGTGATTGATTCTGGCAATTAACGAAAAGGAGCCTTCATCTTCCACAGCTACCTTAATAAGAGCTCCTACATTGGTTTACCCTCTCCTCACTTCCCAGCATCCAATCAAACCACTGTTATGCGCAGTCACAATTGGCTAGATACAGATACAGTTTGAACTGGTGCAACCATATATCTGCCCATGCTCCATTTCTTCTCTTCTACCTTCATTTTCATCTGGCTTCCTCTACTTTCTCTTCTGTTCCTCCCTGGTTCTTTTCACTCTCTCCTCTCTTTTCCACTCCCCGCTGCACCACTCCACTGGCTTAAGAGAAGCCTGAAGAGACCAAGGAGATTAGACTCTCTCTGCTTGAGAGACAGGTCTCATTACCTTTATCTTCTTCTGATGCAATATTACTCTCAAAACTCTCGCTGATGCCAGTCGGTGCACAGGAATATGTGAATTTATTGAGGCAAGCGTAAGCCACACGTTTGATGTGGAACAATAGCAAAAAAGGTATGCATGGTTTGAGGTTTAATCAACAGTCCCCTCCCAGTCATTTGTTTGGTAATTGTACAGCAAACATTTGACTAATGAGGATCATAAAACAAAGCTGGATTTAAATTCTTCCATTTTCTGAGAATGTGTCGACTAGGCCCTCAAATTGCACGAGGCTACACGATAAAGGGTCAACAATGTTATTTGGGAAATAAAAAAGGCAGTCATCTGAGGCCTAATGATTCAGAGACTTGCCCTTGATTTGAGAACAGCTCAGAGGCTAACAAATGAAAGTGCAAATGATTTTCTAACTGGAGGCTCATTTAATCAGTTTGAATTTAGATCTCACGCCTCCCACTGGGGAAAATAAATCAGCTTCCTTCAGACAAAATTTACATGTTTTAACCCTGAAGTTAAGAAGAGGAAATGGGTGGAGGACACGCGGGGGATTGTTATGGCTTGTGTTGTGCTCAGCCCACACCAAGACTCCCAATGTGTTCCACAGGGAAGCTTGTGTTTCTTTACTGTGACCCTATCAGAGAGGACTTTGACCTCAACTAACAAGATCCATTAAGAGGGACTGGAGTCTGGATGAAACATTGCAGCAAGTGTGTATACACGCTCTGAAGCCGAAAGAGAATCTGTGTAATTATGCAAGATGGCAGCGCAGCAAACCAATCTGTGTGTTTATGGGAAATGTCATTGCCTTCGGAGGAACACTGGGTCGTATTGCGCAGCATTAAACCCCTATGTGATGCCAAGTGTAAAGTGTGCTGCCGGGGAGGACTGAGGCATCCCCTCTGCTCAACTTTACCACATGAAAGGATTTATACTGTGGAATTAAACATCCACAGACAAGGCACACAGAGCTCAGAGGAGGCACTCTGTATTCAAGTCGGAACATGTTTGTTTGTTTGTGTTCGGCGTAAGACGAGCGGCAGCTCTGATCCGCCTGTTCCTTCTAGTGGCAGTGTTGTGTTTGGAACAGGTTTTAGGATTTGAGGAGCCGACAGAAAGTATTGCGGTATTGCCTTTTGCTCGAGGTCGAGAGAGGCATTCCCCGTGATGGCGCTGCAATGTGGGGATGGTTTGGGCGGGTAGGGGTGGAGAAAATCGCCTCCCCAGAGTCAGCAATTTGACCCTTACAGGCTTGGTACAGGCTGCACTATTTAAACTCAAGTAAACAACACTGAAAATTCAGCACAAAAATAAAAAGTGTTGTCAGGGTGCGTTAGAGAGCGAGCTGGCAACAGCTTTCACATGGGATGATGTGAAGACTGAATCAGCTCTCCTCTACTTTCCACACAGTGTGCACTTGATCACTGCAACGTACCCAAGGACAAGTCACCGGAGGGGACACACAAAGTGTTATGGACGCATGAGAGGGGGATTTACTTCATGAAATTATACCGAAGCAACAATGGAGGCAACAAGGGAGGAGTGTATGTGCGTGTGTGTGAGAGTGAGAGTGAGTGATTACTCATGAAGCAGCTAAAAACTCTTCAAAGCTCGTCAGTATAAGATGATCACTCGCTGTCCTTGCAGATGACAACTACAATGATATACTCCTCGGCTCTGTTTTGATGTGTGCGGACAAGGAAGGGCGGTCAGTACGAGGCATGTCATTCTTAAAAGAACTGGCAATATACAAAGTGGTTGCAAATATATACAATGTTTTCTCTTTTATGTCAAGTGAGCGTCACTGAAAGGGTTTTATGTGGATTACAAAATGTGTGTTACATCATAATATAGACAGTTTACATTTTCACTTCATACAGCTATACAGCTAAGAGAGAGCCTTCTTAATCCACCCATCTAGATGCAGTGAAGCAACCTCCAGTTCATGAGCTTCCCTTCAAATGCAGCAGTGAGGAAATCCACATCACTAATCCTTAGCGCCTTTATTCAACAGGCTCTGGGTGGCCAGCAAAGGTTTACTGTAATAACATCTTCACTAGCTAAGATCCACTGTTAATCAATACTGTTGTAAGTGCTTTTTAGCACTCAGCACCATGCTCATTTGTCAAAATAAAAGCTGCGAGAGCCCAAAGGACTAATCAAAAGGGATGAGGCAACAGGGAAATTTGCAGCTTGGTAACATGAGAAGGAGTCAGGGAAGGAATGGGGAGGGGCACAGCAGCAGTTCAAATATGTTCAGCGGTAGCTTCAGATTATAGCTGACGTGAAAATATTAATACAGCTTCTGTGCAAAATGACACCCTCCGGTATACATTTTTTAATTTTGCTACAAAAAACTGGAAAGATACTTTTTTTAATTCCCAATAAATGCGCTGATCGTGAGAATAAATGTCCAGTGTGCAATTTTTCTAGTGTGTAATTGAAATGCACTAACAGCACTAATCTCTCTTCGGAGAAACCCGCTACAACTCTATTAGGAAAAGTCCAGTGTTGTTGCATTATACAGCGCAGGCTAGAATGAGATCATGATGGACAAACGTCGCTCTCATAAGAGCAGTCCATCGCTCATCGCTTGTCGCTTAGCAACAAAGACCTGGCGGGCAGACAGTAGGTGTGTGAGACTGAGTGTGTGGGAGGAGAGGTTTGGAGGAGGGGGGAGAGAGAGGGACCGAAGCAGAGCAACAGGGAGGAAAAGGCACAGAGGCAGGCGGAGGAGAGATGTGATGCAAGACGCTCGTAGGAGAGATGTGGCCGATGTCAATACAGGAATATGTATCGAGCGATCGGAAAAGTGATAATTCAATGTTTAAAAAGTAGAGGATGTAGACACTGGTGTATGTCTTGTAAAAAAGTTTGAATAATGAGCAAATATTCTCAACTTCAAGCCAGTTAATACTATTTTGAGTTCATTTATATTTTCAGAAACTGCTACAACAGAAGATAAGGAAGTTAAAGGGACTCTCTTCATGTATTTGAAACCACTTTAACGTAAATTATGTTACCTCCCATTGAGTAGTAGAAGAAATTAAAGTACGGTATAACTCCACAGTACTGCAAAAGACTGATAAGTAATGCATCATAGGTCTGTTGATCTGACTGCATTTGCTCCAATGTCATAGTTATTATAATCTGGTTAAGGATTTGACATGACAGCTGCAGTACTCAGAAAATAGCTTTAATCTTGTTATTATCAAATAATAGTGTGCACGTGTGTTGTATGGATAGCCTTTCCTTCACCACCTCCCACCAAATAATCCAATCCTAGAAATCTAATCCTGAATTCCTAGAAATAAGTAGATATGGAAAATAAATTAACACTTGCGCTGACCAACAACTGAAAAGGAAAAGCAAGTCAAACATTTAAGAAATTTGCAGGGAAGAACGGCAGCACAAAGCTGTCTAGCAGTTGGCCTTGCATTTAAGAAAGTGCAGTCTGTGCCAAAAGAGGGACAAATAGAAGGGCACGGATTCAAGCACAAGATTATTTTACCAGGAACACACAGAGATAAGATAACTAGATAAACCAGGCTCTTACATACTTTCAAAAAAAGTCAAGAAACAGTAATAGTTAACATATTTTAAACACCATTGGAAATGTCAAGGTTACACATCATAATTTATTTCCATATTATAAGGTGCTGCGGTGAGCATAGGAAGGGCGTTCTAATAATGCAGGTGGCAAAATACCAAAATACCATCACGTTATTTTTGGCTCAGTTGGGGGTGAAAAATAGTCCAAGTGCAACCTTGGTACACACTCAATCCCCGCGGCATGGGCTTTACAAGACATATATTCTCCTGCATTGGTCTAATGTCACCAACAGCAGCCAAGTCTCAAGGAAATCTCAATGACAACCACAGAGCTGTGCTAGGGTAACTTAGGAATGTCACAATTCGTATTTAGCTTTAATGTGATCGTACTTGAGCGAACCACAATGAGTAGCCAATGTGTGCTCAGAGTGTCTCTTGAACCAATATAGACCCGCTGCATGCTTCACATGCTGTGTCATTCATTCTTAGGGTCTTTTAGTTGTCGATCTCTTTAATGTGCTGTCAGTCAAACCTGTCCTGAGCTTTTCACACCAGCATGACTTGTTTGGAAATTCTCTTGTAGGGGCACAAGCAAACAATATTCTTGCACACTATACACTGCAATAATCATGGGCTCCGGTTGCATTTCATCAAACCCCATTATCGGTGACTTTTGTTTCAAATAGCATACTTAAGTAAATCATGAGGCAGCATGTGCCAATCGATCAGCATAGCGTGGTTAAACACTCCAAGAAAATTATTGTAACACGAGACACTCTCGAGACCACCTTGCTGATGGAAAATATCCAAGGGATCTCTATAATGGACCCAACTGACAGCCCTCTAATTCAATCACGTGTGTTGCAGTTGCAACTAAGCTGCCTCCAAATACCCCTGTCTATTTAAAACCCCGTTCAACAATGACAGAACGCAAAGACTCCAGTATGCCTGAAAAAACATTATGCAAAAGGAAAGAAACACAAACACCCCGGGCGCTCGCATGTGTAAATGTGCATCTGTGTTTGTGTGTACATGTACAGTACGTGCAGGGTACAAGCCTACGCGTAGCCATAGAGACCTATTTTTTGTGCTTGTCCTATTACACAAAGCTGTGTTCAGAGTAATCTATCAGAAAGAGTAATGGGCACACGGGAATGTGATTCTGCACAGAGAGTGTTTATACAGCGTCTTTACAGCAGACATGGTTCATTACCTAGAATGCAGATAAAGGAAATAGCAAAGCCACAGCCAAATTCAATCACCTCATGGACAGAAACATCTAACTGTATATTGTTATCTTTTTCCACAGTGAACATGTAAGAAACAAATAGGAGACCTATTTGAATAACACTCGGGTCATTTCTTTTCCTTCTTAATCAGAGCACACTGGTGCCCTACAGCTGTTGTTTACTATCAAAGCAGGATTAGGGCCAAGTTTTGCTGGGTAGTTCCAGGAGACGGCACTGATTGCATGGTTGTTTCCAGGATGCCTGGGTTTTTCCAGATAATTTCCTGCAGTGTCAAGCTAGTGGGCACAAAGGCTCTCTCCTCCTCTGCTTTCTAACGACAATACTAGAAAGACAGTCATAAAGAAAGACAGGTACGATTAATGTCATTTACAGGTCAGGTTATTGCCAATCTTCCTCCTAATTCACGTGTTTATTTCTACAATTGACCAGGCTTGTAAACAACTAAGGGTAAATGCTGGGGCCCTAGGAACAAGAGTGCTGTAATGTGCTGTACATTGTGAAAAACAGCTTGAGGGATTCTTTGTAATTGATTGATGAATATCAGGGTAAAGAATGCCGCCTCCCAGCTCAGTCTTGATCCCATCAATAATGCAGCTACAGTATCCGTGTCCACACAACAAATGAACAACACACAGGTTCCTCCATTATTCATGAGGGATTCCACCTGTAGCACCACAGCTGCATTAGACGTGTCCCATAGGAAGATTTGCAGCAGCTCTGTGCTAGCCATCAAACGCTTGCACAGTAGTAGTGGCATGTTCTAATAATGGAGCTAAAACACTTATAATATAACATATAAATCATCACAGTCCATAAATAACTAATGGGAAATGTCTCTGTACAGACTTAATGATTACCATTGATGCAGCCGAATGATGTACATAAATATGGAATTATGTAATAAATAGAACCTGTAGTAGTATTTCAACAACATAAAAAAACTAAACATTATTTTGTGCAAAAATACAGAGTTGAAAGAACAACCATTTTCTGGTTTCACGATATCTGGTCAGAACAAGAGTAGAGTCACCTTTAAAACCAGAGGGAGCTGCAAGCTGTTCTGTGTCGTTGTGCTTTCCCAGAACAGAGAGGACAGGAAGCATCTATCCCCGGCAGTAATTAGAATGGGAAAACAAAAAAATGCAATTTGCCTCTGAACACTGTTAACACAGAAATAAATGAGTTCTGAGCATCAAACCCCTTGGTTGGAAAAACTTAATTACCTCATTTTCTCCTGCAAATCCCAGAAGTCTAACTGCGTGTAAGGGCTATATATGTTGTGCAGAAGTGAATATGAATACAGAATTATATCATGTTTTGGTGTATAATACCAGGGCCTTGGTAGCTTGATTAAAGTAGCTTGATTCCTTCACCCACCGTTCTCCTATGTAAGCCCTCCAATATGGCTATTACTTTCACTGTGTCACAATAAATGCTGACTAATGCTATATATATATATATATATATATATATATATATATATATATATATATATATATATATATATATATTTGTTTGCAACGCAAACCACCACCTGTGTGCCATGCACAGCCTAAATGTCAGACGGCTCGTGCTTTTATTGGTGAGTGTGTGTCTGTGATGTATGTGTGAATAAAAACAGCAAGGCCAAGGCTGGCCCTGAGACAGCAGTAAATCACATTATGCATTGCAGTCTCTATATATCACAGCCACTGTCATTCTGACCACTGGCTTTCCATTGCTGTTCCACGTCTCTTCTCTGTATTTCACTGCCCTAAAAAGACTGACAAAAACTCAAGCCAACTGAGGCTAACATTGATGAATTCATAATGTTTAACAAAGAGGCTCTCTTTCTTTGTGTTATTGGACCGGAGTGTGGAAATGGACGTAATGACTAGACTCTAGAAAGCCGAACAAGTCTAAGAAAGTCCTCGTTATCTATTTATAACAAGGAGGGTATGATATAAATTGTATTTCATATGTATTATTATCTACCCGAGATCTTCATTATTGTCAGTGCTTTGGTACATTTTGTAAAAAGAAAACAAAAATAAGTCCAGAGGTATAATTAAAACACCAAAGTATGGTTTCTATGTTGTACTACCGTGTCATTTGCAAATGCCTTCATAATTTCAAGTGTTGATTATAAAAGAAAAATTTAATTTTAGAAGGCCAAACAAGGCAAAGAAAGATCCTCTTTATCTATTTATAACCAGGAGATGTATTTCCTGACTTGTGTGTCTTTGTTCTTATCGTCTAGCATGCATTTTTAAAATCGCATACACCCTGTATTTCTCACACCCACATGCACGCCTCGCCAAGAATGGGTTACTTTGATCGACAGAGAGCATGGCAGTGATGGTCAGAGGCTGCGTGTTAGAGTAATTACAGAGCAGCCATGTTAGTAAGTCAGTACTAGTCCCACAGGAAGAGCAAACAGCAGCAGTGCAGTGCATAGGTAGGGTTTCGAAAAGGCAACCTGCCTTTGTTTTGTTCACTGGGCTGTCATATGAGAACATGCAGACGGCTAATTTCTCCTGCAACCCTTGTCAACTTTGACACTGAACCCGTTCGAGACAGGTGACGCTTAAGTCACAGTTTTCCATTTCTGATCCCTTAAGCAGGGGTCAATTCCCCAAAGGGGAAGGGTGAATCACCTGTGAAATAAAGGGCAATTCATGTTGTCATGAATGGGCAAAAACAGACAATCAAGGATTGTATCCATTTATTCCCTTTCTGCTGTCCATCTTTCTCCTCTTCATGTTTTACCAGAGCTATGTTTGTATCAGTAGTATCCAACACTGTCACCAATGATTTTATTGGCCGTCAAAGTCTTAACAGCAACAATTTTAGAGAAGGATTTACTACAGTAAGTGTTCTTCTCACTTTGGTCAAGACAAATGATTGCACTCAAGAGTGTGTTTCTGAGTGATAATGCCCCTATAAAGTGTTAATTAAATGGATGTGTGGAATAGCTATTTCAATCACCCACTCCCTCAAGATTTCAGACCATTACTGCCAACCCACTCCTGATGCCCGCTCCGGAGATTCTGACCCTCCCTGCTGGCAAAAACGTTTGTATTCAAAATATCTCAGCGCCGTCCCACAGGGAAAACAAGACACATTAGTCCTAATGGGTTCTTTTAATGTGTGTGTACTGTTACTGAAGTGTTTAAAAAGCCATCTTCAGAGGAAAAATAAGCCTTGCTGTCAGATGATTCTGTTATGATTCATCATCAAAACTCATATTAATCAATATTTTATAATGCTACTAATTGTTTACAGCCATTTAATGAGTATAACTATACTGCGTTGATCCAAACAAATCACTATGATTAGAGGTGTGCCAGTGCAACACCAGTTTTTTAAAACATTTGAAGTAAAAGATAAACTCACCATCTTCTTTTCACAGAAGAAAATTTGACTTGGCATGGCAGGAAAAGCACAGGTGGAACTAATAACATTAATTGTGGATCTGTCCCAGTAAGCCAACAATACCAAAGAGCAGGGCATGGTCAATTTAAACAGAACACAGCCGTTACTAATGTTATTAATTACACCTGTGCTTTTCCTGATATGACATGTCAAAATGTCTGCTATGAAAAAGGCCAATTGGCAAAGCATTCAGCTGACTGCTCCAGACCGGCCTGTGCCTAACTGTGGCAGTGGTTAGGATAGCGATACCGTCTCGAGCCAGACTCATAATTCAGTGAGAGATATATTGTAATGGCATATTAAATGTTGGCTGACAGGAAACATGAGAAAAGAAATGCCAGAAATGTGTCTTTTGGTAATGTAACTGGTGGTGCCTTAAATATGTTTTATAAGCAAAGACAGGTTTATTTCATGAAATGTAAATTATCACAATCTTTAATGACAAAATGTATGGATTTTGTTGTTTATGCTATGTTAGAACATAAATTATCTTTTCAGATTCTTCCTAAATAACTATCATATGGACCTAAAATCTGGGGAGTTGGGGAAACATTTACCAAAGTCATCAGTTATTTTAGCCATTTCTTGCCCTTTTACTTAAAACATAATAACGCGTTGTATAACATTTAATGCATGCATTTATTCTCCCCAAAGAATTAATCCTGTCGATTCTGAACGCTCATGAGCTTTCTACCAGTGGCACCCCTCAGGCCAAAATGTCAATTTTGCACATACTGTAATCTAATATGCATAATCAAATAAGCAGTTTGCCATGAAATGTGCTGAGCAAATGTTCCCAAGGAGATGAACCCTTTCCTTTAGCCTCACTATTATGACAAAAGTTACGTTTTTAGCCCCACTTCTGGTAAGCATGCATCATCAGAACTCGTCTGCAAGGCAAGAAGAAAACCCTTCCTTTGCTTTTTGACCAGTTTTCTACCAGATACTGCACTCCTTAAGCAACACTTACAATATAGAGTAAATGTACCACCACATTACTGCTATATTATCAATGTGTTCATATTCCTGCTTAGTTTCAATGCAAACAATTAAACCATGCTTTTGAGATGTGATAACTCCAACTCATTGTTCATTCCCTGAGCATTGGGCTGGGAGCTGCTCTGGTCTGATCTGAGTCGAGTCAAAATGTTCATCAAAGTCTGTTGCTGCAGTTTGACTAATGTCAAAAAAGTAAAGATAGAACTTTAAGGGAACACGCAATTGGATTATTATTTTTTATTTTCCATTCATTTAATTTTTAATAGAGAAATCTGTAGAGCCATCTGTTTTTTTTTAGATATTAGAAACTGTAAGATGTTTTTACATAGAATGTTTAAACAAAGATATAAAGTATCTAAAAAAAACTTTTTCTGAAGTACTCAACAGCACCGACGTAGCCCCACTTCCTTGTTTATGAGCAGCATTACTCAGGCTCCCTTCCTGAGCTCTCCATGGTGCTGAAAGGCTTCACTTGTGTAGAATGTCCATTATGTTTAACACATCCTGCCAAAACTCTGAGAAGGAGCACAACTGCTGTGTGTGACCATGGCCAATGGATTCCATCTCAGATGGACACTCCGAATATTAGAACTAATCCCTGCTGCTCCCCTCGTCAACATCATAATTGAAGCACACATTTCAACACATACTACAAACTCCCCAGAAGCACAGGGTGTGAATTCTGGTTGACAATAGTAAAGAAAATACCATTTAAATAATATAGTGAGCAGTAATGACCATCAGTGCTGAAAGAATGTTACAAATGACTTTCGTATCACATGCATCTGCCTGCTATTCAGAATCAATTGTGTTCACACATTTGATACATTTCCACGCTGAGTGTCAACAATGCCGCAATCTATTTTGGATGTTTCAAATAATTACCATGCTGCTACATTTCTGGAACTTGACCTCCACTAAATTGATATTACCACACCATTTGCAATGTAACACAGGACAACCGGCTCTGCAATGAAAGCTATGAAAAGGAAAAGGAGGAATGCACACTTCCAAGCCTTATTATGCAAATCCATATGACAAGACAGGATCAAAGAATGAGTACTGAAGACGTATCAATAACAGATACATGAATTATTTTTTTAAGTACATACCGACTAGTTACCACCAGACCAACTAGTTCAGGCAAATGTGCACATTTTTCCTATCTCTGTGTGCAGTTTATTGTACACATTTACATAAACAGGAATATGCAACTATCTATGAGACTCACTGACATCATCAATGAGGGAAACCATTAGTCTGAGAGTTGCATTTGTATCTGCATTATATCTCTGCCCCCTCAGGGACAATTAGTCAACTAATCGGTCCTTTTGGACGAAGTCAACTAAGATTTTCATATATTTATCCATTTTCATGCTGAATGATTTATTTCCAAAAAACTCATGAGCACATCGCTGGTAAACATAAGATTTAAAGTGGTGCATTTATGTGATTATTTGTGCGGGAACACAGTTTTACAGTTGTCAATTAAATCAACTAAGCTATTAATCGGAAAGAAATCATGTTGATAATTTTCTTTGGTCGAGGATAGCCCTACTGCACTGTTTGTCCCTCTACGATGTTTAAAAATGATTCCGTTAATATGACAAACACAGATCATTACAGAATAAAAGTATCTCCGAATGTTCCCCTGGTGGGCTGACCAATTATCGCACTGCGTAATCTCAATGGTATAAACTGTAAAGGAAGCAGCATGGCAGCTCTACATTATCATCCATCTTTAATGAGGCATTCAATGAACCCATGCACTCTGTGCATCATCTGTATACGATTGTCTACACGTGCTGTCATTCGGGGCTCACCGCTCGGCGCATCATCTTACAAAGCTCATGTCACTCTGAAATTGGTCTCGCTTGACTCGCTGCTTGGTTCATGTCTAGATACATTTCACAGCTCTCAGAGCAATGCCAGGCAACACACGGAACCTGAGCGAGACAGCACCTTCTGGGATTTCAGTTTTGCAAGCATCAAACAAGGCTATAATTGACAGCTAGGCTATTCATCCTGCGTAGCCACTCTGGAAAATGTCAGAAGAAGTCAAGAGGTAAAATCATTGTATAGCAAGCCCTCGCACTATGGCTGAACAGAATACTGCTTGTAGGCTAAACTTCTCTGCCAGCCAGACCCATAAAAACATTTTATTAGTGCCTGGTGCTCACTTAACTAATATACACTGTTTGGAATGCTGCCAAATGGGGTGCAATCTTAGCATTGTAGCATAGTGACTATGAAGGCACATTACTGGCACGCAGAGAGAAACCTGAGCCTGCTGTTGTTAGCCTGCGAGGAGAATGACAATTAGCATATTAGCCTAGCCTTCTTGGAGGTTAATTGAGACAGGTTGCTGAACGGCAGTGGCTCTGGTGATGGTGGTGCTGTGTAATCCTAACACCTTCCTATCTGTCTCTGAGAGCTAGTATGTGCTTGAATGTTCACCCAAGGGGCTGGCCTCACAGAGCCATGTATTTTGCTAAGAGAGAGAGAGAGAGCTGATCTCTAAATAGGAAGCAGAAACAGCGCCTGCTGAGATCTTTGAAGGTCACTGCCGAGTCCTCTACACACTCCCTCTCTCTCTCTGTCTGTCTCCGTCTGTCTCCATCGCTCTCTCGCTCCCTCCCTCTATCTCTATCTCTCCCGCTCTGTGCATTGGTCCACACAGCTCAAAGCAACAATTATAATGGTAACCATGTTTTGATTTTCACAAATCAATGCTCCACTGGCTTCTCTGATTTCTAAGGGAAGCAAAGAATGAGGAAGAGAGTGGGAGATGGCTGGCTCTGCCTGATAATCCACACCAGAAAAGACTAGTCCCAGGGGCTGTGCTTCTGCTGGTCTGTCTGCTTGCTGTGAATCCATCCAGTGGCATGGAAGGTTGGGACATTTCTAGTATTTCAACACCTCTGAGTGAAAACCCTAAAATAAAAAATCTGACCATCAGACTTAATATGAAGATATCATTTAATGTATAAAATTGGTGAGAGAATCTCAGCGGTATTAGACTATAGACAAAGACTGCATGTGCATGTCGACTCTATATTGACAAGAATGCTTCTTTCTGTCACTCTCGCATACAAAAGCACAAGCATTTGCAGATTTAAGAAACATAAGTGAGCATTCAAATGAAAATGCAAAAGAAAAAGCAAGGCGCATACAGACTAGTATGCAGTGGAACCATTGCCAGGTAAGGAAAATACATGCTCCTTTTTAACTTACTAAAATATGTCTAGTGTTAACTTAACAAGACATATCCATGTGATTAGCAAAATAACATAATTGAACTCTCTCTAATAGCTGAAATGGCTGCAAAAGCATTTAATATAAATTGTATGGCCGGCTATAGAGACACACACACACACACACACACACACACACACACACACACACACACACACACACACTGATGTTAAGCAGTTTAAGGACTACAACAGCTGAGAAAGAAAGATGGTAGAAGCCATAAGCCATTATCCTGCTGGCTAGCCAGGCACTAGCTAGCTATCTCCCTCTTGCAGGCCTCCCTTGCCAGCTTAGCCTAGCCGGTCACAACCAGCAGATCTATATGCAAATGATTTTCCATGCCAGTTTGACGAGGCAAGGATCAGGTGACTTAGACCCTATCGCACATTTAAAATGATGGGAATGTCTGTCTAGCACTCTTCCCCCATGTGGAGCCAGGTATACCCTTCCCCTCTAACCTTTAACCTCTGAATAGTTCCTTGGGCGTGGAAGTCCTTTTAATAGTGCGGTGACTGGCCAAAGAAGACATAACGGCATGACAGCAGGGGAGCACGGTTTGGCTACAGGGGGGTTGACCTCTGTGTCTGCCTCATGATATACATAGTCTGGCCTGATATATAGCCTCTCCTTGTCTGTGGATTACCATACATCAGCATGGCACACTACAGTTGTCCCTAGATGGCCATCAAACCAGGCACAGAGAATTAGGGATTAGGGCCTTGAAAAGGGAGGATCTCCGCTAAAGAATAACTTATGAGTCACATATTCCATGTTGGAGAAGTATGTGCATAGAAAGTTAATCAGGGATGCTGGACTGAAGTTTGTAAAAGCTTACATCAAATTGACTGGTTGGTACTGCTTACATCCATTTTGTTTCATTGTGCACTGAATATCTTTGGAGTTTGGACTGTTGTTTGGACTGTTGTTAAATTGTTCTGCCATTTTATAGACTAAATAAATAATCAATGAACTTACGATAGTAAAAAGTTATTCAGTTGAAACCGTACTCCAGGCGTGTCTGCTGTGGTGGAAACTAGTCACGCTTTGCCCTGGGACAGCTGTGAGACATGCTCACTCCCAGCAAGTGTCAACAACACATGACAAGACACATGGAACTCAACTATTGGTCACAAGAATGTCGTAGTCCTCCTATACACACATTTCTGCGATGACATTGAAAACTAAGCAAGAGAAATGTGCACAGCCAATCTTAAAGGCTTAAACATTTGCCTGAGGAAATTCACGGTTTGACCACGATGTCAAATTGTCTTTAAATTCCAGCACTCCTCCTGGGGGCTTGGCATAGTCCTGCTTGGCTAAATTACGAACCTAGCAGCTAATGTACAGAGGTTGCATTGAGTTATATCATGATGTGTTTAAGCTCTATTAATAAAAGTTAGTATATGGCGAGGGTCAATTCTAACGTTATCATGATGTGTTCAAATGTAATTTTGAAAAATCTAGGTTTTGGCAAGAGACTTGAATACATAAAAAACTAGCTAAAAAAAGGCCTATAATACATCATTAAAACTAAATAGCCTGCATGGATAATAATAACCATGTAAAAGGACAGTTTACACTGACTTTGGAACAGTTGAGTGGAAACAGCTAGTAGACTTGAAACCCAGACTATAATAATACGAAACATTTAGTAAATTTAGTAATGCACTAAATGGATTCAGTTTTGACAGATTATTTTATGAGCGAGAATAATTGTTAGCATACTCGATTACTAAAATAACCAATAGCTGCAGCCCTACAAGTCTTTATCAAGCTTCTTGTGTGATCATTTCTTCAATTAGCTCTGGAATTCAATAAGCTAGTGTGGGCCGAGCTGGGCAAAGTTAGGCTCAGGGTAGTGAGAGCGACAGCTGATGTCAGGGTGTGTGTGCTCGATGCTGCTCTGGCGAAATGCAGCTGGTCCGTTGCCAAGCAAAAAATAATACACAGGCCCACAACAGTTCCTCCCTGCAGGCACCTCCGCAATCCAGTCCACTTAAAGGTAAGCGCAGTCAAGAGAGTCCCACCATACCTCTTTCGCTCTGCCATAGATTTGGCTTTTCTTTGTCACATCGGCCAATACAAATACAAAGTGAAAGCCAAGCCATCGTGCGCAAAAATCAATCACAATCTTAATTTATGGAAATGTTTTGTGATCATTTAGAATTCACCAAGGCTGCCATTACTCATAAAATGGCCGATGATAAGATGGATTTGTCCTTGTGGTTTGAAAAGCAGATTTAAAGAACACTTCTCCACTTTTACACTTAATGTTAGTCGTTTAGTGATAATAGGCTTGCTTTATCATAAACTGACAACGGCCAGAGAAAAGGGAGCCTACGCACCACATGTTTCCTCACCCCACATCTTTATTAGTCGCATCACAGGAGCAGAGTCTGGCCCTCAAGTCAGGAGATCCAAGGCACAGCACATCAGGCTCTCATTAGATATGATGAAACTTTAATGATCCCATGATTGCCATAGGGACACTAGGCTGGTAGAGCAGCAAACAACATGAGAAGACGCATGAGCGAAATACAAATGATCCTGGAGCAAAAGGGGAAAGTATAGAAGTAAGTAAGTACTTGTTAAATAGGAAATTTATGTTTTTTTCTTCGCATTAAAACCTGCAGAAATTAGATTGTACAGGCGGAGCAGGAACTGTAGCTCCCTTTTGTTGAGCTGTTCGGAGAGAAACAACCGTACAATCCTGTCGGCTGTTTGCTCTAAAGTGCATTTAAAACAGTCCACGTTGCACCTGAGGGGGGTGAGGGGGAGGATGTTGTACTTTTGTACAACAAAAGTACAACAGGTGGAGGTGTTTTTGTGTAGTCCTCATTTATATCTCACTATGACACAGTGATATAATGTGTAGTTTGGTGCTTGGATTGAAACACTTGGCATGTACCGTGCCTCTGTATTGTTGGTTCAGACCAGTTTGCAGCTGATGTGTACGTTAACTAATTCAGGTACATTAAAGAGTGAATCATCTCCCTTCTTACTGCTCTGTGACAGGTGTCAGTTATCCACTAACAGCTCCTCCTCTTACTGATGCAGAGCTGTAGACTGTTCGCCTCCAGATAAAGTGGTCTTCTAAACACCCGTCAATGCTCTCGTGTAAAGTGACACAAACTAGTTGCAACCCTCAGCTACATTATATCCAAATTTACGCAAATCACTTTAACTTCTCGGTCAAATAATGTTACCAGTGCATACTATAAATTATTGTTAACGACTTAGCTGACATTAATCTACTTGATATACTCTGTCTATGATTATTCTTTTACGATCAACTATTCCTGTCAGCTCCAAGAAAAATGTTTTATTTAGAATGAGACATTTCAAATGTTCTAATAAAGCCACGTTTTCAGGGAGCCATTGTGCCATTCATGTTTGAATAGAGATTGGTGCCACAAATGCAAAGCCTCAATGCTCTTCCTCCCCACGCATCCCAAATAACAGAGGCATCATATAAGAACTCCTGGAGGTGGCATGACGCAGAGTAGATAACTAGACCGTTAGATAACCACACAGCAGTGAAGCAGCACAGAAAACAGCACAAAACTCGAAGAATTCAACAAGACCACAAGTAAGGGAATCTAGAGCAGATGTATATGCCAACAAGCCTTGCAACATGAAAGTGGTTTCCTCCACTTCAGCGTCACTGAGTGGCTGTGCTTCTATTCCCGTCATGCATATGCATTAGCATTGTCTTGAGTGAGTATTTCCCTGAGTAGGAAACCCCTTATTTAGAACGTGTGAAGCCTCGAGACTGCACTGTGAAAAGAGAGTGAAATAATGAAGCTCATCCAGACAGCCTGGGAACTGGTGTTTGCAGAGGGACGTAGTGTAGGAAAAAATCGATAACAAATGTGTTTTGATATGTGGTTTAAAAATGGCACTTGAAAACTCTGAAACACCCAGCAGATAAATAGTGCCATTAATGTTGCCATTACCTACACAGTGTTTAAAAAAATAATAATCTATGTGGGTTTGGTGTTGTTTTTTTATTTGATGTTGCTTTTTCAGTCCACCCAGTAGGCAACACCAGAACTATAAAACATTGTGTTGTTGACTAATACGATTGTCCTGTCTTATCTTAGAAAGATAGAAGTAAAAAGCAGATTATATCCAGTTCCTTGGACTTGTGAAGCACAAGTCCTCATCAGACCCTTGTCTTTTAACAGTCCAGAAGTCTCAAAAAGTTGCACTGCACATTTTTTCTTTGCTGCATCCACTTATCTCACTCCTTCCTCTTGTATGATGTATATGACCCATGACCTCTCCCTTATAATCCTGACAGAGAAGAGGGCCATTTAAAAGAATTAGGACACAGCTGTGTGTCAATGACAGAGCACAGGAGGACACTAGGCAATGCAACACCCCCTCTCAAACCCTTCAGACACCCTCACACCCCCTGTTTCCACTTCCTACTGTTTCTCTCTCAAGAGTTTTCACCTCCATTTCCTTGCCTCTGATTCCAGGTTCCCAGTACTGCCAGAGAAAGCCCACCACCCCTCAACGCCAACTATGCATCCTGTTTCTGACACATGCCAACTGAGTCAGCCGCACTAGTCAGCTGAACACAGATCCAGTTTCCCCTTTTTAATACTCCTAACAAGCCTTTTCCCTCTGCAGCCAAGTGTCAAGCCTACCAAAGTCACCTAACGGGATGGCTCTGCCTTCCACACACAGCAATACAACAGCCCAGGGAGGGAGTGCAAACGGAAACATGCTTTCATTTTCTTCCGTTTCTTCCTTTTACAAGAAATGAGATGCAACCAGATACCCACCAGCAGTCACAAGATGGATACCTCATTATAATTGCATGGTTTACTTCCATCACTGTCCTAGCATGATGGTTAGAAGTATGCGGGATGGCATATGGTTTGGTGCCATCTCGGATACTGGGATTCATGACCATAACAAAATGAGGCAGACAAGTAATAACCTAAATAGTATATTAGGCAGAGTTATATCTCAATGTAAATGAGAGCCGTTTAGACGAGACAATTTTTTGTCAGCAGAAAAACATGTTTTTCAATATGCAGCCAAAAGCCGGGCTGGACGATCTGTGTATTTTCACGTCCTATCCCAAATCTAGATCCATCACTTTTGGTATGTTTTGTTTGTTTGTGCAGATGGGTGAGTGTGGGGCTGTGAGATATGATTGAGAGATATTCTAAAACATAGTGATATTTCAATTTCAGATATCCATTTATATAATTCACAAATGTATACAATATCACATTTGAAAAGGATCAAATTGATGTGCAATGGCTTCAAGCAGAGCAATGAAGGCAATGTCCTGCTGTTATTGTCAGTTAAGGATGATGACTCTCCGCCCTGTCTTCCACCTGTTATAATACCAAATAGAAACGGGCAGAAAAGGGCCAAGGCCACAAAAGGACATGGCAGAAGAGCAGCAGGAGGGGCTCAGCTCATCCATTTGAATTTAATGCAACCCAAACATATCAAGGGATGAGGAAGTTCACCGTTGCTCCCTCCTTCCTGCCGTCATTGTCACTACATCTTCTTTTCAACCCCTTTGTGCTTCATGCTGATGACACTCGCACTGTCACAGCACTTGCCTTGTCCTACTTTTTGTTGTTGTTTTGTGTAAAATATTCTCATTCCAAGCAAGAAAAAAAAAATCGTACACTCTAAGCAACATTACCCACTGTTCAGCCACTTGCACCATACGCAAGTGTATGAGTCATGCATGAAGCAGGCTTTAATACACATATGAATCAGCCATGATTCATCGTTGAAGCAGGCCACCCCAAGCAAAGTAAAGGGTAGTCACCCTTTTTCATCCTATTTCTATCTCAGTCCTGCAGACAGGTTACTTTAATCATTCCACAAAGATAATTAATGTGCAGCAAAAACACATTTATTAACATGTGAAAAACAGACAGAAAAAGACAGAAATTGTGTTTCCGAGGACTTTATTTTGCAGAGTTGTTGCATACTATGAAAGCAACAGCCTTCATGTCGTCGGGTCTGCATGAAAAGTCCTAATGGATGTAATTAGGTCTCACTGGTGGAATGTTACGTTGGTCCATGAAACTACTGAGTGGCCCCAAGAAACGTCTATTTTCACCATAGAAGTCAAGAGCTGATGTGCCATAATGATAGGCTATGATGTGCGTTGAAGAAAAAGCTAAATAAAATGAAGGAGCTGCTCTTCTCTCATCCCACCCACATCTGTCATGCAACACCACCCCCTTCATTCAAGAGTGGGAGTTGGTAAACACATCCAACGGATAATAACAATCGTATCCAAGGGATGCATTCATTATAAAGGCACTGCAGTTGGCACTTGAAATATGTTTGGTGGGTGCAGATGATGGGGAAGCCATCAAAGTGGCATGTAATTTTCACAATAAAGGCCATTACAGAACAAGAAGTCAGGCCAGTGTCACATAAAAAAATGTAATAAACACATTATGTGCATCGTATGAGGCGTTAAAAGATATTTTACATATACAAATTGACAGTGGACAAACTAGCGGCCATACCTTGGGTTTGATGTTGCAGTGGCAGCAAACTGTATACATATATTTGAGTGTCCTCCACAGCAGGATGATGAAGAGACCCCCAAAAAACGTCACCATGGAGGATGCGAGGAATGCCCACCACATGCGCTGTCCATTGTTGTCGCAGGGCACCTCGGACGAGAACGGGATGACAACGTCTACCATCTTGGATATTAAGATTGAAGAGTCCGGATTGATATTCTTATTGATATTGCTTGTCCTCATAGAGCTGGCGCTTCCATGGGGAACGGTGCCACCTGCCTCCGCTAGCATTTAGGAGCCTTGGAGAGCCTGTGCCAGCGTCCCCAGCTCCACTCACCAGCCATATTGCTTGAAAAAAAAAAAATCACCCACTTCGCTGTAAATTGTGTTCACCCACCCGATGGAGTCTCTTTCTATACTTTAGCAGCCTATGAATCGTTTATTCGTGACAGCGTGAGACACCGCACACGCGAACCTGACCAAAATAGCGGGTCGGTGGCCCTTGGACAGAGGCATTTAAATCCGCAATACTGACGAATCTGAACCACGTCTCAGGCTGAGGGGGTTTCTGGCTCTTTCACGCCAAAAGCCATGGCGAAGACGGCGTCGTTCGCAGCCCGTCGACGCTGCCAATGATACGTCGAGTAGTAGTAAACACAAGCAGGGACAAATGTTCGCAGCCTGTTCTCGGCGAGGCGACCTCTCTCTCTCTAGCCGTCTTCAATCCAGGGATCCTGTCGATAAGCAGCCGGAGAATTCGATCGATATCACTTTTCGTGAACGGCGGGCAACAAAACGAAGAAGAAAAAAACACACATATAGATAATTGGATTCTACATGTGGTTCACTGTCTCCGCAGCAATGAAGGCTACATCATCTTAGCGGGCGTTTTCGTGGTCAGTTCTGCGTAAAAGGGACGAGCGCTCGGGTGGATGTCACCGCCTCCATTCGATCCCCTGCAGCCCTGGCACGGAGCGGCCAGCTGAGAGCGCGCGCCTGTCAGATCCGCTCCAGAGGAGAGTGGGGAGATGTACAGGTAGGAAGGCGGAGCGAAGCGCGTGTAATAAAGATAGACAGAGGGCAGTAATACTCGACGACGATGTTTACTCCGAATGCCGACCGGTCTGCGCTACCTCCTCGGCGCATAAAGGAGGAAGGCAACAATTGCGCCTTTGCGTCTTTGATGTGCGCCAATGAGTGACGCACGTCGCAGAAACGAGGAGGATGTGAAAAGCGAGCTATATCTATCAGTGATGCATTTAAGGATTATAGCAGGCTATATAAACATCACAGCGAATGATGTGTCCCCATGGGAAATGCTGTGATGACAGTGTGGATTTAACACGAGAATAAAGTGAGGTTACTTTTCATTTGACTCCAACACTGTCGGTCGCTGTAGGGATCATATTGCCCTGACTTCTCATTAAGGATAGTAGTCCCCTTTTTGAGTTACTGCTTGTCATCATGGATGAAGGGCATCCCATGTTTTCATTTTGAGAAATGGACTTGATAAAAGGCCTCACACACACACACACACACACACACACACACACACACACACACACACACACACACACACACACACACACACACACACACACACACACACACACACACACACGGGCAGTATGTATATTATTTGTATTTGAAATACGTATTTCAATTATTTTTGAGTATTTTGTCATTTGTATTTGATAGGGCCGATAAAAAATCTAACATAATTTGTAACAAAATACTTTAGAGTGGACTAATTTTGTATTTAAAATACTCAAAATACTTTCTCCACAAATCAAAAAATTGTTCACTTATCAAGCTCCTTATTGTTCGCGTTAGCACAACCCTCCCCTCTTCAGCTCCGGTTGAGAAACTGTTCTCGCTTGCAGGAAGAATATTCCATCCGCACAGAAGGCGGTTAACACCAGAAATAGTTGAGAAGTTAGTTGTTCTTAAAGGCAACTAAACTAGCTACTCAGTGGTTGGGTCTCAATAACCAAAATGGAAGGATTATTATGTCATAAAGATGTCAGTGTGAACCTGTATGAGACACTGTAATATAGAACTATGTGGCCTACCATGCCACTGGCCGATGAAAGAGAGAAATAAGTAGGTATGTAGCTTTTTTTAATTATTAAATTATATATATATATATAATATATAGTTTTTCTACTATAAAATAGCACTATGTGTTAACAGTATCTCTGCAAAGTTTGACTCTGATTAAGTGAAGTTAAATAGTTTTAGTAATTAATTTAGTGCAGATTTCGTGTACCGTAAGTTTAGGTCCCTGAAAGCAAAAATGCCCTAACTTTCTTTCTGGACCTTGGACGCCTTTGGTTCCACAACAGATGGGCTCTGCTCAAGCAGATGCAGCAGCACATACCAAGTATTGTTTCCATAAGCAAGTCATATTTCAGTTTTTTGGCTGGAGAAAAAAATGCAATGTGGTTGATATCTTACTGAGGCTTTGTCTGACTGGTTTTGGCGCAATTGGCGGAATCCGTAGGTCGTAAGCTTTCCAGAAAGGTGCACCAATCATGTGTGTCATCAAGCTAGGGATATACAAATTGATATCTTCATAACTTGGGGAACTCTCTCAAGTCACTTTTGAGTCCTCTCGAGTCATATTTATGTTTTATGTTAATATTTATGGTTGAATTGTGTTATAAACATGTAACATAGACTTATATACTCTTGCATTTATAAAAATATATACATCATCAATCAAGTTGTAGTCTTTTAATAGCTTTGCACTGACATTCTGTGACTTTTCTTCCTTTTGTGGGGTTCACCAAAGCTTTGTGTACATTATATAGTCCAAACCTGAATGCTCTGCTATACCAAATTGTGAGAAAATGGAAAATCTAGAAAAAAGTATTTCCTTTCATTTTAAATACCAAATGCATGCATTGTATTTGGTTACATTTCCTGCCACCAGTATTTTGTATTCTATTTTAATAAATTTATTTGAGGGGAAGGGTTACTTTTTAGTTTTTTAAATTTGTATCAAAATACATTTTGATGTATTATTGCCCATCTCTGCCCACACGGTGCTTGTTATAAATGCCTTTTCCGGCCAATTACTGTAATATGCTTACACTTTTAGTTCACATATTAGGTCAAAAACAGGTGTGAATTGGTGACGAAGGTGATGCATGACTAGCACTGGTTTATGCCCCTCAAGTAGTCAGCCAGACCCAAGGATATGGGGAAACAGCTGGCTCGGGCCCTGAATAACCACTGACCCCCCTGCACTAGACAAGGCAGGTGCACACACCACCTGTGTCACAAGGCCCCAGACTTCTTGGAGATTGTTTGCAATAAACCCTCAATAATCTGTACAGGCTCTGTGGTCTAATCTAATGTGGTATCCGATATCAGCAATTATTTAAGTATACTCATAAGTTACCTAATAAATGTCCCATTCATTTGGAATTATTATTATTACTCAAGCACAGATGATTCGGAAAGCAAACATGCCGAAGTAAGGTGTGGCAAAGATGTGATTTATGTTCTATGACGGTAATTTATTGTCTGGGAAATAGTAGCGGTTCCACAGAAATAGCTTCTGTAACAGAATCCTTTAGCCTGGGAGGGGGGGAGCTGTAAAAGAGCGAAGACAAGGAAATCGGTAAATTATAGCACAACGTCAGCGTTATGAGCGTCTATGCGAGCATTTTGACTTTGACAGGTCAACACTGCTGTCCACCAGATTTACAGAATAAAAATAAACTCAGATGCAACAAGTTTTGAATGTTTGTAACATGATCTTTGTTACATAATTTCATCTGCATCATTTACATCAGGTTTGCTTCAGAAAGTCCCTGCAGCCAAACACTAAGAAGGAAATCAGGTCGTGTAAACTTAGGTTTGACCTTTATCATAACTATTAGACTATTAGAATGGGCCTTGTAGAGCAGCTCTGAAGATGTCCTCCTGCTGGTAAAATTGTGAACTGGTCATATTACGCACAAACGATGCTGCTCGACAGCAGTGACATGGAGCACCTACCTCCATTTTTATTTTTTCAAGCACTGCAACATTTTCATAAAAACAAATTACATTCAAGCTAGAACCAACATGATACAAGTCAGGAAATATTAAAGAAGATAGTTCAATGCCTCATGAGTATGCTCATCTTTATTCAATAAATCATATTATTTTCAAGAAACAAGTGAGGTGTAAATCACAGGTCAACAGAGGCATTCTCTTGAGAGTAATAATGTTAATTCATGTTGCAGATTCACACAGCATTTACAAATGTATTGGCACATCATTCATGCTGTAAACATCTTACTCTAGACATACTCTGAGAACAAGTCTATTGAATTCCAAGGTCCAATGCAACAATACGCCCCTAGAAAGGTCACAGAAAGTGAGAGCATCAGCAGCACATGCCACATACGTTGTGTCATAATAAATCTTGCTGGCGTTTATTGCTGGCTAAAGAAGTGGGGACTTAAATTGATCATCCCCCATGAAAGGCCAGCTGTTGGGCGGGCGGTTCCTGTGGGCCAGAAGAACTTTAACCGTAGGGGCTCGGTGCTGACAGATGATGAGATTAACACAAGAGCAGTCAGGTGGTAATCCTGCAGGACATTTTGAGATGCTGATGAGCTAATGTGCTGGAGAACCAGCAGAAGGCTGAACCGGACAAATTCATCCTATCATACTCAGAGATGGGAAAGGCCACAGCTTGCCAGTGTGGACTAGAAAGATCCGTCGCTGTCAGACGTGAGACTTCTCAAGTTCAGTTGAGCCGTCAACAGCTGTCTTGAAACAGACACCTCACCAGGAGATCTGGAGACCCTACCTCTTTCTAAAACAGGGAAGCGGGTACTTCGAGGACATTAAGAACAGGAGCATGATATAGCAGACCTGAACTTGAAGTATAGTGAAGAAGTTATGACCCAATCATTGAGCGACATTCTCTGGAGAGCATTGACAAGCATGAACAATTAGGCCTGTAGCAGGATGGAGACATTGGTGGATGTTTTGGAGACACTGGGTGCTCTCTTGCCCCGATGAACCCGACAGGCAGCTTGAGGGTAGTCATCCACTGTGCAAAGTGACATCATCGGCTGGAGGACCGTGTGACCCCTGATGCGGCACTTGGAGGAAACAACCTTAGGCTAAAGGTGCCCAATCAACCAGCAAGATATGGTGTAGCTACAGGCTGTCCAACTGCATGGAAAACAACTCTCAAAGAATATTGAAAAGTTGTTCTTTGAGTGTAGACCGAGTATGTGTTTATCATCCAGCAAAAACCTATATGACTTTTGAAAAAGGTTCTTTGTGTAAATTCCCTGAATATTTCCAGGAGGCAAGAAAATGTAAAATGAGCTGCAATTGAATACATTACACATTTACAATTGTACTATTAAGTAATAGATAACTAAACTGGAGCAGGAATTCTGCTGCTGGTAAACGACATTCAGACAGATCACATGAGGAGAATTAAGAAGCCCACAGTTCTGAAAATAAAGTATTCACAGTGATGGCAATCAAAAACAAAACTTTATTGGAGTAACATACTTTCAAGCATTCAACTCTAATAAGGCTGAAACTGCTATGCTATATATATTGCTTTACATAACAGCATTCATCACCAGGGATATTTTGTACAATCACTGCAGAGCATGTGCTCACACATCTCTGTACTGCAGACATCAACGCTCTACTCTTAACCAGCTTAAGAGACTTTGATCTCAAAAGTACCCGATTAAATAAAGTCACTTAAGTGACTTAGAAATGGTATGCCTTATAGTCAAAGATATCGTAGGATCAAGATAATTACCAAAATCCTTTTGCGGCACGTTGGTCTCAATGTTCTAGTGTGAAGACATCAAACTGCAAAGCCTGATGTATGATTGGAGTGCTGCTAAGAAAAACAATTAAGTGTTTATAGTGTATAAAAGTCTATATAAACCAAGGAATGCAGCCGCTTCTTTAATGCTGAAGCAAGGCCACATCTTTATCGCTCTCGCTCCCCGATACGCTGGCAGATATTGTCACACTATACCTTATCTCAACTCAGAAAGGCCATTTCATCTGACATTTTTTCATTTACTGCCGCTCTCAGCTAACTGGATTCACTTTCATCCTTATGGGCTACATCTCTGAAGGACACTGTCACATGTCAGTGAGACGTTTACAGAAAATTTGCTCCCAGCACTGCTTTCTTCCTCTTCTCGAAATCATAACCTAAATAAAAGGCAGAGACTGAGTAGCCAATTCTCTCACTTTTTAAACCTTTATTGGTAACACTTTATAACGCAGCCATGGTGGGTAACTTAAAGTGAAATATCAAATACAATACTTACCAGTTCTAAAACCGCAGGACAAGGGAGTAACAATTTTAGAGGAAAAAAGAAATTATCTTACAATGTCAGAACAATAGACTATAGCCTGTAAGGGGCGGGCTGTACAGTTTAATGTCACTCAACAGGGTGTTGAGAAATATATCATTACACTTTCAGAAACAAAATCTCAGACTTAGTCCGTATCGTGATACAGAAAACAAGTTTTATTCTCATGTTAATGTCTCAACATACAAATCACATTCCTTTTAATAAAATAAAAGTTCATCAGTACCTGGCATCTACAGTAGACTTTTTCTAAAAATACAACAATTTCACGTTGTATTCCGCTCTCGCTCTACCATATGCTATCTACTCAGAAAAATAGTAACATTACAGTTGGCTTCTGCTTACTCTTTCAGCCCAATAGTCAAACTTGTGGACCAATTTTCCTTTGAAAAACTGTGCAAGAATAGATCCCTTTTTAATAATTCAAATAAGAAGTGATCCTTTTTTCCAATTAAGAATAAAAGGCCATCAATGAAATGTAAGGAACTGATGTGACAGATAAAAACGTGAATTAGTTACAGAAGAAATATAGTACCTATTTGTAGTCTACTGGAAACCTAGGAACAGTTACATGTTTAAGGTTAACAGATAAACAAGTGCAAAACAGAAATATAAGGATAAAGTTGCCTTAGTGGATTTTGGCACGATAAGATACAGGATATGGTTTTGAGGAAGGGCAGAATATCTTTGTCAATATTTTTTGCCTCCTGAATAAAAAATACAATTAAATAACAAAGAAAAGTCACTAACATTTAAACAGATCAGAGGAAAATCCTTTAAGATATTACCCTGCAAATTTTGCTTCATAGTGTCTCTTTTAATGAGTACGTCGATAAGTGACTGATAACCAACCACAAAAAACAAAAATAAATTCTTTAAAAAACATGCTAATACCTGCTAAGACATGACTTGACCGCCAGACGTTCCTAGGCGTATGACCTAGTAAAAATACATGTAATATATATTTGTTTCTTTTTTCCAGATGTATCTGCATACTGTATATGTTATACTCTATATTGTTGTTAAATATATGTTAAAGAGATAGAATGATAGTTACACAGTGGTCTGTCTAGCCCTGGAGTGCATTCTGAGGAGTTAACCCGTTGGCCGCCGCTTTGGCCTGCCCTCAAAACCTCACCATTGTCATGCGCTCTCCGCTGTACTGCTCTAAAATCAGCCCCTAAATCATCTAGTCCGCCATGGGTGAAAGAATGCATTGAATCAAAAATCCTCTTAATGTTCTGGCTACGTGACCAGGGGATGGTTTCAGATCAGTGTTGTTCTCCAAAGGCACTTCCGAAAGGCCCATAAACTGTGCGCACACCCAGCTGCTATAGAAACACAATGCATAGAGCAAACATCGATGCGTTTTGCGTTTTCATGGCCGTCACCGGTGGCAGTCAGACTCAGTGAGACCACAGCTACATACTTCAGGAGGTTTGATGCTTTTGCACATTTGTGATGAAACACCACGAGGAATGTGATGTCTGATCCCGGCATTCCATTTCTATAGCATCGTATTCATTCTAGCAAACAACCATGATGCAACTTAAATTGTCATTACAATTGTGAACAATGTTTTCTCACTCTCTCAATCTTATTCTCACATACATACAGACACAAACACACACACACACACACACACACACACACACACACACACACACACACAATTAGTTGTCAGTCATCGTCAAAATGGGTGCATAATTGTAGGGAAACCATAAATGTCATTTTGGTACATGGAAGGGTCAGGGGGTGGCTGAGCTTCAATAGTGTTGAGGTTTGTGTACACAGGGGGAGGGACACGCATTCAAGCAAATATTGAACACCAATAGTCAGACTCGTCTTTTGACTGTAAACGGACGCTTATAATGCAGCATTACAAATACACCACCAGAAACCCTTAGGGAAGACTGACTGAACTTTTAACGTCGAGATCCTGTGCTACTAACCCGCTCCGGAGCACACTATGAATCAAGACAAAGACAAAATAAAAAAATATCAATAATTTACATAACTAGCTCACTGTAGGGTACCTATTGGTATAGTGTGAAAGGGTTAATTAGTGTTTGGGGAATGGAGATGAAAGCCACAGCTTGCTGTAGTGGCAGCTGGTTTCCTCTAGGGGCAGCCGAGTGGAGTCCACAGGACTTTACTTTGTTCTTGATCAACTATAGTGATGATCTGAGTGCAAATGTAAGGGAGGGTGCCGCCTTGGACAATACCTGAAAACAAAGGGAACATTTATTACAGTGCAAATAAAGTTCTGACTGACACATAATGGGCATATTGTCTGTGATCCATGTTTTTTTGTTTTTTTTTTAGAGTGCATACGAACCTGTGAAGAATTTGCTGTACTCTTGCTCAATCTTCTGCGCACTTTCAAATTGCTCCTTGGAATGTTTTTGAGATACTTTGTCCCGCAGATAAACCGGATCTTTCTGCTCCCTGTGAAAAGAAAAATAAGAATTGGAATAGTCATGAGAGCATGTAAGTTATGAATCCAACACCGATGAACACTTATGTTCCCTGTATTTTGATTGTGTCTAATTAAGCTTCATTCAGAGCATCTAATACTTAACGGATAAAAGTATGTGCTCAAATTTAGAATTCACCTGTTACTTATTTTGCCAGTGAGGGTCTTGGGAGAGAAATCTTTTCTGAAAATCAGTCACAAATTAGGCAAACTACATCTAGTGTTGATCAAGTATTGAATTACTTATTTTAAATATGTAGCAACAACAATGTCTGATGAATCTTGACAAGAGATAGATAACGTACAACAAATACAAAGCGAATAAGGGATACAACACTTAATTTGGAAAAGAAAGAACAGCTGTTTGGGATTATGTCCGAGTTTGTTGTGGGACGGGGTGCTGAGACAGACGCGCCAAAGGGTTCATTGGAGGATGGAGAGCGAGAAGGCTTATACACACACACACACACACACACACACACACAACTTACTTTATCTGCTTTGCGTTTTTGTAGCGGACGAAGACAACAATTGGATAAATGTGAACGCTGTGGAGCCTTTCGATGGCGTGCGGGGCAATGTCGAGCAAACAGTGACAGCCCTGCATCCGAAAGAAAAAGAAAACACGACCAACAAATTCAGCTCTCAGTTTCAAAAGACTCAACAACAATTGACACCTGCTGTTACGAGCTGGAACATTTTCTATTTCCCATTAATCGCCATCTAAGAATGAAGCACTGCAATAGCGATATCTTATCTTGAGCAGAGATTAAAGACAATTTAAAGCTACTTTATCTTTCCCGATACAATCTTATGAGAAAGAAAAGCTCTGGGTGATACCTTATCGGTTATTTCTTTTATAGAAGCAACAGTGGTCACATCAAAGTGGCCACTCCTGCGCTTGTAGTCAATGAAGAGGCAGTCTTTGACGCCCCGCTCGATGGCTTGCTGGGAGGCCTTCATCACCTCTGAAGACACAACAGAAAGAATTCATATTAAATCACATGTTCAAATTACATTTTTACCAACTACTGTACAAACCCTCCCATTTAAATCAAGCCTTATACAAGAGGCAGAAATATCCAAAGTTTTTTAAGAATGTAGATGCACTGTTAGTCTTTTTTTGATTGGCAATCGGATGTATATTGACAATTGAAGGGATGATCGATGATTGGTTGTTTCAATGCCAATATTATTGTGATTTTAACTTTGTTAGACCATCATCAGAAGTAAGATATTAAAACAATCTCTACAATCTGCACCTTACTGTACATTTAGAGATGTTTAAATAATTCATAAAATGTTCACTCTCTTTTACACATGTAAATTCACTATAAGTGTATTGCTTGCAGAGAGCATGCAGGTTGATTTTAAAACAGCCAAGCCACCCTCAATACAAAACAAGTATTTCATTCACTCAAGCCAGATTTTTAAGCTGCTGTGAGGATGATGTCACAGCACTATAGGGACGGCAGGTTTGCATTGCACTGGTTACCGAGACTGGTTTTGGCATTATTGCAGTGGCAAACAAACCTTTATGGTAGTTTTGTTCAGAAAGATAATATTCACAAATTAATGTAATGATTTTCTAAGATTGAATACAATCGCAAAAAGTAAAAAGCTAAGGCTGACTAGTCGGCCTGAGGACGTTTAATGTCTCCAACAAACTCTCTAGTCTCGTTAACCACAACGTTTTTTTTAAGACATGTAAAAGATTCAACTAAAATTCAAGAGTGGGGTATTTACTGAAAATAGCTAACTGGATAACTGGTTACAAAAGGGAGTTTAGACGAGCCGAACCATGAAGTGGAAATGAGGCTAAAGACCAAGTTTTCATGAGCATGCTGTGACATAACTCTCCCACCCCCTGGCAATCAAATAGCCTTTTGGCGAGTAACCACGATCTGACCATATCAAAATAGAAATGATGACCAACCCTACGCACCATATATTTCCCCGATTTGTAGAACTGACAAACATCTGATCGGGTGAACTCACCCAGTATACATCTGCAGAACTTCCCAGGAGACTCTTTGACCAGCATCTCCTTGACGGCGTCGGTGAGCGGCCCAATGATGAGCACCGGTCGGGGAGAGGGGCACTCCACCTTCTGGACCCGCTGGTAAGCCAGACTCACACAGTCTGACACAAAGAGCACGCAGATCAATCAAATATTATGTTTGGCGAAGATTTACATGATGCCATTTTGATTATTTCTGATATTTTTTATAAAAACATCTCAATGTTTCCTCTCACCATCAAGGAAAGGGATGGAGTCTGTGCTGATGGCATCCAGAGCCACCATTTCTTTGCTGTCTTTGGAGCTGCTGCGTTTGTGTTTCTGTTTCCGCCTGAAGAAGGATCTGCGGGCCGCCGCAGACAGAGTCTTACTGGAGTCTTCCTTCATTTCTGTCACACTGTGTCTGCGGTAAAACTCTTGGTCCATCCTAGACCCCCCCCACACACACACAGATTTAATTGAAGAGGATCCGCAAGGAAAAAGGCTGTGAATGCATCAATGTAGAAAAGGAGGACTGGTGACTTTTAAAAACATAACATTTCCACTTGTGGGGATTGTTTTAGTTTGTTGTACTAAGGTTGGAGCAAACGTTTATGTTAGGCATGTAGTTTCTGAGAGTCGAGGTATGTTGGACAAAATAATAAATCTTTATTGATTTTAGCATTTGTTTAGAATGTATTGTTATGGACTACTGGCCCTTCTGGCACAGTCTAAGAACAACCACATGAAAAGAGTAACATCAATGCATGTTTGCAGAGACACACTAACAATAAAATGTGACCTAGCAGTTAGTGAGAAAGGGGCAGTCTAAAACATATGGAAGAGAAGTGGCGTTACATATGATTCCTATATTGCAGCAGTATTGCACAGCTTGTTGCGACAGCTGTTACAAACTGTCCCCTAGCTCAAAAACGGATGTGTGTAAGCGTGCATTGAATTCTCCACCCACATGTACTTGCTGGGGATCTGCCCCCTCTGGATCTGCTGCGCGTTCTCATCGAGCTGCCAGGCAATCCACGTCCCAAAGCTGCCCTTTGGTAAAGACTCATCCACGTACAGGATGTCATCCTTCTTAAAACTGAGGTCCCCCTCGGCCTCTCCCACACGGTCGTAAAGTGCTCTGGTGAGAGGGAGAGACAAAGATAGATGGGGAGTTATGAAGAGCAGGGCAGAAAGAGGGAGCAGAGAGTTGATGAAGTGAGAGAGCAGGTGAGGTACCAGACAAGAACGGTGTGAAGAGGGCTAGAGGGTAAGAAAGATTAGAGAAAGTTTATTTACTGACAACATAAACCTTGCTCGCCTCTTATTGGAGCCGTGTAAGTCATTACCGAGTAGTCTGTGACAGTCAGGCAGGCAGAGTGTATTTACTGCAGATGACATCACAAGCCCACTTGCCTATATGACAAGTGACTGCGGCAGCTGAGGCAACATGCCCCGACAGACACCCAACAACAAAACGTGACATTTTTAGCGCTTCATTTTCCATTCATTTACAGAGTACTTTCTCATGGTTGAGAGAACACAGAGCACTAAAATGGATGAGGTGTTGGTCTGCTGCGTAGCGAGCGCAGAGATTAGATACTAAATTTGTGGTGTGATTCGCAGCATTGCAGTCACACAATGGATCTGGGATAATTGGTTAGATGAGAAAGATTCCAACTTGTCCAAGGGGCACTCCAGTGGTGGTTCTATAAATAGTAACACAGACAGAGATGAGGCTGCTAGGGGAAATTAGTGGTCCTTATACAGCGCTGTTACAAATAAAACGCCTGACAACGATCTGTGTGCATGTGTAATGAGTATATATGTATGTACCGAATATAAAAGCCATCTCCTGGAACATCCTTGAGCGTGCTGAAGTCATCTGGCCGATGCTGAACCTTAAATGTGACCGTCTCTGCAGGCTTCAGCATCTCGACGTACACCTCCTCTGCAGTCTTATTCTTCATATTCACCGAGTTGTACTGAAAGACAAGAGGGAATGAGAATTACAAAAATATTTAAAAAAATGATTTAAAAAAAAAAAAAAAAAAAAAAAGGGAAAGTGAACTTCACATGAAAAATCTCAGAGGAATTTGCTCATCTGTATATTCAGCCGCAATGCCTGTGAAGCATGCCTGCTAACAGCTACATTTTCCTCCAAGCTTTCAGCTGGACTAAAGTGTCGCAGTATTGATTTGTGCCATGTATGGGGGGGGTGGAAAAGAAAACAAGATGGAAGATTGAAGGACAGGCTGATGCTGTGCAGCCTAATGACAACGCTGCATTGCAATTTGGATAGCAAGCCCTTTGTGGCAGAGAGCTAAGTGGGAGCATGCCATGAATTGTCTGTTCAGTTTGCGGTGCTCCGGATGGATCACCAACGAGGAGCGAGAGAGAACGCAGACGAGGAGAAGATCAATGCGGAACAAGGACGGGCAGGAAAATAGAAATGCCAGCAGCTTCTGGCCGTGCTCGAGTCCACAGTAACAAAAGCATGCAAAGCTTTGCAGCGTCTTATTTGAAGAGTTTAGCTTTGAGATCACTTTAAATAACCTATAGTTCACCAACAATTCCATTTGTGAAATCAAATAAAACTCCCACTTAAAAAAAAAGTCTCTCCAGCTCCTTTAAATCCAGATTGAAGACTTTTCTGTTGCCTTTAATTGGATCAGATTCAAGAATATCAATTTCTGCATGTCACTACTGCATTTTATTTCTTAAACTGCACTGCAACTTTTATTCTATATTTTGCTTTTTGACTGTTTTAAAAACAATTAAGAACATTCATTTTAGATCTTGTTTTTCTGCATTATGTTTTGATGCTTTTAGTGGTTTTATGTGAAGCACTTTGAATCTTTTGAAAAAAATATATTGGTCAGTTGATAAAGGTGTTAGTACATTATGACATTCTGAGGCAACAGGTGTCTATGCATGTGTGTTTGAGTAAAAGCAGGTGCACGAGTCCACACCTCTTGAATGAGGTCCCCAGGAAGCAGCCCATCAGCCCCTCTGGCAGGACTGTCCTCATCCAGGCTCTCTATGTAGACGCCCCGTAGGTTCCCTCCGCAGAGAGTGACTCCCACCTCCACCCCAGGCCTGCGCACCGTCACGAGCCGTGGCTCATCCGCCATCCTGCTGCACTCAGACGGCATTCTAGAGGACAAAAGATAGTTTTAAGAGATGGTGTGGCATGGAGCAAGTGTTTCTTCCACATCCAACTTACAATTAATGGTGGGGTTGTTCTATCTTGTATTAATGTTTGTGTTGGGGTTTTTACCTGATGAAATTGTGAGGACTGGTAGTGGGTGTGGTCTGCTTGGATGAAGGAGTGAGCGTGCCCTCGTCCTGTTCACTGAGTGTATCGATGGTGGAGTGATTGTCGGGGGTGGCGGCTCCACTCCCCTGGGGAGTCCACGGAGTACTGACTGGCTCCAGACGGGAGCTGCATCGAAAGTCAAAAATAGGAATGTGTCAATAAAATTACACTGTAAATGGCTTCAAGTAATGTCCTTCACAGTAGAGGTCAATTAAAAACAGTGTTGCCTTTGTCCATCAGAGAGCACAGACAGGTTAATGTATCTTACACTGTTAAAATGCCTATGTACAATAACCAAAATCAACAAATATTGGCTGACGTTTTTCCCCCGTCAAATATCAACATCGCAATCTAAATCCCAACTTAAGTATCGGTTTGACCTAATTATGAATAATGTTGATATTTTAAAGATGCACAGCTAAAGAGTTAATTACATCTTTATTCTTGACACATCTGTTGTTTCAGAGATCCCTTTTGTGTTTATTCAGCAAAGAAAAAGTGTGAATACAATTAAAAAGTATCATCTGTCCTCACTGCAAATGCATTTTGAGAACTCCTGGCCAGATAACAGCATACATCTCTTTTGTAGATGTCTTTCTTAAACTGAAACTCAGGAAGTATCCGAACAGCACACCTCGGGCTAACCCCACACTGAACATTAGACACAGGTGTACAGAAAACATCACGTTACCTCGAGCGAGAGTGGTTGCCCAGCTGGTACATGTGTGGGTTGTACTGGGCCATAATGGTGATGGTGTCACACTGCTGGCCGATGATGAGACGAGCTTGCTGCTCCGTGGCGTTCCGCAAGTTGATACCATTAAACTAATAAAGGAAGAACAGCGTGATTAGTGAGGGCTTGAGGAGAGATGGAGTTACTAAAAGAACATGGAGATATGAACACAGTATATGCTCAGTCCATTAAGGGTTTCAGGTCATTAGTCGTACATGGTGGAGAACAGACAGGGGATTAGTTTTAGATCCATTTTTAAAGTCTTTAAAAAAAGAAAAAAAAAAAAGAGTGCATGCTCAAAACAAAGTAAGACTCGTAAGTTGCAATGCAAGAAATGGCTGCCTGGTCTTTTATAATCTATATGATTCATGCACCTCAGCCATTCACAACACATCGTGATTATAGTATTAACAGTATTTGCATCTTGCCACCACTGAGATGAACATCTGCCTTCATTTAATGTTTTAAATATTAATAAGGGGGTCAAATACTTTCCATTTATGCTGTAGTAAAAAAAGATGTTGAGAAAAATGATTTGTAATAAATTTACATTCGTTATGTACTTTGATCTCTGTAAAAATTTTAAAAGTGCTCATTGTTCTGGACCAGGCCACTTAGATCATGGCTAGCTTATTCAAGGGGGAGTGACTGCTGAAGAGTCCACTACGACTACGTTATGTGATAGTGAAGCACATCAAAGCTAGATAAGATGAATAGAAGTTTTGGTCGGATAAATTCAGTTCAAAAACAGTTCTACTTATTCTCTTTTAACGACTACCACTGTGTAGCATCCACAAGAGAAGCATGTCCTCTTGCTGTGACATTGCAACAGAATTTCAGCTTGTGCAGCCATATTTTTTTTATGTAGGGAAAACACCCATTCAGCAAATGCATTTCAGCAATTATTAAATAATGGGAAGCGTGACCGTGGAAAATGCTATGGCAGCCAGTCGGTGTATTCCACTGTGTTAAAGGACTGAGCCTTTAAAGCAAACACATATTATCAGTATTGTAAGGCTCCTTCACAGGCATCCAGCAATGTATTTTTTTAAATTATGCTGCTCAAGGCTGTAACCTTTTCATACCTCCAGTAATTGGTCTCCATACTCCAATCCTGCCTGGTGGGCGATGCTACCTCCAGTAACTTTAGAGACAAAGATTCCTCCGTTCTCCCCACTGACAATGGAGATGCCTAGAGGCTCGGCGCCTTTGTGCACAATGACATTACGTGGTTCCTCCAGGTATGGCCTGGTGGGAAAGAGTGAAGTGTATACATGAATAGTATCCCAGAAAAGCAGCAACAGGGTGTCACACAGGGGCAAGTTGAGAGGGTGAGGTGACGTCACAGTTGAACTGACCAATTTATTTTCAGCTCTTGAGAGTGTGGCTACTTAGTCTTATTCTGATCCAAATTATAAACGTATCAATAGAAAGACTGATTCGTGTTTCAATTACGTTTGATCCCGAGCTTACATTTCCCTCGAGGTCTGTAAATTGATCTCTCCAATCTCTCCAGAGCGGCACTTAACGCCTGGTTTACAGAAGAACCTGGACAGGTTTAGAGTACAGCGACACTGTGTGCAACATCATAAAAGCACAAGCAACTGAAATCCCTTGACATGAAGGGGATTTGCATGAACTTGCGCGTCTTCATAACAAGTTGGCTTTGGACATGGCATACGATTCCATGAAGGCAGATAAGAGGAATGGATTAGCAGCCAGAGACGGGGGTAAACATATTGGTGGTGTACAAACAAGACCATGTCCCAGAAGTTCCAGGCTGAATAACAACACCATTGCATAACATACATATTGCGGACTCAAAGGTGACTTGACTGAAGGCCAAAATACAAACATGCATGTTGACCATGTCGTCATCATGGGTATGGACACTGCATGCAATATCTGAGACGCAAGTGGGTTTTCCGACATGGAGGGAGACATTGAAGTGCAGACATTAACATAACACTGAACCTTTGAAGTTCAGCAAGTGAAGCTAATCAGGTCTATTTTGGTGATTTCCTAAAGGCACTAATATTGTGCATGCAAAAACTAGAGATTTTTAAATTAAACCACGCTCTGGTGGAGGGAGAAAAAAAGGAGACAATTCTTCTTCTGCATTCTGTAGAGTGCACAAGACTATTCTGCTCCTCTGTATTATCTATCCAGCAGCACTGAAGCATGTGAACGACGTGAACTTGGGAGAAGGATGGGGGCATTCCCTTGTTTGTAGCACTGCGAGGGAGAACGAACCTGAGGCTCCTGAGAGAGGAGAACCTCGGCCTTGCAGCCAGAGGAATCCTTAGAAAAGATCGGTTACGGTAAAGAGATCTGTAAGCGGGAGGTTGCAGAGAGGCGGGAGGAAGATAAAGAGCAGAATGGAGGACAAATATCATACAGAGACAGCAACAGTGCAATAGACAGAGGTGTTGGCGACACAAAATGGGACAGATGTGTTGGAGGAAAACATATTGAATCCCAACACAGTGGCAGATCACTTTTCTTTTATAGAAACAGCAAGAGGCTTCCACGAAAATTATTAAGAGTTTTAATAGGATTTAAATCAGAATTTCGATGAGGGACTGCAAAGCGCTGACCAGGATAGACCCGTTGCCTGGCAACGCCTTTTGAAATAGCCTCGGCGGATCCCTGAGGGCAGACGTAGGCCATACGATACCGGCTTCTGAAGTGATCCTTATAACCATACTCCCCATCATTCACCCAACATCTACACCATTTGTAGAGCTATTTTCTTGGTCCAATAACAACGGCCGCACTGATCAACGTGACACCAATGAAAACCATGTGATTAATATTCTGAAGTCTTCAGTGATGGGCAACCTCCAATTTTTAGTTTGGAGCGTCACACTAGTACAGAAAAATTAAATCATTTTATTTGTATATAAATAGGTGAGCACTCGTTTCTATCCTACCTGTCTTTCCTGCGCTCTCCAATCGGCAAGGGGCTGACTGATATCCGAGGTAAAGTAGAAATGGAGCCTTGTGATTGGCTGCTTGCAAACGAGGAAGTCTCCAGATTGAGGGGCGATTGAGGAGGTGTGATCAGACTGGGACTGCTACACTCAGAGTGCGAGAGGGAGCCTAGATTTAGGAGAGGAGCACAAAGAGACAGAATAAGGGTGTGCGTAGTCGGATGATATTTACATCTCACTTGTAGATACACGCCTAGAATACACACTGAAATATCATAGCAATTTACACCACTTTTTGTAAAAGGGCAGGAAACACATCTCACTCGTCACACATTGAAAACTGTCATGCAACTTTGACAAGGATATTGTAATCAGATCTTGAATTAATGGAGACAATTTCCACCTGAACATTATCCGACCTCTCAGGATGCAAATTACCACCTTGAGCAGAGGAGACAAGTGTCCTTTATCTGGTGGTAACCAAAGGCTAAAGAAACTGAAGGGTTCAGACATGTTGACAAACTGCTTACACTGATGACCAGAACTGACAAATTCAGGTTTTTCAATGAGCTCTCCACAACTGAAAATTACATTTAAGGTTCTTATTCCATCGGTGCTGTAAAACCTTAATTTAAAAACATGATACGACATTAATCTTAGACCTATAGTGGCTGCTGGGCTGAGTTTTAATACTTGTGTGGAGAGTGTGAAGCATGTTTTTAAAAGTGAGTGCAGTACCTCTGTCTGACCCCAGCATGGAGCGAGGGTATCGGGGAGTGGAAGGGATTTTGATCCTCTCTGTGCGGTACTGGACATTATTGGATGAACCTGACAGAAGGATGAGATGATACAGGAATAAATGCTGTGACATAATATGCAAAAAGAGAAAGGGCACCGAGTCTGTGACCTTTATGTGCGTTTGCGTGTGTGCATGAGTGTCAGACTGACCGAGTCGTGCGCTGGAGGGCAGTGAGTTTGTACCGTGTGAAGCTCTGCTGCTGCGTGACGATGATGATTCGGGGTAGTCAGTCGTGCGCTTCTGCTGGCTCAGGTCCAGGCTCAGATGACCCTGGTGTTGTGGGCTACACACAACAACAAAAAGCTCTCATAATTATGCATACAATTATTTGTAACATGCAAGATAATTCACACTTCAGAGTTAAGTAAATTGATGGTGCTGGAAAAATAATTTTTCATCCTAACCCAAATCTAAATATGTGCTTTTGCTTTTAGGAAATAGGCCCATTTAGAAATATTAGTTAACGCAAGAGGCCCCAGCCGATACCGACAATTAAAGAACCTTTAACATAAACCACCAGTCTTACAACAGGGGTCTAGGAAGCGTGAGTATGAAAAGGACGTACCTGGTGTGGGTGTGCTGGTGACAGATCTGGGAAGCAACAGATGGACAGTTGCTGGTATGAACGCGGTGACTGCGCACCGTATACACCGGATTCCTCATCACGGCCGTCACAGCGGGGCAAGGAGACAGACCCCGGTGGGCTGAATCTGACAGACCCACCACCATGTTAGAGAGGGGGGCTACGGTTATGGTGAGAGCATGCACACGTGTTTATGGAAAGGTTTGAGAACTCACTAGGAGGTAGGGAGCCATTGTAGACTGTGGGAACGAAGCCGACGCTGTGCCTATGGGAGCGGCTGGGGGAGGAACGCAGCATGTCCCTGGGCTCTGGTGAATGCTCATCGTTAGAGTAGCTCTGTGAGGAATGACAGAAACAAATGGTTACCATTTTCCCTGCAGGGTAACAAAACACCATTATGTCTTTGGAGAAATCCTCTACCCTTTGCTGGAGACAAGCACCATATGAGAAAAATGACAGCACGAACATCCCACTACAGTAAAATGAACATTTATCCCCAACGCTTCGGGGCCTGAAGAAGAGGTAGCCAGGCAAGGTTCTGAGCCCCAGGCACTGACTCAGCTCCTGGGCTGGGTAGCTGTACCAGTGCAGAAGCATCAATCACTCCGACACGCTGCTTAAGAGGCAAGTCCCAGAGGCATAACTCTGACGGAGCTGTAAATTCTATTACAAAATGGATGCTTTGGCCCACTGGGAGGATTTAAAATGTTGGTTTCATTTTGAATTCAAACACTTCTCAAACATCAAGTTGTTATCTCTTTATTAGAGAGGCTTCGAAACAAACTGCTTTGAATTGGTGCAGGCATCACGCAGATCCCAAAAATCGCAAATAAACCACATAAAGACTCTCGATCAACTTTTGAGGCGTTAAATGAACTTACTTGGAAGGAGGGAAGTGTGATAGTCTGCGGGGTCATTCTACGTCGAAGGGCCGGGGCAGATTTAGGGCGCGGCCTCTTCACCTCTGGCTCCTCCCCTCTGGTTCGGCCGATGTCCTCATCACATGACTTCCTCGAAGTCAGGACCTTGCCGTCCAGAAAATAGTGGTTTCCATTCCTGTCTCTTTCTCGCTCACTCCTCTCTCCGGCTGCCATGGAGATGGCAGCCTCTCCCTTGCCGTCTGAGGTGATCGTGCAGTCAGAGGCAGAGCTGCTTTGATGTTTATGTTTGAACTTAAAGGAGTCACTGCGAGTGGGTGGGGTTGGAGGGGTAGGAGTGGACGAGGAGGAGAGGGACTCCATCGTCTTCAAAGGCTGTGGGGAGTGGCAAACTGCAGCAGCAGCAGCTACTGCAGCAATCTGATTGGCTGCCATGTACTCCATCTTAGAGGAAGGTGTTTCGGGCCGTTTGAAAGTGTCTGGGTCAAAGATGGACTTCCTCTGCTTGGGTGATTTGTAGATGGAGAGCTGGGTGGCTGCTGTCAGTGGGCTGGGGTTATCTGGTGCAACAGACATACCTCCCACCATCATCTTGGGCCACGTGCCCCCACTGTGCTTCTTCTCCAGAGTTGTCTCCATTGTGATGCAGTCCGAGGCAGAGATAGGGTCAAAGGGCAAGGAGGAAGGCGCCTTTGTGTAGGTGCAACACTCTTTGAAAGCACTGGGCCCATAGCGGCCAGTGCCCAAGTCAGAGGTCGGCCTAAGGCTAGTGGCATGGAGGGAACCTGTGGAGAACGGCTTGCTGATGCCGCTGTACACTTCAGATTCACCTCTGACCTTCCTCCTCTCCCCAGAGATGCTACTTGTGCTGGTGCTTCCGACATCCGGGCAAAAGATGTCAGTCTGTGTCGAGCTGTTGTGTTTGAGGTTGCGGCTGTTCCGGGAGTGAATCTCAGACAGGTTAATGCGGCCATTGGACTTCTCTGATGACTCACGCAGACTTTCAAAGATGTTCTGGCCTGATGTGCTGTGAGGGAAGAACTGTGGGGAGGACAGAAGTAGGAATGTTGTGATACACTGGCAAATTAGGAAATGCTTCAGATAATTGAAATCTCACAAAACACACAGTTGAAGCTGTAAAACTTCTATGTGGGGCATGAAATAGTAAAAAAGACATGTCTTGAATTTTGGTGTAGGTGAAGTAGAAAGAGAACAGGGCCCACCTTCATGAGAGAGAGGCTAAGAGAGTCCCTGCAGCTCCTCAACAGAGCCTCACACTCCGTCACAGACTTGTTATCCAGAGCAATGCCGTTTATCTGAGGAGAAGAGAAAGACATTGGCAATAAGGACAGGTGACACTAAAGAAATCTACGTTGTCTTTTTCTCTGGGAGGTGTGTATGTGTGTTATTGACAATGTAATACAACTAAATAGATGCACATCTCCAAACACATACAGGTGACATATCTCCTGAACATGAGATGGCCTGGGGCCTGAGATGCGTCTCGATGCTGCAGTGAGGAAACCACAAGAAATCTAGGCCAGCACTTCAGCCTGAAGAACCCTCACACTGCAATCCCCACATTTCCATCACAATGGGCTCGACTTGAGGATTTTTTATTTCAAATGGTCAGAGATATTAAAGAGCAAAGTGGGTAATATATTACAACTGAGATTTATTATGAAATAAATTCAGGAAAGAACGAAAAAGAAAGAAAGTTTTAATCTAAAACAAGTCGGATACACTGTATGAGCATCTCAGAGCTCACCTTTTGAGCCCTGGAGTTCAGCTACTGACATTCAACATCCCATGCATATTTCATCGCAGATTCAGCACTTTAGACCCTTTTTTAATTATTTTTTGCAAACGCAATCAAGCATTAAGTTATATACAACCTGATACACTAATTTAAACATTCACAAGGGCATGATGAAATACGATACTCTCCCACAATTAAGATCTCTTAACACATCATCTGTACTTACCATTGCTAATTGTGGTTGCAGCTGAGCTGGTATATCACCTCTCTGGCTATGTGGAGGAGACTGCTGCACTGCTACAGTAAATGGTGAGCAGAGATATATCAGGGCTCTGGGATTTAAAGGTAATGAATAGACTTCATGCTTAAATATAAACAAGCTGGGGAGTTATGCTAATCTTAAGAGGCAAGGTCACTTTTCAAAGATAAGAGATGCAGATGCATAGCTCTATTTCTGCCACTTATCTGTTCTCTTCCATTCCCTTAAGTGTGAGTATACTGCAGCCGTGTGTGAGGACAGCTCCACCTAGCCCTCTAGAGCTGAAAGTTTTTTGAAGAAATAATCAAAGCAGGAAACTTTCTTCCTTCTACTTCACATACTCAACCTAATCCCACTTTATCTGGGTTTGGAGTGCGGATACTGCAATTGAACGAGGCCTGGATTAGAAAGCCAAAGCAACCTGTGTGAGCTGTAGTGTAGTGTGTAATAGTGTAGAGGGAGTATATAAAAAAAAAACAATAAAAGAGGATTTCAAGAGGAACTGAGAGAGACTCACAGCAATCAGTCTGTCTCCAACTGTGAGAGAACCTTCCCTGGCTGCTGGACTCCCCTGGACAAGTGCAGTGACAAATACGCCGCTCTCCAGACCAATGCCACTGTCTAAGTCACAGAAGGGAAAATGAGGTGAAATAACACATTAACAGCCACAAGGCATAGCAATGAGACAAGACAAAGCAAGCTCAATAATTTAGCGCTCTTATATACCTTTGTGTCCGACGAGGTTGATGTGGATAGGAGTGACGAGCCTTCCTCCCAGAGACTTCCTTCTTCGTACCACCATGTTGATCAACCCGCCACCATTAAGCACAGCCTTCACCACCTGCTTCCTGTCCTTATTGGTCAGGTCCATGTCATTGATCTTCAACAACCAATCATTCACTCTAGAAACAAGAGGATGGACTATGAGGCATTTAATAAACGGTTAGTTCAGAAGGGGACACAGTATAGCTTCATGAGGTAGCTCATACCTTAACCTTCCATCTGCGATACTTCCTTTGTCCACCCTCGTAACAAATATTCCACAATCTCCTGGTAAATACGGATCGTTTACCCCCTCAGCGATATCAAACCCAAGTGCCTTCAAATCCATGTCGTCCTGTAAAGGCAATAACATAAATGTCAGTAAATTCATTCAAGTTGACCAATTTATTTCAATATGTTGGCAGTCTTTACAGCACCATTGGCTTTCAGGAGACTGGCATGTCACCAAATCCCTCACACAGTAATAAAAGCTGAGCACTGCTCTTACCCTGTTTTTCTCAAACTCCACCACCTCTGTCTCCCACTCCAGGGAGTCTGTGTCGATGGCCGAGTCGTGAGAGCTGTGGGCCATTAGCTGACAGAACCGGGCCTCTTTTTCCAGCTGGCTCTCTACCTTCTCCCTTTACAGAGCAAGACATCACACACAGAGTCAAAGATCAGTCACTTGAGGATGGATGGGCAGAGACAACAGAAAGAAAGAGTCACACAAACAAACTCAACTATTTTTTCTAACCAAAAGCACAGCATGCATCAGTCTGTGTAGAATCCAGCCTGATTTAAAGAGGGGTTTCATGTACAGGGAGAAATAACAACACACAAATTTAGAAAGTATACATGTTTATGTGGAATTGGCCTTTAAAACTTTTTTCTGGTTTAGGGAATCAAATTTATATTTACTCATAGGAACTACTAAAAGTAGAAAACACACAATGGCCAACTGTCAGTAAGATATGTGTGACCCAAATCTTACTTCGTTCTTTACAGAGAATAGAGGAAGAAACTCTGTCACAGCACACTGCATGTTCCATGCAGTGCTTTGACTCAAAAATGGCTGTCATGTTGACTCTAGCCAGCAGAGGGAGCTTTTAACATGCAATATATAAGCATTCATGGTGATAGGGCCAGTGAGAATCCAAATGTGTGTTTCCAAAACACTGAAGCTTGTCGGGATTACACTTTTAATCTGGGCATGTGGAAATACTGCCAGACAAACAACTGAGCTTCATGGCGCCTCAAAGGGCAGAATATCACAGTTTACGCCCTGCCTCACACAGAGTACAACAGCTTACACGGACAAAGACACTTTGACACACTAAGTTGGCCCAGTAGAGGCAATGTTGTTCTGTGTTCCTTTAAATGCAGGAGGATTTCCCTTGGATTTGCTTGCATTAGTCTTTCCTTTAATTTGCACCCTAACTGAGGCTTCAGAACCCTTTTGAAGACTCACTTGAGTTCTTTGAGCTCTCGCAGCGAATCGTTCTTCTGTTTCCTCATGTCATCCAGATTACGCAGGGCATCAGCCAGATCGCTGACTGCCCGGTCCCTCTCCCGCCGTAGGTTATCACACAGAGTCCTGGGGAAGGAGACGAAAGCCATGTGAGAATAAAAGGTCAGTGTATTGGGAGGAGCAGGAATTAGCCAGTGATTCTCTTGGACAGTAGTTCTTCTACGTGTATCCCTAGGGGTACGTGTAAGCACTCCAAGGGGTACGCAAGATTTTTTTCTTTTTTCATCTATTTAAAATTGACATCATTCAAAATTCTTTTTAAAATAGTAATTATTCAATAAATATTCAATAAAATATAAGTAAGTTCATAAACTGAATTGTATATATTCTATATTAAATCAGACCCTGATGGCACAGTGCTGTGTATTACATATTTTGATAAACCAAAGATGATTTTGCGCTGTTTAGGAGGTACTCGCATGAGAAAATATTTCGCAGGGGGTACTTCACTAAAAAAAAGGAGAACCACTGCTCTACAACATACTATGTATGTGCCCTACCAACTCTGTCAGGAGTCTTTAACAAACCCAAACACAGACTGACCTTATGCTCTCCCTCTCCGCCACGATTTTGTCTCTCTCCTGAAAGGCCCAGTCCCGTCGACATTTGGCCACCTCAGCCTCCTGTGTGGCCTCCTTCAGTTCCTGGGACATGGCCTCATACTGTTTCCTCAGCATCTCGATCTCCTTGTTGGCTCGTTCCATGTCCAGGGTGGCCGAGTCTTGTTTCTATGAACATGTGTACAGGAATCAGATTGTTTCTAGTGTGCTACATGCTGCATTTCCATTTGTTAGCAGTGTGTGAACTTTGTGACTGTGACTTTCAAACAAGCCACAGCTCATCTTTAAAAGGTCCTTCAGGTTTAAGTACATGTGACCTGCAGACATGCTGTTAAGAGGGCCATCTAGTGGGCAAACAGAGGTGTGATATAAATCCACCGAAGGGTCCTGACCTACTGTAATCCACCAATTGACAGCTCTGGATGGACTCTGCTCTTTATCATGTGTCTAACCTTTGACTTTATCCTGTCAGGGAGCAGTTTGTTACCTGTCTGGCCTGGTAGTACTCTCTGAGCAACTGATCCCTTTGAACGATAGCCTCCGTCCTCTCTTTGCGGGCCACGTCCCTCTCCTCCCGGACCATCTCGATGTCCTTGCAGGCCTGGCTCAGCTCTTTCTGAGCCTCTGCCTTGTCTTTCACCTCGTGGCAGTACTTCTCCAGCAGCTCGTTTCTCTCGCAGATGGCCCTGTCGCGGTCCACCAGTGATGAGTTCAACTCCTGTGGGGAACAGAGGAGGGCAAAATGGAATCTCATCACCGAGTCATTAATGCAATGCGGGAAAAAAAAAATTGAGGCTGATCCAACACATCTCTTTTGAAGAAATATTCTTCAAAAAGCAGGCAGTGGAGCTGAACTATTTCTGTGCCGTGTCATCTGAGAAAATGGTTTGATCCACTGACTGAAAAGTAGATGCCTGTTCTCAGTCACTAACAGATGCAGTAAAAACCTGACAGCTTGATATTAAATTCTCACCAAGGAAATAGTTCACTCAGTAACTGTCAGTAAGACGGTAGGTATCTGCGTGAAGCTGTGATTGATTGATATATTCCATTAAAAAAAAAATTTAAAAAAATTACTTTAATGAAGTCCTCCCTGTTGCCAGTCTTTATGCTAAGCTAAGCTAATTGGCTGCCGTCTCCAGCAGCATATTTACCGTAGAGAAATGGCCTTGGCATCAATCCTCTTATTTAACTCTTAGCAAGAAAGCGAATAAACCATGTCCAAGTCTTTCATTCAACAACATGTAAACATTTTAGTAATCATGTCATTCCTGAATTTCTGTTTGATGTTGTCCTAAATATTTGATGATACACAAGTATTTTTGGAGCAATCGTTTTTTATATTCAGGCTCCTTGCTGGCCTGATGCATGAAGTAAAGTTGTGTCTATTCAGTACATTCTGGATCCTCAAACCTGTCTGAGTGCCTCCAGCTCTTCACTGGCCACCACTCTCTCTGAAGAGGTGTTTTTCAGTCGGGCCTCGGCTGCCTCCAGTTCAGTCTGCAACTTGTCCAGCTCCTTGATCACCTGGTCCCTCTCACTCATGATGAGACGATACTCATTGAACACGGAGTCCCTCTCCTCCTTGAACTTCTCGCAGTCCTTGGTGGCCTTCAGCTGCAAGTTCTTGTAGCGCGTCACCTCCGACTGCAGGCGCTCCATCTCTCTTTGCAGCTCTTTGTTCTGAGAGGAGGACTTGTTCAGCTCCTGCTGCACTGAATCAAACCTGGGAAGGGCCAAGGCAGATGGTGAGCATTTCAGTGAACAATTTTACGAGACGCTCATGTTGAATTATGTACTGGCTGCAGCTTGAGTGTAGCTCATATGAGCTCTAGTTCCATGTGTGTATACAGGTGCTTAGCCATCATCTCCTCTGTGGACTGATTCAAGCCTCTGAAACCACCACATTATTTTCTACATACCAATATATTTTTGCTAAAATATACCAGCACTCCATTTCATCCCATGTTCTGTTCTCTGTGTGTGTCCAGGTGATAAATGCTCTCACCTCCTGATTGAGGTGGAGTACTGTTGCTGGTAGTGCATGGCCGAGTCTCGCTGTTTGAGCAACGCGTCCATCTGTTTCTGCAGCCTTCGGTTCTCCTCCTCTGCCTGCTCCAGGCGGCTCAGGTCTGTGTTATGGTTAGCCACCTTCTCACTGTAGCGCTTGCTCAGGGCATCATACTCCTTCTTTACGCCCTCCAGCTTGTCCATGGCGGTGTCATACAGTTTGTTTAACACCTCTGATGAGCCCTTCTCTCTCATTACCTGGTGAGGACAACAAAAGCCACACGATATGCCATTATAAAAACTACTTTGTCCAAAATGTTGAGCCATCGGATGAAATCTAACTGAACCTGTATTTGCTGTGCCCCACCTTAGCAGCAGATGGCATCAATGTGTAGGCATGATTCTACTCTTCTAATTCAAGCAATACCTGCTGCAAGAATTGCTTGTATTAATTGTGAATACATTTCAAACTGCATTTATACACAAACTCTAAATTAAAGGGCTGCTAAATTAACTGTTTTATGTGCAGAGTGTGTCTTTCAGAATGCATTATTCATTCTCTGCGAGGATGGATGTGTCGTTACTGCAGGTCTTGCTGATGAAGCTCTCCCGATTCCTGACAGAGCTGCTGTGACCCAAGGGCTGTATTGACCTCCTCCCCACAGTATACACTGCATATACAGTGATATGCAGTGTCTGGCATGCCCTTTGCCCAAACCAGAGCCCTTTTCTTCTGCGCTTGCCCTTTTCAAAGTGCTCTGTATGCATTTCCCTCTGCTTGGCCGCCCTGTGCTCTTAACCACTGCACTGCTCCCATGGGTGCTGTGTTAGACAGTACTGCATAGTAGTTCAATACGGGTCACAGCATCCTTGTGCTATTTAGAACAAAGTATGGAAATATTGGTTGATGCTCCAAAATGTATGACCTCAAAATATAAGGTGAAAACCTCAGCACTAATTACAAATATGTGATGCTGTAGCAAAAGGAATACAATTTTTTTTTGTGAAAAAGCAGTTGATTGCATATATTGGCTCCAGCATCTGTGCCATATCAGTAAATCTCCAAAAGCAATCCCTGCCCTCATCATCTGGGCAGCTACAGCACACACACACGTGTGTGTGTGTGTGTGTGTGTGTGTGTGTGTGTGTGTGTGTGTGTGTGTGTGTGTGTGTGTGTGTGTGTGTATGTGTGTATGTGTGTATGTGTGTGTGTGGATTGTACCTGCTGTTGTTGCAGTTGAAGTTCTGCTAACTCTTTCTGATCCTGACTGTGCAGTCGCTTCAGCTCCTCACAGTTCTGTTTTAGGTGGTTGTGCTCTCGGACAAGTTGGCCGTTGTCCCTCCTGAGTGTCTCCATCTCCTCCTTCAGCTGCGTCTGTTCGCCCAAGACGCGGCTGTGCAACATGCTGGGGGGAGGAAACACACACATGTACATACAGGGAAATGTGTTGTACATGCTCATATATGTAACGGAGAGCCAGCTTTCATGTTATTTGGTAAACAGGGGCTTAAAATCCAGGAGCAGGTGATACGCAACAGTTAAAACAAAACAAAATAAAAGTAATTTCAGATTTAGTCATCTTATTAATGGATAGTATCCAAGTCGGGGACAGTTTCCTCTCTAGACAGTGCCTCTCTAGACATTTCTGACCAAAGACTTTTTTTTTGTACTTTATAAGTGGCATACCTTGATTGATGAATCTTTGTTAGAGTAATTTCAACCCAAAGTGTACAAAGCATCAATGTTACCTATTCCATTTATAAAACATCTCATTAGCAATGAACATCAACTTAATTTGACAACGTATCTTTTGCTTCCATCATGTTATCTAAACACTCCAACAGCTAATACACCGCAAGATCAGTCTATGCTCCAGAAAGTTTGCCTCGGCTTGTGAGGCTGAATAATTCAATCACAAAAAGACCTCAATTTCCAAGCTTTTATAACTATATTTTTTTGTAGTGCTAATGTGAAAGCCAGCTGTAGCTCCAATGGATTCTCTTTCAATTAGGTTAATTGCAACATCAAGCCAGTATTTGCTACAATTCCAAAAAAACAATGCAATCAAATTTAATTATTTCGATGTTGAAAAGCAGCAGGTGACAAAATGTTCATCCCACGCTTCCAAGATTTGCGCTACAATAATGAGTCCGACGCACTTTCACCACTGCTTTTGAATAGAAATCTAAGCAACTAGGTGTATTGCATGTATACTGCATAATGCAGGTTAATTTTTCAAACTGAAGGACTCCAAGAGTCCAACGATAAAGGGAAAATAGGTGTCACGAGAAATACTTACTGGTAGAAGTCAGCCTCTTTCACAGCCTCCTCGCACCTCTTTAGTGTTTTCGTGTGCTGGTTCTGGAGAGACTGCAGGTCTGCCATGGCTCTCATGCACTGACTTTTCAGACGCTCATAGTCATGACTGGCTTTGGAATTTGGCCTTAAGGAGAAAAACAGCCAGGAATCAGCCTTGTACAATAATGTGCTTGAATACAGCTCAGATAGTAGTATGTAAAAGACAGTGTTGACCTTCCACTTGTATGAAAAGAAGATAGGAAGAAAATGTCTGACTAACTGTAAGCAACATTTAAAAAAGGTATGCACCGATTTAAGAAACACAGCCTTTGTATCATCTGTTGCACAAGACACATCTGGTATCTAGAGCACATTAAACGTAATTAAGCAGCCAGTGTCAGTGTCATCTCACTGCAATTTAGAGTCTGCATTACTCCAGACAGCAGAGAATTAGTAGATGAAAACACGGCAGCCAGCAGTAAGGACACTGACATCATAGGGACTTTAAAAAAGGTGCACTGTGTAGGCATCAGTGGCATCTAGCAGTCAGGGTGCAGATTGCAACCAACTGAATACCCCTCTACTCACCCCTCCCATTCCAAGCATGTCAATGAGCTATGGTGTCCTTCAAGTACCATGAAAACACAAAAGCCCCTCTTTTAAAGCAAGTATTTGGGTTAGTGGACTCAGTGACGACGACCCGCTCCCTATGTAGGTATGAAGGGCTCATTTTAAGGAAACGAAAACACGATCATGCACACTGGAAACCTGAAAATGTATCAAACTCCTCTGGCATCCAAGGTAAGAGTCAATAGTCGGATCTTATGCAATTAATTTAGGCAAAAAAGCATCTCTGATCACAGTGGGCAGATTCATAGACAACAGCCAAATAAAAGTGTTACCAGAAGGTTTGAAAAAAACAAAACAGTAACAACTTGGCAGGCAGGCCAGGATTTGCACCTGCAGTCGTCGAAGGTGGTCCCGGGCGATGCCAACGCGAGACGCTTACGGAGCTCATCCCGCTCCCTGGTCACCTGGCGGAGCTGGAACAAGATGGTGTCCAGGTTGTCACCGGATGGCCGGTTGTCGTTGATGGCTGGGGGTGGAGAGGATGCTTCACCGTTAACGGGCGAACCTGCGACAGTGAGCACATTATCAGAGACTAGTACTATTGATCAAAACACACACTGGAAACAGATACATAGGTAGGCATAATGTATGTTAGCTCAGATGCTAATGGAGACAGATAACTTATTGAAGAGTACCCTTGCAACAAACGGCTGCATTAATAAGTAAAATTGTTTTGTTTTGCTCAACGCTTAAGGCAGCAACTGCCTGTTATATAATCTGGGCGGGGTTTTCCGTGACAATTTGTAGAAAATGATCTTGGCTTTACGAGGCTACACCATCTGTAATATCCGACATGAAAATGAAAGGCAGAAAAATGGGATTTGGAGATGCATCTCTGATACTTAACGTGTGGTATAAACAAAGGTAACCATTAATTATTTGATTACATTTGTAGCACTCATGTTTGGACTGCCAAGGCACCCAAGTCTTTATAAAGGAATAATAACTACATTTATAGCAGTTGTTTTGAAGGAGACTTACTTTTCCCTGGCCTTATGTATCTATAACAAGCTCTGTTCAATTCTGCCTGTCATGACAGAACACACCTGAATGATTTTAACAGCATAATATTAAATATAACAAGGACTTTATTTTTCAATGTCGGTCCTTGACACTTTGTCAAATAGACAGAATCTGACATTATACCTCATTAAAGAATCGGTTTCAGGGTTGTTTTCTTCTTAGAAAAGAACACCCACGGCAGGAAATCTGAGGATTATGTCAATATTTGGCTCAATGTTTGGCCTTTTTGGAGGTTTATGTAACACAGCTGAGTCATTTGGACCTTTGTCAAAACTAGAGAAAGGCAAGCATACTTTCCTTAAGGAAAGAGAAAGACATTGCGGAAGTGTTTAAAAGGAACAATAAAATTCCAGACTAAAACTAAGAAACTTTTCACAAAATGCAGCCAGTCCGACTTTTTTTTTGCACAGTTATGAGTGATTGGAGATAGTATAGAACCTGTCTGGCCTGGCGCACACACACACACACACACTTAGTCGTTATACATACCAACACTACTGAGGGAGCTGCTGCTTTCTGAGTCAGAGGGCATAGTGGAGAGAACACTGTATGTGGAACCTGCCAAGAGACAAAAGGCCAAGAGATACATTTAGCTATAAAACACTGATAGATTGATTAACCAATTACACATCAGCCTGAATTGATTGCCTATACAATGTGGAAAGGAATGAATATTACACAGTCAGCTGCATATTCCCTGCACATCTGTGCGTTAGATTTGGTGCAGGGGTTTTACTTGGAATAATAACTTCAACACTCCTTCTTAGCGGCTCTATATTATCACTCCAGACCACCGCCGTCATTAAACCTTCTTTCTCTCACTGTGCACTCTGCCTTGCTTTGATGTATAGTCCCTGTATGTTTCTGCAACACAGGCAGAATGTCACGGCTGAAATGGGATTTTCTCTTTTTATGTCAAGCACACAGAGAGAGAGAGAGAGAGAGAGAGACAGAGAGAGAGAGAGAGAGGGGAGAGAGAGAGGGGAGAGAGAGAGGGGAGAGAGAGAGAGAGAGAGAGAGAGAGAGAGAGAGAGAGAGAGAGAGAGAGAGAGAGAGAGAGAGAGAGACAGAGAGACAGACAGAGAGAAAATGGTTCTTTATCTGAATAGCTGTACACACTGTTAAGCTGGGGGATATTTAACACGGGCGACCACAATCCATAGGAGAGGCTATGCAGATCCCCATTATACTGCAGAGTTCCTGCTCCAAAAGGGCAACAGAAACATTGACAACACGGACAGAATGTTTCTAAAGACACATATTAGACTTGTGTTTAACGCAACGTACACCAAAACCTCCAATTCTATCCATATTTTTCAAGAGGAGTAGATGGGTTTTACCCTGATTTTATATTCTCACACATGTAAACTTGGTGTGTTAAGAGTCCCTTTTAGTGAGTAAATTAAAATCAATTCATACTTTTAGGACTGTAACTAATAAGTATCTCCATTATCTTATCTTCTACTGATTAATTTCTTGATTAAATTATTAACCATCAAGTTAAAAAAAGAAAGAAACGAGGTTAAGACAACGTCTTCAAATGTCTCGTTTCATCTGATCCAAAACCCCAAAGTATTTCATTTACATTAGTACAAACAGAACATCTTCACATTGGAGAAGCCAGAACCAGATACATGTTTTGCATGTTGACTGTCTGCAACTGATTCAATCAATCGACCAAATTTAAACTTGCATAAAAGCAGCACAGTGATGCACAGATAATGCTAATCTAATGTGATAAACGCACACCAAACACAGGGACAAAGTCTTCCTGTGTACAGGGTTTAAGAGAGCAGGGGAATGGAGGCTGGCTTTGTCAGCAGCAGGCAATAGATTGACACCAACTGTTCTAGATCTCCATCTCTGTCCTTGCCTCCCCACTGGGTTTAGCTACAACTCTGGCTCTAGCCCTCAATGTGTGACAAGGCCAAGCCTAATTAACTATGAGCTCTGTGCGACTGAGCCACTCCATCTTAGGCCCGACAGACAGAGGAGAGGGGGGCAAAAGGGGAAACCAGGGGAAGGCATAGAGCAGTGGAGAACAGATGAAAGGAGATAGTCTAACTAAGTCGCAAAAGAGATAAGGAGGGAGGGTGTTTGAGGGACAATGGAGGGAGATACCGTGGACAAAAAAACAAAACAAAAAAAAACAGAAAGAGGAGCAGGCAAAAAGGCTTTTAATCCGTTCTGACATTCCCTGATGCTCAACACTTTTACTCTGCGAAGGGCTCGGAGCAAACAGCTTTGATTTTTTCATATTGTTCCATCAGACGTGATGAGAACCACTCTGGGGCTGCACAGCATTAGTCCTCTATAATCAACACAGCTATGTGAAAGGTTCATGCTCATCTCCATGGCTGCATGGCAGAGCAAAAACTGACGTCTCACAGTAAAAGACGTGAGCCACCGAGAGGTATTATGCCATCTCGGCTGGAGGATTAAGTCTTCTTTCAGGAAAGCTCTGTGCCAGAAAAATCTATAAAATGTAGCTTTCTTGAATGTTGGATTTTGTCATTTGGAAACAAAAACACTCAGATAAATTAAAACCCCAGTAATCTCTGCCACAGAGGACACTCGCCAATAAAAAGGCGGCTATAACTCCCACAAACGGGTCAATTCCTGGACAATCCTCTGTATCTCACAACCTTATTTGTCTGAGAGGTTAAATATGTGCACACAAAGTCATGGGCTGATTAGTTAACCCCCGGAAGCGCACCAACAAATGCAGTATGGATTTGCATGTCAAATACAAGTCAGCTATCTGGCGGTCGATGGGTCAGCCGCATCAGACATTTTCAACAGGCTTTTAATCATCGATAGCAATTAGCACCAGCCACAATCGGGGATGCGGATCATTTGTAAACAGGTCCACTGCATTACTAAAGCAGGCATCCCTGGATCTGATAATCTACAGTGGGGTGGGGGTGGGAGGGAATCCACTGGTCTCTGCCAAAAAAAGCAGCCAAGACAGAGCAAACCTGAGAAATCATACCCAACTCTCACGTTAAAGTGTCTAACAGATGGATACATCGTGGCAGATTTCATGAGGAAGAATTAGACATGAAAGGAATAATGGGGAGTAAGCATACCGACTCCCATCAGGAGAAAATATTCCAGTGGAGGACCGAAGGCAACAGTAACAAACAAAGGCCTGTCGCTGTGATCTAAATAGGTCAGGGGAGTACTCGCCCTACCTAAGGGCTTCCAGCCCCAACCTCCCCCTCCTCTTCTTCTACTTTACTCCCCTCTTCTTTCCCTCCCCATCATGCGATGTGCTCAGCAACCAACAGTTGCTTCAGACAACCAGATTATGTTCTCCAGCACATAAAGCAAGATGACACACGTTGCCATGGTGAAACGGGATGAGAGGAATAGTAAATTCTGCAGTGTGGAGAAAAAGAATAAATGAGAATTGGGGAGGCTGTTGGAGGAGAGCCCTTATCAAAGAGAGATGCAAAGTCTGGCGTGTGGGAATAAATTATTTATCAGTTCCAGAAAATTCTCTTATCGGACAATGAGAGCGTCTCCCAAAACATAAAACTTGTATCATTGTCAGCGCGATTGGACTATGCTGCTGCTGCTGCTGCTATAAACTCCCTTTGTCATACCATGTCGACGAGCCTTAAAACTATGGATTCAGAGCCGCCACGGAGTCTGTTCCATTTCAAATAACATTAAAGACCTCATTTTCAGGACCACTTGGTACAAGAACAGCGTTAGTGATCCCAAAATAATACTGTGTGCTATTCTTTATTAGCCACTGTCAGCGAGAAGCAGTGATTATATTTTTATTTTTCAAACAAGAGGCGAGCAAAACCTAAATAGCCTTTGTGGTCAATCTCCTTTTGTGTCGTCAGCCTCACTGCCATTAAATTACAGAAGGGCAAATAATAGCAACACTAATAGTATGGTTGAAAAACCACCCACTCATTGTACAGTGCGCTTAAGTGAGGCTGAGGGATGTGTCAGCATTAATCTAGAGAGAATCTCAGACCTCTAAATCCTGGCTGTATGGGGGATGTAGTCTGAGTTAGTGATGCACACATTTCACCTACTCGGTCTCAATATCTAAACTCAGTATGTTCACAGATACTGGAGAGATGACAGGGAATTTGGGAAGAGATATAGATTGTTATGCAACAACGGTCCACAGCTGGAATAGAACCAGGGACGTTGTGATCATAGTATTTAACATGCAGGTATACAGTATATGCATTCAAAATGTTACTTAAAGTAAAATTATTATAGTATAGTACATTATAGTATAAAGTATTGGCAACATAATTAACTTGAAGCACTTTTTTTTATTTTAACTGCCTTACATACAGTCAGGTAGTATAATATATAACAATGTGTCACACTCTAAACTCATATGTTGTAAGGAAGATTATTATCTTCTGAAAAGTAACTATACCTCTGAAATAGAATGCAAAACTTTGTCAAATCTGCAGAGAAACACAATTTATATTCCCTTGTCAAATTCCCTCCCTATAATCTGGGATGTCCAGTAAACCATGTAGTGGGTCTCCTCTGGGGCAGGCAGTGACTCCACGGGCCAAGACTCCGGGCAGTGCGCCAGTGAAGGGGTAAAGGATTCATCATCTGATTTAAGGAGTCTACACTACGCATAAACATGAAGACATCCAACATGATGATTCCACGAGGCAAGATTATTCCACCGCACGCACATCTGACTCACAGCTCCGTGTCCTTTGGTCAAACCCTCCCACCTTTGTTTTACTCATAGGTCCAAGTCTATCATCTCAAAATAAAATCTGTTGTAATGCAAATTGAAATGCAAGATGCAGATGCAGCCTTGTAGTTATTTGGAGTGTGTAAACACTCTGGGACATGATGTGCATGAAAAACAAGGCAATGTGTAGAAGAAGACCTAAGAAAAAGGTCCTGGGCCTTCAACCCAGAAGACATGTCAGAACTGCTGAGCAGCAGTCCAAAAAAAGCCCCTTGAGTGCGATCCCGGCCTATTATCAGCACACCATAATGAGTTTCCTCTCTGTAAAGAGCCCTACGTCAGCATAAATGAGACATAATGTGGTTTTGAACAGCTTGCCTGTGCCATGGGTTGGGTCAAAAGAAAAAAAAAAAAAAAAAAAAAAAAAAAAGGTGAAAGATGTCTGCAACATGTCCTCCAAATGCTTTGCTACTAACTGTAGCTTAGTACTAATATGAGCCAAAACTCTGCCAAAAAGCCTGTCTGTGTAGAATAAACCCACTGCTGGAATTTGGGCAATCTTTGTGACATTCCTTTCATGTTTAATCACAGAGGAGGCGATCTTGCTTCAGACCGCATTGTCATAGTATGTTGAGATAATTCAGTGATTAAACTGCACACACATTATTTTTTTTTAAAGATCTCCAAGAGAAGGGAATCTTGTGTAGAAGAAAAGAGACTCATATGTCTGACAGGTGAATCACTCGGATGCTTCAAATCAACCAAGCAGACAGGAACCACTCATTCAAAAGTCTAAAAAGAAAAGAAAAAAAAGAGGAGGTACCAAATGCAACAATTGTCAGCATCACCATCATTGGTTGGGAATTAAAGGTCAAATTTGACCAAGCATCAAGTGGCCTCTCCTGAGATTTGGAGGAAAAATGCCTGCAGGTGTAGGGAGGACAGATAAAGAGTTAGAGAATTAAACATATGGAGAGACAAGGCAAACAGAGAGTGGCAGAGAAAGCTAGGGCACCAAAATGGGAGGAGAGGAGAGATATACAGAGAAGACAGCAGAACAAAGCAGCAACAAAAAGGCCTGCTAGAGGTGGGGGGTGGCAAGACAAGAGAAAAAGCTGTTTATTTCCATGACTTCATAGCACTGGTAAACATTTAGAGGCTGGCATTTCCTTCTACCTTGTGGGGTAATTAGAAAGTGGAGGAACATGTGTAAAATGGTGATGAAGTCCTATTCCACGGTACAGCCTCTTAGCTGTGCATCGCATATTCAAAGTGTAGAAAACTCTGCCATCAGATATTAATGCTAAAGTAAAACAAAAATGCACATATTGTACATTAAAAGCATGTTGTGTTAGAGAACAACAGAATTACGCTAGAGCAATAACACCAATGACCCCGTGAAAGTACTGGAGGTCAAGACTGCATCTCCGGCCTTAATGAGATAGATTTATTGAGCAGCATTTCTGAAAAGAAATCCTATACCATGAACACTGCCAGATACAACTCAACTGAGGCCACAACTGATAGACTAGTTATTTTTTCAATTGTTTAAAATGACCAACAGTCTTAAAACCCAAGTACATTCAATTTACACTGATAATCAATTATTGCACTACTCTGACTTTAATGTCTTTTCTTTATATTTATCTTGTTTACTGTATATAATATGTATATATGTTCGACGAGAGCAATGTGTAACCAGAGTCAAATTCCATGTATGTGTACACACACGGCCAATAAAGCCGATTCCAAATTCTTCTGATTCACGTCAAATGAGATGAATACGTTGCATTTGTAATACCTTAAATTAGTTTTACTGTCGATCGGCCGCTTGTTTAATCCACCGATCGTTCCAGCACACTATTACCTTGCTTACAGTCACAATATAACTTGGCCCATTTCAACTGAAAGCCTGCATTGCTGCAGGTTGTAGAGACACTGCGACGTAATTAAACTCACACCGACAACTCATAAAATGCGTGATCTACTCAAAAGCACCTAAGCAGGAAACATTCGCTTAACGGCAGATGAGTCGATGGCTTCCTCGACACACCGAGAAGGGGAATTAAGTCAGACTAGATGTGCAAAGAGTGGTGAGGGGAAAGAGAAAGGAGTTATGAGGTGAGTGACAGTGTGCGTCACAGGGTGACAGACACCGAGAGAGAGAGAAAGAAAGTGAGGGCAGGTCCTACCCATGGGAGATATTTAAGAGCAGCGGTCGTGACGACAACGTCAGGGTCATAATTCAGTCTGTCTGTCCACTGTGGTTTATGGAGTGGGACAGAAACTGGTTGACAGAGAGGAGAGCAGCAGCAGCCCCCCCTCCAACAACACACACACAGGCCTATGTCCTCGGCTGCTGTACACAGAACAAGCTGCTGACCGGGCACTTTGGGCCTGCTCAACAAAAGGCCTGTTGTCCCCCTCTCTCTTGCTCCCTCTTTCTATCACCCTCCTCTGTCTCTCTGGCATGTCCCTCTCTCTGTTTAAGTGTGTGGAGAAACGAAACCACTCAGTGGGGGGAGAGAGAAAAACATAATGAGTCAGAAAAGCAAGAGAGAGAGAGAAAGTTAAAAAAAAGGGATGGACGCCAGTGAGTCAGAGAAAAAGACAACAAACAAAAAAAAAAAAAAAAATCACAGGAACGAGAAAACAGAGTCAGACCATGAGAAAATAAAGCCAAACAGACAGCAGAAGAAGAAAGATTGTAGACGCTGCATCGTGTCAGGCAGGATTGCGTTGCCCTCCACTCGGAGTGACTTTAACTCAATGTAACAGGCCTCTGAAAAGAGTGGGGATGTGCAGGTACATCTCTACTACTACTCTAATCCTCCAGGTATAGTTTCCTCCTGCACAACTCAGATTCTGGAATGAAATCAGCCACTGGGATTTATATAATTAAAAAAAAATGGTTTAAGAGCACAGAAACGTGCGCTGCAACGTCACTTCAGTCATACCTAATATGAGAGAATGAGCTTCACTGCAGTTAATCAGAGTTGGAGAATTAAAAAAATTAAAAAGAGTGAGCCACATTCGCATTGATGCACAAAACAGGCTACATAATGAATGATTTGTTTGCATGTTCTCTGCAGCAAATGAGTTGGAATTTGCCAGCAAAACACTAATAATTTACAGAGCCTGAGCTTTCAACAATTGCCCATCTGTATACTTTTCCTTTGGGGCGAGGATGTTTCTTTGGAGTTTGGATGATTTCATAACATGTGCGTGTTTAGAGGCTCAGCTGGCAAAGGAGGCGTATCGGAGAACAAGAGCAGGCAGGCAGCATTAGACGAGGATGAGTTGAGAGCAGGTTGCTATCAGCAAGAATCATATCTCATAACTCATCAACACTCCAGGTCTTCTTCACACAGCCTGCGTCGTTCACAGACTCGGGGATCTGAAGAGTTCATCCCCCTGAGCCGCGTCTACTGGCCTCTTTGGACCCGGAAGTACCACACTCGGTTTCTCGGTTAAAGTTAATGACTCCCCTGAATATATAATGAAAAAACACAACACTTCAGTCCAAACAGAAGAGGTCAAGAGCGTGGCGGTAGTGCAGAGGACTGTGGACGCATGATAAAGCGTGTCACACAGAGAGGAGAGCAGGGCCTAATCCTCTGTTGAATAACCACAGGCTGACTTGCCAGGCTCACTGCTGGTACTAACACTAGTACTGGGCAGGTCAACGCAGAGGCCGGGCGCTACGGTCTATTATAAAAAAAAAAAAAGGCGTGTGTTGAAGCCCAAATCCACATTGCCACGTCCAGCTGCTCACAGGTAAACAACTGTGAGCGTATTTCAGGTTGAGTGTTATTCCGCAGCAGTGCACTCAATACAAGGAAGTAATAAAGCTTGAGGAAGCATTAGAGATCCAGTCAGCAGAGCAGTAACACACCGACTCAGCATTACCTGCTACGGTCCGCTTGATGGTAGTAGACAGAAGCACGCTACAACTTGGCAGCTGTAAACTATAGATCACATGGTGTTTTTAAAATACGCAGACACGTCTCTTTGAAATAAAGCTTTAAAATTATCCGCAAGACAGCCGAACTGGTGGTTTTATATGTGGAACGTCTCAAAGAGGAGCGTTGCTCTGCATCTCCTCCCCACTTTTGGATCTCAAGGCTCATCCTGCATTCAGGCCCTCGGGGCATGACGCTGGCTGCGAGTAAGCCACTGGCTTCAGTCATTCACACAAAGTAAAACAGGCAAAACTAGATAAGGCTTTTACACTTGGTTTCCTTTTGTCTCTGCAGCAGCAGCAACAACAACCAACACCGCTGACATGGAGGCAGTTGCTTCTGCAAGGACAATGCAAATCGAATGACTATGATGAATAATGGGAGAAAAATCTGGTTAAATAAGAATACAAAATAGGTGGACTGGTCTCAACCATGCTTTAGGTCCGTATGCATGCATGCATGAATGCATGCATGCTGCACACAAACACACACACACACACACACACACACACACACACAGGTCGATATGGACCAACATGTCAGTGGTACAACTGTTGTCATGGAAACAGGTTACCTAATGTGCCATAACCATAGCATGCCACTGATGACAAATTGGAGCTAATGGTGTTTATCAATATATTTATCCTGGGTTCTCTCTTAACGATGAAAACATTTACCATACCTGGCCTTCTGTAATCTCTGGGTTGCAGTGACTGGCTTTTTTTGGGGGGGTGGGGGGAGGTGGGGGCAGCATGGCTGAAAATAATGACAAAATAGTCCTTGGCAGAAATAACCACAAGCCGTGCAATGAGCCTGCAGGTCTTAGTGAATATTCAGTTTAAAGATGCAGTCTCGTGCATCATGACGCCTGCTGCATCCAACAGAGCGTGTGCTGTTGCACTCAACACTACACATGTGGAAACGCTGTGGCGAGGGACGGCGTCGCTTTGCCCTTGCAACCTTCACGTAAACCTCCATTACCATTTCATACAGATTTCGGTTAATAATAAATCAGGCTCCAACGCCTCTCTGTTGTGCAGCCATCCACACACACACACACACACGCACGCACGCACGCACGCACACACACACGCACGCACGCACACCCGGGGCTTCTTGGGCCAGACCACCCAGCTTGTAAGCTTCTCGCGGAGAGAGGGCTACGCTGAGGCCGGTGCACTCGTGTTTTTATACATTTTATTGAGCTCCCAGTGAAAGCCCGTTGAAGGAGTAGCTCGAGCCCTTACCGGTGGTGTGGTCCACGGGTCCGCCGCCGTTGCTGCTGCTGCTGAACAGGGCAGCGTACAGGTCAGGGTATGCCTTCTCCAGGGCCACACACAGGTCGAGGAAATGGTCGCTCTCCTTGTTCATCAGCATCTTCAAAAGGTGGTCCACTTTCTCTGCGCTGGACGAGCAGTTCTGGTCCAGCTCGAACCTATCGAGCTGGCTCAAGGTGCCGGAAACTACGAGCAGCTCGATGACTCGGTCCGCGTCGGTTATGGACTCCAATAAGTTCTGGTGGCACTGGTCGAGCAACTCTTTGTGCTTTGGCTCCATGGCTATCCGCTGTAGTTCCGTAGCTTCCCCAGCTAACCCGGACGGGTCTAAGTGGATGCGATATCCTTCCACCGAGCGAAAGTACCGAGCGACTGTTCAACTTAACTCCGGAGCCACCACGGCATGAGGTTGCACGGGAGATCTTTTTTTATAGCATATTGGAAAAGGCACAAGAAGCCATATTTGTTGCCCAAGGCTGTTGACTGCACTAAACAACGATACATTTTTCCATCTTACTCGTGTGTGGCAAGTTCAGGTCGTCGTCTGCTTCCGCTCGCAGCCCGCTGTAGCCGAACACATTGTCCTCCTCTTGTGTATCATTTAAGGCGCCCTTTGACGACCCAAGTGCTGGGAAAACTCACGTAACTCCGCCGATGAGCCACAGTTACACTGTATCCTCCGCCATGTCTGAGCAACTCAGCAGCTGCTGCCCGCTGTCAATCAACGTGCAGCACTGTGACCATATAAGGCGAAACGGGGCGTTTTATTTTTTTACAAAAACACACCTATTTCATCAATGGGCGTACACATCGCCCTCGTAGTACGTCGAATATCCCAGGCGAAGAAAAAAATGAGAATGGAGAAAATTTGCATGAAAATAGAGATTTATCAGAAATATAGTGGTAAAGGTGGGTAAACTATTACCTAATCCAGTAAAGCAACCATTTATATTCTAAAATATTTCCATTTCTATTCTAAAATGTTTTCATTCTCTACAGTGGTGGAATGTAACTTACACATTTACTCATATTTGAGATAAGTGTATATTTGATCAATATACTTTTGATTGCATTGCACTTTACAGTTAACTTACTTTCCAGATTTTTATTACATACATTGAATTATTATTAAATAAATGATCCAATACAGTCTATAATAGTATAGCACTCAATGGAGCACTTTTTTCTGTTTAGTGAGTATTTTCACTTTTATACTTTATATACATTTTACATTTTCAATGCAGGACTTTCACTCGTAATGGCTTATTTGTGTATTTCAGTATTTCTTCTTTTACTAAAGGGTCTGAACACTTCTTTCACCATGGTTATCTGTTGTTATATTTGTGTAAATTCCAGTGTGATGCAACTCACTATATCACCACAGATTTACATAATAATACAAAAATTGTAATAATTGTTGATGAACCAAGCAATAGTGATCCTTTCATCATACTCCTTTCATTTAATACGGACACATCCAATCACCCCTCACTGATTACATCAAGTCTTCTTCTAGGAAAAATGCTAATGCAGTAATAAAGATACAAGGGTTTCATTCAATCCCTTGCATAATACTTGATGCAAGGACTGCTACAGGCTGCTACAAATTCTAGAGCTGCATTGCAACCAATTTCAATGTACTACATCTGTGTGTTGGATTAGATAGAAGAGAGCAGTGAGCCATATGAACAAGCAATATGTGAGGTTGACAATTGAAATGTGTGTTTGAGTAGGATTTGTGAAATATAATATGATGATGATGGATGCACTCAGCTTCCAGTCTGCGGCTGAATAAAGATTGTTGGCACAGAGGCAGGCGTCTGCAGGCATACCTCTCAAACCGTGACCTTATTCATACATGCACTGAATCTCATTGTGACATCTACAACTCTCTCTCCCCCTCGCTCTCCCTCTCTGACATGCTGGCTCCGTATAGCCTGTGGAACCATGTGCTGTCCCTTTAGATGAAAAATTAATTGCAATTCATTCATATCAAAGGGATGCAGGTCCCTACTACTGACACAGATTGGACGTTTGTGTCTGTATCCTGTTTCTGGGGACACACATTTGAACACATTTGGTGCTTTTTATCTTGGGGGTATGAATTAGTTTATTATTTAAACAACAAGGGGTTTTTCTCGCTGTCTGATAATTTACTGAAATTATATGTTGTAATTATATGTTATAAAGCAGATCTGTTTGTCAGCCGGGATCAGGCTCGATAATAGCTTTGTGTTTTATTCAGGAGACCGTCAGCATTATTTATTCTGGTGAAATTGACTAAATCTGAAAATGTTGCTAACGGGGAGCTGGCTAGGTGGCATCACTATTTCACCTCACAACTTTACAAGCCATTCACTTTTTAATCACTTTTATTTACTGCATCTACATAATTAACTGTATATCTATTTATTTATTTTTACACCACCTTGGAAGACTGGACAACACACCCCAACAAATTAATGTAATAAATAATAATAATACAAATATGACAAAGGAATGAGGAATAAATTAAACAAAAAATGACAACCACACGGTAAAACAAGATTTTACAGCGATTCTGTTATTTTTGAGTTGCAGCTATCAAGTTATATTTCTTGTAGTGATGCTAGATTTCCTATTATACAGATTGAGATGTTTTGCTCTAAGCAACAGGAAAGCAACAGCGTGGGCACCAGTGAGATTCAGATCTCTATTTCGAATGCCCAAAACTGCCAGACTTGGCTGTGGGTCTATGGCGTTGTCACGCATGTAGAAGAGTGTTTTGCAGACCATAGCCCAAAATAGTTTAATATTTGGGCAGGCCCAAAATGAATGAGTAACAGTTGCTGGGTCTCAGTTGCACCGTTGCCACGTAGGGTTGAGTTGGGCAAGCTCACCTCTGGACAGATGCAATCTATGAAATATTTGAAATGGGATCAACCTAATTGTGTTTTTAAGAAACATTTAATCTAAAGCCAGCATTTCCCTACAATACCTTCGACCTCTAGGCATGGCGAGAGGATTCCCAAATGATTAGGTCAGCTATAGACATTACATTAATCAATTCATGGTTTTTAATTAACAGTCAAATACACAGCCTTGAGCTGCATGCCAGCAACAGATGGAGGTTTCTGATCATAATGATATCAAAACTAAAATCTTGGCAGAGACATGCTGAAACACTTTGAAATTACCGTATGGAAATCATAATGATGCCTAAATTATCCTCTCAAAACTGATATAATCTTCATTAAAATTCTAGTTATTGTAATCTTAACATCTATCTCATGCCCTTAAGCCTTTTCTGGTCAATTTTAACAGGGTGTGATCAAACATGATTCTTCTAGCATGGCGGCTACCCAAGGATCCCTGTGGCAGCACTGCACACATGCTAGACTTGTCTAACGTGACCAAGGCAGCTTTATGGATGCCATCAATTCCTCGGGCTCCCCCCCTCCTCACCTCACAGAGTTATTGATCATAGTGCAGTTAACTCACACATGCTACTGTAGCCAGCGGAGCGCAGAGCCACGTCTCTACAGTCAAGTGTGTTCGACAGCATTTTAAGTAAAGCCAACGGGGCGTAATAATCCACGGAGAGCTCCATGTGCAGCCACAGACCCCTCAAGGAATGATAAATGATGTATGTGTATTGATTGAGTAGAACGGTGTGCATTTAAGGGTCACCAGACTTCCATGACAATGACAACTTCCTGTGACAATTTTTATTGATCTAATTCCCTCTGATAATGATCTATATTCTTCCCAGCTGAGCATTTGTATGGAACTCTGCTTGTTGGGTTGGACTGAGACTTCACTGCCCTCTACTGGCGGACTGAGTCTATTACCAAGTGCTGACCATCAGAGCAGACATGAGAAGGTCATGACAGTTTTGGAAGATATTATAATTGGTTAATGTGCCATCTGATGAAAATTGTTTGTATTATACCTCGGTATTCATTTGCTTGTTAACCAGTGAAGGGATATAGTATACATTGCTTTCAATTTTAGAGGGACATATGCATCCTAATAAGACCTTCCAGCGTGAGCGCTCAATATTTATTTTCTGAGACTCAAAAAGATACAATCACCAACAATTTAAGAAATGTGATGCTGAGTTTTACATGCAATAACAGGAACTAAGAGTAAAAACACAAAAAAACATCTGATGTAAACTATGATGAATGAAAAAAAAGAGGGTAAACTAAATATAGAATACCTTATGCAATTGCAAACATGAACAGACAACTTTGGTGCTAAGCTGCTATGTATTTGATGTGTCATACTTTATTCAGCATTGCTGAACGATACAAAATTAGCTGATAAACAGAGATCATTAGATATCTGAAAATATTTGGCAAAATTGATATAAAACATTGTAAAAATATAAGAACTCTAATTTTTATCTGTTTCAAATCTATTGTATGGTCATGTATATTCAACCCAAATATCCAGCAAAGATATCACCTGTGAAAAAATATACAACCTTTTCGTGCATACTATATTTAGAAAAGAAACAAAACATAGCAATATATACTAGATTCATTGCATTGCGAGTACTGGCATGGCATGCAGGTTTGTAGTTTATGTATAGTGCATATAGATAAGGCTGGGAACAGATATTTATAGAACAATTCTATAATGTAGTAGTCACTGTTTCGTTCTCAGTCACTGCCCCCACAGAACTTCAGTAGGAGTTTCTTGTAGTCTCCGGATGTGTCTCCCTGTCAATAAAACAAATGAGTCAGCAAATTATTCAGACCCATGTCTCCAAAAATAAAAATATATATATATATATATATATATATATATATATATATATATATATATATATATATATATATATATATATATATATATATATATATATATATATATACATACATACATACATACACATATATATATATACATATATATATACATACATACACATACACATACACAAGAAAAATACTATAGAAATATTAAATTAATATGATAAAAATATGTACAAGAAACAAATAATAAAATAAAAATGCTATAGGATGATACTTACAGAAATGTGCGTGTACAGCGACTTGCCGTAGTTTTTGACATACTCCTGGCGAATATCCAGCATGTCAACCTCGGAGCGGGAGACCATGATCCGGATCAGGGTTGTGTCTTTAGTTCCAGCGCCCTGAATTCATTCACACATGCACATACACACAATGAATGAATGATTAGTTAAATATTATGGTACATTTATTTGGTCATATATAGAAGATTACTGTCCACAAAAGACAGGGTTTCTCACCTTCATGGCCTTGTAAAGTCGCTCAGCAAAATAGGCACTTGTGTTCTTAATACACTTCACTGGAAAAGAAAATACTTCCTTATTACCAAATCCAGCACAGTGTACTCTCATTTTGTCTCTTTCGTTTTCATACCAAACAAGATCACTTAATTACTATTAAGTGCGGTGTAAAGAACACTGTTATAATATCCATCACTGCAAAGTAAGGATGATGAAGACAGCAATACTTTACTAAAGTGACATCTGAAAATTGAACTATGAAAAAAAAACAAATAAAATCAAGCTATGCGTACACAAAGAGAATATTACGCGATGGCGGCAAGCCAATATAAAGCAGCATTAATCAATATTTTCACATTTCATACAATTACTATATGGACTCTGAAGGGAGTGTCACTCGTAAGGATTTACCTATAGAGGATTATCTGAGGCTCTGCCTGTGCTTTTAAGCCTGTTTGAGCCCAGCACAGTTACCGTCTGTTTGAGACTATTTTCTTCAACCCAACACTCCCCCTGCCAGCAGCAAACACGCTCTGCTGTGCGCTACCTAGCTGATGTAGAAAGTTGAGCATCTAAAAGAGACCACTTTAGTTACCACCAATTCCTGAGAAAAAAAATCTAGGCTAGAAGGAGAATTAATATTAGATTTAAATTAATCAGGTGGCAGGAAACATGGCCGCCATAGAGGGATGCCACTCTGTGTCTACTAAATGTTAGACATAACTTTGTGATATGAAGGGCTGCGCTTGCCAGCTTGTTTCTGGGATTATCCACTAGTGGCTACATATTGATTATTGCACCTTTATTTCAACTTACATTTAGAAAAAAAGTAAATATGAATTCAGAAACAAAAACAGAAGAGTGAAACAAAACAGCTTAAAAACCAATGGCAAACATAACACACTGCACTGCACCACCACACAATGAAATCGTATGGAAGGGTGTGCAAAACCATTGAAAGGATTCAAATAAACCACATCTAAAAACCGGTTACTGTACCATAACCCTGAAAGATTTTGGGGAAAAAAAGAGGGAGGGAAAAAGAGATTATGCAACAGCGCCCCTTCCTCCAGTTCTTTTTTAAAAAATGCATTAAGATAGCCGTCATACAAAGTGTAACACAATGAGCATGGAAAATGTTGAATGATTGAACGTAATGTCAAATATGTGCTGCGTGTACACTTGTCATTAACTAATTATGTGAAGCTGATTCTGACTCATATTACATGGGTGTGACCTGTGTGTGTGTGTGTGTGTGTGTATATGTGTGTGTGTGTATATGTGTGTGTGTGTGTGTGTGTGTGTGTGTGTGTGTGTGTGTGTGTGTGTGTGCATTCTTACCCACTGCCAACATGCCACTCTCAAGGTCTCCGGACATTTCCCTGTTGAGGCTCTTCTCGATATCCCTGCCACACATCTGCTGGTACTGAACAAACACTACACACACACACACACACAAACATGCATTCACACACCATCAGTAACACAGATAACAAGGCACTAAAGTTGCATTTGGGGCCTGATTCTTAATTATCCTTGAATGTATGTTAGATATTTAACCATATGTTAGTTTATGCTTGTGAACATTGTTATGGGAAAATAGTGTTGTCATGTTGTGGGTTTAATAGAGTTTAAATTGAATATGTCTCCGTAGACAATACCTGCTTTGAGATGGGGTTTGCTCCGAGCACACAAGATAGCATTAAACTTGGACTCGTCTGTTCCAAGCTTGTTTTCTCCAGCAGCATACAGGGACTATAAGGAGAACCGCAATGCACACAGGTTGGCATGTCTTTGCAATCAATAGATCTAGTAATTAACAATATAACAAAAAAACAAGTTGCAGATAAATCCTCAAACATTAATCATTAATGAGTTACCTTACCTGAGCATCTTGTTTAGCCAGAGAGATGTCAACATTCGGCCGCTCGTCACGATTACCCTGCAAAATACAGGTCATCATATTCCTAAGTAGATGCTAAGAGACAAGTATACAGGCAATTAATTTGTATCATGTATATGTACCTGTGCGAGAGAGATCAGGAGCCTGCGGAAGTGACCTGAAGTATCCCCACTGATGGCATCCTCCAGGGACTTCTTGTGTTCTGTAATAGTAAAAAAAATATATGAATGGAACCAACATAAATGCTGAACATGGCTTTAATACAAAGACATAGGTTCAAGTAACAGTGACTTTTGAAGGCTGATCATTAATATTGTTGGATTGAAGATGTTAATAATGTGAATATTTTCTTTAACACACATTATACAACTAAATTCAAATTATAAGGCACTAAAGATTTTCTGATATACTAGCAGCTTCTCAGCTTCAAACTAGGACCCTGTACATCAGGGGTCTCAAACTCAATTTGGCTTGTGATCTCATAGGATTGAAACACTGAAAGCGCAATATTTTTGAAAGTTTACTTATTTATTTACTTTTACATTAATAACATATTTTCGTCATACTTAACAAAAAAAAAGGCAACCAGCAGTTTATTTACATATTTATATTAGCTTTTAACAGTGCAAACATATTTGATTTTTTTTTTTTTTTATAACTTATTGAAACATTGCACCGAACCAACAAATGCACTGAATACTTTTGTACTTTATTCTATTTCTTGCCAGACACCTGGCAGCGCTTCTGCTCACACAGCTGAGCACATTGACCCTGATCCAGGTCAAAGTGAAACCCTGATCCAGGTCACAGTGAAAACCTGATCCAGGTCACAGTGAAACCCTGATCCAGGTCACAGTGAAACCCTGATCCAGGTCACAGTTGAAACCCTGATCCAGGTCACAGTTGAAACCCTGAGTACAGCTTCACGATAGGCATCACTTAGCCTGGACCTATACTTGCATTTATTAAAGTTCATAGTCGAGAAAAGTTTCTCACACAGATATGTGCTTCCAAAAAGGCACATTACGAACACTTTTGTCTGCTCAGGGAAGGATGGAGGCAATTCTCTCAGAAATGGTCCAGTCATGTCTGTTGTCCTTGTGCCTCTCTGACTTTAGCTTTTAGACCACTGTTGCACTGCAAGTCAATACGTTCCATTTGCAACATACTCGGGACACTCTCCACATCCTGAGAAGGGGTCTGCAAACAGCTGCCCCGCGTAACCGGCTCGCTTCTTATCCAAAACTGCCCGGTCAAAATTTTAATAGAATTTTGTTTTTTATTTCAATTGTAAATTACGGGGTAGTTTGAATTTATATGAAGAAACAAAAATGTGCGGCCCGGAAAAATGATAATTGTAGCATTATGTAGCGGGCAGTTGGGAGGGGGGCCACTAGTTTGAGACCCCTGCTGTACATACACATGACAAATAGGGGTTTCAATAAATAAAACAGAAGAGTTAATTGCACATTGTATAATGTCTTTCTGTAGTGCAGTTATGAAACCTTGATTTTAATGTGCATTAAAAAAAAAAATGTATAGTGGTACCCAAATCTAGATAGACTGATCTTATCCATGAATGCAAGAGAACATGTTTAATCCAGGTTTAAGAAGCTGTGTGATAGAGGAGATCACAACAGTGCCCTGAGGCATCTCACCTTGTTTGAAAATACGGTTTATCTCCTTGATTTCAGCGTTGGAGCGAGAAGACAAGATCTCTATGAGACAGGCTTCATCGGTTCCAGCCCCCTATTAGGAAGACAGAACAATGATAATTTAACAACCTCATCCTCTGGCCCAATAGCAGTACAACATTCTTCCAGTTTATTTCTGTTCAGTGAATACTATTGCAATTATTTACAACACTTTATAATAATGCAACATGTATATATCCTAGCACACAAAAAATAACATATTTTTAAAATGTAAACTACATAATAACCTGGAATATATTTTGACAGAAAGATAATGAAAATGATCGATTGGTTTTGTTCTTTTGAGTTTTTACCTTCATGGCACTGTAGAGCTCAGAGGCATCGAACTCCGCTGGGGTCTTCAACGTGGCCATGACCAGCTTTCTGAAGTCTCCAGACAGTTCTGAGTGTAGGTCCTTAACCAGATCCTGAAAATAGAAACATACTTGGCATAACTCAAAACCTTCATAAACTACTGGTGTAAAAAAATCACAACAAGAAGCTGTGAGGCATAGCTTTAATGAGCTCTGTGGACATCCAACCCCCTCAACATTTTACTGGCAGCACTAGCAGCTGTTGTGTGCTAGTCACCATTATGCACTTCTAGTATAATGCATACTGAGCCACCTGGAATTAGATAGTGAGAAACAGCTAGGGGAAGGAACGTTACCTTCCCGTAGGCTGTTTTGTAGGCTCGGAGCAAAGGCACACGCTGCCTATTGGAGCGACTACCCAGTAGCTCAATGATGGCTTGCTCGTCAGTTCCTGCACAGAAAAGCCCACAATGTCAAATCATAATGAGATGACAGATGAAGAAACATGTCAAAATGTCTAATTCAAAACAGTTCTTATGTACCTAAAAGTGACATTTATACTTAAAATGACAAATATCTTTCCAAATACAAAAGCTATGATCTAAAAACATTTAAGGCTGCACGTCCTTGACTAATGGTCTTTGACAATTAATAACAGGCAGCCAAAAATATATAAAGTTGAGACACAACTTCCACAATGGATGACATCCAGTGAATCATGTGCATCCGGAGGATATTATCAAAATATCCGCCCATAGCACTCACCAAAGCCCTTCATGGCCTTCCTCAGGACCTCCGAATCTCTAAGTTGGTCAGCTCCAGGAAAGTCCTTGATTGTTCCCCTGAATCCTCTCTGAGATAACAATACAGCAATTTCCACAGTTTTATTTTACCCAAAATGTAAAACCGCTATAGACATTATATTTTTACATTTAAAAAAATGTGTTCTTTCAGTGTTTCTTACATTGATAGCTGGAGCTATTGGCATTCCTCCTCCTCCTCCGCCTCCGTAGGCTGGCATGGATGGATTTGGGGAAGGGGCCTTAGGGTAACCTGGCATAGTAGTTGGTGCTCCTCCATAACCAGGCATTGGCTGCCCAGGCTGACCAGGATAGGCCATCCCTGGGCCTTGAGGGTGTTGTTGCATGTTCCCTCCTGGCTGTGGGTACAGGCCATATGACTGTTGGTTAGGAAAGGGGGCACCATACCCACCAGGCTGAGTAGCAGGTGGGTACCCCCCAGAGGCTGGGGCGAACATGGACGGGTTTTGAGTAAAACCACCCATGCCTGCAGTGATCTGGTTGGCCTGCGATTTAGAAAGATTGATGTCCCATAATATGTACATTTGAAGAGTATATCATGCAAAGCACAGGTAGCCGGTCACACCTTTTTTGGATTAGCTTTAGATCTATGTGTCATATTTATGGAATGAATCAATGTTTTACAAATTTCAAAATAAATGCCTCTCATCTTGGATCAAACGTAAAATGAGAAACCAAAGTCAATTCTCCTGATGTTTTGAACTTCTTTCAGGGACACAATGCATAATCATCCAAATAAAGTGTGGCCATGCTCTTAAATAAGATGGAAATGTATATAACAGATAATGACAAAACAACATAAACAAGACAATGACTCAGAAAAGTAAAAGGGATTAAGACAAAGCTACATTCGAGTGATAGGTTTAAGAAGCATGAATAAGAATGAAGTATGGGATCTGTTTTTCTCATGCAAGAGATCTAGAAAAAGAAGCAGATGTTTTGAAAAGTCTTACCGTAAAGTAAAAAGATGTGATATTCCATGAACGGCTGTGTAATTAATTCTAACTGGAATATTCAACGCAATAATCTGATGAGGTTGTAATTTTTATATATTTAGAATTTTCTGGGTGCAGGTTATTTTTTAAGGCTAAACTTACCATGCCAGCATTGTATCCAGGGTTGGATAAGTTTCCAAGACCAATCGTGGGATATCCACCAGCAGGGCCACCTCCCCAACTGCCTGCAACAGAAAACAAAGACAAGACTGTTCAGGAAAGCCGGCATGCATTTTGCTCCTATATGCCTAAAATAATTGAGACAGGAATGACCCATCTTACTGGAACTTCCTTTTTCTCACTATCCAACGAGTTAACGGGGAGGTGAAAGAGAGCTGCACAGAGAATGGGAATACTATGTGGAAGATAGTGTGGGATTTCCTTCTCTTAGCAACAGTAGATGTCTACTTTGTTTCTGAGGGGGAAAAATGTACTCTAGTCTCATAGACCCTGTTGCCGACAAACACAACATAACTGACTCGCCCTTTCTAAGATAGGCACCAGAATACTTTCACTTCAACTTACTTTTTCTGCAAGTACTTTTAATTCATCTAATGGGATGATTGGAGTATGTCGCTCTTTTTTTGCTTGATGAGAAAGTGTGACAGTGCGGCATGATGGCTTACCTTGTGGTGGTGCCTGTGGGTAGCCTCCAGCCTGCTGTGGAGGATAGCCACCAGCCTGAGGAGGATAGCCTCCAGCCTGAGGAGGATAGCCTCCAGCCTGTGGAGGGTAGCCACCAGCCTGTGGAGGGTAGCCACCAGCCTGTGGAGGGTAGCCACCAGCCTGTGGAGGGTAGCCACCAGCCTGTGGAGGGTATCCACCTGCTTGAGGAGGATAGCCACCAGCCTGAGGAGGATAGCCTCCAGCCTGAGGAGGATAGCCTCCAGCTTGGGGAGGGTAAGCCCCAGGCTGAGGTGGGTAGGCACCAGACTGTTGTGGGTATCCCGGGTAGCTCATGGCTTTAAGCATAAAACAGAACGGTCAATCAAAGGGCTGCCAAACATGACCAATTAATACAAATTTAAGAATCATCTTGGGCAGCCAACTAGACAAAAAGGGTAATTTATCTGTGGGTGAAGCAAAATTAGATATTAACCCTTAGATATTAAAGGTATATTGAAGGCAATCCAGAGAGTTGAAAACACACACAGCGATAAACCTGTATCAACCTGCCCCCTCTCGTCCAGGGCAGAATTATTGCCTGACCAAAACATGAATAAACAACATTTTCCAGAACTAGCACTCGTCTATAGTCTGCTTTAAAAAATGTAGATCTGACTTATAATATGTATATAGTTTGTTGTTATACAGGACATTAAATAATAGTCCACTTTTTCTGTAAAGTCCTTTGACTCAGTCTAATGCTTTGTAAATGCCCCCATATACACTCACCAGTCTTTGCTTTTGAATGTAGCAACGTAAGTGTCACTCTTTATTACATGAAAGTTGGATCACAGCCATTTTTAGGTGAGTGGTGAGGAAACTTTCTTTTTGGTCAAACTTAGTATGAAAAGCCTGTGTTTCAATGTAACTGCTTGTTCCATGGGAAGTCTGACTTCAGTGGAACAGTCTTCCCTGCTTTGCATTTTATGGACACAGAATAAAGAGATGTTGCCGTGTTTGAATAAGCACGCAGAGCAGCGAGGCTACCGTATATAATACAGAGGTCAAATCCAAACCAATGTGTAACACAGTAGCCCTGATGCTTGTCTCATAGTCAGACCTACATCGACCAGGCTGATGCTGACTCAGAGGGGCATTGTGAAACACTTCATGGCCAGTAAAACACATTTGGTCAGAACAAATGTTTTTCTACGCCATGTGCTTAAGGTGTTGGGGCGCTAGTAAAGACATTTATTATTTCAGGTTTCAAAGTTCTCCCCAAAAAATAAAAATAAAGTCACCAAGGTGAGGTAATTACAACCTCCCAAGGTGTCGTCACAGGACCGTGACAGACACCATCAGATCATCTTTATAACCATGAATGTTTCGCCTTCATATTGTTCCATATTGTTGTGACGATGGGTGTGTCTGTTCACACTTAAGAAAAATAATGAAACACAAGACATTACAAATAACTTAATCTTGGTTAGTACACTGCCCTGATCATTTTACTAGCCAAATAAGTAATGTTAGTCAATGGAAAACAGACATTAAGCTCTTTTATAACACAAACAACATGTTTCGTTTTCTACTTTGCACGACGCTGCCTCGGGCCTGTAACGTTACAAATCTCAAGTAGAAAAAAAGCCAAGTTCTCCCTCCACTCCATTTAGCTACATAATATGGATAGATAACCGCGCAACTTGAACCATGACAGGCGTCGTTCATTAGCGAGCCCTTAAAATAATGATAATAATGAAAAGCTCCGACCGAGACGGACACCTCGTAGCCTTACAGCTCGAGCTAAAGGCTCTGCTGCTAGGAGCTGTGCCTTGACGTTGACTGCGTCGACAGGAGAAGCGGCGGAGACTGACGTTAAACCACAAAACGACTCCATAAATAGTCTCCACTTCTCCGTACATGTAACTTAAAACGTAAGATAACGCACGATTCGTAATTGTAGCGCGGTCTTGTTCGAGTCGTTCCGTGATGTTAGCACTTACTTTATAGTCTGCTTTCAGTCTCTTCCTGAAGGAACTATTTATTTCACCAGCCGCCGTTTTGACTGTACTTAAGTAGAAATGGGTGGGACTCATACTTTCCATTTAAGGCACCCACCCATCTGCGCTACAGCGGTGACAGGCAGCCGTCCTCTCACCACGTGACGACAACAGATATGCGTCCGCCACTAGACATGAACTGTACATGTTCATCTGTACGTGGACGCGAATGGCACGATGGAAAATGTGTCACACCGACGTCACCTATTGTCACAATAGGTATATTATTTCACAGGTATGTTGCGACCGTAACATGGAACATAGTTAAACTACCTATCAGTTGTGTGTTTGCTGACGTACAGATACGTTTACCAATTCTCAACAATCTAATAAGATTATATATTATCGTTTTATATCAACAACAGTTACATACACATGACTACAATGAGGTCTGTAAATAAAATAAACAAGTCATAATAATAATAATGTACTTAATGTATGTAGCATTTTTCTTTCCAAGTTTAGAAAGTGCTTTAAAGAAGAAGAAAATAGCAGATAAAAAACAAACACAGGGATCATAACACATCAGGAGATGATATAAAGTTAAAAAGACTAAGACTAAACGTTATAATATGATTCCTCATTCTTATTAATAATAATAATAATATATATATATATATATATATATATATATATATATATATATATATATATATATATATATATATATATATATATGCGTGTGTGTTTTACCAGAGTAAAGCTGTGTGAGTGTACTATATGACTGGTTATTGTTTATATTTGTGGTTGTTAAGTGACGATAAACACCAACAAGGAAGCGTTATATTAATCTACATCACGTCACTGATCCTACCTTTGCAAGAAGAAAGTTACACAAGTGCACTGTGTGCCTGTGTGCGTGTGCGTGTCTGTGTGTAAAGGACATTTGCCACAAGAGGGAGCCCTTTGTAAAGCTTTCTCAACACCAAGAGACCTGCCTGCCATCTTCAGGTTGGTCAATAGAGAGGGCTGACGTTGAGGTGTTGATTTCACTGATTGATTACCTTTATTAACTATACTATTAACTATTCTACTTAATCAGTCTTTTCTGATTGGCGCTTACTCACCAATGATCCAGTGTTGCTGGTGTTGCGGCTGTAGCTCAGGGTGGTAGTCCAGTAACCACAAGGTAGCCGGTTCGATCCCCAGTCCCCCTCATAGCTCACATGTCGAAGTGTCCCTGAGCAAGACACTGAACGGGCGCCTCACAGGGCAGCCCACTGCTCCTTAACCAAGGATGGGTCAAATGCAGAGAATAATTTCCCCAAGGGGATTAATAAAGGATAATCTTTTCTTTTTAACCCAATTTGGAATTGAATTGGAATTGGAATTAAGTCAACTCTATTGACTTAATGTTAGGATTTTACTAAATTAACTCAAGTCAACAAGGACACTTTACATATTAGTCAGTTAGGTGTAACTACTCACCTCTGGCCCTGAATAAACAAAACATCTTTCACCACCCCTCTTTCTCACACTACATGTATAGACAAACATATGTTATTAATGATACATGTTACAAGTAATACATATTTTCACAAGGCTCTGAGATAGTCTGTTAAATTGTCTAGTGTTATTATGTTATTATGATGCGGCAGTGTATTTATAAACCTCTTACTGTTGGGATGAGGAGCTACAATCAGCAGAGGAACCATTTGTCTCATCAAGTGGGCCTTCAATGAATATTCATGAGTACCAGTCGCTGATTGGCCTGCGTCCTCGGTGACGCAGAGCCGTCCTCATTGCATATTCAAAGCGCCTCTCTCTGCCTCGCTGCAATAAAGGCAGATAGCGGACCATGGGGAGCAGGGGGGGACTTTCTATACTGACATGTTAGCGCAATGACTTTGAGTAACATCTAACTGGGACGAGGCTCCCGGCGTGAGGAGGACAGGGCCCTTTTTGGGAAGAAAAAAGGAGCACTTGCCAACTGCCGGCGAAACTGGAACGAAAAGCAAGACGGCAAAAGAGTTGAGACTAGTTCAAGAAACAGCGGTGGAAAATCCAGTTTGGCCATTTGAATTGAAAGATGAGCATGTTGTCTGCCATAGACACGAGTGCCTCCGTGTACCAGCCTGCGCAACTTCTCAACTGGGTCTATCTCTCCTTGCAAGATCCCCACCAGACCAGCGCGTTTGACGCATTCAGACCCGAACCCAACTCTTCCCACCCGGATCTCACTTTCAGCAAGACTGCCGCAGCGGCGGACTTGAGCTCGTCCCTGAACTCCAACTATCTCAACAACTTCTTTCAGCTGCAGCGGAATGAGGTGAAAGATGGCATGTAGCATATATATATATATATATATATATATATATATATATATATATATATATATATATATATATATATATATATATATATATATATATATATATATATATTGAAAGTGTTTCAGACACTCTCTAGCACTGATTGAATTTACTCGACTATTGTAATAATCCGAGTTTGGTTGGTTGATCAGTGGATTGTTGCACGTCTGTGCAGCAAATGTTTTAGCATGTACAGCATGGGCTATTCTGGTGGGATTTACATAACCCCCATGATACTTCTAATATGGTCAATGAGTTAAATTAGCCTTATTAAATCAACATTTCAGGGTATTATCCATTTGAATAGTGTTGAAAAAGACTGTATAGGCCATGTATGGTCTAAATTATATAACACAAGAAGTAGTGAGATAGCCTGCTGAAAATATATCACTGTAAACAGAAATAGTGTATGTATATACGTCATAGTGACACTGTTTTACTAACACCAAGGCAGTGTCACTATAAACTCACATGAGTACCTCAGTTATACCCTTACTGCAGGAATACATTTGGGGAATATTAAAATGTAAGCTTAAATAAGCACATAGGATCTCACAAGATAGATTAATAGCTAAATATCACAACACTGTTTCTATGATATTCCCTTTCTTTACAGACAAATGTTGTTTAATAATCTAGGGTAAATTTGTTATGGTTCAAATTAAATGTGTTTTAATCAGACTTGTCTGTGATCAGAGAGGCACAGATGGAAATGTATCCCCTGCACGCCTCTGTCTGGAAAGAGCAGGGCACTGCAGCCTCCTGCTGAGCTCTGCTGCCTCTGGCTTCTTCAAATAGACCAGGTCGTGCAAACAAAACCAATCCCTGTTTAAATATTGTCTATTTTTGTAGCTGAGTGTAATTTTAGGGACAAACATGCTGATAATGTGTGCAGGGGCAAACCTGATACTGCAGACCATACTGTGCAAAAAGGAGACTCATACATGGACACAGAACAATAATCACACACTGTGGTCCAAATGGCCATGTAAAGACGATACAGCATGCCTCTTGGTGTGTTGATTACACTGCAGTTGAGTTTCTTAGATCTATGTTACTATGATGCTCTGTGTTGGAAACTCTAGTTAACTGAAGTGGTGGATGGATGGTGTATCTACCATCTAGAGACAGCGTCCATTATTATGGTGGTAACCATAGAGGGCCTTTGAAGTCCTTTAACATGAAACAGTCCTCTGAAAAATGGGTGTGCACATTATACATTACACACAATTGTGTAATGGCATTCAATCCGCATGAGTATAATTGTTTCAAACTGAGGGAACACATATAGTCTGGAAACAGTTTAAGGGGTGGGGGGGTACTCCTGTCGAAGCCAAGTAAAATAAACCGAGATTTGATGATGAGATGAGTAATGCAAAAAGTGATTGTTTTTGCAGCGAAGGATCACAAAACGACTTAAAGTAAAATATTGATAAATTAATTAATTAGTTTTTGATTAAAACGTTTGTGGCACAAGTCAAGTATTCTTGCCATAGTCTCATCCGCCGGCTTTATGTGACTTTTGAAAGCATTCTAGATTAATCTAACCCGAAAGTAATTTCCTATGAAATTACTACCTCAAATCAGTCACCTTAGAGTCTCCACCAAACACCCCAGCCCTGGTTTAAACATGTAGGTGTATGATTAACCCCTGCAGTGGGACACCTCATCCTTGGATCTGTGAAAATAGACACAGATCTGCTACAGTTGTCCACCCCACTTGGACACGCACTGACTGCTAATGATACCAGATTAGTTCTCATTGTGTTGGCCAACGCATACACACACATCCATCGCCACACACATAAACACACAACCTCCTGCTGAGTCTCTCACTCACTCACTCACTCACTCGCTCACTCACACAGACACACAAAATAAACAAACTCTCTCCCTACCATTAGCAGATGTGTGTGAAATCAGTTTCCTTTGGGCTGACAGAAGGACATTTTCAGGCCAAATCGAATAATATGGGAGAAGAACACAGACTGAGAAAAGTTTCCATTTGTTAAAATAATTTTACAGCCTGCATTCAGATTTCAGTTTAACAAATAAACAAACATGCACATTTCCTGAAGGAGAGGTAATATATAACAGTAATACACAGAGCTGAAACACATGACCGATGAAAAACTTGAGAAAGTACAGAGCCGTAATACTTGATTTACGACGACTACATATAATAAATGAACCTGAGTTTTAAAGTTGGAGCGGCAAGACAATCTCACAGCCTGTAGATAAAGATTTGGCTTTCAGCCCTGGCCAGGTTGTCAAGTCTAAGGTTTCTGTGCTGTGCAACTTTGAATGTCAAGAGCAACATATTTCCCAGACATAAACCTGTGCCCCAAAAAGAGACATGACCGTTAGTGGAGGAGGAAGAGTTTATCTGTGGCTTTCATTAGCACTCACTGATGTGTTTACATGTGGGCGGTGTCTCAATTATTTGTCATTAGTGTAGTAAAACTATTAAGTGGCAGGGCAGGTGACGAGAGACTGTTTGTTTAGCAGCTTGTCAACAGGGGTTAATCACCTGACCATCTGAAAAATAAAAATGCCTGTGCGTAAATCCCGATTATTTCACCCAGAGGATTCTAGATTGTATTTGAACAGAGGAAGACACACACGAGAAGGGAGATGAGGGACTGCAGCTGATGCTTTCCTTGTTTTTAATATTCAGAGGGCATCTTCTTCTGGGCCCTGTGGCATGCAACGCTGCGCTCTGAGGCTCTGAGCAGACTACAAACACCGACCATAGCTAGTTTACCGCCAACAGTGCATGGTGACATTGCTGATGTTCCACAGGCTGGCGAGGGAACATGCCTCCCATCTTGTTTACAATGAGTCATCCTCTGTAAAGTCCTGTCTTTCTCTGTGGACATGTTCAGTACTTTTCCAGCTCATGAGCACAGCTGGGCCTCTTGCCAGATGTTCTGAATTTAATGAGAGAAATGATCATGGAGGGATTTTTTTCTTCTTCTTTTTTGGGTGCAACAGAAAATAGGACAGAGAGCTCTCGAAGATAACTGGTGATTAATCTTATCATTTTTCACACTCCAAAAACAGAAATGCAATATTTGATGGAAATACTATTTTGTATGTAGTAATGCTCTCCAGCAAACTGTAATTCAACCACTCATGCTTTATGAAACGGAGAGTTGGGAATTCAATGGGAATTGAGTGTGACGGTCTTCAAGAATGTTCTTTATCTTAATTACAATGTATAGACAAAAAATCTGAAGAATAACAATTTAACCTTTTTTATATTCTTCTTGCTTTTTAGGCCTTAAACAACAATGTGTATAAGAATGTGTCACCCTATGGCTCCCTGAACAACATCGTGGATGGACTCAACTCTCTGACGGACCATTTCTCAGACCTTTCCCTTTCTTCAGAGACAAGAAAACCAAACAAAAGACCCCCTCCCAACTACTTATGCCACCTGTGCTTCAACAAGGGCCATTACATCAAAGACTGCCCTCAGGTGAGACTCATAACACACATATCTCACACAATCTAAGTCTTGAGATGACACAAATAGCTGATATTGACATAACTGTGTGACTTTAGACTTCCTCAGTGTCTTTTCATTTACAAGCCAATGATGGCACTAAAAACTGTGCTTGCTCCAGCCAATGTCTCTCTCTCTCTCTCTCTCTCTCTCTCTCTCTTTCTCTCTCTCTCTCTCTCTCTCTCTCTCCGTCTTTGGCTCTGGTCTGACCTACTTGTTAAACAGGCTGGCCTCTGTCTTCTGTAGTCATGTGTGTGTGTGTGTGTGTGTGTGTGTGTGTGTGTGTGTGTGTGTGTGTGTGTGTGTGTGTTTATGTGTGCCAGTGTGCATCTTAACTGCCACAGCATTACACTACAAGAAACCATCCGTTATAACCATAACTTAACTTGTTGGACTAGTTTGAAGGTCAAAGGTCATTGAATCATCGTCTTAGCGTGTAAGTAATCCACAAAAATCACATTTGCCTGGCAGCTTCCTATGGATTTTGTCTGTTAAGATGCAGGTTTTTGTGAGACACATGTTAATCCACCGTGAGGTCTAACATTGAGGTTGCGAGCACACTATGTGTGACAAACGGGGTCTCAGCTGTTCCCAAAATATAAACTCATCTTGGAGAGCACCTGGACAATTTGGGGTTTTGAATGATCCTGGACAATTTACTTTCAATAAGATCTGAGAATGAATGCCTATTTTAAGAATAAGGCCCTGGTTGGGAGCCTGACTGACTACTACAGGTTGATGCCGGTGTGCAATCACTTAAGAATTAAGAACTTGTTTGTATTAGTTGTGTGTTCATGCAAGGGAACTATAGCCCCAGTAGAGTGATGGAAAGCAGGAGTTGTTGAGGAAGGAATGGACTATGAAATTGCTGTGGGGGATCTGTCATTGTGGAGTTATACAGCGCCTTGTAAAAGGCAAACGCAGCCTGGAAGTGATCTGATTTCATAGGAAGAATACAATGTCCCTCGGAATTGAGGGATCTTTGTTGGACCCACGGTGCCGTTATAATCTCCCTTCTCTCTCCGTCTCTTTTTTTGTTTCTCTTCTATTTCTTCTCTCCCTTTTCTTGGGTGAGGTGCAATAGTCCAAGCCCAGCTCTGAGTTTATTTTGCATGGAATGGTAATGAGGAGCAGATGTGAGATTAAAATGCTTTGACTTGCTTTATGACATATGATGACGGGTCTCGGGAGGTCTGTAAATGACCTGTGCACTGATGAAATATCTCCTGGACAGCGTCAAGCTGCAATGTGAGGGAATTAGATCATCTAAAGGGAATTTTGGGTCGTAGTATATCATGCAACATGTAACTTTGTTTTTCCTTTATGTAATGCCATAGTTGTCGATGTGAGCATTGATCAAATGATACTCAACGTGGGAGCAGGTGTGCACTAAGTAATACATCATCTGCCGTGTTAATCGCCTTTTCTTAAACCTGCTGTGTACAGTTAAAATGATCTTCTTTACTGTCCTATTGTAAAAGGAAAACATTAAAATGTTGCTGTATTAAACAAAATACCCTCTTCACAGTAAAGGCTGTGAAATCAATCATGCTGTAGATGTAAACATTCATGGGTGGAGCTCAAAATCACACTCAGCCGTCTTCTGGTTTTATATTCAGCTGTTCGTTAAACTGCCAAACAGTAACTCAAAACGCAGAAAAGGCTCCAAAAGGCCTCCACACCTACACAGTTCAACACCATCTCAGTTATTTAGGTCTCTCCTGGGCTTTTTTCTCTCCATAAATTGACCTTCCATTTGTGCTACATTGCTTACACTTTTGCCCAGTCACCTGTCATTACGTGCCTCTTCTTACTTCATCAGCTGAGGACCCAAAGAACAGACACTTGTCTTGCAATTGAAACATTGTTTTTAATGGCAAGAGTTTTCAAATAAAACATTAGCCAAGACTTGAGTCATTTTCCGGACAATATTTTCTTGTCCTACATTCTCATAACCCTTGTTAACAAGGTGCAGTGAGCACTTGTGTGCTCATTGAGTTCCTGGTATCTACCTGCACTGGAATGCACTGAGGATGAATGTGTCCCTACTAAAAGTGTGTACTGTTCAGAGGTGCTTTGCCAATGAAAACAGAGGCTCCGGCTTCACAGAGCGCTGCTATGTCTTCTAGGTCCAGCATGGAGAATCACATTCTGAGTATTTTTCTCTTCTTCACTTCATCACAACAAGTTTGTTTGTGCTATGACTTTATCAGTGTAGTCACTTTTTAAAATGAGTACAGTTATATGATAAAGCTGGTGATTTTCTGTATTTGCTCTCTGTCAACAAATCACATGAAAAGACAACAACAATGTATTAATACTTACAAGCACTGTCTTTGTATTCCTCTGCACAAAAACCTCCAAGAGCACAATGATGAGCCACACTGTTACACTGAATGACAAGACCCTTGACTACTATACACCTGCTTTGCCTTTTTTCCTCATCTTGTTCAGCCACTCTCCATCATGAACCGCTTTGCACTAAACTGTTGTCAATTGAGGCTTGGAAAATATATATATTTGATGAGGTTCAAACGTGTTGCTCTTATACTTACTGTTAACAGGACAGAATCGTGTTATTTTTAACAATATACATTTGAGTTTAGATTTCATTATCAAAATATATGCTTTAAAACCACCGTATCTCTGCCAAAGTTGTCTCTTTTTTGCAGCTGAAGGAGAGTCAAGAATTTAGTCAATGGTGGATCCATTACATTAATCACTATGGTCAATGGTTTCCCCAGTCCTTCCACTGCTTGGCTCTGAGAGAATAAGACACAGGCAATTAAACGGTTGAGGTTATCAAAGTGTTTATGCATTACTTGCAATTTAAGACACTTTTTTAGTGATAACATGTTAATATTGGACTCACACAGAGGAAGCCTGTGGCTGTGCTGAGAGAATAATTTTTCAGGGAACTCTTGGTAGTTGAGTGAAAGCCACAGGCCTGGCAGCAGCTGCCCAATGCTCCCTGTCATGGGGAGAGAGAGGTGTTATGTAAACTGGCTTTTATTCGGAAAATGAGGTCGCTCCCCCAGTTATGAGCAGAATGCCCCTCACTGCCACGCTTTGGCCCCCGTCCAAGATGTCTTCCACTTGCACTCATGATTTGGTTCTGCTCACTGGACTAATCCTCTCGACAGTTGGCCCCGCCTCTGATTTGAGAGATCAAAATGATTGACTGACATTGTCTTGCTATATGTCTCCCTGTAGAAAGATTAACTCATGGAAAATGTCTTTGCCGGAATGCAGGTTTGTGGGTATGTGGGGGTGGCTGTTGCTGTTGCTGTTGCTGCTGCTGCTGCCGCTGGTGTGTGTGCTGCTGTGTGTATGTGTGTGTGTGTGTGTGTGTGTGTGTGTGTGTGTGTGTGTGTGTGTGTGTGTGTGTGTGTGTGTGTGTGTCTCTGACAGTTTCTCTGCCCAATTCCTGGTTGCAATGCATTCCCCTGATTCAGTCCCTCAGAAACTCAGGAAACTATTATTCCTGGACATGTTTTTTCACTCTTCTGAGAAATGTCAGCTATTTTGAAACTGGTAGAATACTTATTCTTATAAAAGCTTAAAAGCCAAACATAACATGACATGACATTTATCACAACTTCTGCTTTTGTCCTTTTGCATATTTCTGTCAGAGGTATTTCTCTTTTTCCGTGTTTAAAAGTGCAGCAATCTAAAAGTGCAACAATCAAAGTTTACGTTAAACAATAATAAATAAAGAAACAATCCCACAACCATTATTTATATTCCAACGTTGTCCTGATTGGATCAAAGTGGTATATGATATCCCGTCCACTTCAAGCCCCTGAGAAACATTTTGAACTGTTTCAAACTTTGGCAGAACATTTTCATGTAGGAGCTTTTTAGGAAACATGCTTAATTGCTGTCATACCATGAGTTAGATGAGAATGTATTTTACTTTTTTGTAAAGATCAAACATGAAATGTTGAGTAGTGAGCTTTATAGGACAGAGCCATGCCAGCCCTTTGCCCTTGTTTCCATTCTTTGTGCTCAGCTAAGCTAACCAGCTGCTGCCTGTGAACTCATATTGAACTAACTGACTATCAGTGGTATCAATCTCATTTAACTCTCAGCAAGAAAGCTACTGAGCATTTTTCCCAAAGTGTTGAACCTTTGCATTAAAAGGCCATCAATGAACCTGGGCCTCTGCATATTTTTCCTTGTTTAGATTGCATAGATACGGATGAGAAAGACCATGACGACAGACAGATTTTTTTTTTTGCTCCGCCATGTAACAAATTGAATTTATCATACATTACGCCAATGACTATACTTAAACATGGAATGTGCTGTTTGTATCCATATGTACAGAAGAGCAGGAGCAAAAGCATCAACTGTACTGTGTACAGAAATACAGAGAGCTCATTGATCCACATACAGAGCATAATAATGTGCCTTTTGTTCAATGGGTTTGACAAATGTGTATGTCACACACACACACACACACACACACACACACACACACACACACACACACACACACACACACACACATATCGGTGTCAGACTTTACTCTTCATTTGACCTCTCCTCTACTTATCTCTGTAGTTATATCTGACTGCAATGTTTACAGGTCCCATGATAAATATATATGCTTATATGTAACTGAATCATTCAAGTTACTGTACTGTCCGCATTGCATAAGGATGGAGTTCAAAAGGAACTCCCTTTGATAAGTACAAGTGCTGACATGTCCTCTCATCTCAGTCCCTGTCAACGAGTCCTCGTCTTGAATGCATCTGATCTGTATCTGTGACCATATGCCAATAACTGACGGACCTCACACCTAATGTGGTGGTAATTTCAGCAGCAGCCTGTCCTTTGTGACAAATGGTCACCATAATCTCCCATAACAGTGTCAACACGGAGACCTGAGACGAGCTGTGAAGTGAGGGCCTCTTCACACCAGAGGCAAATCCCACTTTGAGTAATGTGTGACTGGACAAAATGTGTGCTTTTTCTTTGGTTGTGGTGATAAACCGAATGACTCATCATTACTGCAGCGCACTTTGTCCATCACAAACACCAGTGGTTGTTGTTTGGTTAAAACTTCCACTGTTTGCCTTTGACAGAGCAGTGATCCATTTCCGAATTGCTTAGCAGTCATGCTGGGATAATTGTGCAACCACTTTGTTTTAATGTTTCAGTTTGTTGTTGAACTAGGGGATGGGGGAATGTGTCAAATCCGCATTGCTAGTTTATAATTGACCAGTGTTTCATCTTTTCACAGCGCTATCTGTGTGCTTCACTCTTGGAATAAACATATATCTTAGGGGAGCAAATGGTCACTTCCCTGCTTCCTACCCCCCTTGCTCGGACCACCCACCTTCGAACATGGCCTTTATTTTGATCGGAACCACACATCTGTAAATCAGGACAGCATCTTGCGTAATCGTGATACTATCACTTTGTCAAAATCTGTCCACATACACAAACAGCTGGCGAAGTACACACAGGTCTCTCTGTGGTAGTTCCTGCAACAGTAGGTGTCTCCATGAGCACATTTGACCATTAAGACACACACAGACTCACAAGGTGAGAACAATACTAGCCACACGCTGGCACGGCTGACACTTCAAGTTCTAACTGAATCAGGTTGAGGTCTGATGAAGAGTGTCAAATTAATCATGAGCAAGACTTTTCGAGTTGTAGAATAAAGTGTTTGGGGCACAAATAGATGTATACAACTTCAGAGAAAATATAATTGAAGATAAACTAATTCCTTGAAAAGAAAATGCTTACTTGCTTCCCCCAGGTCCATTTTTTTCCCAGCTGGCTCTGGTATTTCAGCAAAAAAATGCCTTTCTCTCTCTTCGCAGTCAATTTGGTTCCTAATCTGTAGCTTCCTGTAAAATTCAAATTGTTTGATCATAATCTAAAGTCCCCTCTAATATTCCTACGTGGACTTTCTATTCCATATTCAGAACAACTCCGCCTCAGTCTCTGGGAAAACATGTAAAATATTGTATTGGAAACATGCTGTTAAATGTTCTAGAATAGCTCGCTTGCGCTGTTTGATAGTTAGCACACTGCTGATTATTCAATAGTTCAACAGATGATGTGGGTTTAATGGAGACGGAGACATTAGCTGTCACCTGGAGGCTATTGTTCCTGGGAGGAGAAAGAACATAGCATCTACATCTGTCCTTTAGCTTTTGTAATCTCTATTTAACAAACCTCCTGCCTTCACTGAAAGATATCTTTAGGGGAATCATGTATTTACATTTTCCTCTGCCTCCACCAGCTGTTTTCTGTCTTGTCTTTGTTTCATTTTCTCTCTCTGTATGCATCCCGCAGTTTGTTAACCCTGTCAATAAACCATCTTTCAACACCGCAGTCACACTTCAACATTTGTCATGAGAGAATGTTTCACATTTTACCCCCGTGATCTCTGTGCCCATGGGGCCAATTCTAACATGGCTGAAGGTATTTGCTGCCGCAGGCAGGGAGTTTGGATGTGTCACTGTCCTGACATGCAGCTCTGTCAGACACAGAGAAGGTATATTTCAAAAGCTTCAGATGGGCACAAGGGCTGAGAGCCAGCGAGCTGGCGAAAGAGGAGAGGGCACTTCCCCTGAAAGGAAATCAAAGTTAAAAGAATGATGAAAGTGCAGTTTCCTGCCAGCTGGTTTGTGTTCTGTACAGAAATCCCATTCTTCCTCTGAGTTTTTGCTGAGACAACAATCGCACCATTTCCTGTTTTGGTAAACGTGACACCTATAACCCCATCTCTGGGAGGCGGTGCACTGTAACATGTACCATAGTCAGGTGAATTTAGCTCTCGGATTAAATGTTGAAATGACAATTGAAGCTCCCAACTCATCAGGAGAGAGTTGTATGAAGAAACAATGTATTGACTTCAAGCTGTCAGCTTTTCCTCAATCAAAAGATTCAATGAAGCTTCTTTCTAGCTTCAGACTTCGGATGTATTGTTTAAATTATGCCTAATTTGGAACTGCTGATAACATTCTTTGTTATAAGAATCTTTTTTCCTGTGACATTGCTCAGCCAGCACTGAAAGGATGGAGTTAATAAAAGGAAATAAACAATAATGTGTTTGGGGCAGTTGCTCCTCACATTGCATTATGTAAGCTTGTCTCTGCAGCATGAGAGAAACCAGGTCACCGTTCATTTTAGAAGCTAGTCTCCTTATGTGCTTCCTCTATTATTTTCTTTATGTCTAGTACCTTGTCACAAACCCCTTTAAGAACGCAACATTTTACCTCTCTGCTAGATGTCAGTCCATTAAAACATCAGGCTGTTAGAAAAATGCACGCAACTTTATTAATTCCTTGTACAGCAACAACACTTTTGCTACAACTACAGTGTCATGAGGGGTCAGCAGCCATACACTGAGGCCTCAGGATGGAACTAGAACAGGATGGTTCCCTCTTTACTGAGGGAGGACGGAGGGATCAGAGGGTCAGACATCAGATTTTCACGACAGCATGATGTCCTGTTAGGGTTTTGTTAGCTCATACTAAATGCTAATGTTCCCCCGATATAAACAATATAGGTCCATCATTTATAGTGTACAGTGTCCAGTACATCACTACTCAACTTTTGATGGTTCTAACCTTTCAAATTTGATATTTTGCTGCATTTCCTGGTGTTACACAGTACATTGTATGTCTTTGGGTTTTGAGTAAAATAAGACATTTGAAGATGTCACCATGGGCTTTTGGAAAGTGATGGGCACTTTTCATTGTTTTGTGATGTTTTATTCATTTTTTCTCTTGGCGTTGTAATAACTTAAATACTAAAGGACTGACTGCCAAACCTCTTTTACAGCTGACGAACGCAGCTAATTGGATTTGGAACTACCTGATTAAACTTCTCTACTTACAGACACTTTACATGAAGTGTTTACATTATCCTCTACACATTACAACGGTTACCATTTTCTCCACCTAAACTTTAATTAGCAAGCTGAGAAAAGTAGAGAGGAAAAAGGACTTCAGAATGGATTGGAGTTCGACACACCAAACCACCAGACTCATACATCCACATCAAACGGGCAACTAAACATCAGGCTCATCTCTACAGGTTAATTGGTATGTGGTCGAACTAATTCCTCCTCATAGCAGCACCGATTCTCGTCACATGAACCTCAGAGATTCTTAAGTGATGTGAGACAGACTGACAGAGAGCACGGACAACCGGACAGACAGACAGAGACACTGTGAAGCTGCGAGTGCTGGCCCACAGGACTGGATTTAGTGTCAAGAGATCAGGGACTGACACTGCTGGCTTTGTGTCACGCTTGAATGGGCACCTTCGGGAGAGACTGCGGTTCTGAATGGGCACCATTGGGGAAAGCCCAAGTGGTGAGAATGGAGGCTGGTAATTAAGGCAGTCATTGTATGTCTGTAAGATCTGCTAGACAGAGAGGTCAGGAAGGCAGGCCTGTATTGTTCACCCAGCAGGGCCCTCACTGCATTACAGGGGTGCGTCAGACTCAAGTATGTTTGGATAGAGCCTTGGATCTTACTGAGGTAAAAAAAGAATTGCAACAACAAACCATACAGGCGGTCCTATATAGTCTGCTTGTCTATATGTCAACATATAAGGTATATATATATATATATATATATATATATATATATATATATATATATATATATATATATATATATATATATATACACATAAAATAACTGAAATAAAACATGAAATAACTAGAATACCTTTATAATATGACCACTTTTATTACGGTCATGATGTGTTTTATTAAACTCAAGTTTAATTGTAGGTCTCATGCAGTGCTTCTGTAACTTTCAAGTGAAAATAGATTTTGGTGACTGTCCCTTTACTTACCGTAAAAAACAACAACCTGCATTTAATTTAGAAAACTGTTTAGAAACTGTTTCTGTCCCTCCTCTGTCTGTACGCAGTGCCCTGTAGTGTGTCGGGAAATTTCTGGCAGGGATGAGGGCTGGGGGGAGGTGGGAATGTTTTTACAGGGTGACCCCTGATCTTCCTTCCAGTCGCAGCAAAGGCTCTGACGGCCCTGCGTCTGTCTCTGACATCGAGTAGGGACTGCCCTGTAAACAGATAAGGCTTATCAGGGATGCTGGACACATCTTGTATCAGACAACTTTTCTCTTTCATAGTGTCGTAGTAGATAGACAGCCATTCTCACTGTCAAAAACCGATGTGGCCACTACCTATTTTTGAGGAGTTATACAGAGAAAGAGTCTTCATAGCAAGAGCACTGAGAACCCATGTAGGGCCATAGGTCCAATATAGCATTGACACCAAGTGACACTGAGATTAGCAACACACGTGTGCAGTATATCTGGCAGAGGGACTTTACAGAAATATACAGACACACACAAACACATCCACCACAGGCTCACACATGCAAACATAGACAGCAGCAGTATGAACTTCCTGTGACAGATGACAAGATGTTGTGTGCACCTCTGTTTGGCCCGGTCCACCACCAAACCTGCTCTTGTCATTCACTGAACTGGTAACCTAATGCTGCTGTGCAGCTGCACAACTCGGCTTAGTGGGGCCGTGGCTAAGTCCAAGGCTCGGAGAGGGCAGGGGGGAAATTCACACCCACGGCCCCACTTAGCATTAACTCGTATAGCGCCCTGTAAATATGGCGAGTGTATGGTAAACTTATCCTATAATTTTACAAAAGTGGCAGCCTTCATGTCAAGCCTTTGGTAGTTGGAAGCTTCTGGGTTCAACCAGGGCAGATTCCAAGGCCTAGTTGGCCCGTACTTGGGTTTTCTATGAATGAATAATGAAGAAGGAGAATGACTTCTGTCAAAAACATCAGTTTTATAACAAGATATTGTTTTTGGTATGAAGTAAAACACCCACATGCTTGACTCTCAGAGGTATCCATCAGTCATCTAAGAACATGACACTGAGATCCGTGGCCGATTATGGAAGCTGGGTTGTGGAAATCTAGGAATCTGGGAATAGGGTTTTGGCACAGAGCACACTGGCATGAGGATATCTGCAGCTGTCTTGGACACGAATGACGTGGGTCTGTTACTGAGGAGAACATTTGACATACACACACATAAAAATGTGTGCACACATGGCATGTCTATATTGCCTACATGCAAGCCCGTCAAAAGAGCTGGGGAGTAAACTAAGGATTTAGAATAATACTGGTCTGTTGGGGCACCAGGGACATTTCATAGTAATCAATATATATTGGGATGAGTTTCCTTGAAAACAAATATCCTCTCATTATTTTCTTGGGCAGAATCAAACAACAGCCCATAATACAAGAGCTCCACCTCCAGTTTATGAAAACAAGCACAAATTGCAGATCACCAAATTTCATCTGTACGCAATAACATTATTAAAGACGACTTAGCTGAGATTTATTTTAATCTAAATCAACAGATCTGCATATTGTGTCAGCTTTGCCAAGTTTCTTTCACAATATAATAATTGAAAGCTGCATGTTTTCCCACTAGTATAATTTTTTTTATGATCCTTTTACCAAGTCACTGACATAAAATATATTGTCCAAAGTCACAAACACATAGAAGTTAGTGAATAAAAAAAGAAAAGAAAAGAAAACTAATCTTATCAAAATGATGAAAAGTGCTTTTCTGGGTGTATTTTCTATGTTTTGTTTTTTTGTGGAAATTGACATCTAGTGTGTTACTTGCTTCATAGTTTTTTTTTTATTACTACAAAGGTGTAGCAATCCTACCTGCATTTATTTTCTATTTGTTCTATTTGAAAGGGACAACCACAAAAAATTAAAACAATAACAATGTTATGATCCAGCATGCTGTTCTCGTAAATACGTTTTTACATTGTCTCAATGGGCAATTGATGATATTTTAAAGTACTTTTTTTGATATTTCCTGGCACAGCCTCTCCACTTATCATGACTGACAGCTGTGGGATGTTTTATATTTGGTACAGCTGTCTTGATTTACCTTTTCCCTGTGTGATATCTCAGCATGTCAAAGAACAGACTAAACATAAGTGATATGCTCGGTACTGTTACAGCACTTCACTAGTATTTGAGAAAATTTTAAACCTAGAATCTCGTTCTGTTTTAAGATCATTACAGAACGCATTTGTGTGTGTATGTGTGCTGTCTCTTCAGTAGAAACACACACAGACATAGACTCACAAACACAGTGCACTTACCCTGTCTAACAGAGACCATTTCCTAGAATTAACTGTTTTGGCGCCCCCACAGAGCTGGAAATGGACTTGTGGTTATTCTTCAAAACAGTTGTGAGATTGGTTGTCCTCTTGACATCCTCCTCTCTGTATCACAGTGAGATAACTCATGTATAATGACTCGTGATCTCAGTGGTTAAACCCAGAAACCCACAGGGGAAAAACTTGTAACCCCAAGTGTGGCTGTGCACTTAAAAATATTTAGTTTCAGGTCATTTCAAATGTATTAATTTCCAACCTAAATAGACTGCACTGGTGCTATTTGATGCACAGTTTCACGTCCATGTGGGTGTATGATCCTTTTAAGAACTGTTGCCTGTTGAGATTGAAGTTTTTAAATAGCTGTGGATTTGATTAGATACTACGGTTGTTATAGTTCCTCACTACATAACACTTTACTTCACCCTGTTTCTGCTGCTTCCCTCACATGTTAGACCTGCTGGATACACGAAGTAAATGCACAAATGCCTCACTGGCATTTTTATTCTTGGAAACAACTGGGATGTGCTATTGTGAGTAAATCGCTTTTTATAGTGTAATGAAATGTCAAGCACATATGAATAGCTAAAATAAAGATCTTCGTGAATATGAAACCTTTTTAAGAATAGCTCCCTGACCCACATGGGTGCAATGCAGGTTCAGACGAGTGCTAGCTGACTATTGATGGGAAGTCTAATGAGCTCAGAGACCATTTGTTGACTGTCATTAGAATAAATGATATGTATCTGTCAGTGAGTCTGTTTTATAAATGCATAAAACATTTGCACATTATTGACAGTTAACATGTTAATTGAAGTGTCAGATGTATGTGTGTGTGTGTGCATATTAAGCTCCCAGTCGGAAGGGAAGTGTTACAAATAGCTTCCTGAAAGTAGCACTGTTGTGCCAGCTCTCTGCTTGTCACCACACTTGCAATGCATTACATCTAAATAGCTTTAAATTGATTAAAGTACCACTTTTTCTCCAAATGTAGCTCAGTGATATCAAAATTAATGGACGTGGATGACAGATTATATGATTCATTCCATTTGACATTTAAGACATATGCTTTATTTCTCAAATGTAAAATGTAATGAATCATAGTGTACGGTTGAGATTATGTGCAAACATCTGTCTTTTAAAATAGTATGGTTTAAATGATAATTTCTTCTATATCACACTGTGTGAGAAGAAGTTTGTGTGTCCAATAAATGCATGCATTTGTGCGCTTGGTGGCATTTTAGCGTGTGCATAAACCCAAAGTGTGTGTTTTTGTGGTTCACGATTGTGTAATGCTGAGGTTTATATTTAGAGGCAACTGTGCAAGATTAGAATGCTTATCTCAGCAGTTGTAGATGTGGAGCTGTGAAGCAACCGAAGAAGTACGAGCCACAGTGATCTCCACCATTATGGTGAACATAATTCACTGCTGTTTTAGAGTAGTTAACCAAATATTTAGCCCCGTAGCCACACATGCACATGTTTGTTGATTGGGAATATTGTACGTCTGAATATTTACTCAGGAAAAGGAATAATGCTATATAGTGCATGAGCAAAGTGAAAACCACATCTCTGGTGAAAACATTCATGTCCTTAAAGACTGATAACAAGGTTTCTTTTCTGCCGTAACAGGTTGCAGACACAACAGCAAAACCCAGCTTTCTTCTGTGGTGTGTGTTTACAAGCGTCGTAGTTTGCTTAAGTGCGAGGTTCAGTATTTAAAAGCTCCATGAACCACATTTTTAGAGGTTTTAGCTGTACTGAAAAAGGCCAAACCACATGATTGATAGATATATGGTTACTGAAACACTATTATGAAAAGTTCAGGAAATATTTCCTTGTCGTGTCTCCGAGAAGGATCAGGCATGATTGATGCTTTGATCTTTCTTGATGTTTCACAGAGGAGAAGCAGTCCTGGTTTAAACCACAACCAGGTTCCTGACTCTCCCCCATGAAGCATTCACAGACCGCTAATGCCAAAACGCTAACTGAAACCACATTAAAGCAATTAGAAGTCTTATCAGAAATGCTACGGTTAATGAGCAAACCAAACAAAAACTCCAAAAGGCTCAAAGCTAATATTATGGAGTGAACCCCATCCACTCTATCGGTAAATCTATCTCTTTCTGTGCTGCAGCTAAACCAAATAAAGATCCTGAGATGAAGACAAAAGAGTAGACACAGATATGTGCATGGACACACTTGTGTGTGCGCTCACACGCATGCAGAAATGCAATACACAAAGGTTCTGGGCTGGTTTGGTGTGCTTGTGTTGCTCTCTGAGTGATGCCCTGGGGGATGCGGAGAGGCAGAGCGGGGCCTGAGCTCCTCCGCTGCTCCTTTGTTTACGCTGATGGTTTCCAGATGCTAGCTAGTGATCGGAGCGCTACGGAACGCTGGGGAGCAGCCCAGCAGTTTGGGGCTAGTGCCAGCCGGCCAAGATTGAGGCAGCTCTATCTGGGATACTTAAAAAACATGGCTTCGCTTTGTAATAACTCTGCAATTGTTTCCAATGGCTGAGAAAGTTTGAGAAGAGGGATTATGAAGCATCATTGCGTGGTGATCCGAGATACAAAAAGTGTCTAGGTCGACACACATCATGCACAATGTTGTCTTAGGTCATTAAGTGTTTTAAAACCGCAGACGCCTCAAATACTTAACTGGGTTAATGTCAAAACCACCCAAAAACCCAGAAAACTGCATATTCAATCAACACAACGGACGTTCTCCAGGCCTCTAGGGGAGCGCTAAGTGAAATAGCTTGATTTTTGACCTGAGGAAGCAACCACTTTTTTGCAGCACGTTTGTTTTTCCTATGCAGAACGTTTCCGTTGTTATATTTGTTTTGGACTTTTATTTGTGTGTGTTTTTTTTATTGCCATCGTTTCTGAAGCTGCAGCAATGTTTCTCCCCTTAATGCTCTTGCTGGCCACCGTGGATTGTTGTTATAAACTGAGGTGCATTGTGCTCAAGTGAAGGCAAATTTATCACTTAACAGCACACCTGTTCCTCCCATCACTTTCAGCCTCAGCCAGCTTTCTTTACAGGCATTAGAAAGAGACAGCTGCACCAGCAAAGGAGCCGTCTAAAGAGAGGGAGGGAGAGAGAGAGAGAGAGAGAGAGAGAGAGAGGTGACAAAGATGGCAGCAAAAAAGAGAGACCCACAGAAAACAGTGGCTGTATTTAGAGCTTGTAGTGCATGGTGGGATTGATAAATAGTCCCCATAATGCACCTGGCTGAGGTTCTGGCATGGTGTTGGAGCTGTTTAGTCCAGCAGCGGAAACAGCCAATAAAAAAATGCTTGTTCTGTGTGCAGTGAGACACAGCTGAGATAGTGACAGTGTCATTCTTGTGAGAGACTTGAAGCAGTGGCCATCTGCACACCCTCACTTGGCCCTCAGTTCTGACTGACAGGGTGATGACTGCATCCTCAGATCTTAAGATGCTGTGATGTCAGATCAGAAGGATACGAAGATTTAACTGAGAACAGTTTAGATAAAATAGACTAGGTCAAAGAGTGTTTTTTCTTATTTTCTCTATTTTTCTAGTTGCCACAGAGAGAGGATTACCTCATCAGATCATGTCATGGGTGAAAGTATGTGCCTTTTCATGTTCTGAATTGCCTTGATATGGTCAATCCAAAGCAAACTGTGGACTTTAAACCTTAAAAGTATGATTTGCCTCGAGTGACCCGACAAGCATTTCTGGTGTGGCCTACAAACAACCCTCAAGCTGTTCCTTTTACATTTCTTTTATTCTGTGACTCATGACCTGTCTGGCTTTCAGTTATCAAGCAACTCTACAGTGATGTGATGGGAACATCAAATCATCCAGAAGAATCTCACATTATCATTAATAACATAAAATCTGTGTACTGGAAGAAAGAAACTTGGCTTAGATACGAGGCGTTACTTTGTTTAAGGTTTATGTTAGGACGGGTTCGACACAAGGACACATTTGTATCCTTTATGTTGCACTTAAAGCTTTGGTTTTTTTCTTTATCTAGAATCTAACAAACTACCTATTTGTTTTTTTTAATGTTTAGGTTTATTTGAAGACATTTCAAACATCTAAAGACTTGGCATTATTCATATTAAAGCTGAGCTGCATTTGCCAACAGACCCTGCTCTCCAAATGCAGACCAGAAAAGTGGTTGCATACACTTACTACCCACCGTTTCCCAAAGCCTCAATGTTGTTTTACCCACCAAATCCCTTGTTTTCTCATAGAGGCAGGCAGACAAACCTCTGAATGGCATCTAGCATTCACATAAAAACCCAAGCTTTGCTGTCAACGCTGTCTCCTCGTATTTGTCTGTGGACTGACTGTGGGCAATATGTGGAGCCCAAATCAACTGTAGGTAGATGTCTCCCTTAATATGACCAGTATTTATGAAATCCCATATCCATAACCTTGAAAGAAGCGGTCTTTTTACAATGATTACTCCTAGGTTTAGCTTGGAAGGAACATCTAATATTAAACTAAGGATAACCTATCCTGTTGCTGGAGACAGAGGATTAAGGGTTCAGGTTTGTGTCTGGTGTCTGTCCACTGGTCATTACTCTTAGCCTGGAATGTAAGCTCAACACAGATGCAAGATCACCTTTAGGCTTCAGACAGTGGTCTGGACCACAGTTTTTTCCCCAGTGGTCAGCAATAGACATCTCTTTAAGATTTACACAAGAGAATAATTTCAAGATGCTTTTGTGGCAAAATTATATTCAAACTGCAATTTCAGAGTCAGATGCCTGGGCTGCATACCTTGTAATCTATTTCACGGTATCACCTGAATTACCCTTCACAGTGGGTGTCGTCTAGACCGCGATCGCTCACTTAAACACACCTCTTCCAATTCAGTAATCTAACTGCCACAAATTCCTAGTATTATTCTGTTTGTACAACGTATGTGTCTTTAAAATCGACCCTCCCAGAGAATCGTCTCCACATTCCTCCACATGATAATGAGTCCAATCCACTGTAGTTGGGGCCAAAGCTAAAGCGGTTAGTTAATGCTCTCTCTCCCTCTCTCTCTCCTCTCTACCTACACCTCTCTCTCTCTCTCTCTCTCTCTCTCTCTCTCCCTCTCCCTCCCTCTCTCTCTCTCTCCGAAATGTATGTCCTAATTTAAAGCAGAGCAGCAATTTTACGACGGCTCTCGGTGTTTCTCGTGTTCTCCCCCTATGGAGGCCATCTGTTTTGGATTTAGATTTTCTCCTCCGCCTCCTTCTCTCAGTTTCTCCTTCCCCTCTCCACCCTCCTGAGAGGGGCTGATCGGAGGGTCTCTCCACAGTTGGCTTGACCGACTGTTGGACTTGTGGTATTTGTCCATTTTTCTTTTTCTGTGTGTGTGTAGATGTTGGAGTGTGATTCTAGGAGCAGGGGGCTGTTTCACATCCAACTTTAATTATTTCTCAATGTTAATGAGCTTTCTTCTGTTTCTGTTCATCTTGTTCTGGTGTCCCATAATTGTCTCCCTTTTTGTTTTGTGGTCTCATGTTATTCTATTTAATGCAGTTTGTGAGCTCATTAATCCTGCAATATAAGCCAAAGAATGATCTGTGTCCTTGTAGCAGGGCTAAACCCTGAGTGGGAGTAGTGCAGGAAGCAGTGTGCCGAGACTTTCCAGTTGTGTCTCAAGAGTGTCTGAAACCTGTGGATGTTGAATTTGTTGTGTGTGTGTGTGTGTGTGTGTGTGTGTGTGTGTGTGTGTGTGTGTGTCTGTGTTTGTGCAAGTATCTCTGAGTGTTAAAGGGGACAAGAGGAGAGAACGACATTGTGTGTGGCCATGTTTTGCATAGAGATTGCATCAGTAAACGTGTGTATCACGTGTGTATATGCTTCATTTACCAGTTCACTGACCCGAAGTTTGTGTGCATGTGTGTGTGTGATAGGATGGGTCCATGCTGTGGTTTGGACCAAAGGAAGATGTGGTCAACTCGTTGTGGTTGTGGAGCTGCTCTGTCTTTTCTGTGGACACTGTCCTCGACCCACACACTGACTCTTATCTTACTAGCGGGGCTCTAGCCTCAGGGACATAAACAAACATTGACTCAATGCAAAGCCAGCACTGGGAAAGTGATAAGACAAACACGGCTCGCCATCTCCTGGCACAAACGGCATCAAACGATTCGCTGTTTTAAAGCTTTGCTTCTACTTGACGGACTCAGATATGTCCATTTAGCTCTTACCCTGGCACCAGCTTGAATGGCTTTATTTGTAGAGCGAAAGGAAAAGAAAACACATCCTCCTGTGCCGGCTCATCTCCAGAGTGTTGTGTGATGTGATGACGCAGTTCCATTAAATCACTCATTGTACTGTGTATTGTGAATGGTTTGTAAATGTTACTCAGCATGACTTATTTTCCTGAAAATCAAGCTGAAGTAAAACATTTGCTCAGGTTTTGATTTGTAATCTACTGCACCATTGTAAATGGACAGTTAGGCCTTGTGTGTATGTATATAAGTGAAGAAAAGCTTCCTTCGTTAGCTGCTGCCCTGAATCTAGCCCCAGATGTCTTAACCTGCCTCAGCTAACAGTGGTGGCACAACAGTCCAGATGTTATGGTGACATTCGTTCCCTCATGTTTGAAACGTGCAACACCAACTGTGCTTGAAAGGTTTATTACTTCAGAATCGAAACTCGCTCTTCATCTCAGACCTCCATGAGAGGCAATGTGTTGCAATGCCTGAAACCAACTGACCACAATGGGAGTACAATATAAATGTCCAAATAAAGACAACTTATTGGACATTACTTTGGATTTGTGCAAACAAAATATGTGTGTGCAGTATATAAGGCAGAAGTGATATATTTTACAGAAAAAATTGGCTCATACAATGCTTTTTCCCTTTTTTTTAACAACTTACAAGTGTATTAATCGCTTTATCAAATGCATTCATTTGATGTTACTCAAAAGTATCAGGTTGCTACTAATGATTTTATGTTTTTATGTGACTATCCGTCTCTCTCTCGCTATATATATGTATATATTTCTTGTATTTGAAAACTTTATTAACCTCTTTTGGACATAACTGAGCAACCTAATCACCAAGATTGCATCTATTCCCACATCTGGACAGATAATTAATGTTCTGTGTGTACATCAGGGGCATCTTCAAATTGATTGCATACGGGGTTGTATCTAATCTGAAAGCACTCAGCTGCAGACAGAGCGTGACGTGCAGCCAAAGGCCAAGGCCAGACCCTGGAAACAGCATGGAGCTGGAGAGGAATGGTCATGAGTGCTGTTTCTGTCCTGCTGAATCCTGGCTGCAGTATCAGGGAGAGATGTTTTTTTCTTCTTCATTTGAACAATGGCAAATCTGACTATGTTCACATTTCCAAATGAATAACGAGGGTTAAGGCTAGACCACCTGGGGTAGTACATCTGGTGCTCTGATCGTAGTTTATTTTTAAACTTAAAATCAATCAGATTTTATTTGAGTAGTGGTTTGTTTCACCGCAGCAAAAAAACGAGAAAGTTATGTTTTTTTTAAGCGTTTGCGTTTTTATAATTGAAAATGGCAGAATGTTTGTTGGATCATGTTGTAGCTAGATAATGTTCAACAAAATGTTGCCATGCCGTTGTCTTTGAGACTGCGCATTGGTTGTATCAAGACAACCCTGTCAGTGTGTACACCGGTGTTCTGCAGGCCAGCAGAAGTCAGACTTTCCAGCCAGCGTGCTGTCACAGTGGGAGCTGCGAAGCTGACAGTGGGGTTGAGGTCATGCTGTTTAGGGGCCAGATTGAAGCACAGCCGCTCACTTGCTGGTGCTGATGCAAACTGCTGACGTCTATAAGGACAGCGCCAGATGCTCCTGATTAAAGTTCCTATTACTCACACATGGGTTGGGACAAATAAAAGGAAGACCAGGGATACAAATTGTACCCCGTCTCTCCCTCTCACTGCCCCATTACCTCTACATCCCCTCCAAATGTGCAGCCAACGTCAAGGGGATTCTGAAAACAATCTGCAGGCTTGCAGGAGAATCATGAGTGGAGCGGACAGATCTGATTTCACTTTGAACGCAGATAAAGACTTCCCTAACTTTCTGGAAGGCTGCCATCAGTTTCATGCTGTGCATTAATATTACTTATTTCTGCTATATCAGATTTCCGTCTGTACATGAAAGCATATTTAAGTTTGACATAAAATACCACGATTTCACACAACTCAATTCCCAATGTTTATCCTCCAAATTGAAGGATTTTGCTTAGCAAAATGACCTCTACCCTATGATCGTGACTAACACTATGCAGATGTTCGTTTTGGGATGATTTTTCTGTGTTTTTTTCTTATGAGGGAGCTTTAAATTGATAATGACGAGCCCCGTCAAACTTACTAATCAGTATACATTTGGGTTTCTTTTGGCAGGATGGAGGACAGTTTGTGATTTATCCTTGTGATGACATCAGCACTACGTTTGTGTGTGGCATACTTTTAGAGGAAAAAACTGACTTTTCACCCAAAGCTGTTTTCGTGGCCAACATGAAGTCATTGAAGCGACTCCTCCCAACAATATTGCCCTCAGGCTCGTGCTTTTTCATGGCTGACTGACAGTTTGTAATCATCTCCCTCATGAGAATCAGAGGAGTAATTTAACACAGCTGCAATAGAAGTAAATGTCAATTACACGGCCACATAATGTTCCAATATTGTGTGTAGGAGTGTGCTCTATGATGATTTGAATATACAAGCACAACAAGGAAGGACACACCCGGCAGTCAAAGCTCGACATCCGTTATTGTCCAAGAGGTTTTCTTAAAAATGTCACTCTGAACTTCACATGTGGATTCATTTTATTCCCTCATACTGTTCTTTACAGGCCAGACCCAAAGGTGAAGGGCTGACCCCCTACCAGGGAAAGAAGAGATGCTTCGGAGAGTATAAGTGCCCCAAGTGTAAGAGGAAGTGGATGAGTGGCAACTCCTGGGCCAACATGGGACAAGAATGTATCAAATGCCACATCAACGTCTATCCACACAAACAGGTACCTGCAATATGACATTCACACCCTGGGAATTAGCAGTAATGTCTTAATGTAAAAAAAACATACACATTCAAGTGGTAGATTGAGTAACCTCAAAAAAGTCCAGACTCTGGTTTGCGTGTCTGTGTAGTCTTGAGGATATTCCAGATGGAATATAAATCATACCACGAAAATTTGCTTTTTCCACTTTGGTAATAAACCAACACTGAATAAACAAATCAAATGTTCATGACTGATAAAGGTTTTGGATTGTTTACTGAATGTCAACAAATCTTAAAAAAAAAACTTTATTAACGTCTCACAGACACAAACTACCTCTCGGGTAATTGAGGCTTACAGCTTAAGGAATTCCTCTGGCATTTAATAATACAAAAAAGTTCATTCATATTAAACAAGACACTGTGAAGTGTTATTCAGAACAGCAAACACTCGGAGGGAATTCATGTGCTTGTGAGCTGCCTGCCTAGCTTAACCTCGAACTTTCCTCGCAGCCTGTTGACTGAAGAGATGGATCGCCTGAGAAAGAATCCACTCTGCTTTCTTCAGCTAGAGATATATTTATCCTCAACCCTTCATTCTTTAATATTTATGCTTTTCCACATTCTTCCAATTCCACTTCGTGAAATAAAGTTAGGATTACTGCTTGAAGACCTGCTCATTCTCTTAATACCACAGAGGACTATGCACCACTCTGCTAACACTTACAGAAATTATAGCGGGGAAGGGACGATGCTCAAATTTACCAGAAATCTCTGCCAATAAGTCAAAACATTTCCCAATAATGGAAAGTTTAAGGTGAAATATTTGGGATTGGGAGCATTTGTATGGCCCCTTAACGGCTCTCAACATGGCGACTATGTCAACAAAGCAAGGAAAAACTCGGATTACAACACAAACAGAGGGAGAGCGACTTCATGGTCTGCTCTAGAGGACACTACTCAACTATGACTTTACACAGACAATAGTTGTTTGCTGCTGGTGCTCTGAATCCAAACGTTGCACTTTTAATGCTTAATTTACTACAATTGTTAATTATTGCAATCATTACTTAACCAAGAACATTACTATGCTCTTAAGAAGCATGGGTGGAAGACGGCATGCATTTCTTTCTATTGAGGTCACTAGTGAGAAAACTTCACTCTTCTTTGCTTCTTTTTTTCTTGTGGCAAAGCTACAAACAGGCAAGCAAATTCCATGCATTTGCAATGTCACCCACTTAACATATTTCCCCCCTGTCAGCGTTTGAAATGGACCACTAACCTTTGTGTCCTCGAGTATCAAAGAGTTCAGCTTCCCAGCGAGACTCCCTCCTGCCCTGCGGATTCCCATAAATAACCTGAATATGTATTTTACAATCCACATGCATAAAATATCTGGTGGGAAAAATATTTCTTTGACGCCCGCACTGGGTGTCCAAGAAATATTTTTCCCACCAGATATGTGGTTTAAAACAAGGGAGCAAAAAGAGCTATATTGACTGACTAGTGCTAGCATGTACCTGGCTTGCTCACGTGTTAGCTATTAGCTCGCCAACTACAGTCGTTCACTATCTAGGGCTGAGAGTAGACACTACGTCACAAGGCCTCGAGCACAGACAATTTCACCAAGATGCACAAACAAACTCTGCTTTGCCACTTCATGTTGGGACCGGGCCTTTGATCTTCATGAGCAGTGGGTTGCAAGAGCTATTTTGTTATACTGGATTTGCCTTTCAGGCTACATAGATGTTGTCCTAACCTTGTGTTCAGTGGAAGCTTTGCAGACACTACTTAAGACTTAAAAAAAACCTCATCACCACATATAAATATTTTGTTTGTTTTTGTCTGGTTAAACAACACCCCTGAAACCCTAAACAAAAAATTGTGATTCCTGCTTCAGTGTCAAACAATACCAGACAAAACAACAGACCATCTTGCAATGCATCACAACAACCGTGACAGCCAAGTCTTTGGGAGTAAAATGGGTGGCAAATGGCCCCTTCCACATTATCTAGCTCTTGCTCAGACAACTTCCATCTTCAAACTGCCTTTGGTTTGATCTCAAATACACATCTGTAATGTTTTGTGCATATTGCGTCACAAAATCGGCCCACAGACGCATCAACACCGCCTCTGTGGTAGTATTGGGTGGCTCCAGGACCATATTTGCTATGACGACACACAGACTCGCATTGCTGTCGCAGCTAGTAATTAATTTGTAAGTTGTTGTACACTCTCTTTCTCCAAATGGAAAGAGCTCAGACTGCAGCTTCTGCTACACAGCTGACTCGACTGAGCTTGAGTTTCTTGCTCAAGGACGCTTCAAAAGGGCAGATGCCTGCAGTGCAGGGACTTGAACCCAGTACCTTCTAACTGCTGACGGGACCCCTTAAAATATACATCAGATTTTCCAGCTTTTCTCAAGGACCTGAAATCTCCTTAACGCGCCGCGCCGATAGTAAAGTCTCAACACTTCCTGGCAGACTCATTAGTGGACCACTGAAATATCTCTCTGTAGTGACCCATGGTAACCTGGTTTCCTTTAGTTCGACCACTTTGAATAAATAGTGGTTTTGTGAAAAAAAAGAAAAACCAGGACCAGGAAAAGAACAATAGACGAGAAATACAATTTTCCAGACAGTTAAAATAACCTTGAAATGTGCTTGCCCAGATAGATTTCCTTCGTCCTCGATAATTATTCCAAGAAAGCCGTTGCTGCAGCAGTTTGCTGATATTTCCATAAAGGCCATCATGATCAAATGCAAACTGGATTTTTTTCTTTAATACCAGGTTGTTAAAATGTGCTTCAAGTTTCCAGAGCTGATGTTGTGCTGCCATATCTCTGCAACTAATTGTGTTTAGTACACGTCTGGTCTGTGAAGAATACGCGTAACATTGGAGGCCTAAGTAGTTAGGCGAAAATCTGGTGCCAGAAAAACTATTTGCATAAGAGGTTTATGGGTGTGATGCTTGGTTTGCTTTCTTCAGTGTTTAATATGACTCATTATTGGTTCTCTGTTTGTCTCCTCAGCGCCCTTTAGAGAAGCCGGATGGCCTGGATGTTTCTGACCAGAGTAAGGAGCACCCGCAACACCTGTGCGAGAAATGTAAAGTCCTGGGCTACTACTGCCGCCGTGTGCAATAATCATCTTTATTCAGAGTCAGAGAGCAACTTTTGTGTCCAAAGTCCTATAGCTCATCCTCCATCAAGGCTGTTAACTTCCTCTCCTCACTTCAGGTTCCCCTCATCCCTGCCCTGCACACAACATGGCAGCCTTTCCTCCTCACGTCTTCCCCTCTTCTCTAAGAAGACTCAAATATAGACAGTAGCTCTAAATCCTCTCTGTCCCTCTTCTCAACCATGCTTTTTATTTTTTTAATTTTTTTTTTCAGTGACAGTATTGAAGATTACATCCAGGAATAACAGGAACATGTTAATTTAGGATCAATCTCTCCAAGTGCTCTTCATCAAAAGCAAAAACTTGCCAAAATCAGTGACTTTTTTGTGTGCCTCACGTATCAGAATCCACATAACCCCATTGATCCAATCCGATGTTTAACAACAACAAATCATGCTTTGATAATTTAGCACGTATTTCAATGGTGTCACTGACATTATTGGTCTCGATACATAACCTCACCTTGAGGTTTGTTGGCTTTGTGTTTACAGAGATCAGCCTTCCATTTCCCTGTGAAGTGTGTAGTAATGTGACGAACGTTTAACCCGGGCCTCTCATGATGGTATAATGTATACGAGGCCTTTGATGTCCTGCCGTATTAGGGTCAACAGCACATCTTATTAACTGTGAATTAACTGAGGGACAATGTGCCATACATCCCTCGCTTACATTTGGCCTATTTATTTTCTTGTTGTTTAAGTGTGCAATTTGAATTTTAACTGGGACATAAAGAAATGTTTTTTTTTGTATGTTTGTATATCACATTATTGTGTAACTGCTTCCACGTGTCTTTAGAAACTACTGTAGGTTCAGTCGCTCCTTGTCTAGATTTAGTGCATCGCTAACAGAAAAGGTTTGTTCACCCATTCAAGACTATTTTTGCTGCCACGCAATTCCTTCATTATCTATAATGTTATATATGTATAGATGTTAAATAGGCCAATTGTGTTCATTTCAAAACCCGTAAAGGTCAACTGACAAGGAGCTGTAGGAAAACACTAGTTTTAGTAGCAATAATCTTGCCGTCCACATAATTTCTCACCAGTGTTGAATATTACATTTTTCAAAGCACTTAAAAAATTATTTGCTGCTTGCAACATTTTGATTAGCATTGCAAAACATGATTAAACTGGTCACATGTAAGGCCTGACTAGATTTTAACCACACATTAGTAAAATACAAAGGATATGTTGGTTTGAAAGAGACATCTGAGTTCACATTGGAGTGCCAGCTGATGCCTGCAGCCTGAGTTGAGTCAGTGAAGCTAAATGGAAACTTTCCCAAGAGCTTGAACCCATAAAAACAATGTCCAACAGCTGATTGCAGAGTAATGAGTGTCTAGAGGGAGGTGACGTTTTGGAGAACTGCGGGGATTTTCAGGTCGGTTGAGAGAAACAACAAGATTAAATATAGGAGGATGGATTTGTAATGTGGTAATGCTGAAGATTCAAGGACGTGTTGAAAGTGATGATGAATTAAGTTTACACCTATATTATTTTGTATGATTATAAGTGCCTCCTATTATGAACCAATGTCTTTAAAGGAAGAGAAGTTTGCATCCTGTTTACATATATCACCGTGCGGTCGAAATTAACTACAGCGGAAATTATTGTAGCTTTGACTTTTAGGAACCTGCCTTTCGAGGAACCTTGTGATAGAAATTGTTAAATATTTTATACGTACTGTATATCTAGCCTTATAAAAGCTGGTTGACGATATTTTATATTGTAACATACTGTATGTGCCTTAAAAAGATTTAAATCATTCTGAAGTATCAGGACTATAGGAGGCCATTTGAAATTGGAAAAAGACGTGCGGATAGGGCAGTATACGTGCGTGATGTAACTGTGATGTATCGTAAGTTTAAATGCAGGTTCAACATGTGACAAAGGTCAAGAAAACTATACAGTTCATCTATTAGTTTGTACTGGCATGGTGGGTGTTCGCTTCAACACACTTTGCAGAGTTGGAGGCACAGGCTGAAACAGCATTTCCAGCTGGCAAAAATAATCCTACTGTGGTCTGTTGTCATGGAATATCCACAAAGATGTTATTTCTTAGTCGATCCTCACAACAGAACAGAGTTGCTCGTGAAACTGTGGACCTCACTCTTTGTTGTTTTAATCTATTGTAGTTGTGTTCATCCAAGGAACCATGGGTTTTGTAAAAAAAAATAAACATTCATGGTGACACGCCTTACTGGGAAAGATTGCAGTGGCAGATGATGGTACCGTACAGTTTTGGGATGTTTAGCTCAATTCCATCTGTACGGTTAAAGGGGCACTCCAGTGATTTAGTAGTGCAGTTCCACAAAGTTAGGAGGCTCGCCAGAGACACTAAGGAATAGTTGAAATTAATGCAGCATAGGCTGAGCTAACCAAACTTGTATTCCCTGTTGTGGCTAAAGCTCCAAAATGCTGGATCCTACCTTTCCCATAATGCAACTCAATCGCATCTTTCAGAAGACATCCACTGCCTGGTAAAATGCCCACATCTTGCAAACTCCACACTCTTTTTAAAAATGGGTCTTCAAGCCCAAGCAGAGATAACTGTGATGACATCACCAGGGTTATGTACTCCTCCAGAGCTACAGAAGACATTGTACAATGTCCGAGAAATACTCCCTGTGATGAGTAAACTGAGCTTTATGAGTAAAATGCATGGAGTGCCCCTTTAAAAGAAAGAATTGGGTTAAAGACCGATTCTGAATGAAAGATTCTCCTTTTTGTTGGGAACAATCCATTTTTCTTACTGTTAACATCTTATTTATTTTTGCTCTGTTTGATGATACTAACCTAACAGGTCTGACCCGCACTGTCCACATTGCGCCATGTGGCTGTAGTGAGAGAAATAGATACCAATGATGCCTTATGAACTAAGCTCATAAACAAGTAACAATGGTTTTGTGATTCACAGAGTTCTGGCACAAGAGTTTGAGTCAGCCCAGAGATGTGTTATGAGAAGGCCATTTTAAATGGAAAAGTAAGAGCCAATGGAAGCAGTTGATAGAATACATTTCAGAAAAAAATCTCAGCTTTCAGACATAATGTCTTGAATGCATATACTTGACTTTTCTAGTACCTTTTCAGTTCAAATTTGTTATTTTCTATGAATGAGATGTGTATTGTGGAACACTTAATAGATGTTGAAAATTTTACAGCAATCTGCAAAAACTCAAGAGTTATTTCCCTGACAAAGAAATACTTTTTTTATGTATATATTTGATGGCCATCATTATCAAGGATATTAGCTCTTTTAAAGTGTTATGCAATATTGAAGTGTTTTTCATGTGAAGAAGGGCCTATTGCTGAGAAATAAACAAAGCTGGGAGTTTTTTTTTTCTTTATGTTTTACAATAATCTGAGGGGTTATCCTGCAGAAATATTTATGGAAAGATTTTTTACAACACTTTTTGTATAGAATATGCAACAAAGTTACACTAAGAAGGAAATATTGATGTCTACATAGAGTATTATAATAAAAAAAAAGCTGGTACATAATTAATACCCTTTCTCAATTGTAAGCCATTGTATGTTTATGTTTTGTAATGTTATCAATGTTGAATAAGTCACAATGTTATTCAGTTGCTATATGTAACTAATTATGAGCTGCCATTTACATCCATACAGTTGCATGTATTAAATTTGTAAACAATATTATGAAGATATATATTGTGTTACCATGCAGAAATCTTTCGGAATTAGTGACGGATACTCACCACTGTATTAGCACGTTAAACTGTGAGATGTAGTTTGCTTAAAGCAGCAATGACAAGAAACTATTGTAAAATGTTACAGTGCTATTCATAGTTTAGGGAGTGTATACTTTTGTCAAGGAAAACGTGTGTGACAAAGAACTATTTTAGAGTTTGCATGTGCATGTGTTTGATTTTGAATTAAATATTATTTTGTGCAATGTATACTTATTTAAATATTTTTACAGTAGTTTGCTACAGTACATATTGTTTTTAACATTATCAGCAACTTCTGAGTGTTATTAGTCTTGAAGTATTTCATTTACTGCTCGTGTAGCTTCTATGAATAATACATATTTACTGAATGTAATGTGTTAACACTTGTGTGGTCAATTTGGAAAGTTATGTATGTTTTATTTACTGTCTGTATCACTTGAGATGTTTGTATTGCAATATCGCAATAATGTTATACTTTGAATTGGACAGAACACAGGCGTGAGGTAGGAACGACAATGATTTTGGGAAACAAGGACAGTCATGGTTTCGAGAGTAGACCACAGGTCTGTTTTTCATGTCCATGAAATGGCATTCCAAAATGTGCCTTATTTGTTAGTTGGGAAAACATGTTAATGCTGTTGAGAGTTTGATGAATTAAAGTCATATTGAATTAGGAGTGATTGTATTATGTGGTTTCATTTGTTTGGGTCTTCTGCTGAAGTGTTGTTCAGTTACCAGTAACTGGGAGTTGTTCGCTCTGGAGCTCGATTCGTCATAAGCTGGTTTTCTGAGAGCTCCTGCCTGTATCATATTCATTACAGAGTATATGTTTTGTATGTGTTGTTTTTGACTGCAGGCTCCAAGATTTACGCAAGACTGAGCGTATAGATTAGTTTAAAGAGGTTTTTAATGGGTTATCCATGGCGGTTGTGTAACGCATAGAGGGGGTGGCTTGTAAAACTTGTTTTTCACTCTCCGTGAAAGTGCTGAAAGATAACAGACACATCGAGCTGACAGGACTCCATTTCAACACTTTGAGTCAAACTGCGGATAGGAAAACTAAAACACAAAAAAAGGACACACCAGCTGACATGGGTGCTGTGTGATAAATGGAGATGTTTACAGCAGAAGAACCAGCTTGTACCAGTTGTAGATGTCATTGTGTTGCATGTGTATTAAACGTTGGCCACAGCACTGTCGTCTTCGGAGCCAAGTTTCCATGAGCAATATTGGACATGCATTCCAAATAACTAAAACTAAACCAGAGGGTGGGGACCCAAATTATATCAAGTTTGTTACAACATCTCTTGCTCAAACAGAGCGAGAGCTGAGAAGTCTCTATAGCAACAATGTAATCTGAGAATTCAAACAAACGGTGGAAGGTCAGTGCGCATATGGTTTCATTTATGGGCAAGAGCTGCTTTTTTGCGTGGCTTCATTATTTTCTTTCATAAAGTATTAGTACGATAAGCAGCACCACCCAGTCTCTGACTTTCAGATATGTCCTCGCCTCCCTTTCCCATTCTCTCCTCCAGACGCTCTGAGTAAAGGAGCAGTGAAGCGAGAGCAGCCCACGTACGAGCTAAAGGCATTTTCAGTTTCCTTTATGGTTCCAGCAGATGAAATCATCTCCATGCACCGTGTCCAATGAGGCTTTCGCCCGCAGCTCTATCATCTGTCAACTGCATTCAAGTGATATTTCAGCTCCACTGTAGGTGGATGTCCAATGATGTCACATCCTGCTCCGATGGACAGGAAGTCAGTCGCAGTGGAGAGGCTGCGTCTAAAAAAAGATGCTGGATCATTTCCAGGAAGCTTTAAAACCAGCAGGGTCGGTGGCACATGAGAGAAAATGTCCTGTACTAAGACTAGAGCCAGTCAAATCTGAAAACAGTCATTTTATTGGGCAGTAAATGGAGAGTAATTACACAGTAAGAACATTTTACAAAGTAAATGGTTCAAAGTTCAAACTCAGAAAAGCGAGATATCTTCTAAAATCGTAATCAAAAGATGATAAAAATATCAGTTTTTAGGGATTAGCAGGATCACAGGTGACGGTTCCTCATTGAAAGCATCGTAACCACACGGATGAAAGATGGAGTAAATACAGACTGGTTGCATTCCGGGTCATCCATCAGGAGTCCTTGTGTGATTTGGGACGATCTCCCCACTGTCAGTGATGAGGATTTTTTTAATCACACCACCATCGTGTAAACCAAAAGATTCCATCTTGGTGACCACGTCCATGCCGTCCTTCACCTGCCCGAACACCACGTGTTTACCATCAAGCCTGTCGAAAGAAGAGACACAATGGGACCTCAGCAGCTGTGAAGTGACTGGATTTGGATGTGGTGAGATGAGATGACGGATTAAAAAGTTCTACCAAGTATTCACCATTCAGTTTTATTCGTACAGATGAAGAACTGGGAGCCGTTGGTGTTTGGCCCTGAATTTGCCATTGAAAGTGTTCCTGTAAAGATCGAAAAGCCAATTTAACAGTCAACAAGATCTTGACCTCGTTTTGACCACTAACCCAATATGATTTAGACCGGAGGGAAAGAGAAGCATGACACTAGTCTGTGTCTAACTGTATTTGGTGAAAGGCTGTGTCTCCCTCCTGAAAACCAAACTGTGATAATGCCACACTTTAATATTGAGCAGCAAGTAATCAGCATATGGATTAGGTTTATTCAGGAAAAGGAGTTATTTAATAATTTAATTTTGACTCACTAAAAAGTAGGTAATTCACCTGCGGATTCCAAAGTCCCAATAGACAGAGGGTCTTTAGTGCTGCATGAAATTATGCACTGCCATCTAGTGGAGAGGCTGCTATATTCAAAGCTATAAACCTGGGAAATTCTACTGTTAGGAGGCCGTGGATAGATACACAAACCAGAACCAAGTAACTAAGTAGCTGTGTTTTTGTCTTTAAGTTTGCCACTTAAAACACTATCATAATACAAAGTAGGGGTGACAAGATATTTCCGTATTTACATTTGTAGTTTAAAAAAAGGAAATATTGGATAACATGATAATAATAATAGCCCAGCGACTCTTAAATTATTGCTGTATTTTGGTTTCTGATTCCTTTCTTGCTTTGTCTCCCTCTCCCACCACCCCACATACAAATACATGTTATTAATTTGCCAAGAAAAGACACAAAACGCACAATAAAATAAAGTTGAAGATTATAATGACTTTTTTTTTCTCCACATTTTTAAGAGATATCATGATAATATTGTTATAAATACCTTTGGCCATTATAATTGTGTTGTGAAAATCTGATAATGTGACAGCCCTAATACAAAGCTACATGCATTGATAAAGGATTGTTTGTTTTGTCCTCTCAAAACAGAGATAATGTAGTATAATAGTAATTGTATCAGCGAAACTGTGGAGATGTACCTGGACCAGTGTGTTTTAATATGAAGTTTTCGTCTTTGAATGTTTTTCCATATATAGATTTCCCTCCTGTGCCGTTGTAGTTGGTGAAATCTCCCCCCTGAAACAGGAAACACAGCAACAGACAACATGGCCAACACATCCACGTGCTCCATCTTTACTGTAAGCCTTACCTGACACATGAACTCAGGTATGACCCGGTGGAAAACAGATCCCTTGAATCCAAAGCCAGGTTCCCCTGTGCACAGTGCTCGGAAGTTTGCTGTGTATTAGTTTTATTATTGATTAAATGAACATTATAACAAGTCGAGCACAGATAAAAACTTCTTCAAATGGTGAATTAAACAAATGTAAGTTACTGTTATGCAGCAGCAGAGTTAAAATAAACATGGTTGAAACATACCTGCAGTCTTTGGCACTACATCTGCATTCAACTGCAAGATAACACAAATCACATTCAAATTCATGCATGCATATTTAAGCTCTTATCTGCCCTTATCTGAACATATTTGAGAAGTGTGAGACCAGCTGCAGGTAGATTGGGGAGGGAGGGGCTAACGCTAGCTAGCTACCTCAATGGTTATCCTCCCAAGAGGCTCACTGTCGGCCTCGATGTCCAGAAACACGACGGGGTTCTTGGCGGGACCGGAAGAAAACAGCCTCGCGGCGACGACGCCCGGCGTGCTGTATCTCAGGCGGTACCGTATTTGTAACATGGCTGCTCAGCTGACTGGGTCAGGAGGACCTGCAGGCCATGGGTGCTGGTGGTGTTTACATGTGACGTCACGCAGACCGACAAGAAGGACCCGCGGCGGCGAAACAAACAGCGACGCCACGTGGGAGGTTCCGGAAGTGCTTTATTTAGGTTGACGAAACAGGTTCACTATAAAGCAGTGGTTCTCACATGGGGGTACGTGCACCTGTGGGTACATGAAGGCACTGCAGGGGGGTACGTGAGATTAAATATATATATATATATATATATATAAAAATAAATGTGCTTCCATTCAAAACTCCTTTAAAAATAGTTATTTCATAAATATTCAATACAATATAAGTGTAAGTTCATGAAGGGAACTGTATTCTATATTAAATCAGACACTGATGGCACAGCGCTGTGTATTACATATTTTGTTCAAGCAAAAATGATTTTGCACTAGTTAGGGGGTACTTGGCTGAAAACATATTTCACATGGGTGTACATCACTGATAAAAGGTTGAGAACCACTGCTCTATAGGTCTTGTTGTCAAAATGTAGAGTCGGTTATTATATGAGTAACATTTTATACTTCAGGCGATGTGTTTGCACGCTTCTAGTAAGTGCTCCTTCTATGAGATGTATTCCCTCAAATTGCTTTTTCCCGAAGCAATTATTGGACCTTTCAGTCCAACTATAATTGGGTTTATGGAAATATTAAACATTTCAAAACGATGAAATCTATGAGGAAAAAAAAATACAAAAAGCTGATTTTTCAAATAAATTCTTCTTCTGCTGAACTAATGTTTCTGGTTTTATTTATTTATGTTTTGTCTGCAAATAATCTTGAGTATTGTTTTTTTCTATTAACATGTACTCTATTTGGGATGACTGATTTTGCATTGCAAGTCTCTGTGAGTCATATACATTTTCAAAGGAGCTTTTTCCATTTACTTACCAGTTTTGCATTCATGCGATTTGCATTGCTGATTTCTTGCTTTAAACTACTCGCTGTGATGGCATTTATAATTTGAATACTCATTTGCCCAAAGGGGCTGTGCTAAACCATCCTGCTTTCATTTATTTTCAGGTGCAGCATTGGTTGGTTGTGTCTGAAGGTTTTTCAACTTGTTTATTTCCGTGTAAAGTGGTCATGCTGTAAGTGAAAGTATACATCACGACAGGGTATGATGATAAGTCCAATTTAGCTTTGATGTTGCTTCCCCAAAAACACAACAATATTTTGTGATGATGAACAGTGATGCTTTTAAACTGCAAATGCATGTCTCTTTTCAACATTTCTAAACCACAAAGAGGCGTTTAATGATGTCACACGTCAGTATTCTCAGTTGATGCTCCTAATTATTGAATATCATCGGTTGTTGCAAAATGAGGGAACTTAATGATCACATCATTAGTGACAGGCAGCCTTGTGACCCCGGTACATTGACCTGATTCAGCCAAAACATAAGAGTTCATAAACTCGTGTTTTTGGCTGTCTGGAACACTCGCAAAATTCACTAGTTAATTGGAAGAAAGATTATTACTCACTAGTTAATTGGAAGAAAGATTATTTGCTACAGTATTCAATCAATATACCCAAATAGCTCCCCAAGCACTTTACACTAGTCCAGTGATCCAAACTGCTTAGGATGGGTTAAATGCAGAAGTCACATTTCATGGATGTAGCTGTATGAATATGACGATTGATATCAGGACCCTGATAGCAGAAATAAGTCATTTGATCAGTTACAAATGTTTTTCCTACTGTGACATGCCAAAATGTCCTCAGTGAAAAAGGCCTATTGGTTATTCTGTGCTATTCCAGCCATTAAAAAAACACTATTATAACTTGTGTAATTATATTTAAATAACTGCACTTGCAAATTCTATGTATAGATAGTTTAATACTGTACGTATCCTATGGATTATGTAGCACAAAATGACAGTCCTTTTTAATCTTTTTGTGGAATATGTAATGGTTTAATATATGCTGGTTGCACTTTGCATGTCAAAAGACACAAAAGGCCATTAATTGTGTTTCATCTGAATACATATTTATTAGATAAATATTAGGATGTCACGTCATCTAACTACATACAGATTTGCAAGACTAAAAATCACAATTTTTTTCTGACCAGTTTAGAATATGAAATGATTGTACATAGAATGTACAAAACCAAAGAAACAACTGCCACCTGCTGTGCCAATCTCTTCAGATTGCACCTATATAGCATATTTTGCCAAATTGCATAAAAATGATAAATTTGACTTATTTTTTTACAAAATTTGGAAACAACCCTTGAGCCACTAAAAGCTCAACGTCTCCAAGTCCCAATTATACCCTTAAAAGGTTTCAATAATTTCTTGGCACCTTTATAAAGTACACAGGTAATAGAGAAATACACAGAAGTTTAATATTACACAAAGGAAAAATGTCTTTTTTTCTTTGAAACCCCATGTGGAGGGGTACATAAAGTATCTTCCATAAATGAACAGGCGTGATTAGAGAGGTCTGCACAGACGCAATCGAACACAGACTCATTTTGCCAATTCAATGTCTGACAGGAGGATGCAAGCTTTACAAATTCTAAATACACTATGCACACTCCCCCTGGAGAAAATGAATACATTTCTGTTAACGTGTCTCTATTTGTCATTTACATTATATACACGTATCCCTTACATCCCCGCCCCCGACCATCTGCCACAACCGCCCCATGTTATGCAAACAGGAGGGGGTCTCCCCCAAAATTCCATTTTACAACATTAATTGCATTCTCTTTTAAATCCTCGACTCAATTTCAAGTGTCTGCAATCAGACAGTACAATTTGTGTCGCTCAAATTAGTAGACGTGATTTTGTGAAAGTTTTCAGTTACAGTTACACACTGTGTAGGGAAATAAAACATCCCAATGCGGCAGTGCATTGTCTTCAACAAACATATAAACAAACACATACAACATCTGATCCTTCAACTGTGTTATTTGCAGGTGATTTGATCAGTTTTGAAGATCAGTAAATCCATATTTGGTTCTTCAAATGGTTTACAAATCTCAAATGGGGGAACTTTTGTCCGATAACATACAGTATGCTTTAAATTCATTTAATGTACTGCATAAAACTGTGTAAACTAAATTATACTTAAAACTGTGGACAAAAATAATAACTTAAAACAATATCAATGTGATGAAAATCCACAATTCCCAAATTTGAGCAAGGTACTGTTATTAAAAACGTATAATTAGGCCTCAAAAAACAATCAAGAGGACATTTAGCACATTCTCACTTTAAATAAAGAGGACGAGGTCACTTGTTCCAATGATATCACGCAAAACAGTTTTTGGAGAAATTTGGACCTCAAAGCTGCATTAACAATCTTTTAGACAGATAACCACAAATTTAAAGCTGACCAATGACCTTTTCCCTGATGCATTGTCACAGGGTAATAAAAAACAATACACAGGTACTCAATACAAGTCCAGTGAGAGTGCATTTGGATCAATTTGTTACAATATTGGACTGGTTAAGAAGGGATTCTGTGTGTGTTTGTGAGTGTGTGTGTGAGTGTGCGTAGTCCTTGACAGACATACAGTACCATGTAGTTGTCAGTAATAGATAGGTACAGTACTGTACAGTCACAAAGTATTCACAACGGGTATATACAACAGCTCCGGAAACACTGTTGGATCATGCAGGATGTTTTTCCCAAAAAGATGCAGTTCAACAGTAACAAAACGACAAAAGGAAAGATCAGAACAATCACACAGGCGCTTCTATAAAACACAGTGATTTAAAAACTTCTGCAGACGTCTGTAGGATGTTGAAATCCTGCTCTTGCGTCAACATAATATCCAGGTCCAACCACTTACAAAAAGCATAGGACAACTTTGGTGATGTGTATCTGATTAATTTCAATGCGGGATGAAGATTAAACACATAAAAAAGGACGACGACAAAAAATTTAAATTGATGAATTTGAAATGAAATAATAAATATAAAAACAAGAGAGAAAATGATTTGATCAAGCACGTTTAGGCTGGACAAAGACAACAGGAGCCATTGGCACACATGCACTTGTGGACAAGATGGTGCTGAATTTGATGAGGAAGAGCGAAACATTACAATAAATACACAAGAACGACTACAGACTGGACAAAAAGTACTGAAACAGCTCTTAAAGTGGATTGTGTTATCTTTCTTCCATTCAATATATTTCTTCCCTCCTCTGTCTCGAACTGTCTCTCCCCGCGGTCTTTCACGTACGCTCGCAGGCAAACAAAAGAGGACATGTAAACATACACACACACACACACATACACACGCACACACACATATATACACACACACACAGACACACTCACACACTCGCACACACTACATTGCACAAAGTGCGCTCGTTTTCCTCTGTTGGCATTTGACCACACTCACACACCGAGAAGCCTGGGAGTCAAAGGGCATGATGGCATGTGCCAAAATTTTGGAAGAACACATTTCAAATAGGATAAAAACACTCTTACAAGACAATGTTTTTTTTTCACAAAAACAAATCATAATAAAAAAACAAAAACAAAGCTACAACACTTTTCCTAAAGCCCACAAAGGCTCCTGTCTCCTCTGTGTTGTTTACACATGATGATTATAGCTGCACAGTTTTCTGTTAAAAAGTCACACATATAATATATATATATAGATATATATATATATATATCTATATATAAATATCTATATCTATATCTATATATGTATATAGATATATGTATATATATATATATACATATATAGATATATGTATATATATATATATATATATACATATATCTATATATGTATATAGATATATGTATATATATATATATATATATATATATATATATATATGTATATGTAATATCACTTTAGTGCCCGCCAACATGGCTGGCTGTAAATGGTGTGATTCGAGTCAAAGGCGGTGGAACTGGTGCGTGGAATCTTTACACGAGGAAAAAAGGGAGTGCGGGGATGAGTGGCGTTCCTGCTCTCTCCCTTGGAGTTCCCAAAAAGACGTCTCTTTTCAGCCGCGCTCCTATGCCACACATTATCTGTTGATAGACTGTGTATGTGTGTGTATGCATGAGCATAGGAGGCTGCTTGAAGTATCGATAGGAGGTCGGTGAGGTGTCTGTGGACGGACAGTCAAACACATCACGACTCCTGTCGGTGCAGGAGGGTTTCTAGGGGGGAGGAGCTAGTTGTTCTCGAAGAGCGAGAGAAGGTCGTCGTTGCTGTTGGTGGGAAGGTCGGGAGGGTCAAGGTATGATAGTAACTCGTCGGGGTTGGCCAGCTCTGGAAGCAGCTATAGGAAAAGGTAGAAAGAGACAATGAGTTGCAAAGATAAATAACCTGAAAACATATTTATCTTTCTGCAGCTGGACAACTTTGAGTCTGCTGAAGCCGATGTGTACATAAACAAGCATAGAGAGAGTCAAACACAAATAGAGGACACCCCAAAGAGATGAGAGCAGTTGTAGCAGATAATGTTAGCTGTTAACAGGTAGCTTAGGGTGCCCACAGTGGACACACTTACATCCAGAGAGGGTTCAGGCATATCCTGGCCCATCTGCCCATCTGAGGAGGGGTTAAAGTTCAGATCGCTGTGGGGGTGACTGTTCTGCCCGGGCTGCTGAGGTTGCTGATGCGGCTGATGCGGCTGAGGCTGCGACTGGCGAGGCGGCTGCGATGGTTGGCCACTGTGATGCAACGGCGGCCCTGAGTGGCCACTGTGATGTAAGGGCTGCCCTGAATGGCTGCCAGGGTGGGGAGACGCATGCAAGCTCTGCTGCATGGAGTTATGGGACTGATCGGTATGGGACATCTGCAGGTGCGAGAGGGAGACAGAAAGCGACAGAGATGGAGAGTGAAAAATAGGAAGGAAGATAAAGAGAGTGTTAAGGTAAGGGGAGGATGCGAGGGAAGAAAGAAAGGAAAAGCGAAAGGAGTTCCAGCGTGAATAATATGGAACAGGCCTTTTAAATGGAAGCTGTGATCAGCAGACATGTACAGCTGCAACATTATACGGCGACATGAGCATGTGAGCATGAGTGAGCACACATGCTGGCTACAGGCGCAAGCTGCACCTTGTTCAGATCACAAATCTGAGCCTTTTTTTTCAGTATGACTATAATGTCTAGAGATATTCTTCTACAAACTAAGGTAACACATTAGGCTACAGGACAAAATTGCTGAGCAGAATATAAATAAGAGACATAAAACCTCAAATTAAAACAATCTAATTGACTAAATTGCATAGTTATATACTGTTCCCATAAACATACTGTATTAGTATAATGGAATGGGAAAGCAAGTTGACCCTACTTACTGCATCATTAATGCCATGGTTGAGGGGCTTGTCCTGGGAGAGGAGACCACCAGGGCCATCTGGTGGGTGGGAGAGCTGGGGGCCATGGATGAAGTCATTCATGGGGGGACCTCCTCCACCTCCTCCTAGTCCACCACCAGAGGGGTTACCATGAGGGAAGTCAAAGGTCCCTTGGCTGTGGTAACTGTTGCCTTGAAGGACAAAAAAAACAAAACACTTCGGTCAAAAAGCTTCCTGCAGTTTGGCCTCGCTGACTTGTCTGATGAATCCTTCCTGTTGCAAAAAAGTTTTCTTTTCAAAGTGGTTACGTAAGGAGATACATACGCCCCACTTTTCATTCACTGTTATGAAACATTTATCAGAGCAATGAGCTTACAATATTTTAAAACAGGTTCAGCACAAAACTCTCCTTGAGGCTTTTTCTTTGTTTAATGCACTGGAGACACATCAGTTGTTCCTGCTAAAAAGAGCCAAACAGCTCACTTTTCCAACAAATGAGCTGACGATCCTGTTATTTTTCGTTGCAGTCGGGTCTTGGCTGTTTTTCTTTACCTGCTCCGGGGTAATCTCCCCCGTTGCCACTAGGATGTTGACTTGGGTGTGGGGGGTAAGGGCTGGGACCAAGTACAGAGCCAGATCCAGGTCCTGTCCCGGGCCCTAGCTGGGCAATCATCTCCATCACATTGGGCATGGTCATCTGACTGGGGCTCATGGTCTTAAAGCGCTTGGTGAGTGGTCCGTCAGGGTCCTCTTTGATGTGTAGCTCAGACTTTATAGGGACAGGTCGCCAGCTACATGTAGGGTCTATAGTGACCTCCTCAAACTCTGAACTATTAAAGGAGAAAGAGTTTAGTTTTTGAAACAATAAACTCAGAAGGAAAAAAGAAAGGAAAAAGAAAAACGTACTTTTGGATGGCATTGAGGATTCCCCACATGTACTGGTCCACCTCCAGACCTTCTAATAATGCTGTTTTACTGAAATAAGAAGAAAGACATTAGATATAATCCATTAGAAGCAAACCTCATTAGTAATCTCATCTTTACATCCCAAAAACTAGAATATCTTTTCACTTACTTGCACACAGGACACCTCCATGTCCCTCTCTCACAGTTGAGCTGCAAGTAGGACTCCAGATCAAAGCACTGTGGAGAAGAACATCAGAAATGCTCATTAGAATAATCTCCCATTCACAGCGACATATGACACCATTTTACATTAATAAGTAACGTTTAACAATTCTTTAACTCTGAGCAGACCTGGACATGTTTGCAGTCATGCCCTCGTGCGGGTAGCTGGATGCGTCGGAAGGTAATGGGACATTTCAGCGACACTTTAATGGCTGTTTGCTCCACACCGTCTTCCCCGTTCAGAGTCGTACTGCCTGCAGAGGCTGCCACGCTGCTGAAGTTCCTCTTAACTGAGAAAAGAAAGTGTTTCAGAGGGAGGGAATTACTTTGTGAACTGTTGCAGGTATACTTCAGTGCCTATTTGAAAGCACACCATAAAGAGAAGCAGGTGGGAGCTTGTGTAATTAAGATGTGCTTATGCATAATAACTACACTAAGAGACTAAATGAGCTATACCCTTGGTGATGCAGTGTTCTGCAGGAAGGAGTCTTTTCTTCAGGAGCCCCTGGAGGACGGATCGCACAGATGGCCGGTGGACCAGCTGCAGCACAAACAGGTGGGACTGCGAAGCAACACAAGAACATGGAAATAAACAGGGATGTCTAATGAGCATATGAACACATATAGTAAAAAAAAAAATCATCCCAGCTGATCTTTTTGTTAAATGAAGTAATTACATCTATGTGCTGATTGTAGTCCACATTGTCCGGATAGTGTGTACTCACACAACAGCAGGCGGTGACCGTTATCTGTATGGTGTTTCTTCCAGGTTGGCATACGTGTTTCAGGTGCAGGGGTTTGTGGGAGGTTTTGTTGTCTCCCCTCTCGATGGTGAGGGGTGTGGCATTGACGCTGACCTGGACGGAGGCGGGCCAGTTGGTGTTCATCTGCCTGTCTTCATGGTGGTAGCACTTAAACTGTAGCTCCAGGTCTGACCTATGGGATAGGACCAGAGCAGTTAGCGATAAAACAAAAAAACTGTCTGTTTGCATTTAGCTTAAAGACTCTCACTGTAATAGTAAATAATAGTATATGACAGTATTATGAATCCTGCCATGAAAGATGTGTTATTTAAAATGTATTTTCTATAGTTTACAAGAGATGATTACATAAAAAGAGAAACTATATCCCTAATATCCAGCCAGAGAAATTCTCTCTCCATATGAAGTAGTGGAGGCCTGTGCGGTGGTCGTACCTCCACATGAGCGTCTGGTGGACCGAGGGTCGAAGGTGGAAGACGTGGTTACTGACAGCCAGATTGTGCTCCAAGCGGAACGGCTCCAGCACCACTCCATCCCTAACTGGGAACGTCAGCCGCAGCTCCTCATTGGGGTTAGCTGGGAGAGGAGAAAAAAACGCAGGGTGAAGTCAGACAATGCGCCAGATGAAACAAAAGAGCACATAGATAAAAGTAACCACTTGCTTCAGAACTGCCGGGAAACTCACATGGAGGGGGCGGAAGAGTCGTCATATTTGGTTTCATGTCAGGTGGAAACGGGGGCTTCACATCCTGGTTTGGCGACAGGTACGGAGGGATACTACTTCCTGGGGTCATAGGGGGTGTGGGGTTTCCAGGGACTGGGGAGTGGGGGTAGTTAACAGGCCTCGGGGGCTGTAAAATGCAGGAAAGTGCAATGATGAAAACATCTGTGTAACTCATTTCACATATACGACTAAGACGTATTTTGCACAAGTCTTACTGAAAACATACCCCATTGCCTTGGCCGTAGGAGTATCCGCCTCCAGAGAAGTTGATGCTCTGACCATTGAATGGCTCTTGCTGTGAGGGAATAAAGAGCAACAACAAATTTATCTAGTTTATTATTGCACCATGTAGTGTGCTCCAAGATGTGTGACATAAATATGTGCTATGATCTGGCTGTCCCTGCCTTTTCCACAGTGCATGCTGGAATAGGCTCTAGCCGTCCTTCTGACCCTGAGTAGGAGTAAGTTGTTGGTGGCATGACAGACCTTGTAGTACTGGCTCATGGGCATGCCAGGTGGGTACTGCCCTTGGCCCTGCTGCCCTGGCATCCTTTGGCCGGGGTAGTTAGGAGATGGCAGCGGCCTGGAGGCGTTTGATGTGGGGTACTGCCCCTGCTGAGGTGGGAACTGACCGTTCGGTCCGTACTGCTGACCCCCGTAACTTGCCTGGACAAAGAACAACAAATGTTAAACATCTTTTCGGTGCTTCATAACACGTAGGGCTCTATGTTCCGGAAATAGGGCGCAAACACAATTGGGCGTGACCAGCACATTTTTGTGAACTCAGATGTTGGTGCAGACTAGGTGCAGCTCAGCACAACAAGGAATCTGCAGGGGGAGTTGGGGCGAGTTTCAGTAATGACCAACAACATGAGCTGGTCTCATTTCCTTTAAAAGTAGAAATGGGGAGTTCCATCAACACCCCAGATATGTTTTCAATGTTAGTGAGGCTGGTTATTTATCTTATACAACTAATTAATAAAACATTTACACTGTGTTGTTTATCTCCTTCCCAGCATATCTAAAAACACTCATTTATTTATTTCAAGTACAATGAACATAAATGGGTCTATTTGCTCAGTGCTTTTATCAGTCCTCATTTATCCAAAATAAATTCCAAATTAAACAGTCCTCATATCAATAAACAAACAATTGCAAAATAGTGTTTGGAGTTTTTTTTCATGTTTGTATGATGCCAGGACAAACCAAATACCAAACAGGCACTGATGCAAAGCACTTGTTAAACTGTGTTTGCCCTCATGTTGGGCCTGCAGGAAAATACAGCCCCTTTTCTCCAGGTTGTTTTAATCATCAGATCTTTCCACTCACCTCCCCAGGATACGGCCTCTTCATCCCCTGCATGGGCATGCCCTGCCGAGGTCCTCCAGGATACCCCTGCTGAGGCATCCTTTGGCCGTGAGCCCCAAAAGGCACCATGCCTGGGGTTCGAGCCTGGTTCATGCCCATTGGAGGTCCACTCATATTGGGGTTGTTCATGGCTGAACCCATGCTGGCGGGATTCATACCTCCAGGGGGGCCTCGTGGGCCCGACTGGTTTATGAACTGGCTATTATAGGTCTGCGCAGGGCCCATTTGGAACGAAGAACACATCTGGAAAGCGAACAGAAGGTTTCAGTGTTAAAGATGATTCTTTTGGTCTCCAGCAGGTGGTTGGATAATAGACTTCTGTGTAAATGTGTAGCTGTAGCCTATTTGTGTTTACAACTGTAAACATCTGTTGGCAGATGTGTGCTGTACCTGTCCATACTGGTTCATATCTTTATTCTGGGTTTCCTGCATAGCTGCCACTGTTGCCGTTGCTGTGGCTGTTGCCGTAGCAGCAGCGGCAGCGACAGCAGCAGCTGCAGCGGCGGCGGCGGGCTGAGTGAAGTCACCAGGAGAACGTGTGTGGGAGCTCAATCCCATACCTCCTTGAGGAGGGTTTGGGCCTCCAGAGTAACTGTAAAAATACACCGAGCGCATGTTTTAATAATCATGATCATTTTTATTGCTTGAGTTCTTAAAAAAATAGAGTCGTATCCAGTCTCTTACCTCCCGCTGTATCCCCCAGGACCTCCGGGGTAGCCGGGCCGGCCGTACATGCCCTGCTGCATGTACTGTTGGTTAGAGCCTCCTTTGTTTGGAAACTGTTGCTGCTGAGCATTGAACTGGGGTGAGTTGAGCCCCCCTGCGCTGGCCGACAGACCCGATCCCATAGGGTTACCTCCAGGATTCATGGGGTTATTGCTATTTGCCATTGGGTTACCCAGCACCTGTTTTTAACAAAGGAAGGAATATACACATATATATTCGGCTTGTAAAATGAACAAAGCAGACAAACCTTTCTGAGTCAAGCCAGATGCTGTTCCTGCATGGACGTACCTGACTCTGTGACGTGTTGGTCACGCCCCACACTGTTGTAACCACAGACAATGACCCGGGGGGCTGGTTGGAGTTTTGTTGCCAGGGGACAGAGTCATAGGGAAAGGATCCATCACTGGAAAGAAGATCAAAACACGAACACGCCAAATGTCACTCAAAGTTTTGTTTGGCTTAGAAAAGAGTCAAGAGAAAGCCAACAGAGTTGCATATGCATCCAGAAATGTGAATAATTTGGGAACTCTTCAAACTGCGAGGCAATTTTCGAATGTTTGGCGAATAATTTCAAAACACATTTTCAGCCAGGATATCTGCTCATGGCTGCACATGAGTAAAAAGCAAAATGAGCCAATAAGGAGTTGCATGTCGACACACACAAGTAAATGAAAAACTACATATGATAAAAATGATTCATTGGAGGTGTTGAAAAATCTTTGGATATGGAAATGAAGAGTTGGAATGTATCATTTTCAAATTTAGAACAAAACATGAGAGTCTGTTACATATGATAAACAAGCTAATTCCTCATGGGGAGAGGCAAGCGGCCAGTGGAGTGGGAAGAAACTGCTGTTTTTGGAGAGCAGCTTGTTTTCGCTCAGACGTTAGCTCTTGGAATGAACGACTTGTTCAATATTTCCTCACAAAGGCCCCAAACTTTATCCCAAGATCCTCAGCAGAGGAAAACAGGACTCGGTTAACTCTGAGCTTTCCTCTTCTTCATCGAGAGGGAAAGTGAGGCATCAGCACACAATGTTCTGCAAAAACATTACTTCACTGCTCTCTTCCTGTGTCCCTCCACCCCAAATCCAGCTCCACAACAACGGAAAACCACTGCTTGTGTTTTACACAAGCACTGAATTCAAGATAATACCTTAATAAAGACTCGGGGAATATATCATTAATAAAATCTAGGGAAAAACTGAAAAATGGGCTACCATGAAAAACCTCTGGGAACATAACAGCAGGAATTGCATGCAGCCAAATATTTTTCTTGTCTTTCTGCCTCATCTATTTACATTGTTCTTCTCTACATCTTTCCTGACTCCTCCAGCTCCCAAACTCCCTACACACACATCTAGAAAAGACACCACACCGTCCCCAGCCAGAACATACTCTCTTCTTATACACTTTAGAGACTAGTATTGTCCCTGTATGTGTGTGTGTGTGTGTGTGTGTGTGTGTGTGTGTGTGTGTGTGTGTGTGTGTGTGTGTGTGTAATGGTATTCCTCACAATAAAAAAAGAGTTGGTGTTGCTGAAGAAACATGTTGGATGTCCGCTGTCTATTGAACTGTGATTATTTTGTATTGATGTCTATTAAAGGGCTTAAGTCAGGCAGTTTATTTACAAATGTGATTACAAGTACCGGATGTGTCTGATGTGTATCACATTCTAGGGAATAACTAGAAGCAAATGGGTAGAAATGATAGTATCAACCTAATTTATTCAAATGCAAGTCACTCATATCTGCCAATTTACCGCTGCACTTCACTGATTTCATGCTGTTCAGCTGATACTCCTCTTTTTACTCATTTTTTTGGGATACATTATGACCACAGGGGAAAAAAAGCTTAATTTCATTGATAAAATGGAAAAACAGTCACCTTGAACTGGATTGAGAATTTGAGTTCCCTGTGAGATAAGCACAGTTTTAAATCATCTGACAGGTAATGTCTCAGGGACTCCCCACTGACCTGTGTGTGAGGCCGGGCTTCATGCTGTTCATACTGGGCTGCATGGGAACTTTTCCCTGCGGTTCGTTCTGCCGGCTCTTCTGGTGACGCAGCAGGAGGAGACGACCCAGCTCCTCGCACCACGACGACAGCAGGGCTGCAACGGAAACACACAGACACAAACATATGCACAGGATGCGTTAGTCTCCCCACAGCATTCACATGGCTCTGCACTGTGTGTTCATGTGGCATTAAGTGCATGTTTAAGGTTCTTTGTGCGAATCATCACCTCGAAAACAACAGAATCTTCTCGTCTAAAAAAAAATTCTTCACACTTTAAACAGTGGCGTGTACTGAACCGTACGCGTGTGTCCAGAGCCCTCCAGCTTGAAGTTATTGCTAGACCCTGCAGGGGGCAGCCTTACTCAATAAACCTACAATGATTATTTGCCTGAGTGGATTTCACAACAGTTACATCACATCATCTCTACCTGCAGTGTAAAATATAAACTGAAATCTCTCAACAGCACAAAGGACCTCCCAGTTTTTGTGCCACAGAGAGGAAGAGGCTGAAATGGCATGAGAGGCAGACGGAGACAGCGTGAATGGGGTTACAGATACAATTATGTTGGATGTAAGAAAGTGTGATTTCCTCACTCTCCTTCACTTCCTCCACTCATCACCACCACTTCATTATTCCCCACACTTTCAATGTCCTCTCATATCTCTCAGGAGTAATCAAGTGCAGCATTCTCATCCTCTTCATGAAGACGAGGGATATTTTTCCCGTATTGTGCCAATTTGATTTTTTCCCTCTGCCAATCAACTTGTCTTTCTTGAATCGATCAGCCGTGTGGTTTATTTAAACACACTGCTTCTTGATTTAGAAAGTTGTCTCGACAAACCAACAAAAGAAAGGTTACAGTGTTCACTACTTAATTAAATAATTTAAGAGATGCTATTTTTAGCCTTGTAGACCCAGATACATCAGCTTTCAGGAGGAGCTGTTGCCAGGTTTGGGGTTTCAAGATGTAGAGCTTTTGAAAATAGTTGTGCCCTGAAGAAATTGTAAGGTTTAAATAGTGTGTGACATTAAAATTAGCATTGAATTGCGAAGATTTACAAGGCCACAACAAAGTGCCCCGTAAATGAAGTGAAAATAAAAACATAAACATAATCAATTGTTGTGATTTCAAAATTGAAACCTTGTCAGTGAGTGAGTTGTGCCTTCTGTAACCTGGACATTAAGATACACAAAGTCTAAACTGCTTGAGCTAACAATAGATCATGTTTTCTGAATGATTAATATCCAATCGGACAAGTTACTAAGAGACACAAAGAAATAATGACAGGAGAGAACGTAAGAAAAAGAGAGGAAATGAACGAAGCAGAGGAGCAGTAACATATCCTTCTGGAGGGTGGAGAGAGCCAAGCCTCCTAGTTAAAGAGGAATTATTCCACCCTGCCATTACGGAGCGCTTATCTCCCTACTAAATCACCACCTCTGCACCGAGGGACTGTCTCTTCAACTGGAAACCCACCATTTAGACCTAAAGATCAGCTCCAAGCACAAGTGATGGAGTTGCTCTGAGAGGGAGAGAGCGACAGAGAGAGGCAGAGGAGAAAAGAGAGCAGTGGTGACTTATCATATCAGTGTGGCAGAGCCACCAACGCTAACATGCTGCCAAGGCCAGCAGTCATTCTTAATAAGGTGAGGTACCGCTCTGGGCAACGTGCATATTTTGTGAGCCTCGTAAAGTGTACATGACCTTGTTTTCACCTCAACATCCTGTGGGTTAAAACCCCTGCCAACACTGTCACACAGCCGCAACTACGCTACCATGCTCCACTGCCTTGATCTCTTTACTCTCACACACTGGACACGCCCATATTCCTCTCAGGCACCTTTCTACATGTTGTGTTGAAAACTTTAAGTTCTATTGTGATCTATCTGTCTGCACTATTATGAATTAAGATGTTCTGTTAACTTAACTAATGGAGGACAAGAGGAGCGGATGCCAAGAGCAAAAAGACTGCCGAGTCAACAAAAAGAAAAGAAAAAGGAGAACGTAAAGCGAGGTCTCTTGTCTTGTCTTTCATCTTTCCAATAATTCACGTTTCATTTAAGCGAAAGCCTTGTAGGTAAATCATACATTTTCTGCTGAAGGCTAGAACAGCTACCTGGCAGAGACAAGCCAAGGGCAACTACTTAATGGCTCTTTGTTAAAACCATATTCACTGTATGCTGCCTTTACATTGACGGCTTCCAGTCGTAGAAACGTTGCTTTTACAAAACGCAGATTATAAACCGAAGAGGTACATGATGCTAAGTCGAATCACTGCAAACCTTATCCTGAGAGTTTCTATCACAAGCTATTGATTTACAACATTGTAAAAAATAATAACGTTGGTTCATAATGAGCAAACTCTGCCAGAGGCGAGATCAAAGAGAGAGAAGGCTCAGCTTTGGGGAAACGGTTTTAGTTTCTCTCTTCACACAGAGTGGGTGGATCTCAAGGATGTTTTTCTTATGTCTCAACATGCAGCTTGAATTTAAAAATTCAGCCAAGCTTTGCCCAAACACTGAATATCCAGAAGATCAAGAAGCAGCTCTGCAGAACGTCAGTGTCACTTGATAAAGTTTTGACACGTAACTTTACAATTGGTCAGAAAGCAGAGAGATTGTAGATATAGAGTATGAAACATTTGTCAGCGTTGCCTGAAGGCACCTTCTCCAGCACTAAAGGGTTGAGCTGCGAGTCTAATACCATCAGTTTTTTCTTCATGAGTACTTACTAAATCCCAACAACAACAATACAGTTTGCAACAACTGCAGGGGCCTGTAAAGATGAATCGATTAGCAGTTACTGTATATGTAGTAGTTTTGTATTTGTTAATAACATGTGTCTGTGTCTATCAAATCATGGAATTTACATATAATTTACATACACATGCCATCCCTGTTTATAGATATTCAAAGATGTATTTCCCTCCCTTCTGAGTGAAGGTGCTGATCCCATTTAAATCCAGTAATTGAGTTTATCTCAGCTAATCTCACCACGCATACCTTTAAACTGCAAACAGAGATGTCAAAATGCACTCATGACAAAAACACGGGTATAAAAACCGCTACTGCTCCGGTGACTGATGTCTACAGACTGCAGTGACACCCGAGCCTTAACCTGAAGCTGCTGTGTTACGTTGAGGTGTTTTCATTGGATTCTCTGTAGTGGGACTTCGACACAGAGACCTCTCACCAATAAGTGGTCTGTTCTGTCAGAGAGACAAGCTGACCCTCTTCGAACAGCTCAATTTCTGAGAAGCTGCGGCTTTTAATTGAGTAATGCCCAGAGACATATGGGCCCTCCTCACTGAGGCTGTAAGGCTGACTGATAGCAGGAGCCTTGGCTCATTCTCACCTCAACTCAGCCCCTCTGGGAGCAGCAGCGAGGGAGAGTAAGCCCTGGTACCAGGCTGCAAGGCCCATTAACTAATGACAGAGTGTTTGTACATTACAAGTCCTCTTTTACAAGGAAACCCCAATGCTAATTACTCTGAACTCTGATAGTGCAGTGTGTGGGCAAGCATGTGGGCGTGTGTGTGGTAAAAGCCTGCGAGCAGATCATTTGCCTGTTAAATCATGACAGACTATTTGAACCTGGGACATGAAAAACGTGTGCACAGCAACATCGTTGAGTGAGCCAGATGGTGGTGGCTCCACTTTGTTGATAAACACATGAAATTATTTAAGTGTGAAGCCCGAGATCTGGGAACATCAGGGTTGGGAAGGTGACTGTGACACCCTCGCCTTCACATGAACTGTCGTGTCCTTTAGCAAGGTAGTTAACACTCAACTCTTTCAAAGGCCTGCAGCAGAGTGTCATTGTGCTGGACAGCTCCCAGGTGTGAATTACTGAACAGAATGTGTGTTATATGGCTACATAGAGAAGCATCCTTTTAATTTTACAGAGCAATTGGCCTCGAGAGTTGAAAAGAGGCCTCATTTTGAGCTAGTGCACGTCAAGTGCCAGCAACGAAGTGAACTCGACACACTGAAATGGCAATTTCAGTGTGTGTAAACTGATTGTATTCTCTCCTGCATTCCATCAGTACTTTTGTAGCTCATGACATCGTCTGTGTTAAAAGCGCTGCAGTGCAATTTTGGAATATATGAAAAAAAAAAAGGCCAACACTGTCTTAGTGCACATGCTGGCTCCAAACTATTTATGTGTTTTTGGCTTGCACAAAGTTGCACAAATTGGGATTGACACATTTTGTATCTAACTAAGTGTGACATAAAACCTCTAAAATATGAACATGTGGAAAAATCTTTAGTAAAATCCTTTTATTAAGCTACAGAATGATATGTCTTTCTAAATGTGGTTAATATGAATATATTATTTACTTTTTTACAACAATGTCATCACAAGTGTCATCCAAAAAACATTTTCAAGAGCAAAATATGAAGTCATTGACCACAGCAATTGTGCCAGTGCATGTGCATTACCAAACCCAACATTTTCAAAAGCAATTACAGACTTGTTTGATTCCCAAAACCAAACACAAGAAAAAGACGAGACTCAAGTGGTCCTAAAATAAAAGTATCTTGGTAATTTCGGCCTGTTAACTATTTGGCAGACAAAATAGCTGATGAGCTTTCAAAGCCTTAATCAGAGTGCTCTCGAGTGGCACCTTTATCCGGAATTAGTTTTTTACAAATTCCACCTCACTGAAATTCAAAGCAGGAGACACCTGGTTCCTCTTAAGATGTACTCTGCACTACCATGTCATGATAGTGATATGGCATCAGTGATATGTTACTGATATGGCATCATGACGGCTACGCTGTTGGTGCATTACAGTATCTAATGCATGTCACTTGTAAAGGAGATGTTTGGATAACACAAAGTAAAGATTGGTGGCAATGTATGGCACGGAGGAGGTTTTGTCAAAAAGAAAAGAAAAAAGAAGATCTATCATAAAACTGCATCAACTACTATATTCACTGCGACCTCGGGACATCACTGTGCATTATCAAAGTATAAACTTGAAAGCTCAGTTACATGGCTAACTAAGACGGTTTGCACAAAAGCCCAGAGAGACATTTGTGTTGTATTCTGCGAGCGCATTGTGTTACTTAAGCAAGGTAATACGTTATATTATAGTAGCTAAACCTTTAGAAGCATTGCACATCTCTGCCTCTGGTCTGAAATGACCAAAGATCTGGATGTCATGCCAAATTCTGATCGCCATCGCTGGACAGGCCAGGCTTTGATAATGACATGTAATACTGTGCATGCAGCTCTTCTGTAGTTTTCTTGGTAACAAGACAGACAAAGGAGGAAATACTACATGAAAAATTACACTTTTTGAGCATGAACACTGCAGCACTTGACATAGAAGCCTTCTGAGACAATGTGTGGGATGATAACAAAGAAGCAATTTATAATATATATCAAAGACAGCGGTCTGTAAAACACTAGCAGGTAGGTCTATGCTGTGCGGGTACAAAATATTATGCAAAAGACGAATATGGAGGGTATATAAAATCCTGCAAAATAAAAATAAAAAGTCATGCTTTTTGCAGAAGTGTAATGGAAGCCATTTAAGCAGTCAATGATATCCCCCATCCTGCCCCCTCTCTGTTCAGCCAACTTCTTCCAAGAGAAGAGCATATCAAATGGGCTTTAGTCTCAACAGCTTAGAGGCAGAACAACTCAAACATGCCCTGCAGAGAGACGGCTCTGTGTCAGAAATCACACTCAACCAAAACCAGGCCGTAAACGTAACTAACTGTTCACAAGGATCAGAATATTCCAAATCGGAAACAGCCTCCAACTTCAAATGTCTTATTTTGTGTCATTTGATATTGTGACTTTTTGTTGTTAATTCATCATAATTGTTTTTTGTCCCGTTTGCATTGGTAAAACAATGCAGTTTTCTTATTTGGCTGGTTTGACAGAATTTCATCCACGACCTCTGGCAGTACACCAGACATGAGGACAGAGGGGGGAGAAGATGGATGGAAGGATGCTAGACAGAGGACAGGTGGAGATGGAGGGAGTGGGCAGATCCCCTCCTCCCCGGGATGTGTGTGGGTCACAAGCCAAAGAGATGCTGCAGCCCAGAAGGGAAGGTAGCTCTACCTGAGTCACTCTGACATCTCCTGCAGGTGCTGGTTTCTGTGGGGTTCAAATTACACATTTTTAAACGGGGCAAAGTTATAAGAATCAGCATGAACACCAAACATAATGCAGTATGACGGCTGGATCGGACTAAAGGTGCAAAATGTTGGAGCTCGGGTGGGAAATGTGGGCTCTCCGTGTCGCAAGTGGCCACAAAAAACAACAACACAGTCTTTTACATTCCTCATGTGCTGTGGGGCGTGCCTAGTCCAACTGAGCTTGATTGAGGCTCACTGCAAAGATTAACATGTCCTAGCATAGTATTTATAGCAGCTTTAAATGGTCATTCTCATGAGTAAGATACTCTCAATTTACAACGACTCAAGGACTAGAGCGGACAAGGATGCAAAGCTCATATCCTAAGTATATTACTTAATCCATTTCCAAATATATTTAGGAAAGGAATAAGTGGTCTTTAACGTTTTCCCACATTTATTTATAATCTCTAAGCACACTTACACCCTAAAAAACTCCCTCTGTAAAGTAAAAAAAAGTGTACCCTTTCCTGAATTCCTCCCATTCCCTGCAAAGTCTCATCTTTCTAGTCTTCCGTCCACTCAAGGTGTTGCACACTACATGTCAACATCCACCCGTTAACACGCACATATACATATACTGATGGCTGAGGCTGCCCTTCAGGATCTAAACTAATGCACACACACACACACACACACACACACACACACACACACACACACATACACACATACACACACACAAACAGCACAGCATACGGGAGCAATTTGGGGTTCAGTATCTTGCCCAAAGACACTTTGCCATGCAGACAGGAGGAGGCTTGTAGGATCAAACCGCCGTTCTCCCGACGAGAGGATGATCCACTTTACCTCTGCCCCCGCCACTTTAGTCTGACCAATGGTTCAAAACCCAAAGGAATTCAGTTTACAATGATGTAAAACAAAGAAAAGCAGGATTGAAGGATGAAGTATTGAGTGACCACGTCAGTTACAAAGCCCTTCAGGTTTGCTTCTGGTACATTTGTTACGACAGAGGTTATGGCATTGACCGATGGATTTGACCTACATCCTCGCTGGGATATGAAATTCAGGTGGCCGGTGTATCTGCGTCAGATACTCTGTGAGTCAGAATGTCCGGCTTACGGTGCTAAGCCTGAGGTCACGGCTTTCCACATCTGTATCAGAGAACAGTCGCAACACTCACAATGACGCTACAAATGATCACGCACACCCATTATCCACATCCGAGTTACGCACATGGTGCTGTAAATACGCACATTTGCACTCAAAGACATGGACAAGTAAGAGGCACAGGTATGTGGACACAAGCATATGTACAGAAACAGCACAAAAAGAAAAGAAGTGTATGTTGGCGAGTAAACACACACACAGTTAGATTCTTTGTGTTAAGCGCCTCGCACGGCGAGAAAGAGCATCACAAAACAGAAAGCTGTGAGTCAAATGCTCTTATCAGCCACACACAGCTTCTCACCACTGGAGGGGAACTGGTAAATATCACATGCCTAATTATAGCCAGACACACTACTTGTCTCAACTTCCATAATATGTCTTTTATCTCACACTGTTGTTCCTTTAGTGAAACCATCAGGGGGAAAAACACAATCAAGAATTCTGAGCAGCTAACAGTGATTCAAAAGTTACGGAAATTCCAGCCGAGACATCTTTACCGAATTTGTAAAGGAAGAATTTCTTGAGGAGAGGCCACGAGACGATGTCAACACACATTGAGTGGCGCTCTAATAGGTATGGAGGTGTTTAACAAGACTGAAGAATTTTACAAGTGTTTCCTGAAACACATCCTGCAAGAATACAGTGTCGCCCGGGGCCCTGAGAGCTCCACCCTCACTGCTACCAATACCTGACATCAGTTTGTGCTACCAGAAATTCCTCTCTCAATTCTCAAGCAACCACTTCAACACAACTTAACATTGCTACTTTCTTTCAGCGGGAGGAGAGAGGGATGTCAAGCATGCCAATGATTCACAAAAATAGCAGAAACAAAATGCAAAATAAAAACAGTGTAGGCAACATACATTTTAAAGTCAAATGTCATGAATGAGTCACTAAACAGACAGGAAGTAGTCAGAGAGCAGTCACTGGAGGTCACAGAAGTGTGTAGCATAAGCAACACAAACAAATCTTTTGAGAGTGAGGAAGAAGGCTTGAGGGGGAGCAGCTGCATGTGACTGATGTTGAGGATGCAGACGGTTTCAGCGGTTTACACCCTGCTCAGGCTAACAGGAAGTGCTGTAGCTCCACGACAGCTCGCTGGAAGTCGTATTGTGTTATAGCTTCCTACATAGGTCAATGGAAGATTGGGTTATTGTTTGCAAGAGCCATTACGTTGTCAGCTTTACGGTTAAACACTGATTGTACACCCTGCAGCATCGTGTTGCTTGTATCGCCCTTTTATGTGAAGGCAGTGTTGTTTTCCTTTATGAGATACAGACACACATTTGACAATGCCAGTTATATTTCATACTTTTAAACGTCACTGAAAGAGTGAAACAAAAAGCAGGCCTGTGTGTGCGCTGCTCTAACTACATTGTGCTTCCATGACTACACTGCCCCTCCTTCTCTCCTAATGAGTGGACAGGCAGACAGGCTCTGGCTCCAAGCACAGGTCAACAACTTAAAAAAGGATCCACAGTGGAAAAGTGGGTCATCTTCTCCTGACATAGAAGCACATCCACTGACGCACATCCACTTGCAGTCTGAACACCGACGTGGAATAGCGCTCCTCGAGGAAGATGTTGTTGAATGTGTGGTGCTGCTCAGTCACGAGGACTTAATACTACCTCTTTACAGTGGAATCATTATGGCATTTGTGGAAGCGTGTAATGTCAAATAAACTAAATCAAAACCAAACATACTTTGTTCTTCTATCTTTGTGAGAACTAAATAATTATTTTACTCACTAAAATCAATCATTTCCATAACCCTAAGCATGACCTACAACTCAAAAACACAACCACAACCTCAACTGTAACACTTACCCACAGAGCCCAGAAATAAGCTAAACAATTACCAGTGCACACAGACCAAAACCCATTCAGAATAACCCTGTGACAGACCAGCATGTAGGTCAACCTGTGGTCAGCTGATCTGCCCTGATCCTGTCTTGTGTGAGCAGCCAGTGCTTTAGACTACAGTTACACTTGCACACCAAACAAGATAAATGCCCATGTTATTTATGGCCCAAAGTATAGTTGCCACAGACACAGCAATGGAAAAGCACCGTTGAAATTAAAAGTTTTGCAGACTATTTAAGAGTATATAATATAGAAGAAAACAAGACAAATTGTGCTTCAATCACTGCATTTCTAATTGTGTCATCTCAGACCTGAATCCACTTCTCAATTGGCCTCCGTTAACCCCTAATCTTGCCCCATGCATGCAAACACACTCAAATAATACACCAGACAACTTTGTGCACACACACACACACACACACACACACACACACACACACACACACACACACACACACACACACACACACACACACACACACACACACACACACACACACACACACACACACACACACACACACACACTTACCCAGAGCCAAGCAAAGTCCCTGCACATCTCATCTTATTCCCTTCATAGCGCAGAGAAAAGACTCAAGTGTCACAAATGCTCCTGTTCCCACAGAGGCCAGTGGCAACTCTCAAAGCTTTTGCTGCTTCCAAGCCTCCTGCCTGCGCCTTATCACTCTCACTCTCTGCACATATCCTTTACTCTGCTCACTCTTTCGTTCTTACTTCCTCTCCTGTCTTTCTCTCTTCTTTTGCTCACTCTCTTTTCTCCCTTGCTCTCTGATCTGTCTTTTTCCCTTGTCCAGCTTCTGCACAATGCACATCAATTATTCAGAGGCAGTCTCCCGGTTTCTCCGGCTTATCCAATCAGAGCGAAGCTCTGCACTAATGGGCTCCTGCTGTACCTGCTACCGGCTCCAACACACTCTAGAGACTGCAGGGGGGGAGGGAGGGAGAGTGGGAGGGAAGGAGGGAGAGAAATAGACAGAGGGAGCAGAGGAGACAGCCAAGGAGGAGGGTGGATGAGAGGAAGCGATAAAGACAGCGAGCCGACGCAGACAAACAGGAGTAGAGATAGAGAAGGCAAGATATTCCAGTGCTTCTCACCTCTGTCATGAGCTGCTGTTATTGATGTGCTCTGCTTAGTCTGTGTAGCGCTCCGTTGCCCTGTTTCTCTAAGCTGCCATCACACACTTAAAACACAGAAACACACATGCACACAAGCATAATCTGACAGTGTGACTGCCATTAGTCAGGAAGGGTAAAAAAAAGAGGAAACAAACTCAGATCGCAAACTTGCATAGATGGGTGGAGCTTAGCTGACTGAAAGCCAATGGATGAGCAATGAAGTGAGAGAAGAAGAAAGTATGAGATGTAAAGATCAATGTATTAAGGCAGACATATGGTAAATTATTCCCCCTATCAGAGAGGGGAGTCCTGCCTGCAGAACAATCTAACCTGACAACGTCCCCTTGTCTTTATCAGAGGCCACTTTGTAAATCCAACTAACAAGACACATCAGAGACTTGCAGAATTTCTGAGTGCAACTGAATTAAAGAAGAGCCAAGATGAGGGTGAATCTGAGTTCATCTCATTCTTCGCCCACCCCTGACACAAGCCAACAAGGTGAATAAACAATCTGGATGGATGAACAGGAAAGAGCCAAGCTGTCATTGTTCTCGCTCTCTCCTTACCTAAATGTTGAGCTGTGCAGTGAAGCTGAAGAGCGGGAAAGCCCGCTGGCCTTGTGACATCAGAGGCAAGTTGTCTTTTGTGTGGCAGACACACTCATTCATCAACGGTTTCACAAATGTCCCACGCAGAATTGAAATACAGACAACGGAAGTCATTGTTGGACAGGAATATGAATTGAAAAGGGTGTATCTAAAGCCCCTGGGGGATGATGTGTGAGTGGGGGGGCAGTCCTGAGGTGTGGGTGCCAGATCAGTCAACCCTGAACAAAAGAGGGATTTAAATCATTTGCTCATCCGGTTTTGACAAGAACAAAGTCTTCTGTGTTTGGAGAGCAACTGCACTACCAGCTCAGTTGGGATATTACCAAAATGAATTTACTTGCAACTGTGTAAACCAAACCAATTAAGTTGCATGTGATAGAGGACCTAATCAGCCAGAGGCAGCAAATGCAGCTACCCTAATAAGTATTTTCCCATGAGCTTTATTTCTATAAACTTAATAGTGAAGTTCTGAGGGTAGTTTTGGGTTGCAAAGAGGTTTCATCATCTAAGGCAAACCACTGGAGAGTGTCAGAGGAGAGGCCCGCCTGCTAAAAATAAACCCTGTTTCCTGTTAATAATTCAGCGCGCTGCTCTTACTCAGCAGTAATCAAATATAAAAGTCTGTAAGGTTGATTGGGTCAGTAACAAAGGATGCCTACACCTTCCTCTAGTTCTACACACGCAGCTCAAAGTTAGAAAGAAAGACACGATGAGAAAATCAATCAAGTGAAAGTAAATTGAGACAGATAAAATGGAAGACATGTTGTAGGCCAAATGAGAAGACAGAGGAGGTGTGTGTGTGTGTGTGTGTGTGTGTGTGTGTGTGTGTGTGTGTGTGTGTGTGTGTGTGTGTGTGTGTGTGTGTGTGTGTGTGTGTGTGCAGGCACTCACACACTGTGACATGAGTCTACACAAAGTACTTATTTTCAGCTGAATTATAGGAGTTATGAGTCTGTGTTTTTGTAAGCTCTGTGTGTGTGCGTGCGTGCGTGCGTGTGTGTGTGTGTGTGTGTGTGTGTGTGTGTGTGTGTATGCGTGCGTGTGTGTTTGTGAGTGATGTTCACGGAGCATGGAGAGAGTTACAGCCACACCCCGGAAGTTTTGTGCCACTGTTGACACAGTGGAGCGGCTGTTTTCCTGAGATCACGCTTTGTTGACTGACCGAGCGCTGATAATCAAGCAGTTCTGCTGGGACAATTTCATTTTAACGTCAAATGTGAGTGGGCGGAGAACATGTACAAACCAGCCAGAACAAGGCTAAACTCTTCTCATCATATTTATCATGTTTGATCTTCTTCAAACACTCTTCTTAATCAGCTGAAGAAAAGAAACTAAAAACATCAAAAGCATTTACCCCGTGTGTAGATAAAGGGATCTCAGAAACCACCCGCTGTTTGACTGAAACGATAAGCATTCACTCCTGAAGCTTAACCTTCTGATAACATGAGATGTCACCAGAAGTGATTGAATCATTCTATCTTTGAGCGAGACAGATGAACAACAAGCAGAAACCTGACTTAAACATTAAAATAGGTTTCAAAGAACATAGCGATCATTCCAGGGAGCAGCTACCTTTAATCCGGAGCGTGTCAAGTCATGTTGAAAACAAAATACACACACTGAGTCACACTTAAGATTTACCTTCATCTATTTTAAACTTATAGGAGGGGACATCATCAAGAAGAAGAGGCAAGAAAGTTGACATAAAAAGTGGACGTCTTGTCATAATGACAATTCTGTAGGTTTATTATTGGCGCTCATGCTTCCTAAAGAAAGAGAACAAAACGTTATTAGCTTGGTGACAGCAGCAGTGACAGATTCACAGAGGAAGGAAACGCTAAAACCTTTGACAGATTATTTGCCTAATCTGATTTGGTGTCTGCTGAACTTCACTGTAGCCCAACGGCTCAGAGTCTATTTGGCTTTGGTGTGTTTGTAGGGCAACGGCACACCTATTATCTAATGAGCCTCTCAATTGGAGGTTTTGTAGATTATTATGGGGAAAACATAAATTTAAAAAATAGACTATGGCTTTTAAAACACTGCTTTTGACACCACATAAAGCAAAACCTCAAAGTTGCTCTTTTCAGGAGAGTGAACTAAAAAAATGCTAGCTGCTACTATGCTAACAGCGTTAAAGCTGTGTATCCCCGCTGGCACTGAGAGTTAACAGTGCTAATGCTAGCTCGCCTCACGGCAGATAAATCTCTTCACTGCCTGATTCCAGATTAGAACAGCGCGCTAATCCCTAAGGCCTCACTGCAGGGTCAGACAGCTCTTCGGCAGCAGTCTGCTATTGCTGAAAATCTCTCCAATGCGCTCGGCAGGTCTCACAGGACAGCAGTTTTATGTTGAGAGAAGTGCATTTTTAGGCATTTGTAGTTTGTCCATGTCTTCTCATAGTGAAGACACTGACCGGCAAACACACACAAAAAGCTAATTATAAACATGGGACTTCAAATTCAAGATGTCAAATGTTCTTTTTACTGAAGATCTGTTTATTCTCTAGTCGCCTCTCTACCTACTTACTGGAGGTCATACATTAAATTGTTGCCTGATTTATTTCTGTTAAATTGAGTATTGTGTAGTTCAACGTCAAGTTAACTTTGCAACATCTCAAGTTGTCAAAGTGTTTTTCTTTTTTTTTTAAAGTAGGGTAGCCATAATTGTTTCATCAATTTCCTCTTTAACTGATGCTCTGAAAGAAAGGGTCAGTGGGATTGATCTGCAGTCTTAAGAGTCTGCCTCCTCCCCAGAGGAGCCTGAAGAGAGCATCCCAGACTGCTTGGCCCTCGTCTGGGCTCTCAGGTGTCAGATTCACGGCCCTCTGTCGCCATGCAGGCTGTCAGAAGATTGTGCTGAGTCTGCACAATTTAACACACATTCATGCATGTGCAGACACACTCACACAAACACACACACACACACACACACACACACACACACACACACACACATACACACACACACACACACACACACACACAAAGACAGTAACAAATATGACCATACAGACAGATCCAACAGTAAAAACCTAATGCTTCTCTGCATCCTTGTCGATGCAATGTGAGCGCACACATGTGTCTCTGGAGTTGAAATGTGCATCATGTCTCCTCTGTCGCCCCCGCCCCAAATCTGCTTTCTCAGACAGACGTCCTTGTAAGGGAGGTAAGATCTGCCCTGAGTCACATCTGCTTTCCACCCGACAGCCTGCCTGCATCGTTTGATGACTGGCCGCATCATACCCCCACCCCACCTTATACCCGCATAATTACACTATATTTCCCATTTGTCCGCTGTGCATAAACAGCTTTTCCTGAAACCCAGTGCTGTCTTCTATTAGATCCCAGAACCATCAGCAGGCCTGAGGATGATTCTGACTGTCAGTCGGGCTCAGACAGGCAGCCAGTCCGAGCCATGCCTGGACAACAATCACATTATCCCAACACAGGAACACAGACAGAGAGAGAAAGACAGCAATCAATATTGTACACTGACGTCTGTCTGACCACTTAAGTTCCTCCCGACAAGATGCTTCCCACCACAATTGAAAGAGGATATTCCGGTGGAGCAAATGTTCATATCATGCGATTGTGTGAGCATGAAAAAACAGAAACTGATTCATTTCTGCCTTCTGCACATCCAGTAGCGACACATTGCATCTCGTGTGAGGAATTATGGGATGATATTTACGGTTACTGTCACTGCAGTTGAAGTTATGAAACAGTGACATATTCGCCTTGTCAGAAAAAAAACAACAACATAGAAATCAGACAGTTTAATCAAAATGTTTGACTCTCGGTACGGCCACTTATGTAACTGCAGAACCGAGGGTTCATCTGCGTTCTGACTGGCTGGCTACGGCTCCGTCAGGCAGAGTGAGTGGTCCAGCACACATCAGCGACACCTCCCCAGCCATCCATCTCTTTCTCTCTCTCCTCTCTCCCGCCTCTGCACATTTCACTTTGACAAATGTACAAGAACAGGCCGCTTCTGCAGGACTGTGGGAGGCAGGGAGGGGAGGTATGGATCGGGGGGGGGGGGGGGGATTGGATTTGATAGATAAATGTCTGAGGATAGCATCACTGCTCGCTCTTTCTCCCTCTCTCTCCCACTTTGTGTGTGTGTGCATGCACATATGCACATGTGAGTGTGGGCTCCTGTGGACAGACTGTTGAGTAGACTGGTTTTGTGAAGCTACCACCCGGACAGCTCATCTCAATAGCACATTAATGTTTAATGGGAACTAAAAATATCTGACATTATAATGCTCTATGGGCTTTTGGTGTGATGTCTGTGGTGGCAGTCGCACATTCACAAACCACAGATTCATTATAACCTTATTTGTTTTTAAGCATTGACGAGCACAAAATAATATGCAAATTAAACTGACTGTTAGTATAATTACGAGATTCTCTGTGACATCCTAATAACCTTTATATAGTGCTCAAAACATAATAAGCAGCTACGTTATATGTATTCATAATCTGAGCAGAGTAATGAAGGAGGAAACACTTCTGACTGGATCGTGACTTAAGCCATACAGCGATTTGTTTAAATTGCTTTATTTCGTGAATAATTGCAGCATGAAGAACAATGAGCACTGTGTCACCACTGTCTCGCAAGTCAACAGCAGTAAATGGGATGATGTATGAGCATGCGTCTGCTGGCATTTTAGTAAAGTGCTGGGTCTTACCTGCAGACTTGGGAGTGAATTTGTCCCTGTTGGCAGCACACACAGCCAGCAACCGGTAGCCCAGATCCAAGTCGTACCCCTGCTGAGCAGCAACGCGGCTCACCACCTGCAGAAAGAGCGATGAATCCTTTAGGCTCTTTCAGATTAGCATTGTATCAATTGTTTTGAAATCAATACATTATTATAAATACATGTTTTCATTGCAAATTAGTAATCTATCTGTCTATCTATCTATCCATCCCTTTCTTATGCAATACCATACAGTATTGATGCTAAATAAGCAGTAAGCCATAGCTAAATCATCTTAATCCTACCACTTTTCTTACTTGTGTTAATATTTTGAGTCACCGCTATCACTGAACTCCATTTTTCTTCAGACAAACGCACATTCGAAACAGACACGGTGAGATTAATGTGGAGTCTGCAGTCTGGATTGCTCCAGGGATCTACAGTCGGGACGAGTCTGATGACTGCATCAAGCTCCAAGAGAGGTGGGAGAGCCAAACCACAGTCGCTCTGCAGAGCGAGCAGAGTCTCTGAAAGGTTATCATCAAACAAGCCCACTCTGGCCCTAAAGTGAGCAGAGCTTGTCCCTGACTAAAGGTTGCCAGTTGAATTACCCAGACAGACCAGGAAAATGTGGAAATAATAGGTATTGGGATATCCAGCTAAACTGACCACTTCAACTGTGTGCGTGTGTGTCAGAGGATAGTGTAGAAAGAAAGTGAGTAAAGTACTTCTCAGCAGCATCCCCTGAGGGTACAAAGGTTAAAAATCCTCCTTTTCCCTCCAATTTGGAGAGGAACCAGTCCTCAGCTGTAAGGTTTTAATAATCCTTTGGTGCTAATGACTTCAAAAAGAGGTTGAACATTTATGGGACATGAAGCAGGAGCCTCCCAGACTTTAATATAATGTTAAAGGGGATGCTGAGTGACATTAAACAGGACTCAGGAGACAGGGGTAAATCACTATTAGAAAGGAAACCCCTTTGCTTTTATCTGCGTACAGATGGCAACTCCTCTGCTGCCTCTGACCTCAAAACACACATTACCGTTAACAAGGTCAGCTGGGGTGCCTTTTAGAGAGCCAACATAACAGCCAGCAGTGATCATAAAGTGCCTTTGTCACAAGTAATATGGCTGCTGAGCACTGAATAAAAAACTGTGGCAATTATATCAATAAATAGGGTTTATTTGATTATCTTAGTTAAGAGATGGCAATATAAAATTCTGCAGGTTCAGTTAATCATAGCGGATTTATTTTAAGCTGTTAAGGAGGCATTTATGCCTGCGATAAATTGCTCACAACATAATCTATTCAACCCAACCATATTATGCAAACAATGACGATTCTGACAAACAGTCGAATCATGTTGCTGTCAATCGTTTAATTTCCTGCGTGAGTGAGTCTGCCCTGCAGTTTGTACAAGGTAGGCAGCCAGCTACAGAGGCTAGCATAGATTCAACACGGATTTAACAAGTGTTTCACCTCATAAGCCTTTTTCAGCATAATCTCCCTCTGAGGACGTACATCCATGCCCATATTGCTGTCAATATGAGAACAGGGCTCTAAGCGGTGCTGGAGGGTTACCGGGCCTCTGATATTCTTGTTTATCTATTTGATGGAGGGAAAAATAAGCAGTAGTTTATTTCTGCTTGCTTTATGTGAAATACACCTCGTCGTGAACTAAGAAGCAGAGATAAGGTTAATGTCTGCCTGCACTGACATTACCCTCACTCACAATACAGTACCGTTATACAAAAGAACGACAAAAAACACAAATTGTTAAGCAGACAGAGCTAATCGTGCAGCACTCACAGCTCAGTTATGTCATCTTTTATTGGCTCTGGAGCCGATACTCCACCAGGGATCGGAGGATGACCTCCAGATGTACAACATGCCACAGGGAACATGCGTCTCCGCATTACAAACACATTCAGTTTCATTCGGCTGCAACACATTTAACGGGCTGTGATTGAACCAGTGAGGTAACGTCACGGAGATAAAATCCTTCAAAGAATGCAAGAACTTGTTGCGCACTGTAATTCTCCCGATAAGGAGCCATTTGCTCTCTGAGTCTTTTGAAACAATTTAGCTGATGGAAACAGCCCCATGCTGAGAGGGATCTCAGTGGTGGGCTCTATTGTATAGCTCTTTATCAGCCTTTAAGCCTTTTATTGTGATTTACACATTAATGAGCATTCATCTGTTTGCTCACGCTACCACTTCAGCCGGGGACAATGTTCCTTCAGTGTTTCAAAGGCTGGTCTTAGCGATAGACGCGTGAAACTTTCAATTCTCTGCTCTAAAGCCTCTTTCACACATGTGACTGCATGTAACTGTGTGTGAGCGTCTGTGTGTGTGTGTTTTGACACCTGGTGCTGGCCAGCTCTTTGGCCCTGTGCCCAGATCGATAAATGGTAGCTGGTGAACTGTATAGCAAAAGCCAGGGGTGACTGGCTACCCAGTCATGTTCAAGCCTTATTTTTAGTTAGTGTGTGTGTGTGTGTGTGTGTGTGTGTGTGTGTGTGTGTGTGTGTGTGTGTGTGTGTGTGTGTGTGTGTGTTTGTGTAGAGCACAAAGTGGAGAGAAGCAGTGGGTGACAAGGACTTTAACCTCTGTCACTGGCCCCTGACGGCCTGAGCAGCTGCCTTGGATAACTGCTGGATACAAACATGGTGTGACTACAGCCTGCTACGAACAGTTTTTACTCAAATTTGAGAGGAAAGAATAGTATAACCAAATAGCAAATGTCAATATGACTATGGCATGAAGCTTGTTTCAGCTGTTGCACCATCTAAGAAGGCGAACAGTATCAGATCTGGACAAATCTTTTCTCCTAAGTTTCCAAAATGTAATTATTGTTTTGCTCACGTCTCCTAAAAAGCACCTGAAAAACCCAACAAAAGCCATAATTACTGTTTGCATACCGTCAGACATCCCATGAGACTTTGCTCGAAAGGTCGCTGGAAGGCCCGGGGATCTCCACACCAGTCGAGCAGCTCTGTGGCCGCCGAGTGGAAGTTGGCCGGGTTCTGTAAGTGCTGTGCAAACACAGAAAAAGGAGACTGCCATTAGAAACAATGGGAAATAATGAGCGTTATTTTTTTTTCACATCAAGTACAAATTGAAGAAACACTGAAAACCAAATAATTTCGCAGCCCTGGGCTCTCGCTCCGAACTGCTGTGATTTAATGTCTTGTGTTTCTGCACAACCCTGTGAGGACCTTGACTCCTTCCAATGTACGCCCTCTCAGGGCTCTGCTGCATTGTGGGAAGAAGATCACACCCGTATCAACAATGATGCCAGTGTTTCCTGTTAATCTCTCTTGGCAACACCCAGCCTTCACCCCCGTGACCCACACAGCAACCAAATGTTCCCTCCAATCCTCCTTCTCTCCCTCATTCACTGCCTGTTTTCAGAATGTAACGGAGCCTCTGCACCAGAGGTCCACTGGCTGGCTTGGCCGTTCACAAAGAAAACAACCTTGGTCCTGGCAGCTATGCATGTAGACTCAATATGCGGCGTTGGTGTGTTGTCTAATCTCTTTCAGTCTCTGTCTGTCTCTCTCGCTTGTTCGCTGAGGCCTGAAACAGTTGAGTCTTTTCTTCCCAGTGTCTGAAGGCTACTCAGGCTGGCAGGACACAATAAGCGGTTTTAAAATTGGGCTCTCTTTCTTCATGGCTCAGGAGGTTAATAGCTCTGAAATGGGGCATAGCTGCAGCTTGTTCAATCGGCGAGATTGAGCCCACTTGAAAGCGTTTATTATTCTCATCTGGAGCTGAAGCGTCTTGTTTTGTGTGTTCTTGGAGAGAAGGTAGGACTATTGTCTTTAAGGGGCAGCAGAGGTGAGCGCTTTTGAAAGGGCAGCTTTCTGGCGGTATGTGACAAAAGGGCTCTTGGGTGCAACCGCTGCCTAGCATGTCGGGCCCGGTACTCGCCCGCAGAGAAAATCTCTGAGGGCTTCCAATGATATCATGAGCTTCAAGAGAGGCCTTGAGTGGCTCATCTTTTTGGATGTGAAGATTAGCCATTATGGAGCTAGTTGCGGACTCTCAAAGGGGTCTGGTGCATGATGAAGAGCAGCAGTGAGAGAAAGTGATAGATGCTCTTGTTGAGCAAGAGGGCGAGGAGAAGAAACTGTTCGAGATGAGTGATATAATCTGGCATTATTGCTGCTTGATAGGAGGCGTATCAGCCTCCAGCGCGAGAGGAATCAGAACTAGCACAGCAGGGGCTGTCTGTCTAGATCTGAATTTACAGCTCCTGCCGCCGCAGCGCTCGCCACCGACTCTGCCTGACAACCTCGACTCTGGTGTGAGGGGGAGGACAGCAGAGTGAAATAGCTCCACTGAGTTTTTTTGGAGGAGGAATGGGCCTGGGCTGTTCTTGTTGTTGTTGCTGTTCAGGGTTGGATGAGGACAAGAACGGGGAGGTGGGGGGTTTGGGGTTTTAGGCAGACAAAGAGCCAGACGTTTGACAGACTGTCCTCTGTGAGATGACGGACCGACTTACCCCTTTTCAGGCCGGTCTAGGCTCAGGCTGTTCAGTGCCTACCTGGCTGCATGAAAAACACCTGGCTCTGTGCCAGCGGCTTTCCCCAAACCAAAACAACACCCTGCTGGCAGAGCCGCCACGAGCTCAGAGCTTACTGACTAACTCACCGCCTTTGAAGTCTGGTTTACTACGAATTCTATTACAGAGTCGAGGAGTATATAAACCGAAGTGCAATTAGTGCATTTATTAAGCTAGACGTGTTAACTCGGGCTATTTAGGGCCTATCAGTGACGCCTGACAAAATAATTGTGGAGGCTTTGTGAAGGGAGTAGTGTCAATTCTGCAAAACTTCTACTCATTTGAGAAAAGCTGACATTTTGGTTTGACACTATTTTTTCCCGACGTCACGCACATCACTACACGCAGTAGAAGTAAGAGCACTAAGGCAATAAGAGAGGCTGTTGAGATAAAGGTGATAATAGTACCCAGGAGTTTGGGAGGGGGTTGTTCAACATCCAGCACAGAGAAAAGGGATATGTCACCTCATAATCGCAAGCTCAAAGCCCCATCATTCACTGATTCACTGTACGGCATGGTGTCGTATGGATGTTGGGAGATATAAAGGATCACACCCACATAGCATAAACAAATAAGCCCACAGACTGCCAGACAGCCAGTGAGTTCTTGTAGACGATTAATCACAGGCAGAGGCGGTAGCCCTGGGTTATGTCTGACTGTCTTTCTGTCTGTATCTGTCTGCGAGGAGTCTCCTGAAAGCTGGCAGTCAAGGAAGCATTTAAGCAAAACCACAACAAGGGCCGGCATTACGTCAACAGTCAGGAACGTGATGTAAGGGGGCACAAGACCAGGAGGGAGAAAGTAGAGGCTGCTACGTTGCTAGTCTCTTTGAAGTCTCTTCTTGTAGTCACTGCCAGACTGGCTTCTCTCTATCTCCCTCTCTCTCTCTCTCTCTCTCTCTCTCTCTCCCTCCCTCCTCCTCTCTCCCTCCCTCTCTCTCTCTCTCTCTCTCTCTCCTTCCATCCTCCTCTTCTCTCTCTCCCCCTCCATCTCCCTCTCTCTCCCTCCCTCTCCCTCTCTATGACCCTGTGCAACATGATCTGTGTGACTGGAGCTAATGGCCAGAAAACCGATGCCCATATAAGGGTCTGAGAGGAGAAAGGACTGTAGGAGAAGAGAGGAAATGCAGATTCTTGTATCTTTGCCACCAATCCATGTCTGTATTTTACTGAATGAAGTTGAAGGAGGCCCACAGGTCTTTATACACACCTGTTTGATGCACAGCAGCCTGTCATTGGTCTGCTGGATGTGCCGGTCCATTGATGGTAACGTGTTCATCTTGATGTCTCTACCGGGACGCCATTAAAGGTTCTGTGCTCTGTAAAGGAAGTCGAGGAGAAGAGGTGCATCTGTTAGAACAGGTTTTTTTGCCAGGTCACCCATGTAAACAGTTTGTAGCCTATGAAGTTCAAACAGTCTTTTAGTAGCTTGAGAAACTCGCAAGCAGGTAAGACAGCTTGTTTATGCACTGACTCATTGAAGGGCTTGATGCGCCTCGGGCACGTGTCATTTGTTGGCAAATGCATGAAACTGAAATGTTTCACAGCAGCGTGTTTAATGACAAACAGAAACATGATGAAACTGAAAGAAAACTGCATTGCTTTATGTTACTTGTTGGAGAAAAATCGAACACACACTGAAACCAACAAAGGACATAAAGTGCTATCTCTCTGTAAAAGAAGCACACCTCACAGTCAAGGTTATCAGTGTGGCAGAGACAACACATTTATACCCACATCTAACAGCAGATAAGGTTTAGCATCTCTTTCTTTCGGTGTATATCTTCTTCTGATCCAACAGTGAGCAGCAGAAACAAGAACAATCTCAGGCCCATGGTCATCACTACATCTCAGAGAAATGGAGGCTGGATTAATAGGCATCGTGCTGCTTAACCAGCGAGGCCTCCGTCCCTCACCATCCCTCTGTGTTTATCTCCATCAATGTTGGTCCGCCTCACATTCCTCCGCACAAAAGGCGAACTGAGAGACCACAGGTGGGGGGAGGGGGGTTCAGGGATCTAGAAAGCTGCTCAGTACTGATAAAGGGTCCCCCAAGATCCCCTGCTGTGAGAAACAGGCCGAGAGTATGAATACGATGAAAGCATAGTGCTCAGCCAGGGAGTTTTTATGTGTAATGCTTAGTCTGGTGGGCTTATCTTAGAAAGACTATTGCACACACTTTATGTCTCTCTCACTCGAACAAACACACACACACACACACACACACACACACACACACACACACACACACACACACACACACACTTAAGAGCATGTAAACACAAAAGCTTGAATTCTCACTTTGATTAAGCGTAAAGGTAAAACTTCAAAGGAACACTTTGAGAATAAGAGTGTATTACTAATCCTCTGAGCTTAAGCATTACCAGAGTAGAATTACCTGGAGTGCACTTGCACAAAGTCTTAAACACCAGCGGATACATTGCTCGCATGAGTAAGAGGGGAATTCTGGAGGTCTGTGGTCAAACGGTGGGCAGCCATGTGTCTCGTGTCAGGTTAAATGGGCAGTGGCTGCTGCAGTGGTTGCTGTGAAAAGTCCCTACAAAGCAGCCACTACATTCTGCAGGGCACAAAACAAATCAGACCAAGCCTAATACGACCACAGCTTTGGGTGGGCGGCCTAATTCTGCGGTGCTGTCAGCGTCCAGCAGATGTCTCCCTCTCCTGCTGCTAACCAGCATGTCTCTTTCACACACTACACCCGGAGCAAGTGGTCCAGAGAGGGCTCCTTTAAGCCCTGACAAGTGCTACAAATCCCCTTCAGCGGCCAGGCAGCTCCACGGACCGCTAACAGGGCACGCTCCAGCCCAGAGCTTGCCGTCTGACCTTGTGTCTATTGATTAACTGTTTCGTCTTCAGCTCCCCTTCCTGCTGTCCCAACACACCCGCAGCCAAGACTGAAGAGGAAGGAGGGAGATTGGAGGGGGGTGGAGAAATCTGCCTCTTTTACCCAATAATCTCTTTCTTTTCCCCCCTCCTTCCCTCTTTTGTGCTTTCACAAAGTCCAACACACACACACACACACACACACACACACACACACAAACACACACACACACACACAGTGCTTTTGTTAGTCGATGAAAAGACGGGCCCTCAGGTTTTGAAAGGAAAATGAGTTAGGTGGAAATGCGACTTGCGTGGCGTTGTAACTGAGATAAGAAGTCAATCCACCTGACTGACTGACTGACTGACTGTCCAGGCGGACAGACACTTAAGTGCCACACCCTCTGTTCAGGAGAAAAATGTGTTGCGTAACAGACGATGCTTCTGTGGAAACATGGCGGAAGTCCTGCCCTAAAACCTTGTTTCCTATCAAAAATATCAAAAAATAAAATCAGGAGTATCTGTTAAATCACCATATGAGGATAAACAATTGAATGTTTCAACAGAAACTGTTTTTCTCCTCTTTACCAGATTTCTTTGCTTTAGACTTTTTGGGGCTACTGCTGTTGTTGTTTGAGCATGCTGAAGACGGGCCTGCCTAATCTTTATTGTCTCCAAAACATCTTAATCAGCTCCACTCAGCACTGCTTACCAGAGGTGCAAAGCAAAGGATTACACATCCAATTATGCTGTGCATATTACAACCCCCCTTCATACAGCAGTGGGAGGATGCTGCTATGAATTAGAGCAGAGTAACAAACCACAAATAACACTAAACATCCGAGGAAGCCTCCGTTTCGTTCTCTCACTGTCTCAAAATATAACAACAACACACACACATATCCACGTTTTGTATCCCCCCTTCTCTCTTTCCTTAGCAAAGTGGGGCAAGAAATAAGTGCCCAGAAACAAAGGCAATGTAATATGAAAAGCACTGGAGTATGGCAGGAAGGGGGACAAGAAGAGCCAGAGTCAGTGGGGAAAAGAAACAGAGAGAAAGAAAAACAAAGAGTATTGAAATTATCTCCTCGTCATCAGCAGCAGCAGCACACACACACGCACGCACGCACACACACACACACACACACACACACACACACACACACACACACACACACACACACACACACACACACACACACACACACACACAGAGCGTGATCACTCATATGAGTGATTTCTCATTTCAGACAAATGACTCCCATCTTTGTGAAGTGCAGCTGGCTTTGTGAATGGGATGGCTGGTGGGGGTTGCGTGGAAGCGGTTAGGAGTTCATAATGCACTCCAATACTCTGTATTGTATAGGAGGAGTACATTAGGAACAGGACTGGGAAATATGGTTGGATCAATATATTCATGTGTATTGTCCAAACATCAACATATAGAGATATATTATCAGGACAGTGCACCTATATGCTAAATCACCTAAAAACTGCCCAATTTAACTAATTTTAAAATACTATATTTATCCCTTAAGGGGCAATTTGAGGCAAGCGATTTTGCACAATTAATTTACACACATAATAAGATGATAATAGTCAGTAATAAGTTGTGAAAGGGCAACATAGCATTAGGGGTGTAACTATCCACGGTTCAGTTCGGACACTGCAGATGAGACTGCGGATGTTTGCGTCGGTTCCAGAACCGTACAGTTCCTGACCAAATCATTTCAGTGGGATCCTGCTGAAAGTTGATCAACAATTAGCGCTATTAGGAAGTACACATCCTGCAGCAACAAAGAGTTGTGCGTCTCCAGGCTAACATACTGTATTTCTTACACATTACTACATTTTAGTTCTGCCGGGGTTTGAATTGGCTCCACAAGCCCTGGGGGGATACAAAACATAGTCTATGCATAAAATATATTCAGTTTAAGTTAAATAATTATGGCTTAGCATGCAAAACTATGGAAAATAAAAATGTTGGTGCTGTTTTATTGCTTAATCTTCTAAGCAGTCTATCCTGTATGTAAAGTGTAGAGGGCAGTGCTGAACAATATAAAGGAGCAAGTCTGGCCAGAGATCATCTTCATTATTCAGCAACGGTTTGAAAAGGGAGAACATAACTATCCCTTCTTCTCTCTGGACACAGTGGGTGATCTTCCCTCCTCCTCCTCCTCCTCCTCCTCCTCCTCCTCCTCCTCCTCCTCCTCTTCCTCCTCCTCCTCCTCCTCCTCCTCCTCCTCTTCAGTTATATGGCCACAGCTTTTCTTTCTCTCCCTACTATGTGCTTTTTGCTCCCCTTTTCTATAGCCCTCAGACATCATTAGAGCCACCCAGCATGCGACTCCTTTCCACCACCTTCCATTTTCCGTTCTATCATTTTCCTCTCCCCGTCCCTCATATCTCAACCCTCCTGCCACTCTTCCTCCCTCCCCTCCCTCCTCCCTCTCCTTCCTGGGGCCCCGTGCGGGAGCTGCCATAACAGGAGGTGGAATGGATTCATTTGCTCTAATGTGGTTTGGGCTGCAGCGTGGCACGGCACAGAGCGACACTTTCTCCCAGAGCACAGGGCTTCTCTCCCTCTCTTTCTCTCTCGGTCTGCAGTTCATGTGTTTTCAAACAGGCCAATCAACACCACTCAGCTGTGCTGGCCTCTCCCTCCCTCCCTACCTCTCTCTCTCTCTCTCTCTCTTTTTCTCTCTCTCTCTTCCACAATCTCTGCTCTCAGTGTGTCTCTCTCTCTCTCTCTCTCTCTCTCTCTCTTTCTCACACACACTATTACTGTATCTGTAGTGGCAAACTCCCATAGCCAGAGAACCCCTTTTTGCTCTTATTGGCTTTATTTCCACCGGTCCACTCCACTCTGTCCTCAGCTACCGTTTCTTCATTTTTATAAAACTACTTCCACCATCATATCCCTGCTTTTCTGCCTTGTTTCGTTCTTTGCATTATTTTGTTAATCCTGTCCTCCACTAATCTCCCTTTAGACCTTTTCTCTCTCAGCTAAGCCAACTATTGGCCACATCGCTCCCTACGGCCTTTATAAAACTCAACAGCATCATAACACCGGCCTCAATAAAAATGTGAAGTGACTAGTCCTGGGGGATGGAAAAAAATAAACTCTAAATGTTGCTGTTTGTTTATCTTCTGTTTTAATGTGACAACCACAGGAGCACCGGGCAGCTATGTGACACCCAACACTGCAATGCAAACAGCTGTGATGTGGGGATATGTGAGCTGCTCTGCTGCCGTCTATAAATATGGAGCTTTAGTTGTGGAGTATTGCAGGTATGTGCCACCAGATACCCCCGGGAGCAGCCGATTATTTCACCACTCAATGTGTGAGATCAGAAAAAAGCATCATGTACTAAGTGAGTACAGAGGTGCCCTCTCTTTCAGCTAATAGGGACTGCAACATGAGGCTTCAATACAACAATATGTCATTTTCTATTGATTGTTTTTGTTATATGAATTGATTCATGGTTCATCAATAAGATCTCTGTTCTTAAGTAATGTCTTCAAGTTGCTTGTTTTGTTTACGATCCCACTGTATTAAGTTTACAGTGAAAAAAAAGCAACAAATCAAAGCAAGTGGTTGTTTTCTTGATATTTGTAACTGTCAATCAATAATCAATATGCTGTTGATAAAAGTTGGTTGGACATATTTTTGCCACAGGAGTTGGTGGGCAAACTGTTAACAAGTGCCAAAAAAGTTAGTTTTTGCAAGTTTGAGCTGCCAGAACTGCTCATCTGATGGTAGAAAAAATTCCCCCCGATTTCAGATCATCTGAAGGCGAGGGTTGCTGTTTAACTATTTCTGAAACTTTGCAGAACCGATAAATGGACATTATCTCCACTTCACACTAAAAATCGGCCAGCTGTGGAGAGGCGAGAAAGCAGCCAGGGTTTGAACTTCAAGCTCTCTGTTTTCATTCTTGACACACAACCACAAAGTCCAACGCTCTGAACGTCTTCCAGGAGAGAAAAATGTACCATGCCCCATTAACGCAACATTTTCACCACATTTAAACCATATCAACTCTCTAAGACGGACGTTTTTTTTCTTCACACTTTGAATTTCCGACATGATCTTCAAACTAGTACTCAACCATAATCCGCCCCTTAAACTCTATTTTAACCACAAAGAACCCCCTAGATGATGTCTTCAATCACATCCTGAATCGTGGTACAATATGTTATCAAAATAATCTTCAGCAGTAGTGTCAGTAGGCTTCGCTTTCTTTTTGTAAAAAGAGAAATTTTCATGTTTTTGTTTTCCATTGTCTTAATAGGGAAAGGCCATCTTTCTAAATCTTGAGATATGAAATCAGGTCATCCACGAGCAGAACGGAGCTTGAGCCTCACATGATGAATGAATGAACTCCTTATTCCATAGAATGTTCCAGTTGCTGAGAACTATAAATACCAGCTGGAGAAGATTGTATGTCCTGGCTGCCACATACGATTTTCCACTGTCACGAAAGGCAAGATTTTATCACTCGTGATGCACAAGGGATGAAGAAAGTGAGTGTGTGTGTGTGTGTGTGTGTGTGTGTGTGTGTGTGTGTGTGTGCCAATGTGTAGCCTTTATCACTGTACCAGGCCATCATAAGACTGTCTTAAAAAAACTGAGCCCTTTTAGTGAGAGTGCATAACTCTGAGAGGCTTTATTAAGTGGAATAACAGCAGTCTAGTACATTTTTGAGGAGAATATATGAGGAGAGGACAGTGTATCTGAGGCGAGAGGAGGAGAGTGATTGACAGTGCAGTCTGACAGGCTTGTGTAAAGCTAACCTTATGGGCCTGACTCCAGCAGAGCTGTTAGCTAACACACCGCCCCCTGTGACTGCTGAATGGGTAAACTGACAAATTCCATGTCCTTCGGTTTCAGCAATGGCAAACTGCTGACCCAAATGCAATTAAACAACATCCACTGGGGTGAGTGTAACACATCGATGTACGGTAGCATATGAATGTGCATGTGATAGGTCTATGTGGGGAGAGGGTGATGAAGTGTGTGCAGAAAAGAGAAACAGAGAGACAGGCGCAGAGAGTGAGACTTACAAAGAGTGAGTGTGATTCAATCTGCTCAGTAAGCCATGAAATGGTATTGGTGTCATTAGGGAGAGCAAAAATATATCTGTGCCAGTCTGCCCTCCATTCCCCTTGTCTTTGACACTCAAAAAGCATGATCTCTGCTAAAAAAGCAACCAGCCTAGCCTCTCTGCACTTGGTGGAACAAAACGACCTACAGCGCTGCAGCTCCTAGCGAGCAACCTTTATTTCTCCCTCTGATCTTTGACGGAACAAATCCCATGAACCATTAATATAAAATAGAACATCGCAAGCATTTCCAATTAGAAATCATGCTAAAATCACAAACATTGCAGCCAGTACAGTGCGGAACATGCCATTCGTTGAAAGACTCTAGAAAGCTGTGCAAGGCTTGCTGTAGAAAATAAAAAGGTATTTAATGCACAAAAGATGATAACAAGATTTACTCATCAATCTCCACAAAACTGATCAACAGCACTGAGTAAATTATGTCAGTGGATGACCCATAATCGAACAATTGGTGCAAGTATCTATTGCATCAAACAAATAACACAGTTTAACCAAAATGCTGGTAATTAACTATCAATAAAGCAACTAAAAATGGCCACCTAATATATTATCTAATTCTCGCATTAAAATAGGTGAGTGGTATAGTCTAAACTGATGGCAGGTAGTGGAGGAACACTCTTTGCACACCATCAAGCCGTGTTTCTGTCCTCCAATAAACAGAGTATCCAACTGAGCTTTTCAAGTGTTTCTCTCTCACTCTTTATTGATTTTGCTACAACCCTGCCTACAGTAGAGCAGCCCGAGAGCTGGTACAGAGTAAGGGCCTCGTTCAAGGGCACTAGAACAAGACTGATGTTTGCTAGTACATTCACCAGACCCTCTGATCGCAGAGCAGTCTGTGACCAGCAATGCAATAAACACAAACATATCCTGTTTTCAAGCTTTGCACACACGAATGAAATCCTTTGACGGCGGATTTTTAGTGAAACAGCTAAATAACCTTCGAGACAGCGAGATCTCCCGACACATGTTGAGAGGAGAACGATGCGCTCATTCATCCCGCTCTGTGTGTGTGTGTGTGTGTGTGTGTGTGTGTGTGCGTGTGTGTTTGTTCACCACTGTGTGTCAGTGAGGGTATGAGTAGCAAAGAACACAAAACATCTGCTTGCTGTGGAAATTAAACAGCCTAATGGCATACGCAGAACACCAGTTTCATTCACTGAAGGGACAATCCAGACAGGTACTATTTGGCACGGTGAGCACAAAAAAAAAAGCGGCGTTGAAAGGCTAATGTGCTTTCACAAACACTCTCTTAGTGCTACAAAGTACCCCAGTAGTGTGTGCGTGTTTATTTGTGATCTCAAGCATCGTTATACAAAGTCCATCCCATCAGCTTATCTTCACGCAGGCATGTGTGCAAAACATGTCGAAATGATGTTGACATAGCAGGCAGAGAGAGAAACACACATCTTCAAGCCTCGAGAGGCATGTGAACTGATGTGCTTTTGCTCTAAAAATGTTATCCTACTGCGGCTCCGCTGTTTGAGATGCGAGGTATGTAGAAGGGAGTGCAGGCAGACGAGACAGGCAAATAGACGGGAAGAGAGAAAAACACTCGTACAACATATTACATGTAGTGGGAGGCAGGGAGAGACGGGCACGGAGAGATAGGGGGGAAATGGTTGCAGAGCAAGGGAGAGAGATGGCGAGAGGTCATCCCCGGGTAATTTGTTTTGGTCCTCTCAGAGCGCAGACACACAGGGAGCAGGTAAACCAATTACAGTGTGACATGAATCACTAAGACCTACAGGCAGCCACGAAGCCGGCCGGCCGGCCAGCAAGCCGGGGCGGCCAAACAGCGGACAGTGTGCACGCCGTCTCTTTCCCTAAGTGCGGGTCAAACCCCGAGCCACAGCCAGCGCTCCTCTCCATGAACATAGTTGCACATCTGGAAGCAACCGATGAAAGACAAATGCAAAACATGATTTCCCCAAAGCTGAGAGATCCTGTGACGTTCCGACAGCTTTTTAAATGTCTTCAATAGATCTGGATGTTGCCATTGATCCTGACACAAAAACTGAATATGCAACGCTATGCAAATTTACACAAACTTTCTACGACGGCTTCATCAATGAGTGATACAGCAATCTAATCTGACAGATTGTTTTTTGGCATCTAAATTCCACCCCATCTCCAAACACTCCAAACAATAGCTGCTTTGAGGAGGCACAAGGTTGGATGTCCGATCCCGATGGATGTCAAAGCCAAAGCTAAATTCTCCGGGGGGACGGTTATGAATGTTTACACGACAACGACTTATGCAATTATTTTAATTTCCTTAATCGCCCGACGGCTGTCAAAACGATGTTGTGTCAGTCCTCAGTCACATAAACGCCACAGGCTGTAATATAACTGAGATGCAGGCAACAACTTTAAATCAACAATCATCGAGGTCCCTTTCTCTGTGGCGAAAGCCTTAATCCTCAAGTTGATGCTAAACTGACACCAGTGTCATGAAAATCTGCGAGAGAGAATGAAGTTGACATGGAGCGGGATTGGACTGGATTAGATATCGCCTTGGCACTTGGTTTTATTTGATGTGGCCTTGGTGCATGTTGTAGATTCAGGAAGAGTAAATATTTGATGAAGGGCATTATGGTGTTGGGCTTGCTGCTGCCAGGGGCTGTTCTAAGGGAGCAACTAATAAAGACAGCAGCAGGCAGATTGTCGATCACTGGCTGAGCTGAAGTGGCCGGAGAGCGGAGTGGAGCCTGTCGCCCCCTCAACATGTTTACCAAAGCGCCAGGTCTGCTAATGTTAGCTCAGCGGGCAAAGATAGCTCTTCCCTTGACTGTAGATCTGTACTCTCGTGCATATATATATATATATATATATATATATATATATATATATATATATATATATATATATATATATATATATATACACAAACATACATGCGGAGAGCAGCAGTGGGACACAGTTGGAAGAGATTTCCGAAGATGTTAAATCTACCATGTTGCTGCCCCTTGAAATTAATAAGGGCCTCTGAACTGCTCTCTGAGAGCCACTAACTGGTCATTTGCACTGCCTGGCTCCACTGGAAAAGACACTCCTTTCTTATTCTATTATTTTTTTTCTCCCTCCGTCTTCACTCCATCACACCCGCTGCTCGCTTTCCTCTCTGTCTGTTTCACCCCACAATTTCCTATCTTTCTTCCCTCCATCTCTTTTGTCTTCCTTCCATCTCCACCCTCTTCATCTCAGTCCCCTCTCTCCTCTCTTTCCAGCAACCCCCCCTCCTCCCTCTCTCTCTCTCCTGACTCCTTGTTCCCTCCCTCCCATCTCCTCCTCCTCTTTTCTCTCTCTCTCTCTCTTTTTCTCTCTCTCTCCATTCCTCTGGCCCTAAAACCAGCCCCTCGGCCGCCCGCTTGCGCTCACTCTGATGGCTGTTACCATGACAACCCTGTTCTTTCAGCTCTTGCAAAATAATGAAGACAATGTGTTTTCCATTTAGATGAGTTTTCTGGCGCAGCGGGTAGATATGGAGTGTCCATCTTGCCTCCTCTTTCACTGCGGAGGAAATGTAATAAAAAAGGGGTTTCTAACCTCTCTCTCTCGCTCTCTTTCTCTGACACTCCTTCGCACTGTCTCTCTCCCTCTCTACACACTTGCGCGCACACATACATAGCCAGCTGGGTGGTAAAGTGAGCTCAGTGTTTTTACCACGGCGGAGAGAATAGCAGCAAAGGGTATGGTCTGGCTGGTGTTGCAACAAAGCACATCATCTGCAGCATTTGCTTGCCTCTGCAGTGTCACCATCAATGTCGGAAAAAAAACCCTGATTGACAGGCGATGATAGGACTTCGCTGATTAAAAGAACTGCAATGAAACCAGTGGCCAACTTGTCTGCGATAGATTTCAGAGTCCTGCACCCGGTCATCAAATTCAAGCTCTGACAGTGATAAACTGTGAACATTTCAAGTCTTATTTGGGATCGTTGGGACTTATTGATGATATTTTCACAGCGTAACGCTCCAGTGCGGTAATAAATGCCATGACAACTAAAATTGATGGAATGGGCTGGCTTTCTTTCTCTCACTGGTGTGGATTCATTTACTTGAACAGCACACGAAGGGAACTGCAATCCAACCACTTGTTAATGACTGGAAAGAAACATTTACGCTGCTCCGAGAGACAATTCTGTTGCAACATCCAGCCATTTTTTTGGGGGGATTCAACGTAAACAAACGAATCCCGATCTGTTATTGCTTCCTTTTGAATGGAAGCAGTGTTGCAATGAAAAGCTTTACCTGTCAAATACAGGCTGAATGGAGCGCTTTTGTTTCTGGTTCCTAACAGTTTCTGCTCATTTTTCGAGTTTGCAAAGTTTGAAAAATAGCATGGCAACATTTCAACATTGAGGCAGCTGATCAGCGGAGGTCAGGACTTGGTTTTCTGGATCGCACACTACTTACTTACTTACTACTTACATACTGTCTACCTCTTTGAGGAAATATATAGCCCTCTGCCCGAGAAAGAGAAAAGACAGCTGAGAGAAATAGAGAAAGGCAGCAGTATAATATGTGTATGTCTGTGTGTTTACAGTGGAAATAGTGAGTCTGGGACATTTTCTTTGGGTCTCTTTTCCAGTGTTTATGGAGAGCGGTGAGGAACAACACTTCCTGAGAGGAAAGCCAGCTTTCCGAACCCAAACCCTTTTCCAAGCCCTGCAGACGGGGAACGCTCTGTCTCCAATTTATGTTTTCCACCCAGTGCCGCGTAAACACAAGTGTTGAAAAACTGGTGTGCATGTGCATGGGTGTGTTTCAGATAATACGCACACACAAAACAAAGGCAGAAAGGCGGACTAATCTCGGACAAATGAGCCAAAACAGACCAGAACGCAGTGACAGCCCAGCGCTCCCAGTGTTTACCAGCTCTCAGGGAGCTTTTTCATGAAGAAACTGCGACAAGAAGTTGATATTAAGAGGGTCAAGCTTCATCTAAAGCCCACTCCACTGACCTCCTCTTACTCCTCTCTCAACTTTTCTCTCTACGGCCTGTCAACACTGATGACAGGGGGATTTAAAAAGAAAGCTGGGAGGAGAATCTCTCGTACTCTCCTTCCTGTCTCTCTCCCTGCCGCCCGCCCTCCACTCATTCTTAATTACATCCAGATCAGACTATTAAAAGTCAGTTTGCTTTTAACAACACCTACAGGGAGTGAAGGAGGGCTATCCTCAGCCAGTGAACATATCAAATTAAATAAGGCTCCTGGCCTTCACAGATTTTGTGGCCAATTAAAATGGCACACTAACTTAAAGCTAATGATTATTTTCACGGTTGACTCTTTTTTTCTTTTTTTCTTAAAAGAGTACTAAAAGAGTACGATGCAGCAGAACCAAAGATATCATCTTTTGTATTCCGAGCATTCTTCTCCCTTGTCAACAACCTGGTGCCTACATTACCCACAATGCAACTCGACTGCCAGCAGGTCAGTCCAAAATCTAGATACGATATGCTCAAGCCCCAGAAAGAGCGCCGGCTGTGAAGCATATTTTACGTAGTGGCCAAACGGTGGAATTACAACTTCCGTGTCCGTCACGTGATGGCGAAGGGGCACAAAAACACTTCTTCCCAGAGACTTACATTGGAATAGAGACGCCTGGATTTTTTTTAAGCATGCCAACTTAACAAACACTTGAATATCGCCTATTTAAATCATAAGGATCTTGAAACATACTGATAGCCGAATCCAGAGGTATTTTTACTCCTCCTCAGAATGAAGCTCAGAAAAAATATTTATAGTGCATTCATACAAAGCTAAAAAAACAAAACACATTTGCACCATTCGGAAGCTAGAACCAGTGAATGTTTGGCATTTTTGCTTCACAAATTACTATAACACGAATTGATAATCAAAATTGTTGTTGATTAATTTCTCTTGTCTCTTGGCTGCAATTAATAATAGACTAATAGATTATGATTTCAGCACTAATGCTGATTTCAGCTGAGAAAATCCCTGTTTGTGTGAAGGTGTTTGAGCTGGATGTATCATCCATCAGCTCTCTGCTGTTTGAAGTGCAGGGAGGTGGTGACAACTCTCCATGTGTGCTGGTGTATACGTTTAAACAAACCTAATAATCAGCTACAGAAACGCCGTCATATCGCCTTCTCTTCTTATGTTGTTTACTCGCCTGCTGCGAGATAAAACTACCCGTGTTTGATCCTCAAAGGGTACACCGCCAGTGATGCTCATAAAAGCACATGTAAAAATACAAGGTGGGGTGTTGTACATTATATAGTTCCATATGTGTACAGTGATGGCAGCCTTTTGATGAGAAGGTTCCCCATACGGGCAAGCTTTAAAGTGCTCCAGTGGCTTCCCACGCACATCCATTTTTGATGTACAGCATGTGGCGGGAAACAGCGTCTGTGTTCCAGGCTCTCTGATCTTCTCAAGACACTCCTGTCAAAAAGCATGATGCCAGGATGTGCGACTATAACAGTCTCATCTATGTGTTTGCACATGTGAGCCCATGTGTTTGTGTGTGTCACCAGGTGTTTGTTTTTTTGTCTGGGTGTACTCAAATGTCTGCCTCTATCTGTAATACCATTGTCCATTGCCACCTGCAGAGCACAGCAGCATCGAGACCCCACCTTCCCCTCCATACACACACAAATCCCAACAGATCAAAACACTGCACTCCATCAAATCCAGGGAAAGCCTGTTTACCGATGATCTGGTGTGGAGACAACAGGCGGTGCGAGTGGGAGATGAAGAGAGGGAGAAAGCGAGAGGTGAGGGGTGAGAGTGGTTGAGGGAGTGAGGCTATAGGGGAGCGGCCAACTGCAGGGGCTTTTATTATCAACCATTGTAAAGGAGCTAGGTGGGATAATTGGTCTCCTAAGCTCAAAGCGCAGCATGCATTTTTAATGAGCTCACACTGTTGCTCATTTAATATATAGCCAAGAGATTGCGGATAAGGAAGAAATGCTGATGTTTATAGAGAAGGGATGTTTAATTATTTCGCTGGTTTGGCTTCTCTTGTTAATTTTGTTTAGTAGTTTGTTGCATAATTGATCTGTAACTGTCTTGTCGTGCAGAACGATTTCTTCTGAATCAACTGTTTAAACTGAGAGTGACACACCATAGTGTGTGTGTGCAATTCTGAGGTACATGTTCATTTCACGATATGTATACACATACAGATACAGACTGTACTACAGTGATGCTTTAGTGTTGTGTTTGTGTTGTTTCATGATTCGCCGTGTTTCCTGTAGGGTGTAAATAGGGTGTTTTAAGTTGTCCAATCGATTGATTGTATGATCAAATTATTGTGTAAGTTTTTGTTTTGAACAATACATAACAGATCAGTATAATCGTTTTGGATATACTCATAATCGACTAATCTGCTGATTATTTTCTCAATTAGTAAAATAATTGTTTAGTCTACAAAATGTCTGACCGACAGTCCAAAACCCAAACATATGATCCAGCCCTTGTCTTTTGCTTTAACAGTGAGGTGATATCAGACCATTTTTTCTTTAAATTAAATAAAATAAAATCTTTCTTATCTTATCTTCAGGGGGGCAGAGAGGGAGGTTTAGCTACTATGAACTTGACTAGTTAAGTCCCTAAATTACACTCCTATCCAAATTCACTGCCTGTACGCCGGCAACTCAGAAAGGCCAACCCTCCTCAGCCAGACGCTGCGTGGAAGTACAGCGAATAAAACACCCACCGGCCCCAGCCAAGACTTCCGACCTGTCAAAGCACCTCTTAATGTTCTTACTGACCTCAAAGCAACAAAAACAGCAACTCTTCGCATTACAGCAGTCTCAGGCGGGCATTAGAGGGCTGCGCCGACCAGGAAGTTAAGAGGCTAGTTGCAGGGAGCAGCAGCACCCGAGTTTAAGTGAATTAAGAAAACTAAGTCGTGTTTAGCCCCGGCATGAGTCCATCGCTCCTTGTTGGAGAGCACAGTGCCTAGGCTGCCACCTCGTAATAGCATTAAACACCTCCCAAAGTGATGTTTGGGAGCAAGTACACCGCAACCCAACGGCTGTGAAAGGGCCGCTTTCAAAGGAGGACTGCACTTGGAACAAAAAAAAATGGTGAGGAGGAAGGGGGGGGAATTAAAGAGGTATGGCAGGAGGGATAAAGAGGACAGGAGGCCAAGAGGAGAGGTGGCAGGTGGACGGAGGTTGATTAATGGCAGTTCTTTGTTGCCCCCCCCCCCCTCTCTCTCTCTCTCTCTCTCTCTCTCTCTCTCTCTCTCTCTCTCTCTCTCTCTCTCTCTCACTCTCACTCAGCCCCCCTTCCAACAGTACTTCCTTAAGGGACCTCACAGACCTCCTCCAGCATCCTGCTCCGAAGCCCTCCGTGAGCTCTCCAGTCTGGGTCCATCCATCAACCCCACTCCCATCCTAAATGCATGAAGTAGCCGTCACAACAGAGGACCCCACTCCCCTCTGAAGTAACCTTAGCCCAACCCCTGTCTGCTCTCTCAGTCCTCTCTCCACTATTTCTCCTCTCATTTATAATGATACAAAACGTTGAAAATAAGTTTTCTTTTTTGAAAGACTTGTGAAATGTTTGATAATAGTGCCGATGCCAGCTTTCATGACTTTCGCTGAGAAATATAAAATAAATAGTTTTAATACAAAACCATTTTTACATTAAAATACACACAAAAAAGTCTAACAAAACAACCAAACAAGAGCTTTGCAGCTACATTAAATAAAGTTAAAAACTGGCAAAATTATGATTCATCAGAACTAAAGAAGAGATGATATACAGTTAAACATTCCAAAAAACTTTTGAAGAATGAATTCAATCATCCACTCGAATGATCAACTTATCCTTTTTAGAAATAAACGCCACCAGTCTTTCATAACGGGTTAACTTTTCACTTGAAATCAAAGAGTAGAGTTTCTAGGAACGAACACATGGTGCATCTTTAACTGCTTTAAATATCATAAAATAATATAAAAGTGAAAGGCTCAAGCATTTCCCGCAGCCACACTGTGCTTTGTACATGTGTCGGTACACATTTCTGTTCATACTGTACTCTGTCGGGGGGGTAAACAGGGTACGTAGTCATCAGGCCATGGCCGTTCTCTTTGATGCGAGTACAAAAGCTGCCAAGCGGATGTGAGCTCGCCCCCACCTCCTCCACCAAACACCCCCGCCCCCAGCCAAGCGGCCAATCCTCCCCTCTGACTGAGCAGCACACACACAAAAGCAGAGACGCATAGAGCTGAGCATAAGCATCTGGATAACCCAAATGAATTCTATTTTCTGACGGCAGACAGACGGACCTGCCGGATGGCCGCCGCTAATCTGCCACCTCCTCCTCCTCCTCCCAGCACCACCTATAATCCCTAACAGAGAGACAAACAGTGAGAAAGAAAGAGTTTGGGACAGTAAGAGACAGTGAGAGGGAGGGAGGGAAGGACACTTGCATAATGGTGGAAACAGGCTTGATCCCCGTGTCTGAAATAAAATGGACTGGCTGGCTAAATAAACACTTGTTGGCCACTTTGCTAATGCTGCTCAACACACTGGAAGACAGATGATGTTTCATTCACGCTCTCGGCCTCCTTGTTTGATTTTCTGGCACAGCAGAGTGTATATAGTAGAAGAAATAATAAACTGTGCAGTCCAATGAAAGCGGCAGCAGTGTTGGTCGCACTCAAGTCTCGTTAGGTGACAAAAGACTCGGCTGCAAACACGCTCCGAATGATGAAACACATATTGAGGGCCATATTTCTTCCAATTAAGTGTAACTGACTTGTAATTTAGCCCAATCTCCTGTGGCCGTGCCACAGTGGTAAAAGGGGAGTGGACATACAGACGAGGTGTATGAGCATGTGCCTTGTGCACTACAATATGTGCTTTGTATTCATTGCAGATAACAGGAGGCCGTTGGAGGAGAGAAAACAGCAGCCATTGATTTTGTGTGCTGGGCAGGCGTTTCTCCATTCCAGAGTCAGGTCGATACACACACACCGAGAGCAGAGAGCACCGGTAGGGTGAGAGGGTTACACACCACTCTGGACACTGCATACACACACTGGCGCATATCGGCAGTCAGCAGTGAGTGGACACAAGGCCGGTCAAGTAATCACAGCTATCTTATTACCTGCCGGCACATTCACAAACACACAAACACACACACAGACACACACTATCAGAGGCAAATACCGAATTAAAGCAAAATGAAGAAATGGACTCTATGAGGTAATTTCTTTACTGTGAGTGGGGAAGGAGAGGGTGGGGGGCATGTTTCAGCTTTAAATCCTTTATCAAGTAGCCGGCAAATCAAACATTGATTTCCATGAGCCAGTGTGCCGGGGGCAATAAGGATCTCCCACATCAACAGAGGCAGCGCTGGCCACACACACACACACACACACACACACACACACACACACACACACACACACACACCAACAACAACCAACAGCAATAATAAGTACAAGAACACGCTGACAGTAGGCACTAAATGAACTTCATGTCGATTAGTAATTGCCGCTAATCTTAATAGGAAAAACATTTGAGAGGTTATTTTTCGTTTGTGGTCGGCCTGGTTTAGAGCCAAAGGGGAACAGCGGTCAGCTTTGATCAAAGATGCACCGCCTCAGCTGGACAAGTGACCATTAGAAGGGCACACTCACAAATATGACAGTGCTTTCTGTTTAATGAGACAAGGATAAATAGCACTACTTTCACTAGAAGCTTCAGTTTTTGTATATGTTAGTATCCTAAAAACATTGCAATCTGTGAAATGAAATGTTTAGTCATCCAAATAGTAAATTAAATTGCTCTTTTAAGTTCAGGAACTTGTAAATAAGTACATAAGTGCTCGTTACTTGTTGACTACCACATGTTTATTTATGTAGGTGTATAATTAGCATAATAAAAATGTCACCCCAGAGTAAACAGAAAACATGCAGTGCTTGAAGTCCTGCTGGGAAAATCAGCAGACACAAAACAAATCTGTCATCACCATGTCATTGCAGAGTCATGGCAGAGATACAGAAAGAACTGCATCTCTGCCATGACATGAAGTTAGATGTGAAAAAATTAGAAAAAAAATAATAAGCTAAATTCGTTGTGATGTCAATGGAATAGTGTGAAACCATTCGCAGCAGTGGGCATCTTTTGAGTTGCATGCACAACAAACAAACAAACAAAACACTGGCATATGCGTAGGAACATTGCTCCAGAGCTCCAGGGTAACTTTAAAAAACAAATGTTGTACAAAGTCTTCTTGCATGAGGTCCATGTTTTATGTACTACGATTTTTTTTTTACTAATCTGTCTGTCAAACGTGACGATATAACAGAATCAATAAAGTGTTTACACAACACCCAAAAACACGTACTTGGCTGTAAGAGCATCAAAGCTGCAAACGTCACAACTTGACTCAAACTCCACTGAGCACACTAGGTCACTCTCAAACCAGCCCGCTCCCATGAAATTAAACTGTTGTGACATTTTAAGCTGTTAGCTGAGAGCCAGTCAGAGAGGGAAAGAGAGAGGGAGAGAGAGGGGATGACGAACAGGCACACACAGAGGAACAGAGAAACATATGCATGTAAAAGATACACGCACAGGGAAGCAAAATGGAAAAACAGGCTCAGGAAATTGGCCAGTTCCTGTATGAGAGAGGTAGAGGAGGAGAGAGAGGAGAGGGGGGTCGAATGGAAGAAAACAAGAGGGAGAGAAAGACCGTCAGAAAAAGACAGACAACGTGGCTTATGTAACTTCAGTGTCACCGTTATTCTGGTTTTCAGACACAGCGACATGTCAGATTGTCCGGAGTTTCCACTAATTATTCAATTAAAGAAACTGTCACATGTTACAATGAAGTACAAGTGGGGGCATCTTCATTATGTGAAAGTCACTTATTGTATAGAAAGTTCTACATACATGGTCCAAATTGATCACACATTTGTTCGATTTGAAATGTATTTACATATAAAAAAAAAAAGCTTCGGTGGGAACGCTAAAAAAATGCTCAAAATAGTAGCAAATTAGCGTAATGGCCCTCCCTAAAAAATTTCATTTAAGGCAAAAGAAACCACCTGTGTTCATAACCTAATCTAAAATTAACCTGATCTAAAATTCAATGAATATACGTGTTGCAGAAATAAATTATACATTGCTGATCTGAGTCACAAAGTTCTACTCAGATTAAAAACAAGAACAGAGACACTAAAAGTTGGATGAAAACCAAAATGTTTTTGTTCTTCTGTAATGTTTTAGTGGATAGAAATATATTGGAAAAAGCCAAATAATAATAATAATACTTTAATTTTATATAGCGCTTTTTCTGAATACTCAACACTTAGCATTTATTATTGAAATAGTAGGGATAGTGACTTTTTAATAAGAATACTCAATAAATGAATGGATACGTGTGTCCACAGTGTCTGAAAGGGATAATTAAATTACTCATAATTATATTAAGAATATTCTTGGGTTTTGGACTTCTAGTTGGGCAAAACTGAGAATTTGAAAACATCCCTTTGGGTTCTGAGAAACTGTGAACTGTAACTACTTGATCAATTGAGAAAATAAGCAGCGGATCAATCCTAGAATGAAAATAATTGGTATTTGCAGCCCTGGGACGGTTTGTCAAAATGCAAACACGAGGATGCTTGAATGTAAAATCATTTCACCAATAACCTCTCGCTGATTCACAATATTACAGCATTTGTGAGGGTGGAATGGTGCATGCGTTATTTTCCTTGTAATACTTTTAGAAGTGTGTGTGTGTGTGTGTGTGTGTGTGTGTGTGTGTGTGTGTGTGTGTGTGTGTGTTGTGTGTGTGTGTGTTTGTGTGTGTGTTTGTGTGTGTGTGTGTGTGTGTGTGTGTGTGTGTGTGTGTGTGTGTGTGTGTGTGTGTGTGTGTGTAGACCAGTCCCTCCCTCACCATACCTCAACAGAGTCAACTTTAACCTCAGGGACCCCTCGGAGCATGACAGATGACCCGGGCTGAAATCTGAGCCTTTGAGTTTCCACTCCAACGTGGAACCAGACAGACACCTGACCCTCTGAATTCTCGCTGATGCATGTAGGCTCACACACAAAACAACAGACATACATGCACAGAGAGACAAACAAAGCACACAATCATAAAAACACCTGTTCACCCCACATAGACACACACTAAAGTACACACCGGACACAAACAATTCAACAGGCGCATAAAGGCGCTTTCAGCAACGCACAAAACCTGCACTCAAGTGAGTCTTGTGTATTGTTTTCATACACAGAAGCAGTTCTCACTTTAAACAAGCATAGCTGCTGCACTGGGCAAGTGTGTGTGTGTGTGTGTGTGTGTGTGTGTGTGTGTGTGTGTGTGTGTGTGTGTGTGTGTGTGTGTGTGTGTGTGTGTCTGGAGAGAGGAACAAAATAAGCACAGCTAGTATGCACTGCTCATATCGTAATGAAAAGAGTGTGAAGTGAGACTACTGTGTTTGCAGCTCTCCATGAAAGAAAAAAAACAGACTCCTAGTGTGGTGGCGTATGCATATGTTCATCTGTATGTGGCGTTGTGTGGGTGATAACCTCCACATAAATTGCGAGAGCATAATTCTGAAAAACAAACGAGCAGAGAAAGAAGTCTGCCGATCACATGAGAGTCAGGGATCAAACTTTAATAATTGAGCATCAACTGAGATGAGTCCACAGAATCAATTAAGAAAGTTGTTCGTCGTGTTGTCGGAGTTATTTATTCTTTAATTCAACTTATTATAGGAAAAAAAATGCATTTTGGACAACAATGGAGGGATTTGGCCACACAACTTGCAGGATCAACTCGTTGTTATTTGTCTTTTTATGGGATTTGCCAAAAGCAAGAAAAATATATAATATCACCAGACTTACTCTTATCTGTTGTCTTGTATTTTTTGTCTCTGTTGCCTTTAACGTCTTTTTTATATTTATCTCGTTTATTGTATATAACATGTATATGTGTACGATAAGAGCTACGTGAAACCAGATTCAAAGTCTATGTATGTGTAGACACACATGGCCAATAAAGCTGATTCTGAAATATGACTAAATGTAAGGTATGGAAGAAGTATCAATTTACTCGAAGTCCATTCATTATATGGAGTGGAGTTGATGGAAGGTATCTATCTACAGCAAATCCACGTGTGAGCGCGTATGCAAGCGTGTCCTTCTCCTTTTCGCAGTTCATTAAGAGGAGCCACTTCACCGCTGGCTGTTGTGAAAGGGGGAGCAGCACCTCCGAGCTCATTGTGGATTCACTAATCCTTCACTTATCTGAACTACGTCAATACTGCTGTTGCCCCCTCCCCCTCCCACCTTCCACTCCACTCTCTGTGCTTCTTTCTTTCTCCTCGGCTTTCTCCCCCAAGCCCTCCTCGCCCTCGACCCTTCCCGCCCCGCAGCTCTCATTCCAGCCTTGTTCCCTCTCCAGCCCCTCCAGGTGCTGCTTGAAATCCATCCTATCTCTTTTCCTTCCTCTGGACAAAACAGAAAAGGGTACATGGAGTAATAACATGGAGCAGCAGGGGTGGGATTGCCCTGGTAAGGTTATTAAGCCTCACACACAAACACACTGTTTGCCACAGGGCCACTGAGGTGGGGCCCCAGGGGGTTGGGGGCCATTTCTGTTTTGTGTGCGTGTCGAGATGGCACTTTATGTGTTCATGCTGGGAAGGGTGAATGATGAGGCCACCCACCTTCTACTGGGTATAACGAACTAGAGTTATCTTGCTATTGTTTTCTGAAGGCCACTGCTAATATCCACTTTTACATCGCTCTCGACTAGAGCTGCCAGCATCAAGCGCTGCCTCTGTGCTGTCAGTCAATATCTTTAAATTGGATCATACTCAAGCTGGAAAGAATCCAAATTATATAGGCCTTCTAAAGCGGTATTCTTAGAAAGAAAGGCCTCTTCAAACAGCATTTAGCCATCATGTAATAGAAAAACTCTCCACTGATACCTAAACAAATTAAAATCATTTAAGTGGGTTAACAGCTCCTTGAGGCAGCGTGAGACAAGTTTCATTGCAGTCTTTACAGACTGTCAGTCCCTGTAGCTTGTTGACTAAAAAAAAAACTCCCACATCAAGTCCAGTTGTAACTAGCTCTGTCTTTACAGCAATAACAATAAAAGCCCTTTAAACTGGATTTGGCCTGACCCACCACTATGTAGCTGGGAGCTGATGCAGCAGTGCTCGGCCAGTGGTGGATCATTTTTCATCTCCAAATCTGCTTTGGCATGGTCAGTAGTGCCAGGGTGTGTGTGTGTGTGTGAGTGTGTGTGTGGCTGCGATGGGGGAAGGAGGGCTGGGTGGAGCAGCCAGGGTGCATTGTGGTCCAGCTCTTGTTTTGTTTTTTTAATGGTGCTACTCTGACAACATGAGGCTGGGTCTTCCCTCACTGCTCAGCTGAGCAATCAGGTCACCTCATCTTGACAGACACAAACACACGCACACACAGACGGACGTAAACATGTCGAGACACACACACACACACACACACACAGTACATGCCGCCCGCAGCTGTTGCCAATGATGTCAGTCCTGATTTGGCCAAACTAGCCTTTTGTTTCACAGCATGGACACAGAACAGAGACGGAGGCTTCATTTGGCGATACAGCAAGAGTTGTCCTGTCTCTGAGCGTGTTTGGATTAAGGATTAGCTACTGGTTGCTGCTTTTTGTGCTGGTTAATAGTTTAGAATATTTGACAATCAATTAACTGTTTAATTTATCATTCACCAATATCCAAATCATATGACATTTTATTGATAAAGTTATTGATAATTTAAAAATTAAATTACATCATTTGTTTTACAAATCTATGGCAAAAAAAATGATATTATTCTATGATCTGAATGCACAGCTCAAAGTTATGTTTTTAGTCGCTTCCTCTTGGAGAAACTTGATGCAAAAAATTGTTATAGGTGAATAAGTTATATAACCAACTTTCATAAATGGTAAAAAAAAAAAGTGAATAGAAGGAACAAACATTTGGACTGATTGTACATCAACAATAAAGACAATATAATCTACAAGCTCTTGATAATTGCCAGCCTCAACAGCAGGTTACTGACGCCACACAGTAATGAGTTGATAAAAAAAAACTTGACACAAAGTTAGAGACTGCTGTTCTAGTCAAATGTGCCCCCCCTTTTCAACGCAAACACACAACACACACACAAACAATCTCCGCCTCCTACTCCCTGATGTCTGTTGGCAGAACTGTCTGAGGAGCTTAATTGGTACTTTCTCATTTTTTCTCTCTTTCTCTCTCTAACATTGTCACTCTCTCATTCAGCTGTGTGTGTGTGTGTGTGTGTGTGTGTGTGTGTGTGTGTGTGTGTGTGTGTGTGTGTGTGTGTGTTTTTGCACACGTGTATAAGTCTGCTACGGTGCACTAAATGAGACAGCGGCCAAAGCAACTGCACACTCTGTGGCAAATGTGATTGGACGATCCAACTCGGTTGACCAAATCCTGGAAAGTGCCTCGACCGAACAGGGCGCATGCCACAGACACACACGCGTGCCTGCGCACACGCATACCAGTTGTCCCAGTGCCAAGGCAGCTTTCCTGCTGCCGATAATGAGGAGGCTCGGAGATGTGCGTTTGTTTGTGCAGATCAAAAACACACACATTAAATGGCCAACTCGATGGCTTGAACACTCTGCCAATCACACAGCAGTTTGCGTCAACAAAGTCGGCATTCTGCTTACTTTCACATTTGAGTATAGTAGCTTTTATTGCTGCAGACTCAGAAACACAAACGGTGTCACATTTCACACCTGCTGACATGAGATACAAACATAGCATGAGCCACTCTTCGACTGAGCTATTATGCTGTCAGTGACATTTTCGCAGACATAATCCTACTTCTCCTGACATTTAATGCAGCGGCTGGTTACAGCGCTGCTGCACGGGCAGCCTGCTTCTTGATCTGGGATGTGTTTCGTGGAAGCCCGGCAGCCATGGCGGCTTGTTGGAGCAATGATTTGATTAGGTTAGCGCTGATTACAGTCTTGTTGGTTACAATATATTGCCCTATCAGAGGGAGAGGGAGGGAGGGAGTGATTGAGAGTGGGATTGTCAGTTTGTCAAGCTGTCAACAGCAATGCTGTATTGTACTTCTGTGTTTAGGTGAGGCGTGCGTGAGTAGCCAAGCGGAGATTCAAAATGAATCAGCTGATATCGAAAAAAAGTACCAACAGGGGCATTAATACAAATCTGCTATCAGCACTTGGGAGAGTGATACGATGCTGTGCGAGAACTGGCCCCCTTTGAATCGCATCACGGCAAAAAGAAAAGGGGCCGTACATGTGGACGGCTCCCATTTCACAAACAACGCTATCGCAGACAAACATTTTTTTTAGCGGCAAGTGCCTCGTCTTGGTATTGTGCTCGAGAGCTGTAGACTTTGCAGCGCAGAGGCGCAGCAGCTCAACCGTGGTGTGTAATATTGGCTGAGAACAAATAATCTGAAAAGCCTCAAATGCCCTCTGCCTTTGTAAGCTTTATGAAATATTAACCAAATTAATCTACGGTCTTTTTTCTTTTTCTTTTTTTTAGAGCACATACTGTACTGCAACTGATTTACTGTGCACCGACAATCATCCCTAAGATTATTTCTAAGAAATGCAGCAACATTTTTGATCTCTGAAAGCCGGGGACAAGGTGTAATTATTCCCTTCCGTATATTATGTTTTCTATTAATTAGGTCTGTGCCAGTGAACGCTGCTCTGCGTGTTGAAGTGACAGCCACAGAGCCACAGGCGTTTCTCAACACAGCTTTATTCCTGACAGCTAGTGTGTCGGGTGGAACCTGTTATTATAACATTATGGGGCTTAACAGACAGGAGTACAGCATCTGATCTGAGGTCAGATTCGTGGTGTACCTTGTGAAGATATTTTTAAAAGGCCGATATGATACCCTGTTTAGTAAAGCAATTTCCAGAGGCCTCAAGGCAGAACAAAAGGGCAGAGTTCACTGAGAGCAGAAAGAGCTTCACTTCAAACATGTGACCAGAAAATGAGGACCGCAACGTAAAATAGAAAATGATTTGAAGGGATTTTATAGATTGCAGATTTAATGTCTGTCGGATGGAGAGTAAAAAAAAAAAAGAGAGAGAGATCAGAATTAATCCTCTTGGCTGTTTGTTTGGTAATCTGATTTAGTCTGATTTTTAGGCTGCTATCTGTGGTTATGGTTACTGATGCTGTCTCTGGATTGACCACAGTCATTTTCACCTTCAACAACCCCATCCTCCCCCTCTGGTACGTTACAGTTTGAGCTTTGCATATAAACAAAATACCAGTATATGCAAATCCCTAGAGCAGTTGACCAAATCCAGCAATATGTCTGCTTATGGAATGATTCCCCATTCTGACATTGCTCCGGAGAGGCACAAGCACGGCTGTCCCTGCTCCAAATAAATGACCTACTTTGCACATTAACACACATTTACATGGAGGCAAAATCCAGGGCAGCTTGATAGTTTCTGTTCCCGACTCAGTGCAAGTGCAACATGGCTCTCAACCAATTCTTAGAAAACGCTGATTTGTATTTTTTCTAAATCTCCTGCCATGTTTGAAGAGACCATTCAAACAGCGCTGCTGAATGGAGACAGGTTAAGGCATATTTCCTTTCAACCTGACTGGAAAATCGGTGCGTAATATGTGCCAGGTTCTTCAGCAGAATCGTGCTTTTGTCGTGCAAGCGTGTTAAAAGACGGTGAGGCTGGCACAGAAGCCCACCAAACGTGCTCCCCACTCCGGCAGAGCTATTTCCAGACGACCAGCAACCTCCCGTTTCCCTCCACCTCCACCTCCACCTCTGGTGGGGAAACCACACCACTGCACAGGCCTCAGTCACAGACATGACTCAAGAATGGATCCATTATTCACACAGGCTGTTAGGGGACTGGCACACGAGGGTGGGATGTGGTAGTGGGACACGAACACTCACTTCTACTTAACTAAGTAATGTGCAAGCAAGCAAAGTACATTATAAGAGTTGAGTGTTTTGAACAAAACAAAACAGGTAGCTCAGCAGTCCATGTATCATTAGACAAGTACCGTTAAACAAAGCCATACAAATATCCACAGGGCAATTTGAGTGATTGAAATCGCTCCCAACCGAACAGATTTGCCGCTGCGTCCATGTGCGTGTGCAATGCTGGAGTCATATGCGGGAACTATCAGGGGCCATGTCATTGACTACCCACACTGAGACACACGACACAAAGTGACACAATAGTGCAATGAAAGTCAACACAGCTTTAGACTCACATGTCATATCAAGTTCAGAGAATGCTTGACAGCCCAACACAGCTCCACACAACTTGACATGGATGAATGTGTAAGTGCTCCCTCTCTCTCTCTCCACAAACACACACACACACAAACACACACACACACACACACACACACACACACACACACACACACACACACAGGAAGCCAGATTGTATACGAGTTTGCTCATGGACCATGATAAGAAAATGTGGTAAATGCGTAATCTGATATGCATGACTTGAGGTTTCTCTCTGCCTTTCTTTTCCTCTTGGAAATCGCAGGTTGCATCCATAATTTACACCAGCCTCCGTCTGTTTCTCTCTTTTCCACTCAGCTACCTCCCTCTTTTTTCTCCCTCCATCTCCTCTTCTCTCTCCTGGCAATCTGGCTTTTGCAGCTCCGCTCATTAGCATATTGCAGAATGTGCAGATGCCACCAAAAAAAAATATTCACCTTCCAGCGCTTGATGCTGTTTCGCATGTATACAAACTACACTGTCGACATTTTGCACAGCCTCCCAAACAAAAGCAGAGGGACACGGTCTGCTTTTACTCAAGTGTGTTGGGGCCATAATGGGACGTCATTTAGTCTGATGTTTCCTCGTATCCTCCTTCACCCCAATGACATCATCCATCAAGTCCGTCAGAGGTTTTCTGACACCGTGACGACGATTGATGGAGTGTCTTCTTGGGCAGTGTTTAAATGCACACTTACCATTCATGCAGCCAAAAGGATGACTGAATAATATCCGTGCTGTTTAAAGGATAATTCTAACAGTATTCATGCATGCGTTTTGCGTCAAGCGGAGTCCTGCAGCATATGCAGAAAAAACAAATGACTGGAGGATGGGGATTAGCAGTTGTCCTCCTCTTGGAGATTGATACTGATAGAAGCAGATCAATAGCCATACGTGGTAACTCATCATTGGTTCAACGTTGCTAACACTGCTGTTCAGGTTGCACACTCGAGGGACCGCTTGTAGCAGAGCCAGAAAAGGGATCACAATTGTGGCATACATGCAAGAATGTGGTGGTGTAAACATCCTTCAAGAGGGCATTTTCTAAATGGACCACATCAGAGGAAGAACAGTGATCTAGAGAAACGCAGAACGACTTGGCATCGCAACATATTTGGGCTCTTGTGACTGAGTGTGACCCTGTTACCTGACAAGCACCAGCTGCCTACCATGGAAAGAGGAAATGCCATCACCCACAAAAATGTCAATCCCTATCACGTAAATCAATGCGTAAACATATGCTTTCATTCAAAACAATGGAGGTCAGCCTCTCACGACAATTAGTTCAGTGTGTTCTGATGTGTATGTGGTCCGGCATTGTTCTCTGGAAGTGTTTGGAGAATAAGACAAAGTATAGTATCATTTTCAGAATTGCAGGAGAATAAAAAGGACTTGGCGTTTTTTTCCACAGATGATTTAACTTTCCGGTTTTGTTGCCCTAAAATTGAAGTGTTTTTTTTGCTCCTCAAGTTATATTGAAAGCAGACTACATAGAATGATCAGTGCATTCTGTTTTAGGACAAAAAGCCTGTGTGTTAAGTGTATATAACACAACAAAAGACAAAATCCAAACTGCAGACATCTTATTTTGTTTGCAAAACTACACTGAAGCATATCCGTATTGCCGCATGAGCTGATGTTTAACTGTTCGGATGAAGACGTAGGTGATAAATCAGGATCCTTACCAGCGGATGAGGACGTTCCTGTTTTTCCTAATAGGCAAAATCTGTTTCTTAATCCTCATTAATCACAGAGCGAGTCTAAAATGAAACAAAACAGAATGCAACGCACATCAGGGAGTGTGACAAGACACAATCTGCTTTTTAGTGATAGGAAAACAAGACTTAGGTGGCATCATTTATCGAGATGTAATAAAGCACCCTGTCGTAAATCTGACAGATTGGAAGCCCGTAACAAGAACTGACAAAGCTGGAGAAAATGTGCATCTCTAATCCCCACCAAATGTGAAACATGAAATACTTAAATGACAAGTACAAGTTGATTTCTCATCTTGCTTGTGAGTGTTCTACGCCCATCTAGTTGCAGAAGCAGCTGTCTTTGAACTCTCCAGGCTCCAATCATGGAGGAATATTTCTTCTCTGCTTCTGGCTCTTCACTAGCTACGATGTGCAGATCTCCTAATGGGACGACCGTTCGCTGACTATTAATGCATTAGATTACTTTACAGGACTGCATCCTTAACTCACTTATTTCTCTGTTTGAAACTCCAACATCATTTAATTAATATTCTGCTAGAGTGCTTCCCAAAACCGTCTGGCTTACATTTTTTCCACGTGTGTATTTGTACAGTAGGCGGACTGGAGCTATCTACACAGGCTACAGATCGCCCCACATTTAATTACTGTTAACACCAGCGCTAGCAAGCTAAATACGCCTCCATGATTTATTCATTTCCCCCCATATTTGAGTCAAATTAAATTAGTCATATGAGTTTAATTAACTAAATATGATCTGATATTGTAATTTCACACTTGGATATGGGATACAGAGAAGGGTACTTGAGCACAAAGAAACCAAAGTAAACCAGCGCTCATTAGAGGCTCTGGTCTGTAGTCATGTTGGCATTACCAACAGAAGCATGAGCTGAATGACTGCTCCTAATCAAGGTTTACTCACTGGGAGGTTACCTTTATGTTTAGAGAACTGGGATCACTCTGCTCACACCATTATTCACTGTCCCTATTAGTCATCGAACCGTAGCTAATACAAGTAAGTCCCCTCATATTTTACGGGACCCGTGTACTGCTCATCGTTGTTACTGAAGACCACGGAACTGCAATTAGGGGAAATAACAATCTATTCCTCCAGTTAACAGGGCCTGCCACTCCCCAAGAAAAACACATTCTCTCATTTACCTTTAGTGGTCCCTATAGCTATGGAGAGAGACTCTGAGATTTCTGCCTCCATCCCAATATAATGGAATTGAAAGAAGTCTTGTTCAATGTATTACACAAAGTAACAGAAACCAGTTTCTGTAGTAAGCTGTTAAGGTTGGTTAACTGTTGTAAATGTCACTTCTGCAACAATTTAATTCACTTCCACTGTTTTTGCGAAGAGGCAGATATGGCGAAACCCCGCCAAATAAGACAAAAACAATATCTGCAGGGCTGGAGGCAACGAAATATGTTTTATTGTCGTTTGGGTGAACGGGGGCCTTTAACAGCTTTTAAGAATGTATCATGACGAGTAAGAAAAATGGATTACGAACCTAACACTTTTATTATAATGCAAGCATGTTTGAGAAAGATACTGCAAACAATGTATTCACAAACACACTATACTTCCTATATGCAACCATCTGGAAGCGTTTGTATCGGGGAATGATCTTCACATAGACTGAATCACATTGCTGTGGGGTTTTGCTATACGCTTGAGCCTGGTCATTCCTATGCCTGTGTGTCTTTAGTTGACAGAGTACCTCTGGAGTACAATATCTAATGCCAGTATCATTTCCCACTCATGCAAACGCTACATCATGGTGCTAAATGAGCTGCAGTGGGTGATGTTTTTAAAAAAAAGCACACAGTAATTTACTAATCCATAGTAATGAAACATGAGGCCAGTGTGGCGTGTTTTCCCACTCTCGCTGAGAGGAAATATGGCTGCTGAGAGTCACGCCGGCTTGCAAAACACTGTCACACCGCCGCACGACACAGGCAGAATTATCAGAGAAAAACAAATGGAGGCATTGATTCACTAGTTGTTTATTTACAGCCCTCTCCGGAGAAGACATAAATTCCCCTGTTGAGGCTTTGTTTCCCATCATACGGCACAAGAACGGGATGCATGAGAAGAGGGGTGAGCAGGCCACACACACAAACAGAAACACACACACACACACACACACACACACACACACACACACACACACACACACACACACACACACACACACACTGTTTTACATCTGGATTAATCTCCAATGGGCATCATCACAGATGCCATTAAATGTAGCAGAAGGCGAGAATCATGCAGGAAAGAGGCTGCCATCTGAATAATTTATTTGGAGGCTCATCTTGTCTCACACCAGGGGGATTTCAGGCTTTCAATTTACACTGTTCTCCTCCCCATATTCAAATCAAGGAGCATATTTGTTGTGATTGGCACACGGAAGGTCAACGTTAGCAAGCTAGCGTCAACGCTCTCCTCAGCGAGCTGGTATGCTGGTTATTAGCACACTAGGATAGTGTGTGTTTGCTTGTGTGTGGCAGTCTTTGTTTACCTCAGCGTGTGCCGGGTGACACTGGAGAATAGGCCTGTGGAGCGCAGAGACAGCAGTGTGTGTCTGAGCTTATTAGGCTGCTTTCCAAGGACACAGGAGGCTCTAGACATTACACTGGCTGGGGAAAAACACTATAGCTAATCATAGCAGGAAGATGTTAGGACTGCAGACACAGAGGGAGAGGTAGGGGAGGGAGACAAAACGTACAAGAGAGGGAAGGGAGGATGAGAGAGCAGAGGATGAGGAGGCAACAGAAAAAAAGAGTTGGAGAAAGGAGGGAGAGCGCAGAATGAAGTCATGGCTCTCATGCATGTCCTCCCTCTGTGTGTCACACTGGGACTGAAAAGAGGACGGAGAGCGTTTCAGTAAGGCGCAGGTCATCTGTGACAGGATGAGCTGCCATTAGCCAAAGGCACACAGAGCGACTGACAAGCAAGGGGGGAAAAAACTCTCTCAGAGTGACAAACCGTATCTTCAAGTCTCTCTGTTTGAAATTTCCAGCGTTCGAAACGGCACAAAGGATCTGTTTTGTTGTTTTGCGCTGTTGTTGTATGATTCCTTGGGGAACGGTTCAGTCTATTTCACTTTACACTCCATGTAGGCGGCGGCGTACATGCAACAGAGACGGAGAACATATTCGTGAACGCTGTGTTTGTTTAAAGACGCTCGCTCTGTTAGAGGGGAGCTTCTCGTTCTCTGAAATGGAATCTAAACTTACAAAAAAAGAGCAGGTTACGAGGTTGCTCGGGGCTAAAATATGCTTACCAAGCAAAATGCCATTTCCAGTAGTAAATCGGTATGCGTTAGCTAGCGCTGATGACAGGCCATTTCTGTCGTTTCAGGCATGAATGGCCCCGTAGTAGCTGGGCACAGTGCAGCGGTTCAACGAGGCCTCTTTACCCAGCTGAATGACAGGCAAGCAGACGGGCGGCGAGCCAACCAAAGACATTCAGCTCTGGCTGCTGTAATGATGCCAATTCAGCCGGACCAGGGAAACCACGTGATACGGGCAGAAAAAGAGCGGGAGAGGCGAGTCGGCGAGTCTAAAACTATGAGCGCATCAACAGTTAGGTCACCGGGCTGTGTCGGTCTTCTCCCCCATATGGCTCCAGTTTTTGGCCACTGTCTAGCAGATCCCTTTGTTTAATTTACTACACATTTTTGTTATCTTTTTGTACCGTGGGGAGCCTATAAATGTGCAGCCTGTTAACTTTAAAAGTGTCCACAGTCTTGATCAAGCGTTGCGTCAGGAGCTCTTCACCCTCCGCCTCTCGGAAATCTCCATGCAAACTGAGGGGAAACTCGGCACCAGTGTGACACAGCATGGAGGAATGCACCAACGGATGTGGCTCTCTCGCTCTCTTTCTCCTTCTCAGTCAACCCCCGTCTCCTCCCCCTCCCACTCCCGCTGTGGGCAGGTCCATATGCACCCAGTAATTATCAAGATTATTTTCTCCAGAGGGCCAAATCCCTGTTTATGGGCATGAGCGTGTGTCACAGAGGCCCGGCTAACAACCCACAGGACGCTGACTCTGTAGACAACCCCAAGGAAAATCTCAGCTTCAGCGACACTGCGGTTGCCAAACCCTACAGTCAGATGCTTTGCATTTGGTCCAATACAACAAAACAAAAAAAACACATTTGTGATTTTCGGTAGCTGTGTCATAACCTCAAGTGAGACAGCAGAAATGTTTCGTGTGAGCTTCGATCTCAGCTCTGGCCAAAACCTCTGAGTTATTTCTGGAAACCACCAACTTTACAAATTGTAACAGGCAACAAAGAGGAAAATGTATATATATATTAGGGCTGCAACTAACGATTATTTTAATAATCGATTAATCGGTTGATTATTTTTTCGATTAATCGGATAATAAAAAAAAAATTTAAAAAGCGTTCATTTCCAACCCTTTATTCAAAAACAGAAGTGACAGTGCAAAACATCTTCAGAAAGTGCACAAACAGGTTGCTCCTTGAACATCCCTGAGCTGTTAATTAAAACAATAAAATGGACTAACACTAAAAACATGTATACTTTACATCTGCCAAATGTGAGCCCTTTTTACTGTAATTGATCCCTCCAGAGGCTGCATTTAGCATACCCTGCTTTATCAATATGTATGAAATACTGGGACAGAGGGAAGCTGTACTGCTACATATAGAGCGTCCTCTTCCTTAAACTCTTTCATTCTGGGTCTCTTATGACCACGACGTCACGTTGTTGGCTAAGCCCAACTACGTGATTTGCTTCATTCTACTTTGAGTAAAAAAAACAAAAACCTGCAGCCAGATCCTCCGGTGTGCCAGACGAGTGACAGCGTGAACTGAACCAGACCGGGGGGTGACGACATGTTTCATCACGTTACGTTTTTTTATAAGCAAGACTGAACTGTAACGGAACATAACGGAACTTTAACGACAATACACAACCCAAACACGTTAGCTAACGTGATAGCAAGCTGACTAGTAGCTTCCATTAAAAACAAGTTTGAGGAACATGAAGACACCGATTGGCCAAGACTCGTCAAAGATCTTCTATTTTTGAGAAGATCACGACCTCAGCTTTTCTCGTGTCTCACTCCAATCTCAGAAACGCTGGCCGGCCAGTTGCTCTGCTCCGCTCTATTTTTTTTCTCCGCAACTTATTGCCCGGCGTAATAATCGCGCGACACAACGAATCGATAATGAAATTCGTTGCCAACACTTTTGATAATCGATTTTTATTGATTTGATCGATTCGTTGTTGCAGCCCTAATATATGTATATATACATATATATACACATATATATATGTATATATATGTGTATATATATATGTATGTATGGCATATCTCTTATATAAATCAGTGTTATTTCTGTATTGCTGACATGAGTGTTTTGTGTTAGTTCTACTGAAATGTAAAAAAGGAAAGAAAGTTTTCTTCTCTTATTGGTTTGATTCAGTCCTTTCCATGAGCCAGACACCCTGGGGAGTTGTGACCTGGGCTGCAGTACACATTTCCTTTTGGCAATGGCTGCAGAGGAAGTGAAGACTGTGAAAGGCCAGTGGTTAACAAGCCCTGTAAAAACACTAACCAATCCAACAAACTAGGTATTATGCCAGTTAATTAGAGGCAAACAAGAGACAACTTTGTCTTCTGAATGGTATACAGAGTAGGCTTGTTCTCGTGCTACAGTAGGCGCTCGACAAACAAGAGCCTGGAGCAACCTGAATTGCAAGCTCAAAAGTAAATTTGCATGTAACTAACTGTTAGCCAGGGTTAGCAGTTCACACACACACACGAAAGTCGACTGCCTGCCTTCACAAAAGCTGCTTCCTTTCCGTTTCATCACGCAGGCCGGGCTTTGTTAGTGTGCGGAAATGCCTCCGGAGGGAATGAAAATACTGGCAAGTCCCTGCAGCTCTTTCGGGAGAGAAACGCAGGGAAAAGAGACCGGTCCTGCAGCTGCAAGATCACACACACACGCAACCACACACACACACACACACACACACACACACGTACGTATGCCAAGTGCCCATGTAGGTTGAGGGCTCGGGTTACGTACAGAGATAACCGTGTTAACCTAAAGAACATAAACACGGGTGTGTGGTTACAGGGCTGTCAGGGCACCAGAGAAGACAGAGGAAGCTACATTGACAGTACACAATCTAAAGCTGGACTAATGTTGTCACGGCTGCCACAAAATTATAGGCAACGTCACTGCGAAAGCTCATACCACTGCTAACAGCAGGGGTTTTCCAGCCTGGGAATTACATTTGGAGAACTAAGTGACCCTGTTTCCTCGATCCATTAAGTCATACAAGTGTCTTATTGAGAGATCCCATGAAACAGTCCAAAGGTCAAGTAAAGTTGATATATATGAGGATCTTTCAATCAAAAATGATGTCTAAACTGTGGCGCCTCTCTCTAATGTATACGCCCATTTATCTCCTTCAAGGTTGCACACATTCACACCTTCAAGCAATTTACCAGTTCACCTAAGCTGCTTGGAAAGCAGAGCACCCGCAGAAAACATATACGGACACCAGGAGAGCGAGAAAGCGTCACAGTGTTGGGTGCAAGCCTCCATTGGGGGGTGCGACCCCCAAACCTTCATGATAGCCACTGAGCCACTGGGCAGCCCAGTACATAAATACTTAAATATAGGAAAAATAAATTCCATTACCTCACTCCACACCATCTGAGCTAGCGAAAAACATGTGTGATCAGACGACACTTTAACAACAGATGATTGCAATCAAACAGTCAATGGCCTGCGCTTGAGGGAAAATACACCATATTAGTAAGAAACAGAAACCCATGATTTTAAAGGAATACATTATGTTTTCAACAGATTGGTCCATTGTTCGAGTAATGAAAGTACAGGCACTGAAATCCTCCATGTGCTTCATGATAATCCTTTTTTCTTCAGCATGTTAAATGGTAGCAGCCGGAACGACTAGCCGTATCCAAAATAAGAGGTCAAACAATTCAGTAAACAGTTTTCAGTGGTATTTGTCATTTTAAACAGACTAGACTGGGTCGTTTTTTGGAGCTATTTCGGGAGAGAAAACACGGCACACCGAGAATTTTAGCTCTACACTGTCTGTCTAACTGTGCCACCCACGCTTACATTCATTTGGCCCAGGAAGTTTAAAACAGTATGCTATTTTTATTGAATATTTCATGTAAATTGCACCTCCTACATAAAACTGACAGCCACCTAGCACGACGTCTTTTCAAGACAGCTGCTGCAAGTTTAATCAAATAATATTCGCCAACTATCAGTCAACACTGTGTGTATGCTCAGGCTTCATTCTTGTAATTCAAAACCTTAAACTAATCAGTATCTACTGCCAAACATTGTACTTACCATCTGCACTGGAAGGAGCTTTACAACAGATTCCAACAGGGCCAAGGACATACAAGTCTTAAACAACAAAAAACATTGCAGTGCTTCATTTAGGACCATTTATCCATGCTGTTACTGACCTTGTGCAAATTCCATTCATGCCACATCAGGCCACTACCAAAGCAATCCTTAGCCTCATGTTACACGCACCTTATATTTAATTGATATGAGCTAGTTCCACGGAGTGATGTACACACTGATTCTAGGTATGAGGTCATAAGTTACCCTGGTATGAGGCTTTAGGCGTCAGGAGAGAACAACTTAGATCGGTGCGTCTTGAACCACCAACCAAAAGTCACAGCTTTTTGCCACTGGCCAGGTCCGACATGTCACAGTACACATGCATGCAGGTTTGACCAAAACATGCATTGAGAAAGACAGCTGTAGCCTATAGTGTGTGGACAGCAACGAGTTTGCCCAAACAGCACACCACACAACAGAACAACCACAGTCCCGACTCTCAGCTAAATCTCTCGTGATCAATCGTGACTTTAGTGTAAACAAACAGTGTGGACAACGGGGAGGAAGAATTACCGATGTTGTTGTTGTTGTTTTTTTGATTGATTTTTTCTTTTAGATCACCTTTATTGTCCACCTAAGAGGAAATTTGTATTTAGCTTCTCCCAAGGACAGCAAAGCTACATACAATGACCATAACACAACATGTATAACATACAAATATACAGTATACAATATGCAATAATGCAAATGGTCAGGTAGTAATGACAGAGATCTTAAAAAAAACCTGAAGCAGTAATTCTGTGTTCAATGCCAGTTTGGTGGAATAAAATACTCCTTATATATGTTCCTGCTGAACTTTGGGACCGTCCATTTCCCAAAAATGTGTTGCTTTACCAGCAGAAAGGTGGACTAATAGGTGGACCAAACAACTGGCTGCAATACTGTCTTACCCGGGAGGTACCAGGGGGAAGCAGTTTCAAGATGTACTGACCGAGTAGAGGAGCTTTCAAGACAGCTGCTCGAGTTTCTCTCTGTCACTCTCTCTCTCTCTCTCACACACCCATGCAAACACACACTCCACTCCCTCTCTCCTTTTTAGCCAGTGACAGCAGGCACCCAGCGATGACATGAGGAGTGTCTCCGGCAGCCAGTAAGGCAGCACTAAACAGACAGAAATATCTGCTCTGACAGACGGACAGACCGTCACTCACTCCGACATGCATGCAGCTGTCACTGAGCTTACCACTCCTCTGGTTTGATTTTCTCTCCACCCAAACACGGTTTTCCAATTATTATTTGTTACTTTCTTATAGCTATCATATACTATGTTGAAAAGCTACACCTACATTTAGGACATTGTGCTTGGCTCTGCTTGGCTTGTGGCCTCAGAGGAGGAGGTTCAGCTTTCATGAGGCCAACTGTTGAGCACACAGTCATCCTCCACTTGATCAGCATTGGCCTGCACAGGTCCAGCTCTTTGCCCCTTTCATTTACAAGTTTTGTTTTGTTCTTTCTTTCTTGCACACTAGAATCTGCTCCCCTCTCTGTTTTGCTCTCTCTTGCTCAGCCTACAGCCGTTCTCAATTAGGAGGGTCAGGGAGCGGAGCGGAGAATAACTCAGGCTCTGGTATCTGTAGCTGGAAGGACCCAAAGATCAGCAGCAACAAGAAACCACTGCTATAACACGCTGAGCCAAAAACTGAGCTGTGGCTGTGTGTGTGTGTGTGTGTGTGCATATTGCATAAATCTTCTCAGTGTCAACAGGTTGTCAGTGACCTCTGACCTTTATATTTAAACAGACTATGAATATGACAGAGCAGCTAATGCTGTGATTGGTGCAAAGCTGAACTCTTTCATACAGCAATCTACATCTCTTTGCTGTTCAATGTAAAGGCTCTGGTGTCAAAACTAGGGCTTCCTTTATCTGGTAATTACCGTATATTTTCAGGAAAATCTGTCTGACATATTTTAATCTCTCTGGTCACAATGTTTGGTGAATGCAATTCCCCTCAAAGTGGAATTGGCTGAAATTAAATTTCCACATTTCCTTCTATTTAAAAAAAAATGCAAAAAGCAAAGACCGAGAGAGATCAGAAATGTCCAAACAAGTAATTTATTAGATCAAGAAGGGTTCATGAGAATGGCGACGATAAGTCTGAGATACAAAGTGCTGGAGACCGCTGATGCCGTGGCTCCGTTATTCTATACATCGCCAATTGTTCTTTAATTGTTCTTAAGCGCAACAAACATCATATTTTACTGGAACTTCTCCCATTTGTCCTGAACATCGAAATATTCCAGGAACCGTGGACTGGCACCCAAAACTCAGTTTAAAACAATGTAAAAATCCCTCACACACTCATTGACAGGCAGGCACACACTCACCAGATCATCGCCCCATGTAGAGAGCTACATTAATTGCTTTGTTTCAATGGTCCCCTCTGAATAGGAGAGAAGCTGGAAGCTGCAGTTTACAAGACACATCTGCAGGTGTTGCATTTCAAACTGAGAAACTCAAGCTGTGAGAAAGAACACATACACTAACACAGGCAAACAGATAGAGGAATATACAGAGCGACTGTCTCTTCCTCTCTTGTACACACACACACACACACACACACACACACACACACACACTGCAGGTGCAGCACTTTCCTCCACGGCATCCTGCCTGAAAAATGCTGGCACATCTGAGCGAGGTGAAATGGAAAATCTCTTAACATCTGTGTCTGTTTCTATCAAAATACTGTCTTTAATGTGAGAAAAGGAAAAATATATGACAAGACAAAGCTGAGGCCTGGTATATATTGAGCTCAGACGTGTCAAATCGAGAGAAAGAATGTGCTCATCAATGGGGCTCCTTCAATGTGGCTGATGCTTCCCAGTAGGCATTATACACTCTAAAAGTCTGACAGAGCCATAAATACCACCCACTAATGTGGCTCAGGGTCGGGTAGGTTTTAGATAACCTCTCCATGGCCGGTACACTTTGTGAAAAACTACTTTAATTTGTCGCCACAAAACCACTTGTACACAGTATCTCCCCCCCATAGACGCCTTGGAAAATAGCTCATTCAGAACCATTTTCACCCGTTTAATCTGAAGAGAGCGGTGTCACTATGAGAATCAAATCTGTTTGTTATAGCCGAGAGTCGAGTAGTTTGGAGGATCTTGGGTAGCGCGTCTGTAATTCACTGAAAGAAAGAGCAATCAGCTAAGCTTCAGATGGCATCCGACAGACGACCGATTCAATCTCCTTTCTTCAAGCATCCCTATTGTAGTGTTCCCACACACCGCCGTGCATGCCGCATTGCACACATTTCTGATAATCTATGCAAATAGGCCACAGATGGACGAGTATGTATCTAATTGAGAAACATATGTGTTGCACTTTAAAAAAAAGAAAGATAATTCTTACGTCTCCCTTTGCTTTGCGCTCTCACCCTGTCTCTGTTATCTTCATTCACCAAGAGTTACGTGAGTGTGTGATGCTGGCGACTTGCCACACCATTTGTGAAATTATTCAAATGAGGACACCATGTTTCTTTTGTTTACTGCCTTGAACGGCGACACGGAAACAAGGTTGAAGTATTTATGAACGCCATTTCTCACTCTCACTCTACAACTGCCACCTTTCTCTCTCCCTCTCTCTGAAAATGCCGCTGCGGCATTGGAGGAACGTCCCCGGCATTATGAGTAGCCATTAATGAGTGTGTGGCGTGTTGCGTTGTGATGCGTGGCATATTACAGCCATTCATCAGGGCCAGGAGACACTTGACAGGCGGACAGCCAACAGGTTGTGTAATCATATAACACAGCCATGTCAGGCCTGCCACGGATCCGTGTCCCATTCAGGCCTCTAATGGTGTTTTCCTCTGGGTAATTGACGACGGCAGAGAGGGAGTGAGAGACCCACTGATGAATAACATCATGGACCAACCGGTGCAAAAAGATGGCTGCCTACAGGAGTGATGTCATTTCAGATTACATCAATATTTGGAGATATTTGCAGAAAACTTCTGGTGTATTGTAATATTTCTTTGTAGCTTGGTCGACCATTTCAATTGTTTATGATAAATCTGTACTCCCCTTAGTGGTTTCTGAGATTTGGGTACATGACAAAATCACTCAAACGAAGTCAAACAAAATAGTGTTAACAACCTCTCTTTGCACAGGAAAAGGTGAAGTCAAAGTCAAAGCTGAACCAGAATTCCATACAGTTTAGGTAAAAATTTAACCTTTTCACCTTTGTTATTTGTTCCAAACCAGTTTGGTTAGCCTCGGGTTTGTTTACAACCTGCACGAACATCTGACTGCTCTCTGACTTCTTGTTTCAACCTATTTTTATCTCTACTATAAAAGGAAAGAGAGGCAAACTATGAAAATGAAAGATGCACCTGTTGCCGATCGTTTGCGGATGGAAACTGGCTGGTTTTTATTTTTCATATATTACATTTTTTGGCAGCCACATTTACACATTTAGACACGTGTCATTAGTTTTGAGTTGGCACACCGAGTAGAGACGACATGAAGTTCATAATTTGTCACAAGCTGTGGAGGAACCACCTTAAAACATGTGGAACAACTTATTCAGATGGTTATCTCCTTGCAATACACTCCCACGTACGCTGCTCAGAGTATTCACAGTGACTGGCTCATCTGTCCTGAGACAGTGGTAAAAAATATAGTTAGTCTGGAGCCTTGCTGTCAATTATAGTTCTGATGAAGAAAATCGTCAAAATCTGAATTGGCAGGTGAGACTTTTATATCGGTAATTTGAAAAGAAGATTGGCAAAGAAGATTGCAATCAGTCAATCTCTAAAGAAAATAAATAAATATGACCCAAGTTGCTTAAAACCGGAATTTACCTTGACACAAAGTGAAAAGGCGAGAAGACAAAGCCGAGGTAACACCCCGATACGTCCTGATGTATTTTGGTAAATCCATGGAGGTGTAATACTTATTATGTTTGAGGAGTCGAGAAAGAAAGTCATCTAAATATATCATTTCAGACATTAATCTAAGTAAGTGCATTAATTATGTCGAAACATGTCTGAGTAAAAGTGTTACTCCGGTGATTATGAAGTTCCGGGAATGCCGCCTGATGCTGAGGAATGTGTTGCAAATACTCCGACTCCTCTCAATAACACAACTCTCAGCTGCATTGGAGAAGCAGAGGTGGCCCTGAGGCGGTGCTAGATATTGTTAAGGATAGCAAGTATCCTCACACAACCTGTTCTGCTCTGTCCCTGAGCTGGAATAGAGAAGACAATGTTCCCTCTCATCCTCCCACTCTCACCACTTTATACCTCTGCTTGTTTGTGAGATGGCTCTTGCAGCACACAATCCAAAAAAAGGCCAGCTTGTGTATGTGAAGAATGTGTAAGATGGGAACCACAATTAACATCACCGCTAAGGATAAAAATACACAATGCTACCTTTTGAATATCATCAGTCTCCAAAGCTGAAGCCCTTCAAGACTCTCATTCTCTCTTGATTAGACTCGTATTGTCTCTCAGTCAATCTTTTCCTCTGTGTTTAGGTATTATACTGTATGTTGGGTGAATTGCATAGACAGGCACTCAGGAGTTATTGTGTGCCGTGTCTACCCATCACACAATACATTTACCTCAGAAAAACTGAAATCTGCAGGGGGGGGGAGAAGATGGAAAGAGAGGAGAAACGAACAAAAAAGGAAGAGTGTGAAGGACACAAAATGGAGGGAAAATAGCAGTCAGGACTGAAAATGAAGGCTGGGAATGGGATGCTAATTCCTTTGGAGTGAGTTAATCCCCAAGGGCTCCGACATCCTTTGCTTTATCTAGGAATGCCATGAGGCACGAGGCACAGACAACCCACTAAAAAAGCCCAACACTTAGACTTCATCAACTACATCATTAATTTGCAAAAAGCTCTTCACACGCGCGTCGATACAACGCCTGTATCAAATGACCTGCGAAATTTAAAATGAGTGACAAGAGAGTGGGTTCGATATAATGTTGTTCACTTAACCTCAGTGCTGCTCAGCACCAGATTGTGTCGAGGCAGTGTGTACGTCATCGTGTTCCCCGCTCACGACTGAGTCTGGTGATTTACAAGTTATCTTGCCTGGGTCCAGACCTTTAGTCCGCCCACTCCACCAAGTTGACAATTCTGTCTGATATCAGGCAACAACATATCTACTCTGGAGACCATTTTTTCTAAAAGCTCGGTTTTAGCACCAGACAGATGTATTAAACATGATCAGGTTGTATCACACTTTAATTACTACGTGTGTTTACATTCATTTATTTACTTTGTGATACAGAGCGACGGTTGAAGCTCTCTCCTTACTGATTAGGGGACTTTTCTGTCCAATCGACAAATTTGTGCCTCGTTTGTTCGCTGTGGTAGAGAGCGTCAATCTCTTTGAATAGAGAAGGCTCGCAGAGACGGTTTGGGTTCGGCAGATTACTGAGCTTTTCTTCGAATTTCATTAACAGCAATTTCTTCATATTCCACGCACCCCAAAGCGTACATTTTGAGGAGGTGCATGTCAACTACAGCATAGCCACGACTATGTGCGTAGGCGCAATAACTAAGCCGTATCTCTTTCAAGCAAAACTATAAATTTCACCTTCAGTGTGGACACAACACACTAAAGGAATCCACATTCACACACACGCACGCACGCACGCACACACACACACACACACACACACACACACACACACACACACACACACACACACACACACACACACACACACACACACACACACACACACACACACACACACACACACACACACACACACACATGCTTCCTCTCTCCTACATTTCAACTCCATTGCCCCACAACAGCCACAGTGTTCAGTGTCAACAGTGGTCACACTATGTGGTGCAAACATTAAAAATGCATCCAATTAAAGCTGCAGGGGAAAATACTTCTCTGTAAACTGCAACAGTCTGTAACATGTTTGCAACGATGATAGGCTTTCTAAACAAATTAAGCCAGAGGAGCACTATATTACTCATCCTGGCGGGCTGTCTGGCCAAATTCAGCCTCAATTGCACAGTTGTTTGATCAACTGTTGGTGCGCTGTGTATGTGTTAATGCGAGAGAAGGAGCGAAGCAGGAAAAAAAAAGATACGAGTTCATGGATACCAGGCAAGCTAAATGCAGTACGACAGCGGCAAAGAAATGCAGCAAAACTTGTCTTCCTATACTTTCATGTGTGTGCAGTCGTGGCTGTCACAGTGTGCAGCTCTGTTCTGTCAGCTGGCAGCATCTCTTGTTTTCTTCACTGTGCATTACTTGTCACTCTGCCCGTGGTCGGCGCGTGTATACTCGGGAGTGTATGTGTGTTAAACCTGTCGCTTTCTGTGCTCTGATGTCCGTGTGCTCATTGCTTTGGCTGATCCCTGCTAGTCGCGCATGTGTGTATAGTATCTGTCTGTCTGTCATATATACGTGCAGTGCATGTGTGTGTGTGTGTGTTTGTGTGCGAGGCAGATGTTCCCCGAGCGATGCCTTTGCTCAGTGTTCACACACATCGCAGTAAGGAAGATTAACCAGCACTTTATTTATTTATTTGCTTCCTAGATCTGCCCCCACCCACCCTGCAAACCACCCCCTAATCCCCTTTAGCAAAGAACACAGGAGGAAAAAGGCAAAAGAGGGTGCCAAACTGGAGCTTTGTGGCAGAGTTTTTTCACCACTGCAGACCTACTTCAAAATGACTAACCTTTTTGGTTCAGCGCCATTAGAGAAATATACATTTGAACAATAAGCTCTTCAAAGTACCACATGTCATTGGGATAGTGCAATGCTGATATTCAATTCAATATCAAGTCACTATAATAGGCTACTTAAAACTTAACAACGAAAGCTAAAACCCTAAAAAAGGCAACCTATAGTGAATGTAGGGTTTAGATTGGGGTTAGAAAAGTTTAAGTATTCAGTCAAGTGGTTACGTACTCTAGAAATACACTAACTCCACACTCAAATTAACTTCTTTTCAAACAAATCTGAAACACATGAATCCTTGTCCTTATTACCCAGGCCTGCATCTGCTCAAAAAAACAGCAATTTATTTTTGTTGAAATAAATGGTTCTTGAATCATAGCGCCATGGTTTTATTCTATTCTCCAAGTATTGACACTGGCCACAGGCTTCTCGGTGGGGACTAGCTGGGTTTTTTAGACAGAGCCAAACAAGATCCTGCACAGCTCCTCATAAACAGCAGCTGCAGACTGCTCAGTTCCCAGTTCCTCCCCGGCCGCCAGCCCAGGAGGGTCCAATCAAAACCAGCCACATTACTCCCTCAGTTCGCTTTTGCGTGCCAAGTCTGCTCCGTGTCGAAAAAAGAAAAAAAACCAGGACTAAACCAAAGAGCGTGCGCAATCACCGAGCTGTGGATTAAAAGAAAAATCAGTTTACCTGTGTGAACTTTGACCTTGGTGGTACTGCCGCTGTGGTGGCGCCCCCTCCCCCACACCGCCCTTCATGTATTCCTCACGCACGGTCCTTCGCTGACCCCTCCTTAAGCGGTGATCTGAGGGGAAGGAAGACAGAAGAAAAGGCTGTTAAATTTCTTTTAATGGAATGCCAGGGAGAACCTGGTTCAGACAGAGGACAAATGTATCACAGAGAAATACACCCTGGTGTTGAAGAATGTACGCAGGAAGCCATGAGGGAGTTTGCTATACTGCCCCATTTACTCTACCTCCTAACCCTGCCGGAGAGCCAATGAACCAATGAACAACTGCACCACCTATCACAGTGCCGTGCCTGTACACTGCAGCAGTCCTGTATATCTCCCCCCACCAATGCGACCCCACCCCCCACTGCACAGGAACAATGTCCTTCCTAAAGGTTATCAGCAGCCTGGCGCTTGGTCAGCCTTCATCCTGAGTCCATTACACACACAGCGGCTAGATTCACTGCCTTAATACACCTCTCTTAGTCTCTCCTCACTGCTTCGCTGCACCCTTTACAGGCTGATACAAATCCAGTAAAGGCCCAGAACACACATGCACAGGTTTTGGGATTAGCCACCAGCACTATGAAAACTGAGCCCTCTCTCCTCGCTTTGCAAGACTTTTCAGCCATGCTGGCAACATTAGTGCTATCATCAGGTCAAAAAAGTAATCTGTCCAATACTTTGGTGAATGACCATCGACCTATAAAACTACCAGCATTGCCGTCAATCTCAGTTGTACATTGTGTGTGGCGCTAATGAGCAAATTATTCTTAGTTTAATGTGCCAACAGGCTTAACTGAGATGGTAAACCAGGTCAATATCACTGTTAGCATGTGTCAGCGAGCTGATGGCAGCATTTAGCTTAAAGCCCCTACTGCGCCTAAGTACAGCATCACACAGAATCTTATTTTAGGAAAGAAACATTTTATATTAATCATACTTGAAATATATTGTGACATATTTCTATATATGAAGATACATTTAAATGGAGGAGGAACATATTCTGCAGCTAAAGCATCAAAGTTGGTGGAGATGAAAAGCAGAGCTAAAAGTATGAATGTAAGAATTTGCCAGATGGCACAAATATGTTTGCCACAACAACTTACAGAGTGATAATTTGCCAATGATGTTGTTACATCTTTTTGCCCTGAACCCAAGTAGCCAAAAGAACAAAAGCATGTATTAAACTTTCCTTTTCGGCTCAGCATCTCCTATTCTGTCCCTTCTGTTAATGTAATAATATTACTGCAAGTTCCTTCCATATGTATTTATTTTCTTCCTTCATTTATGTGGCTAACTAACTCTAGTAGACACACTGTGTACTGACTACTACAAAGTTGCTAACTTAGCATCATTAAGGCTACAAACAACCCAGAATACAACACTCTCTTAAAGTAACAGGCGCACTCACACACTCTCACAGTGCAGCATTTGCACTATTAGTAAAATTGATACAAAAACTTGAATCTGTTATTATCAAATATCTATACTACCATTCAATAATTATATTTCAGATGAAACACAACTCTTTTCTTAACATTACTCCTGACCGAAAAACATGAGGTGAAAATGCATACAACAACAGAAACAGAGACTAACAGGTTTATTCATTTCAGTCTTCATCTCCAGCATCTTTATCTGCCCTACGAAGACACACCACTCTCTTTTCTCTTCCTTTGTTTCAACACTTACAATCTCCACCACTGGTGTAAACAAGCTTCCTCTGCTTCAGGCTGCCCTTGTGGCCATTTTCCAAGAGGTACAATGTATTATATCTTGACACTTCAAGGAAGTTTTGGCCAGTGGGACGCAGCCATTTACATACATGTGATATCAGACATTTGAGAGGGAACTACATCAACTATACCAGTGGATTGTTTTAGAAAAAAAATTTCTGTCTACAGCTTGAAAATGCCATGCTTGTTTAAAGTAAAGGTAATAATATGGCACACTATGCGGATGTCAACATAGTGTGGCATAGTATCTCCACAAGACTAAATCTGACATATCCCATTGCTTTTTCGAACAATACATTGATGGTTTAAACAGGGTGGGTGGAATGAATGGGGGCCCCCCTACATCTTAACACCTGCTCGTTCATTTAATCCACGAGGAGAGGGGAGCATACTGAGGAACATACTGTGCGAAGAGGGGGTTGATTTTGGACTGATGCCAAAAAGATGAGGGCAAGGCGGAGGAGAAACCCATAAATACGCAGGGAGGCGAGGAGGTGTCGCAGACAAATGTGATTTACAGGGTCTACGTCCCGTACAGTGCAGACAGGTAAGCCTATTAGGTTGATATTACACAGCTATAACACGCACCAATGGACCCTCTTAAAAACGTCTGTACAGCCGGTGTGTAAAGGTTATGGGTTTAAGACAAAGATTATAATATCACATTGTTAAGTTGGCCTACATTATGATCTGAAAATTCAATTCATATATTAAAAATAGATTTTTAATTAGCTTTATTTGTTCCAGCACACATTTTTTCACGGTGACATCATTTAGCAAGCATACAAGAGGCCATGTTTAGCTGCCTTAATGTCTGTAAAAACAACATATTTTCATAATGCCAGAGAACGGGATTCTATTTGAAGAGCAAAACCGGGCAAATGTTTTTTTTCTGAAATGACATCAGGCTTCAAAGCCAAAGAGCGCGAGAGCGCGAGAACGCTAAACACTAAAATGGCAGTGCAGTTCTGCACATCGGAAACTGCCGGGGAGCAATCACTAAAGAATGCAAACGTTTATGAGAAACTAAACGCACTAGAACATCGAGCAGAGATCTGCAATCGAGTTTCACTTGTAATACTGCATGAGAGACACGAGACTACAAAAAAATTGCTACCACTTTTGAGCAGCACACTACAGATGGTGTTGAGAGCAACAGTACACAAAGCAATGTGTTCCTTAATAATGTGGTGAATATTGCAGTGAAAAGCTGAGTGCTTCGTACTAGCTTCTGCAGACTCCATCTTTTTTTTTACTGTCAGAAGTGTGAACTCTTTCATCCTGAATATAAGAGGCTGCGGTAAAATCCTCAAAGAAACTAATCGTGTTAAATGAGGTTTGTGTCTGTATCCATGACTTCTGAGTGTTTCTGTGTATATGTGTCGGGAGGCGGGGGAGACTAAAAACTCTTGTCACCTTTGAATCTAAACTCTGTGTCAACTCTCCACTCAAGCCACTTGTCTTCCATTTCCTAATCATGCTTGTATTACTCTCTTAACACTTCAATCCTGGTAATCGTGTCTGACGATGTGGCTGTTCATTTACTGAGATAAACCAATTTTCTGCACAAAGCCTTGAAAGTGATTCAAATGCTGGATATGACAAAGCCCAAGTTTTCCTGTTGAAAGCCCTTAACACCACAACGTTTACTTTAGCTTCCTGGGGGGAATCCTAGTCTCAAGCGGCTGCTCAATTCATACAGATACTCACTCACACGAGCACACACTCACATATACATACACAGACACGCGCGCACACCTTATCATCCAAGGCTGAGGAAGCAGACAAGCTATAAAAGCCAACCTCATCTCCTTAAAACAGGCAGGGCTGTCCCTGGGCGTCTTAACACAACTCATCAACTGTTAAACCAGAGAGAGAGGCAGAGCAGTAAAAATCAATGCCCCCCAACACGGCAAACAGCAGTCATTGATGTTATGTGGAAGAGGAAAGTGCGGGAATCTGCAGCAGCGTCTCGAGAGGTAAGGAGAGGCGAACAAGAGGCAGGGAAAGGAAGGAGAAAGTCCATGTTAAGCTAAAAGTGGTAAGCTAATATATGTAATTGATTACCTCTATGTAAATAGAAGAACTCTAAAGACTGCAAAGAGAATGCAATTTAAAGCAGCAGAGTCTCAGAAATCGATTGGTGCTGTGAGTGAAAGAAGCCATTTCCCTCCAGCCAAGATAAAACACTTTACTATGAGCTGTCAGATACTTATCAGGAGGAAATTAGCAGAGGAATACCATTTTCCCAAAACAAACAGGTCAAGTGTTTCTTCTCCTTGAGTGGTCTCTCCCTCTCCTTCACTCCCGCTCTGATATCATCATCTGTTATTTCCTCCTGTTTAAATGCCAACACCGAGGAGACAGAGGCCACGTTTCATTCAAACAGATCATTTGTAATATAAGAAGAAAAAAAACGTGCAGGCGGGCGCCCGTGCACCGGCGGGAGCAGGTTGTCGTTTGAAACAAAAGAAGATGAGGTCTCTGGTTCGCCTCGGCTCCCGGGAGCAACCCCGGAGTCAGCCGGCGCCGGCACGTACACTCTGACGCAAGTCGGTCCCGAATCGCCATGCCAGATCTCACCAAAACAATATTTTAGTTTTTTGGGTCTGCAAGTGTGGTGTTCCTAGTTGAAGAAAAGAGGGAAAAAAAGAAGAAAAAATAAAGAAAACACTCATGGAACAGAGCACAAAGAGATGTCGACACAGGCAGCAGCCCACACAAGACAGCCTTGTTGGAGAGAGAAGAGGGCGGCTCGGCGTCAACATCAACACCGGTTCTGCAGTCATCGCTCAGCAGGTAATTATGATAACAACGTGTTCCCTAGGCAGCTTCTCTCTGATTTAGTTTCCAAGCACTTACCCTTCCTAAAATCTCCTCCCGATAACATCTGATATGATTACAAAGTCAAGATCCTTTTCAAGGAGCGCCCACTTATGTGACTCTAATTTGTGTATAGTATCTCTCCCTCTTGTGACTGCTCAGTGATGCTCCTCATCTCATTGTGTGCGCATAGTTAATATGCTGAACTGTTCAGATTCTCATAACATCTTGGAAAATGCCATGACATAAATGAACCTCACCTACCAGCACCATCTGTTATTGAGCGCTCCACTGTGCCTGCTATTACCTCCAATTGTAAACACAGCCTCACCACATGGGGAAATACATCATTTCATTGTGTCTGTTATCATCCAGTCTTAACAGTGGGAGTTTGGCCCTGAATGGAGTCGGCGTAGTTGACCCTGTGATTACCTCTGCGATGAGGCATTTTCCTTGGCTGTCATCACAGCCGACCCCTTAAACAGCCAGCGCCGCTCGACAACCTCAACGGCAACAAGGCTAGGCTGTTGACATACTGAAGACATTTAAGATAATCCCGGAGATGTCTCTGTGTTTTCCAAGATTACATCTTCAAAGGGGAAACGCGGCCGGCAGCCTCTACTTGAAAGGGAGAGAGATGCGGAGGGCTCTTGTTCTGAAGGAGGGGGTGGAATAGCTCAAGAATGCAATCATGGTTTTGGAGTGGAAGAAGGCCTGTCGTGGCTAGCTAAGCTGGCGGGTGGCGGAGAGGAATCAGACCAGAGAGAAAACACACCTGTTGGATGGGACAAAACAGAGGGAGGTAAAGAAAGGACTCTCACCTGTGTGACCTGACAAAGGCTGTAAATCACACAGTTCATCGCTGGCCCAGCCCTGCCTTTTATAATGCTGGGTATGCTGTCACGCTGAGGTTGAATGGCCAGGTTTAGAGGGCATAACACACGTAACACATCACAGAATTAACTGAGTGATATCAGCCCACAGTATCGTTACTTTGTTGACATATCATTTTCTTCAGAAAAGTCTAGTGTTTTCTTGTGTTTGTGTTTGTCTCATGACAGGGAGAGCCAAGTGGCAGGGCTTTCATAATACTTTCATGGTTGTCTTAAAATTGCATTCGGTTCTCTCTGTGAAGCTTATTTTGTGTTAAGCATAGCCAATCACAAAATATAGATGTATGACACTGACACTGATCTCTCTGGCAGGCCTTCTAACTTTGTGAAAGTCCAACACTAAATCTCTTAAGGTACTCCTGCATTAAGTATGTTTCTATTGTTGGTCATTACAGTGCAGATGCCAAACTTTTAGAAAGCTATACATGCTAGGATATGTGGACAGGAAGCTTTTGATTTCCACAACAGTGTGGACTTTATCCTAAAGTGATCTTTGGGATCAAAATGTGACAACGTGTGACGATGAGTTAAGAGTTATTAATCCCTGAGGGAAGCTCTGTCCTCTACATGTGACCCATCCTGACTATTTAGGATTTAGCGGCTTCCTGTTCTGTGGGTGCTGTAACTCCAGCGATCATGACTTAACTCTGCATAGCCTCCAGGCGATTCTCTCCCACAGTGATGCGCTTTACATACTGCATCACCACAAAGCGTTTTTAAATACTTGCATGACATCTGTGAGCCGCTGCGCAGCCACTTTAAAATGTTCCCGCATAACACAGCTATTAGAGATGCTTAATGACATTTGTTACACACAAATTGCTCAGGAAGTATTCAATAAAAGCAAGAAATTACGACTCATATCTGCAACAAATATCAGCAGTGACGTCCTCTGTGGCTGTGAGCGCCTCTTAATGACTCATGGAAGTGTTCGCGAACGTGGCTCTGACGGACATAGAAATCACTCAGCAGAGTCTTTTCAAGCCGCTGACCAAGATCGCAAGGAACATTTGTACTAATTATAGGACGTGAGTATTTTGACACAGAACACAAAGGAGAATTGTGAAGAAACCAGAAGTAATGATAGCCATTTCTACTACAGCAAGTAGTCGACAAACTACGGAGTCTGGATGCTTCCTTTCTGCTCAGTCCACCGTCTCAGCCGGCGTGGTAACATCATTACTGAGTCAACAACCAGAGCTGGGATCGAAAAGCACAGAGTGACATCTGTCTGTTATCAGCTGCACATACGCACGCCGTGAGAAGGCAAAAACACCCAGACAAAGAGGCTCAAGTCACACAACCACCAGGAGGCTATCGCTGAGCGGCGGGAGAAGAGACGAAGGAAAACAAATATGTCATCAGCGGGAGGCTGGGACTGAGAAGACGAACCAGTTCAATCATAATTGAGTCCCACAGAAAGGAAGTTATTTTAGAATGAGCACCAACAAACAGCAACGTAAGTGTGGGCAGACAAAGCAGCATTAGGTACAGCATGGTTCCTCTGAGCGAGCTCTGCGGTGGGCCCCTCCTCCGTCCCTCCAGCCTCACTGGCCACGGTTGAAAAATTAATGCAGCAAACTGACAACACTTAGGGCCTCCCTCTCACTCTCTCTCCCCTCCCCATGTACCAAGCAGGATCAATTACCAAAGCAGGGCTCCACTCAGTAGCGCAAAAGAAACAAGAGGCACTCTCCATCACAGTGTGTGTGTGTGTGTGTGTGTGTGTGTGTGTGTGTGTGTGTGTGTGTGTGTGTGTGTGTGTGTGTGTGTGTGTGTGTGTGGTTCAGGCAGGCTTATGATGAGCAGAGAAGAGAGGAGGAGGTGGTAATAGTCTGTTTGCTTCTCTCTAATGACAGCGGCAGAGTGGATTAGTGAGCCTCCTAACCCATCAGCATCACTCCTCCCAGTAAGTGACAGAGCATGTAAATAACCAGTTGTGGCCAGTAGCAGGAGGGAAGAAAAGAGGGAGACATGGGAGGCTTTTCAACCAGGAGCGTCTACATGTGCGTTTGGTGAGTGTGCGCGCGCGTGAGCGCTTCATCCGTGCGCCTTCATTTGTATGCAGGTGCAGACTTCGAGGAGTTCCATTTCTACAACATCAGCCAAGTTATTCAAATGCAGCACATCTGACTGGAGAGGATAACATAAAGAAAGGCATCAGCAGAAATGGCAGCAGGCAGTAATCCCCCGGCCAGGCCACTTGTGTTTGTCGCGCAGGCAAGCAGCGCTGTCAGTGGCAGCAGCGCCCATACAGGCCTTATCAGTGGCAGCCATGGGACTCTTCTAATAACCCCGCTGATGCTCTGCGGTGCAAGGACAGACAGGGAGACCGACAAACAGACAGACAGGTTTCACTTCCCGCTTAGAGAAAGAGCCTGAGCGGCAGGTATCAGCCTGTGGCTACTTGTGTGTGTATGTGTGTGCGCACAAACTCTGGGTGCTCATTTATTCATTTTGCAGCGTTTAATGTTCCGACAGCTTCATACATGCTGTCACTTTCATCTCAATGCACTCCAGTGTTGACCATCCATTGATTAACCCCCCAGTCCACAAACACACACACACACACACACACACACACACACACACACAAACACACACACACACATTTTGCATTTATGACAGCGTTGTCTAAACTCTGGGATGCTGGCGCTGCAGCCCCAGTAGCAGCACATCTGACTCCAGCATCATTATCACCATTCAAAAAGGTCAAGCGCAGTGCTTCCAGCCTCTTCTTTGTGATTTATGCCTTTGTGCTATTACCTCTGTTAGCATTAATCTCCATCTGTAAATCGAATCACGCCGCCTCACCATCGCGGCTACTGGTGCTCTCCGGAAAGAAGCCGTGGCCGACGGGAAACAGCTTATGTAAATACGTGGCTGTTGACACGAGATGGGCAGCATACGGTTGCCTCGCCGCTGTGACGCGACACGTCGATCAGGGGCACAGATAAGAGCTGCCATCGCTTTATTGTTGTTCCTTTTCATTTACTGCCATCGTTCATCTCCGTCTTTACATCCTTTCATCTCCTGATATACAGTGTTGTATCTCCAGGAGCATTTTTCTCAGCTCACTCTAAGAGACTGAGGTTGTTGTTACTGAAAGGGACGTAAAAAATAAAATGCACACACTGTGCTGCAGGACTCAATTTGTAGTCAATGAATAACTTGAATATTGACACCAGTAAATGAGGGTGTCACTCAGATGATGGCGAAAAAAAGAGCAGCATTGTCAAATGAAATCGCTTCCAGGCATTTTCTGCGCTCATGTGAGCCAATAATCATTACCCTCCGAAAGGCTGCGCAGCCAATTGAAGCGTCATGAAAACATCTACTCTCGCGTGCCTTGAAGCAGCCTTGGAGCACTTTGAGCAGAGTGGCCAGACGCCACAACTGTATAATCACTTAATCAGGTCTCCTGTGTGGAAGTACAGCGGTGCTTTATGAGAGAATTCCCTCTGCGAGGGCTGATGGGAACCATGGAGATGACACAGAGAAGCCTGCTGGCCTGTCGGCTCGTCTTGATGCAGCGCACAAAACGGCACTCGGCTCCGGAGAACCGGCACTGCTGCACTGACACGCACTCGTACGCTGGCTGACACGACTCTCCAGCATCACTTCAAATATCCACTCGGCCCCTCGACATCATACTCCACATGTGCCGCGTGAGAAGGACTTCAGCATAAAGACGGGCTGAATCATTTTGGCTATTAAACTGGATATTGTTTGGCACACAACCATCTCAAGATGACTGTAGAAGAGCAGCAGCGCTTTAGCCCCTGTCACCTGAGGCTGCGGGACAGATGAACTGTAAATGTTGGCAAGTCACGGTATACAACAAGATTCCTGTGCGGCTTCAAAATGACTATCTAAACTTATATCTAAACTTAGTCACGCTATTTTCGTTCTAGATATATTTTCATTCGTTTAATAAAACATAAGCATATGATAATATCAATGAGAATTTTAAAAATGATGTCTTAGAAGCCTTCCCTTTGATGAGAACAGCTAACAAACAACAAGCTGATGCTAATTGTTGCAATCTGTTGCAAGCATCACCTTTTAAAATGCACAACACACGAACCCCGGATGAGGAGCGCTTTAAGAAATCAATACAAAGCCCTAATTCCTTTGACAGATATTATCAACTCAGGATTTCAAGATGGTGACTGATATTTTATGTGCCACCAAAATGCAAGGAGAGAGCTTTTAATAATTGATGGTGCTGAAGCAGGGAGATTTTTAACCGCTCTCCTCCTGTTATCAATCATTAATGGAGTTTCCATCAAAAACACTTCAACCCCTCAAGTATCAAATCTCTCTTGAAGGTGGAGGGCCCACATTCAAACATCCCACTTAATCAAAGGGCACACAATGTGCTCTCCCCTTCTCTCATTTTCGCTTGCGCAAATTAGGATAATAACGGCACAAATTGCAAAATTGTTCACGGCGTAAGTGTAAAAGTAGGCATTTTAGCTGAGGTCTTCTTGTGAGTGATGAGGGTTAATGGGAAAATTCTAAATGTTTAAATCACAGGGGGAAACAGCCTGCCAACCAGCGTCTTTTCTTTCTTTCCCTCTTTGCGTTATATATGCGGAGCTGTTTAAAGCGCGATCCATCCATCTTGCTCGCTCTGCTCTGTAGAGCTGCAAGGCCTCCCTGGTCAAAGTCATACAGGACGCAATGTGCATCAGCGACACTCACAAAGAGCCTTTACACTGATGTTACCCTTTAAAAACAACCACAAGGTTACACACAGTGCTGCACGTGCACGTAAAGCCGCACAAACACACACACACACACGCCAGAGTCAGCTAGAGTTTACTGACTTTAACGGATCAGCCTTCAATCTCAAAGTCCACCACCCAGCTTGGGTTACATTGTGTAAAATGTACTACTTATATCTCTGCAGCGTCTGCTCCCACAGCCTCAGACGGCCCGTGCACATCATGCACACAATGACTAGACTACATGAGCGCGGCAGCTAAGTGATAGCAGAAATGATAGAGTATTCCTAATTATCCACCAAGATGGTTTTGACATTGTTCTGTGTGCCAGTGATCAGTGTCATGGCGCAGTGCCAGCATCGTCTCGGTCCTGTTTGATTTGTAGCTGCAGCTGAGTAGCGGGCGGTTCACCCGGAGAGCTGCAGTGGCACTCGTTTTCACTTTCTCTCCCTCCCTTCCTCCTTCAGCATCCTCCACCCACCCCCATCCACACACTCGCACTGTCCTGTTTCACTGGCCCGACCTTGCCTGTCATCAGTATAAAACACCTTTTCTAGGCTGCTGCATAACATTCGCGCAGACAGGACACTAAGAGGATTCTTCTAGTTTGAAGAGTTATGGTGCAAAAAGTCAGCAGGAGCTGGATTTAGGACACCACTTTTTGCTTCTATATAAACATCAGTAGAGATATGCTGCTGACATACAGGGCTGGAATGATCAGTTGCTTAATGGGTGGACAGAAAGGTTTTTGACAGACTTTAATATTTAAGCAATTGACAAGCAACATGACTAAGAGTGTACAGCCATGAAGCACAGCAGTGCACAGTAAGCATGCTTACAAAGCTAATATGTTGAAGTTTAGCATGTTTGATTACCAGGTTTTACCATCTTAGTTTCGCATGCTAGCATGCGAAAATGTGCAATTTAGTTCACACCACAAAGAACAACTGAGGCTGATGGGAATGGCATTAGTTTTGCAAATATTGGTCATAAACCACAGTATAAGTATAAACAATTGAAATGTACACCTGATGACCATAGAGGAGATCATCAAACATGTTGTAATTCATCCTGAAGAGACAAAAGCATCTGGAACAAAGTTTCAGATGCTACAGGTTTTCTGTTTTATATTGTAAAAATGTGAGCTCTTTTGTTTTGGGCAAAAAACATGCAACTTAAAGACATGGCTCTAGGAAATTGCAATGAGCATATGTAGTCGTTGAATGGGGTGTTATTGAGCACAAAGCTATTAAAGAGTGATTATTACAGTGCAAGCATAGTGTGGGCCCTGACTATGGTATTGTAAGTGAGCTGAATTAATGCAGAGAGCCAGCCAGCTAATATTTACTTAATGAACGCTATCTGAATTTTGCAGCGTTATGCTTTTTAAATGTCTTTAAAGTGTATATTGGCCGTGGGTTTATATGGTCATATGAGCTGTTCTAATCTTAAATCAGCGCAGCAGTGCTGCTGAAGCGCTGGTCTATACAGTAAATATGTACAGTCTATTATCTCATAGTGTGACCTCTTTGTTATGACCTATAATGTAAACATCTATTTTCGATCTCACTGTTCTTTGCACTTGAGAAAGCATTTACATTCAGATCCGGATGGACTTGGGCTCCTGCCAACTAAGTGTCACAGGTCAATTATCTTTCAAAAGATAACAGCTGTGTCTGTCATTTATCTAATCTGGGCCTGATTTCCATCTCATGGATTTATACTAAGTAAACAAGATGTCAAGATATTGGTTTTGAAAGGGGAGAGGCGTCCTAAAGGGGACTAATCTGCTCATTACACATGCTTGCCTTTTACTTTGTGACTGCAGACTCACATTAGATGAGCTGAATCAAAGCAGATTCAGATTTCGTTACTCAGGAGCTTTGTAAAGTATTCCTAAGGCTTTGAGCTAATCAAATTGGTCAACTGCTTTATCTTAAAGGACCGTGCCGATGGTTTTGTAGCATAGTTTAAGAGTAAGACCTCTGAATCGCTGCCCAAATCTGGGATTTCTTTCAGCGATTGAAAGGTGTTGTGCTCGCTGACTGTAATAACAGCCAATCAGAGCTTTGAATTAAGAATGGGGATGTCATTTTAAAGTGCCACAGTTAGAAAAATTGTTACTCTTCAGATTATAAGGCAAGAGGTTTTGCATGTTGAGCCCCTTAACTACAAGACATCCTGAAGATTATCCACCAACCACTTTTAAAAGCACACCAGACGTGTATAAAGGTTTCCTTTCAAGTTTCCTTTCCCTGCCTTTCAGATAGTCTTTGGTGCCCATCAATTCAACTTGACAATCAACTTAAAGGAGAGTATAAACGTATATAAAGTTACTGTGAAGAACTTTTAACTGGTTATGAAACAGTCTCAATTCAATATGAATTCCTCTATTTGACCTATATATATATATATATATATATATATATATATATATATATATAGGTAAATGACACCATCAGCAAGAAGATAAATGTATTAATCTGGTGCTCTAAAATACTCCTGTTTCTGTCCACGGGGACCGCCAAAAGTCCTCGTGGTAGCTTTTAGATAGACGTTGTCGCCTTCAAGCCTTTTTATCAAAATTGCTGTACAAATGACAATCTGCTGAGTCCCGCCCTGCAACACAGAATGGCTAATCATAGCGTAGCTTTGGCTAATTTGCATGTTGCAATAGTGATACTCGTTACCAGGAGAGATTGGAAGGAGATTTCCGTTTCTTAAATGGTGCGTTTCTACGTAAAGACCTAACATTAGCACAGTACGTTAGCACATCACTAACATTAGCATTAGCACTTATATGCTACGCTGGGTACTGAAGGTATACTGAATGTACACAAATGCTGCTTTTGCTATTTAATGGCTGTAACAGTGACTAAAGACCTACCCGGCTTGTACAGGAACAGTGTTGTTTCTTCATTTTAGTGTCTTCTATCTCAATTGCCAGGTGGTGTGGTTCACGTTTACACTGTGGTCTGTTCATACAGTATGTATTCAGTGAATGAAGTTTGTGACAGTGTGGGCCCCATGGTAGCTCTCACAGCTTGACGGAGTAGCACCGGATCAGTTGTTTGGTACCTTAGTTGCAACCTGAAACTATTTTCAAAACGTCTTACACACTTCTGAGCGCTGACAGTCGAATGCTGAAATGCTTTGCACTGACAAGCTGTGTTGTCAGATAATCAAATCAGAAAGGCAAGTGAGTAAACATGGAATTGAAAATAAGCCTATGAAGAACAAGTTGGTCTCAAATCTCAGACGCTGTAGAATCTTCAATATACCAGGATGAGTTATTACTCTCTGCTGTCAACTGCATCAGTATGTTCAGAAAACATAACTTAAGGGCACCATAATACTGTGTGTAGTGTGACGGATTAGCTATCTCAAACAAGGTTCAAGTTAATGCTACTTAAAGTTAATTATTTTCTGATATGAACAAAAACAAATGGCAGTCTAAAAGGTAGGATACCCATCCGAAATTGTCAGAAAATATATGAAAATACAGTGCATATGATTAGCTAATGGGATGCAACATGCAAAAACACCCTCTCAAACATTTCCAAATTTCAATGAACATCTGAGCCGAGCATTTACCAATCTTGTCACTTGGCATGAACTCTCCCGTTTTGAGGGGAAAGCTGCCACTGCAACACCAATAAATGTCAAAACACTGAGCGGGATCAATACGCAGCCATTACTCTCTCAAGAAGGTATGTGAAGTATCAAACTTGGCAGACACTGTGTATGTCAATCCGCGGTTACACTCTCTCTCACAACCGAACAGTCGCAATTAGCACCCTTTTATTCATTCTGTCATTGGTTTTGTCATTAATGGCGCTGCCCCAGGCACAAAGATCCAGTTTAACTGTCAAAATCCTCCTTTCAGATCATCTGCACATCATTGTGGCTGATGTACAGCCTGATAAAACCGACGTTTCGCTCTGCTCTCTGCACCTACGAGTCTGAGAAAGAGCTTCATCAGGAAGACACGGGACACTGCCAGGCCCGTTTGACTTGCACTGCCCCAACGACAGACGCTCCAAACAGCAACAACGGCTTCATACCCTGGTGTGTGTGTGAGCGGATGTGCGCAGTGTGAATTTTAATGATAGAGAAACAGAGTGACACAGGAAGACCCAAACACAGAGATGCCGCTCTCAGATCGTCTCCCACGGTAACTGGACGGTCGGCTGCTACTCTTCATGACCCCGATGCTTCGAGCCACAGATCAGATCAGGGACACGGTGCGACAGATGTCTTCCCTGGCGCTCTGTTCCAGGCATGAGTGCTGCTGGCACACACACCAAAGAACAAGGGAGGGCCAAAGGGATGAGAACAGGGTGGGCACAGAGAAGGAGATGGACAGTGTGAAAAAGGAAGAGAGAGAAAAAAGACAAGAGAGGAAGAGCAGAAGGATGGGAGGGCGGTGAGGAGAGCTTGCCCTCGGAAATCAGACGTCCGACCACGCAGACTTCCTCAGCTGGACATGATTTACTCTGTCGTGTTTCTGTCAGACAGCAACTAGTTTGGTCAGAAAGTGACACTACAAGTTTAGACATACCTCAAGCTGTGACTCTCTCCCTGACTGACCTGAGGAGGCAACAGGAGACCTCACATGCACTTTATCACCATTAGTGCTCTTTTTCTTGTTGTATATATAATCGGTTCAGCTTCGGCAGAGAGGCAGTTACACAATGACTGAATGATGAACTTTTGCACGGGGCAGAAGAATAACACACAAGCGCCTGAATCTACAGGAAGACGGATAAAACTAAAGAGTGTTCAGAAGGCATTGATGTCTCTACACAAAACTCAACATATGACCCTCTTCCACTCTTCTTTTGCTTTGAAGAGCAACACGCAAAAAAGAAGATGAGAAGAGAGAAGAAGGGAGCTAATTATAGCCTCATAGCAGGATGGCCAGAAACAAACTTGATTATCATCATCGTCAAGAAGGCACAAAGGAAACCTTCCGCCTCCCCTCTTCCACCACAATCCAATAGAGAGGCTTTTAGCCTTCGTAATGATTTACAAAGTGACAAGTCAAACAGATTTACTGTGACAGCCTGAAAGGGACCAGCACGAACACTATCATTGCTCACGTGACCAGACCTAGCCCTTCTCCTATTCCCCTTTCCTCTGCCACTTCCCCTCTCTTGACCCCCCCCCCCCCCCCCCCCCCCCCCCCCCACTATTGCAGGGGACAGCGAAGAATGAGGCTGGCTCAATAGGGCGGGCAACCAGGCTATTCAATTCCCCCCTCGCTCAACACGAGCCCCCTTCACACGAGAGGGAAAAGCTCTGCTTTGTGGAAGTTAGTTACTTAAAGCGACAGCCCACCAGATAAGGATCTGGTCACGGAAAACTTGCGGCAGTAAAGCGCAGATACCTTTGTACAATTGTACTATTACCCAAGGTTTATCAAACTTAATGAGCCATGAATGTGAAGTGAAATTGTCAGCTTGCAAGAGCAGCTGACAAATGTTTCTACAGCAGCCTTGGCCCCTCCAGTGGCCATGAAACACTATTAAAAACACTTATTAATCTGCAAAGGGGGATCATTAAAAACACTATTATTATTACTTTTTAAATAAAGAAAGTGCTTTTTCTGCTCTTGTTTCCCATCCATATTCATAAGAAGGTATTTTTGTGCACTGAGTGACAGATCTACATTTGACTTTCATTTCCATGGCCCTGAAATATGGAGCAAATTTATGTTTGAGTAGCATCAGTCCCTTCAGGCCTGAGACGCTTTCGCCTGGTGCAGTCACCATTTTCTCCCCCCCTCTTCATTTTTTTCTGGAAGGTGAAAAACACCTTGGCTGTTTCGAGCTTTGAAAACAGAGCCACCCTTTAAACCATCAGCGCTGGCAGCAGAGAAGATGTGTGCGGAGAATTCTCAAGGAGCAGAGACCCTCGGGCTACACAGATTCAGTTTCCCCCTTTCTGGCTTCCAAAAACAAAGGAATTCCAGAGAAAATCAGGGCAGGACCTCACCCCAAACCACCACTGCTGCTACTACCCCCACCTCCTTGTCTTGCTCTCTCTCTCTCTTTCTCTCACACACACTCTCACACACTCTCTCACACACACACACACACACACACACACACACACACACACACACACACACACATCATAGCAAAGGTGCTTTCATTCAACTATCAATAAGACACACCTCCTCTCTTGTTATACAATCATGTTGATTTGACGTCTGGGGGGGTTCTCCATTCAGACTGGAGCCACATATTGAGTAACAGCCCCCTCTTCCCCTCCCCCTTCCTCTAAATATCAGACAGACATGAAACGTGTGATGCCCTCACATGTATCTTTAACAATGTCAACACATGCCGTTCAGCGTCCACTCAGCTCCCACTGGGGAGCCATGTTTAGGTTACAGGACGGCTGAGGTGTGTAATAACTGCATTGTATGCTGCTAATGTACATAATGGGTAGTTGTTGGGACAGGAGCAGACACAGAGGAGCTCTAAACAAGCTCCATTACTTCTTTCTACTGAATGGATGTTTTCCAAAGAAAAGTTACTTTTTTTAATAATTATTTCTAACTAAACCTCTTCATTGAGTGTTAAAGGTATTACACAGATAGAGGTATATATTTTCAAATAAAACAAGATTAAGAGACCAAAGCAATGCTAGCTGCACTTTGAGCTAAATGCTGACATCAGCATGCTAACATGTTCACAATTACACGACACCATGGTACCATCTGACTTTAACATGCTAACATTTGCTTATTAGCGCTTAACACAAAGTGCAGCTGAGGCTCATAGGAATATAATTAGTTTTGCTGGTATTTGGTCATAAACCAAAGTATTGGACTAATTAAAACGTTGACCTGATGGGTGCTTCATGAAGAGTCAGGGATCACCAAAGGAATTACAATTGAACCCTGAGAATGGCTTTAACGCGTGCAGCACATTTCATGGCAAATCACCAAAACGGTTGTTGAGACATTTCAGTCAAAAAACTAAAAGGTCAACCTCGTGGTAAGCTTGGGATGGGATCCATCCTCTGTATGTCTGAAAACTATTTCATGGCAATCCGTCTCATAGCTGATGGGATATTTTCAGTCAGAATCAAAATGATTCAGCATGACTCAACGAAAAAATGTAGGTGTGAGTTCAACATATTTCCGAGACAGACCATCCCTCTTCTTGTCACTAAAACATTTAATCGTTTTTGGAAGTGCAAAAATAAATGCAGCATCAGATCTGGATCTGATGAAATCCACTGCCTCTCCCTCACCTTGTGTTCCTCACTCATCGCTCATATTTTAAATGTGTAAAATCAAAAATATCTTTACTTTGTTTCCCCTCGAGTGCACATATTTGTGAATAGCAACCCAGGATCCTTTAAAAAAAAACATAAAACACAGGGACCCTTGCCGTTTTGTCAATAATGTTTGCCAGATAATTAAAGAGCCCTGGGAGACAATGATAAACATTGTTTAGAGGCTGATCCCTGGCAAGCTCCAAGCAGTGTATCATTGCTGTCTCCGGAATACACACGATTAGCCCGGTCTCATTACTGATATGATAAATGACGTCTTCCACCGTGGCTTTGCTTTTGCTGGGAGGACGTTCTTGTAACAGGGGGAGATTAGAAGAAAAAAAGTGGTGAAACACATTGCCCCTGTAATAGACCATGGATAAACGAGGGAGATGGGTTATCTGCAGTGCGATTGCAGATAATGGTTGTGATATTTGCAGTCAGGTCTGCAGCCAGTTATAGTACTTTCAATGACATATAATAAATTGCTGAGATTGCTGTTTAATAAAGTGGACTTCCATATTTGTTTTACTCAGCATCACATCCCCTACCATCTCCATCCCTCTCTCTGTGTAGTTAATGCTGTAGCTCGGCACGCCAGCCCATCTCTCATCGCTGTTGGTTTATCCAAACAGAGGTTTAAAATATGTCCCTTTATCTGAGCTGCCCAGGCAGGTAAATGAAAGGGATGTTGGTCCTTAGAACCCTGGGAAAGCGTCTGACCAAAGTGTCAAACTTGAGGGGAGGGCACCGAGCAGGCAAACACACTGCACGAAGAAGTGTTGAAAAACGGTAAGAAAACAGTCGTAGCAGGGCAGCGGAGCTCAAGATTATATGCCAATATGATTTGAGGGGCTCTCCATAACAACCACAACTGGCTTTATTGACAGACCGAAAAGTACAACTGAAAAATCCACATCTCGTGCAGGCCCAAACTCCCTGCCTAAAAATTGCAGGTGAAGAAAGAATGCCGTCCCTTTACATTAGTAAATCCTAGTTAATTTACTTTGTCAGAAAACAAGGAAGTATGTATCCCTGGAGGCCATGTTGAAGACAATCCGACCGCCTTCAGAGAATCTCTGCCATCACTCTCCATCTCCCACGCAACCTCTACCAAAAAAATCAACACCACCACACACAAAACAGTGCCGACTAGACAAGAGACTGTTTATAGCACAAAATATATTATAAACATAGTGTGTGGCGTATTATCTTTAGAAAAATATTCACTGCCGGCTACAAGCTACATGCTTTATAAAGGGTACGTAAAACAAATTCACATTATCTGAAATCCTATTCAGGATGCATTGCTCTTGTTTGATGACCTAACAGGTTTTAACTTATTGACTCAACACAGCGGGCACAGCTCTTCGCCGGACTGGTTTGTCTAATACCTGGCATGGACTCAGACGCTGGGCAAGCTGCATGAGAGAGCGGAGAGCGGAGCCGGAGCACAGTCGTGAGTGGCTGTCTGGCGAGTGAACCCATGTGGGACGCTGTGTAAGGTGCGAAGACCTCTTGGAGGTAGCGGCAGTCTGCGCTGGCTTGCAGGCATGCTCCGGTATCAGGAGAGACAAGGCAAACACAGCAGATCAGTGCTGAAACCGTAAACCCACTGACCCAGCATGAAGAGGGAGAGGGGACTAATTAGTGACTGTACTTACAACTCAAAAGGAGAGGCAGAGAGACAGGAGAAAGGAGGGAGGGGGGAAGCACACTCAAAACACGCACACACACACACACACACACACACACACACACACACACACACACACACACACACACACACACAGAGCGCAGTTTGAGGATGAGGACAATGAGTTTGTTTAGCTTAAACAGGATTTACAAGCCAAACAGACACACGCCAACGCCACTCACTCAGACACATACAATCTCTTTTCTTCTCTTTCTCTATTGCTACCGTTTTCTCTCTCTGCCTCAACAACACAGAGCTGAGACAGACTCTGTGAGGATTTCATCAGCAGTAAAAAAAAAAAAAAAAAAAAAGTGAGGGTAATTGCTTGCGATGGTGAGAAGTCTTGAGTGCAGGCGGCAGCGGTGTGCGAATGGATTGATGGATGGAGGGAACATTTTGTTCCTCCTGTGCGGGATCCGACTCTCATATTGTTCCTGGTGAGGCCGGGTGTCATTTATGATTCAAGGGCCCCGGCCTCTCGACGGATGGGAACGAGACATGGCCATTGTGACGTCCCCTGCACTCGTTTCTCAAAGAACATCAAATCAAACATGCATGAGGCGGTGACAGGGTTGGACCAGCAACTTCTCTCTTCACTTTCTCCTTCTCTGCACTCCGTTTCGCTCTCTTGTCTCCAAAAAAAACAAAAAAAAAGCACTTAGAGGACTGCGTATCCCTGATGTTGGGAGCGCTCAAGGTTGAAGGGACAGGCTCTTCAGAAGAAGGAGTTAAGTTGATGTTTTGTTTTTGTCTTATACCACTTAAACCGATATCTGTCAACAACACAACTGGCAAAGACACAGCACATAATTTCTATGCAAAAAACTATATAAACTAGTTTATTTTGAATAACTTGACTGAAATCTTGTAAGAAGTGGAATATACCTTTTCTCTATATTCAAGAAAGAGTTTTGCTGAGTGCAGATGTTCCTGAACAGCGTCGCTCTGTTTCACACACCTGAAGCAGCCCAGCACAGCGACATTTTTCTCTATTTTGTCACCAAACAATGATGCTCGCTATTACTTCTACTTGCTCAAAAAACGATTGGACCAACTGAAGAGCAACAAGCCCGTCCACAGAGCAAGCTTTGCAGCTTGAAGGGCAGCGGTGACAGGCATGTGGCATCGAGGTCTTCTTATCCCAGTGCCTCATGTCGGCCCACTTTTTGTCTCCCTATACCAAGCTGATGTCATCACAGTCCGTCATCCTGGTGAGTGACATCTGTTGGGTGCTTCATTTTCTCTTTATTAGTTACACTACAATTACCAGATTTTAACTTGAATTTTTAGTTAGAATTACAACACGGTTTAGGAAGTAGTTAAGTTTCTGACATGAGGGCAAAACCTCAGCTCAAACTGAACATTTCAGGCTGTTACTCCCTCTGAGGCGCTTATTCTGAAAATTAGTCTTTAAAATGCTCTGAGGCAACACAAGTTTTTCCTTATTAAAAGACCAAAATAGGCACCTTGAAAACAAAGGCTCGGTCTAGATGAAAAGTACTGCCAAGTGGCACCACAAGTGAGACAGAGACAGAGAGAGAGAGAGAGAGAGAGAGACAGACAGACAGAAACAAAGGCTGACTTCTGCTTGGGACATGAGTGGGTGGGTTTGGGGCTGATGGCGAGACACCAGCCGACTAACTATCTATGTCAAGTGAACCGACAGCAAGCATTTCACAGCACTCCTCAAACTAACATGAACAGTTAGATGAAATGTCAGGCTGTCAAAACATTGATTAGCGTTCCCTAGGTTTGTTGCACTTAGCAGACTGGAGCTGCGCCGATACACGGCAAACAGCAGCAAAGGCGGTGCAACTTGGTAAATTGCTGAGTAACAAAAAGCTAATTACTCAGACACGAGTAATTAGTTGTTTTTCCTGTAGATACTTCTAATCAGTGTTAGTTTGGCGCTTCACAGAAGTGCAGAGATTGGGAGTACGGGGAACTCACTACTGTAATGCTTTCTGGGAATGATCACCCGGAGTTTGGAGAACAGCTGCAGGTGTTTAAAGCTGATATCTGAATATGTGATATACATAGTTGCAGCCGAATATTTCATGACCTTGAACCGATACAAATATCCAGTATTTCATTGCCGTATTGGATAATACTGAGAGTAATCTCTATTATGTCTCACTGTTTGGTTTAGAGAACAAACATGCTGTTGCACATAAACATACATCTTCTTCCTCATGGTGAGCTGCAACTTGTAGCGCAGCCAGTGCATGTGATGCCTTTCTGTCTGTTTACAGAATGAGCTGTTTTCCCGGAACATTTCCGGTATCACCTCCTTCACATTATGGAGTGAGACGATCCGGTCTCAGTGTGCATACTTGCATTTGCAGCCACCCAGCACTTTCTTAAACAGTCCAAATTTGATTTAAAAGTGAGTGTACTGGAGCCTTAAGCCTGTTTAGGGAATCAGACACTCTTCTGTCTTGTCTTACAGCCTGGCTGGCTGGCTGGCTGGCTGGCTGGCTGGCTGGCTGGCTGGCTGGCTGGCTGGCTGGCTGGCTGGCTGGTTGCAGAGAGGCCTCAGGAGGGACAACAGAAGGAAAGAAGACTCACACATGCACACACACAAACACACTTCCAAGTTTCAAACAGTTGCAGATGGCATTAATTCCTTGACCTCTTTCTTTCACAATTTATCAGGTAGCCCACTCTGAACGAGCGTGTCTCCTTTTCATGCTCTACTGAGATGACTTTATGCTGCTTTGGTTCGTTAGAAGGAGAGGAAGAAAAAAAAGTCAAACAGCACTAATTAATGTGGTGGGGCTGTCAAGTGTTGCTGCTGAAACAATTTCATTACATCACCAATTTAAATTACCAACGAGGGAGACACTGGAGGGTGCACCCATCCAAAAATCTGTTTACACGCTCTCTTAGACCGACATACACGGAGTGGACACAATAACATGAACACCTGCAATCCAACGCAATACTCCTGCAATAAATACTGACTGTAGTGAATCTAATTTTTTTTGTTGTTGTTGTTGTGGTTGAGAGTGTGTCAGAATTCTTAGGAAACAGGGCTTTTAGGTGTTAACTGATTGACTGTGGGTAGTGACAGCAGGCCTATATCCGCTTGTTATCTTACCTGCATTATGATAACAGGATAGTAGCACAGTCAGTGAGATATGGTTGGTCATAGATAGCAAAAAAGCTCTCGAACAGCGGCAGCAACTGATTTGCTCCCAATCACACTACACTCCCTTTAACTTCAGGACCTCACCAACAAGGAATAAAGGCTCATTTCCCCAAAAAGTGTAGCTGTCCTGCAGCAGGGTGCACGGTTATGTCTCCTCCTCCTCCTCCTCCTCCTCCTCCACCTCCTCCCGCCAGCAGCCCCCTTCTATATGCTGCGCTCTGCCCCGGCTGGCCTCACATCCAGATGGGAGGAATTTTTACGGGGAGGGTCGGCCAAACTTGAGGCTGAGGGCTGCGCTGAGTCGAGCAGCTCATCCACGCTCTCCTGCAGAAGGACTGAAGAAATGTGGTGCTGCTGGGGCCTCTATCAGGGATTCAGATAGTTTCACGTCAAGGGAACGAAACCATGTGTGTGGACTAATTATTTGGGGTGACATTGAGATTACAGTCACACCTGAGCATTGTCTAACAGAAATATTAACAGTGCATTAAATCTATTGTGAGCATAAACGCCACTTGAGTCCCAGTATGGGCCCCTGAGGGGTCCCAATGACCCCACATTGGGAGCCACTGATCTTTGAATGATCCCTGTGAGGATCCAATCACTGAAATCAGTACTATCAGTGCAGGTCAAGGTAGTACATGTTGCATTACATGGTGCTTTAACAACAGGACCAGCACAAAACAGAGTAACATAAGGACATGACTGCTAATTGCATTACAACAGGTAACCGATAATATCCTTGAAGGGAGTAAACAAGCCCACTCACACTACTCACTGTTAGCTAAGTGACATGCATTCTCAGTTTAGCATCAACCGATCCATCAGCTGATCCACCGAGACGAGACATTCTCTCACACACACACACACACACACACACACACACACACACACACACACACACACACACACACACACACACACACGCATACACACAGCTGCAATCACTGAGTTACTAGCACATTCCTATCTAGTGTCTTCATAAAAATGCATGCACCTATCACGAAATAATCCTGCAGACACATTGACTGTTTCTCGTTCACACAAGGCAGAAACAAGGAGCGATATCCAGCGGCACGCGCGCCGCGATATCACGCCGCGTAGACGCGCTCCGTGGCCGCTCGCGCGACCAGAATCTGCCCCCCTTTTGACACGAGTTCATCGGCGGCTATTAAAGGTTTCTAGGAGGTCACCCTATTGTTAGCAGGTAGTATCTGTCCAGCGGGAGGCAAAACCCCATCTTGAGCAAACCTCCGCACACACGTTTCAAACCTCCTCGCTTTGCAACCCCCCAAAAAAAAAAAAAAAATTACCGCGGCGCGAAACTTACTCTTTAAGCTCGGACCTCAGTGGCAAATCCGCGTATTGTTTCTCCAAAACCTCGTGTTTACGGCGCTCCTCTCTCTCGCTCCCTTCCACTTCACAAAGACGACGCGAGAGCCCCGGAGACGGTGTGAGTGACTGACTGAATCAACTACCGTAGAGCACGGCAAGTTGAAGTGTCAGATTACACTGGCTATTCAGTTACCAGAGAGAGCCGTGCTCTGCGCGGTCGGTAAGAAAATGCGACCTAGATTTCCGCGGAAGGACACCGGGTGTAAAGGTGTAACTACACTCTAATGGGCCGCTAACAGCGCATTTCACACTGGAGCGGACTGCGGCTCTCGGCTCTGGCTATTGTCTGGCTCTGTATCGACGCTGCCTTGTGTAATCACAGCAGTCAGGTTACCTATTAGGTAAATTCAACATTTATTGGTATTGGTTCATAAATGTAGTTAAATAAACTGAACACTATGTTTAGAAAACACGTCTATGGCAAAAGCCTTTGTACACAGTTTACAACAGCAATAATACAATATTAATAATAATAAAGAGATGCAAAAATATATTAATAAAATCGTAAAATAGTGAAAACTGCCCATCGCAATTCCCCAGAACCCATTCTTTGTGTAAAATATATATATTTAAAAGCAATTAATCGAATAGGAAAATAGTTTATTGATCACCTTGTCAATCATCTAATCAATTAGACTATGCTCCAAATAATAATGATCATAATAATAATTAATAGGATAGTAATAATATATTTTTTTATTTCTATTACTAAAAGTAGTACCAATGGTAATAATGATAGGCAATGCCGTTATGATAATCACATTAGCATAATTAGCATAATTCCATAATTCAAAAAGTATTGTATTGTACAAGCATTGATCGCAGTAAGTAGTTGTATTAATATATAAAAGTATTCGTCTCGCCCTGACTTGATTTACACCTCACCCCCCAACATGCGCGTGAACCATTGCGACCCGCACCCCGCTCCAGCGGGTCAGCGGGCGGGGCTCCATGTTTTGCGGATGGCCGGTCTCCAGTGGAAGAATAACAAAGACGTGTTTGAGAGCAGCGGCAGGCTGGGCTGAGCGGTGACGTCAAGGAACAATGTCTCCCCTCCCGACACGCACAGCACACACACACGCACGCACGCACAGCACACAAGCTCTTCGCTCTCTTCCTAGTCAGGCAAGGCTGAACTGCCCAGAGGGAGGGCCGCTCAGCTCGCAGTGCATCAGATAAAATCACTCACTACTCATGCTGTGCCTGCACACAGGATTTCTTCAGTGTGTATTTGTTTTATTTGCAGAAAAAACAACAATAAAAAGAACAATGGGGGGAGGGAAGGGGAGAGATCAGTTACTCCAAATAAACCATCATACAAATAAAAACACAACAAAAGTAGGCCTGTGTGTGTACTTTACAAACACCTTTTTTTTAAATATTCCTGTGGCTGATAAATTTAGATACTAGATGATCAATGAAGGTGACAAGATTAGGTTTGCTTAAAAGGTAATTCACAATTTCCCTTCACATAATGTCATCAGTCCAGGGGTCAAATTCCTGTCAGCTGCTCCCATGCCACAGACTCATCTGCGTTTTGAAGGGAAGGAAGGGGCTGCCATCCTTTTTAGCTTCCTGGCTGCAGGGCTCCTGACACCGATGCAGCGAGGGCCGGAGCAGGGTATCAGCAATGGGGGGAGGGAGGGGGTGTCTCTATCACAGAGTCTCAAGGACGCCCCAGCCCCCTGGTTAAAGCAGCCATACGTACTGATGGGGGACAAATGCGGACAGTGACATGACGGCTCTGGCAGTCACTCATTTTTATTTCGGAAAGGGGGGCTGTTTCTTATGGAGCTTGGGTGAGCAGTCAATGTCACAATGCCGGAGCTGTGAACTCATGATCTGATTTGTTATTTATTTTGGCTGGTCGAGATGACGCTTATCTTCTTTCTGACACCGCTTCTGCTATTGCTGTGTATCGATCTGCCGCGCTGATGTTGACACCGGGATTCAAGTGAGACGCATCCTTGTGGGGTTTTCTCTCCTAAAGTCCTCGAGGCGTCTTCTTGTCATGCAATTTGAGCATTCCCCCCCACCCCCCAGTTTAATAGGAGACAAGTACAGGTTTCTACTGCTGCCCCAGAGCTCGGGATCAACAACTGACAGATCTATTGTTGCCTCCTTCCATTTAGGTTTCAGTCTTATCGTAATATCATCTGTTCTGGATCATCCATCAAGTTTTTGTTTGATACCAATTTAAGGTGACAAGGCCTGTTACGGGTGTCAGGGGGCCCACAGCCGGTCGGGTCACTCTGCAGTTCAAGAAATGGCTCGTTGTCAGAAGTCTTCTCTTTTTCGTGGCAAAGCGTGTGCCTCAGCCTCTCCAAAATAATACGGCCAGATGGCTGCCAACAAGATGGATGGATGATATGTGGGGTGACTTCAGCTTGACTTTGCTCTGTGTAATATCCTATGAGTGTTATTTCAAAGGGCTGAATGAATGCATCAAAGGAGAACAAAGAGAACTCTCAATGAAGCATGCTCCAGCGAGGTTAATACATATTGCATTGTGTTGGAGTGTATTAAATCAACATATGAAAAACTGGTTCGACCGTAGAACATTAGTGACGATCAAGGCCAGACTTGGCGTTGCAACACGAAATGATGTACATTTCTCTTGGCCACCTTGCTGTAGGCTTTCTGCTGGTGACAAGGCTTCTCTCTGTAGAGGCAGCGGGCGGAGTGATGGATGCTGCTGGGGCCTCATGTAGCTACATGATGGAGGGAGACTTTCAGTTGTGCTGACATCAGCTCTCCCGTTCACACAGAGGTGTGATGGTTGTTTACAGTGCCACCCTGCTGTCGCCGCCATGAGGCTCCCACTGCCGAAAACACTCCACTGAAATACTAAAAAACAAGTTATATCATCAGGAGTGCAGAGTGACGGAGAGGCTGAAACATCTTTCACACCGAAACAAGGACCAAGAAAAACATTACGATGACGTGAATGGGTTTTCTGACCCGAGTCTGTGACACTGCTGGTGACCAGGTTTTCACAAATAGCCGTCACTGTTGCTTTGGTATATAAAAGGGTGCACAAGTATTACTATGGTAACCACATGATTGCTATATGGTAACTATTGTGAAAGGATAATATTATAAACAACCCTATAGAGTCAATTAGAAGGCTAATCAGGCTTTTCCCCTTCACAGGGTTTAGCAAAGACCCATGATTGCATTGTGTAAGTCATTGACCTTTTATAAAGCGATCAAAGAAAGACAAGAAATATTGTGAAGTTTCAACAGATTGTGCATACTAGCCAATCTGTACAAACAATTCAGCAGTGAGCCTGCACACAGGAGGAGGTAATTGTGTCTTCCAGTTGGAGCCCTGAACGAGGCTGCAAATAGAGATTATTTCATAAATATATTTCTTGATATTCTATCAATTAATTGATTAATGTCTCACATGAAATGTCAGAAAACAAGTACAAACACTTATCTGCCGATGCTTTTGCTTGTTTTGTCTGACTGCCAGTGCATTTTTGCTTGATAAATGACGTAAACACATTTTTTTTAATTTGCTTTCAATTCATTTTCTTTAGATGGATTTATCGCATTAATCCACAAATCATTCCGGCACTAAACTCAAGTTGATGTCCAACAACCCAGTACGAACACACCATCAATAGTCTGATAAGAATGGACTCGCGTTGAATATACAATCAAAAGTTTTGTGTGTGAAACTGATACAACTGATTGGCCGAGTGACTGAAGGAAGAGGTGGGAGAAAAAAGGGTTAATATGCAGGACAAGTGCAGAAGATGCGGGGCAGTAAATGGATCATCTCCTGCAGGGAAAAGGCAGAAGAGCACTATTTTAAAACAAGACAAGAGAGGTCTGGTTGAGTACACCATTGATTGTCTCTGGCTGCGAGAAGAACAAGAAGCTGAGAGGGAGCGAGAGGGACAGAAAACAGATGATACGACTGCTGGCTTCTGGAAGCTTGGACAGCATTTTATAAATGCTCTCTCTCTCTCTCTCTCTGTTTCTCTCTCAATCGCTCTCACCATTTCTCTTCTGTTTTTTTCCCAGTGTGTATGTCGACTGAGCAGTGGCAGATAAGGCAGACAGCCGGGGCCCCATGCTGACTGGCCCGACTGGCTGTGGGGAGCACAGAGGCAATCAATGAGTCTTCACAATAGAGCGCCAGCATCCAGATAGCTAACAGCTCCCTGAGGCCATGGGAAGGAGGTAGTGAAGAGGGGGGTGACACAAGGAGAGGGGGGAAGAAAGGAGAGAAAAGGCAGAGGAAGGTGGGTGAAGAGATTCTGTGCTTTAACACATGGGTGTCATAAGGTTGTTTTCCGCGCCATATAGAAATAAAGAACATGCATGAAGCACCGGAGCACATATTCCTTCATGGTTGTTTATGCTCACTAAAGCATGTGCAACTTGAGGTCAACATTCAGTTCAGGAACTCTCGGCTGCCTCTGAAGCAGCACTCTTTACTTATGAGATGTGAAGTGAAGAGTGGTGGTCCGATGCTCGGGGTGATGGCTGCAGTGATAGTGCTATTTTTAGTTGGCTTCTTCTCCGCCTCATTGTTGCATGTTGGCATGCACGCGTATGTGTGAGACTATCTTTTTTTTACATTATTATGCAATGCAGTATCTGACCTTGGGAAGAACATGTGCCAGAGGGATAGGGAGAGAGCTGAGTAAAAGTGTGACCACTTCAACCTCTGTGTCATCCTTGACTACACAACTAGCTATCTCACTAGTCATAGAGCAGCTCTCACGAGGACTCGGAACAATATTAATTCAGCTTATTCAGATCCAGGTGGCATGCTTGTTCTGTTACACTGATATCAAAGTGTGGTGTCCGGCCGGTAGGGAGGAAAGGTGACATTTTTTGGTATTATCTTAAATAAAATACATTTTCATCGTTTATTGTTCCAAAGAGTTTTTGCTAATTAAATTTATGAAATTCCCATTCAAAACACCACGCACAGGCTACCATTTAGCTTCAGGGCCTTTGCATCGTAACAAGGATCTTGTGACTGGAGTTAAAAAGGAAAACAGGCTGGCAGAGAAGCCACCTTAGCTAGAGCCTATTTCTCAGGATGACATTAATACAATAGCGCTGGTGCCCAAAACAACTTTGTATTGATTCACATAACCTTTTAAGCCAATCGATTGCTGCACTCCAACTCAGAATGCTTAGGCATGGGCATGTTTTTAAGCAAGGATTTGTTGCAGGTTGCATGTTTAATATTGTGTCTTATAGTGTATTTTCTGCTGATGTGGGAGTAATTAATCTTCATTAATTTGTTTTCTCACTTCCTCATTCATATAAAGATTTAAATGTAATGTTTGTGTTCAAAGTAAGTAATTCATATCCTCTATGATTGCTCTTTACGTCTTACATTTTTTTTCTGACATTGGTCACTTGGTATCTCAAGCTTAAACAACTTAAAATAAATATATAAATACTTTGTTATGACGTATACATGCTGTAATGTGCGGTCATCCTTGCCGTGCTGACTCATGCTTCCTTGGTTTTCAATGGACCTATTGCTTCTCCAGCATACTTGTCATGATGACTCTTCCTAAAACACTGACTCTTGAGATCCATTTAGTATTTGCTGATCCTGGAGGGAGTTCATGAAAAAGCTGATTGGCCACCAGACACTGGGGTTGTTTGTAGTTGTACAACAAGTTCACTGCAGTTTCCACTCGAGTGCGACTGCAGGTGTCAAGGCAACTAGATGTTTTAAGTAGTTGAAAGGGTTCAGTCTTTGATGTTTACATGCATTAAAACCATCTGCAGCGTATATTGAAACAATGTCGGTTCTGAACGTGAGATGGTAACAGCCAACATTTGCTTGACGCTCTTGTGTTAACTGAATTAATTTAACGATATGTTAGAAGAATATTTGTGAGTTTTAAAATGTACAGTTTGTTTCACACAAAAACAAACTCTGAGTCTTTTGGTCTATCAAAGGCTGGTGAGCTTTTGAAAGCAGATGTTGGCTAAAAGTCACTTCCCTGTTTTTCACATCTAAGACCCTCTGATGCAGTTGAATATATTCATTCGAAAAAACACATAAATTAGAATCATAAACGTATTTTGTCTGAAGTGATCATGGCACCTTTCATGAATATTTATTTCAACAATACACTTACAGTATGATGATTTTTAACTACCATGTACAAAACGTACATGCTAGTTCAAAAACAACAATGAAATAGACTGGAGTACTAAAATTACTGTAGTGTATACATAATCCAGAAATCATCATAATCCGGTTGAGCAAAACATAGCATGGTCATGTATATGAATTTTAGTGCATATGCGATTTCAAGACTTCTTTCATATGTATATTGTGGGATTGAAGGCGAATAGAGTGGAAGAGGGTATGCATAGCATTAGTACTGGAAGGCAACACTAACAATGTCTACTTAGCATTTTAACAACAGAAACACAGCCTGTAGCCTGGTTAAGAGCCTTAGCCATCCCAAATCTCAGTGATTATATACATTAACAATGACTAATCATGTTATACAACCTACCACTCTCCACAGCTCTCCAAAGCACAGTGACTGAGCTCACAACCTCTCGTGTGTCTCTGGAGGGCAAATGTTTTGTGCCTCAGAGTTCAGGACGGAGCTCAGAGCCACAGAGCAGCAGGAGGAGGGATTGAATCTCCTCCAGGAAAAATAAATAACGCCCTTGTCTGCAAGTGACCGGTGCTCACTCCCAGACTTTCAAGGCGACTCGAGTTACTGTGGCCCCTGACAGGAGCAGACAGGTTGCGTCTCAGAGAAATACCTTCCCACAGATGACATCATTGTGCGGGAGAGCGAGGCACAGAGCCAGGAAGGACTCCTCCGCCACAAAGGCTCAATACTCAATCAAAACCTAAGATCACGTCGTGATCCTTTACTCCGAACTAGTTTTGCTGCGTGATTTTATCTGTGAGAACAAACTGTCTTCTCTTCAGACGATTTGGCTGATCAGGACCCTGATTAGACCTGGTATGTGTCCATGAAGAGGAGAGCTTCAATCTTCAGTTATTAGTATTCGAGAGAGATGAAAACATGACCTTAATTCCCCAGAGTGGCGATGCTCACACAGTACAGTTCTCTATTTAATACACCCACCCCCTCTCTCCACACACACACACACACACACACACACACACACACACACACACACACACACACACACACACACACACACACACACACACACACACACACACAGTCTTTTAGATAAAGAAATAGTCTGATCTAACGAGGCAGTCTTTGAGATGAGTCTATTGTGTGGGTTGAAATTAGCTCCCACCACCCTTCTTCCATTGGGGGTGGTCTCCCCTGGGCGCTGTGGATGACATTACAGGGATTTGTCCGTGAAGATCTGACTCTATTACGAGTGTAGATAATGCTCTGGTAGACAACCAGAGAGATCAGAGAGAAAAGCGTGTTGCTCACAACTTGTAATCATGTGTATCTCAATTATCTAAAATGGCCTCATGTATTCATCTACTTCATCTTTGCTGATTGTAGAGCAGCACCGAATCATGGAGGTTTATTGAGAGCAGCAATGTGTGAACATTTACGTTTTAAATCTCCTCATTGGACACACAGTGAGCTGTCCAAAATGGATGGATTAAATGGATCAAATAAGTCAAAAATATTTAAACCATAGAAAACATGGTGATACCACAGAAGACAGCACCACCTGCTGGTTGTGTCTGGTCAGTGGTGCGGGGTTGGAGGGTTAGGGGTACTGTGCAGAGAACATGATTAGTTATGGGACGAGACCAAGCACATGCATGACAATCTCATCCAGATGCTGCTCGACACGGTCTCACTCACTGAGTGTGCTATGTGAGCGAATGGGTTTCTGGAGGCATTCAACGTAAAGGGTAAAGATGTTGTGGCTTGTGATGAAAAAGTTCCCACTCCATCAATTGTGAGCAATGGCACCAAGACACCAAATGCTCGAAGCCAAAAGAAAAAGAAGAAAAAGGTGTTTGTGTTCCCGGACACAAAATATTTGCTGTTTTCCAGCGGCCATTCCTAGTTTCACTCTGTTGCTAACACCCCTCTGTGATGTGACGCAATAAGTGGTGTTTTCGCTGTGCAAACATCTCAGTGAGAACGGACTCTGGACCGAGGAGCTGTAAACCTCCCAACTATCACCCGCCCACATGTTGCAACATACCGGTGCTACTGTACACAAACACAAAATGACTCATCCTTGTGTAAGAAAGGCACCGCCCAGGTCCCTGGTGAGCAGTTTGCCGGTATCTGTAGCACCTGACCCCACAGTCACCTCACCACTGCTCCCCTTCTCCTCATGTCCTAATACTGTTTGGAATGAGTTGCCAGGCAACCGTCTCCATAAACACAGCACCTGGCAACTCCGACAGGAAACCAACGCAGCTCTGTGGAAAATTAGATGCCATTACAGTGTGCACGCCCATTTGTCCAGATAACTAGATATCTGTGCTTTCACTGTCAATCTCCAGCTCTTTTGTATATACTGTACAACAGTATCTGTCTTGCAATTGTGTTTATTTTCTTGCAACATGCAGTGATTTTTCCAAACAATCAACGACCTAATCTGTGTTGGTTCATGAACTTCCTCCTCATTACTATAAGCAGCCTTTTGCCAATTAACTCCCCCTCTGATTTGCATTACAGGGGTGGCCAAGAAAGTGCCATTACTGGACCTCCATGATTCTTACTATGTCCCATCAATTTCCTGTTATTGTTGGCAGTTGAGCTGAAGCCCCAGTATTGATCCCTCACCTCGGGAGAAGATAAGGTGGGGAATCGAAATGGATTCCATATCTATTATCTAATGGAATTCCTCCTCCTAGAAAGGGCTATGGATTTTCTGCCATTGAAGCTGTGAAAATGTGTGTCTATGTGTGTGAGTGTCCTCTCTCCAAACGCAGAATGACGCTTTTGTAGGATGGATTAATGCGGTAAGCAGAAAACGGTGGAGAGTGGCACTGAGGCTTTCCAGACTGTTGAAGCATTCAGGGAAATGCACTCTCTATGAATGTGTATTGACCTGCTGCTCTCCAAATGGCCCTCTTAGAGAGGTGCACATACATGGGCTCTCATGTGTGGAGTATTGCATCAAATACTGACACACAAAGTGGTGCTGTGATGAAGGCTTTCTTAAGACTGAGGCTTGTATATCAGGAGGGACACTGCTTTCTCACACAGCAGAGTGTATAAGCTGTAAGCAACGGTTTTATTGATGGTTAATATAAATTTACTAATTCTTTATCGATAAATTCTGAGTAATTATTAAGAGCAACATTTGGGCTGTAAGGTTGGGAAAAATGTCTGGTTTGTCATCCAGCAGATTCATTTGTAGGCATGTTTGTGTCCACCTGATGAATGTAAGTTCAATATTCACTCTCATTTTATCTCTGTTTTGTTCTCCGCCAACTCCTGGGGGAAATATCTGGCTCTTTAGCGGCTAAATGTTCCACTATGTTCACCGGCTAATCGCTAACTGTGTCTGTCTGCCGTGTTGTACAGTGCATGGGTTTATTACTGAAAGCAGGCGCCTGCTGGTGCTCAAAATGACACTCACAAGAGCAGCAAGCGGTTCAGACATCTTACATGTGATTATTCGTTTCAGCCGTTAGTAATGTAAAAATATTGATAACAGCAGGTGTAACAAACGGATTGCAGTATATTTCCAGATTCCCCAGGATGAGCTGGACAGCTTTGCTGGACAGAGGAACATCTGGAATACCCTTCTAAGCCTGCTGCCCCCGCAATGCGGCCCTGGCTAAGAACAATATGGATGAATGGATGGATAAAAAGAGTGATGCCTATCAGAGGTGAAACCATTTCAAAAAGAAAAAGTAACTAACTTAAATTGCAATGATCTGACACGATCGACATGATCACTGTTCACTAACACCCTCCTTTTCTTTGTTTCTGTCTTTTGTCCCTACATCCTGCATCCTACCTTATCAGAGCGTCAGATAAGCTGCACAGATCAACCTCTTCCTTAGTCACACAAAGGCGCAGGCTGACCCTGCACAGACAGCAGATCTGATTGCGTTATTCATTTAATTATTTCAAGAATTCCATCCCCCAAACAGCGAGTAGGAGACGCTGAGCTGGAACCATAATATTTCTGCATCCAATTATGATTTGATTATCTTCCCAACAAAATTGACTCTCAGTGGCAAAGATGTGTGAGAAATAATGAAGAATCAACAACCCATCGCTGTAATAGCTGTGCGTCGAGTAGCTCTGTGGCCTCAGAATACAAACAACTGTATACTGCGAAAGCTTAAATCAGTGTGCTATGCAGCAGAATGCAGGTGAGCCTATGGCATGGCCTGGGATGATAAGTCCCTGTGTAATCAAGCTGTGGCCCAGATATGGTGAATACTGTCATTCTGAGCCAACGCGATAAGACGGTGCCTGCTCCACACCACACAAGAGAGTGTTTTGTGCGTGCAGTCAGGGGAAGGGAATTGAAAACCTGCTTTGATTACTGTAAATGAACAGTAGTTGTACAGCAATCGTCTTGCAGGTTACAGCTGCAGGATAGTTATCGTCATTTACCTCATCCTCGACTGTATTGAATGGACACACACGTGCACAAGCACGCACCCCTGTGCGCCGCAGACTAAAACCCAGAGACAAGAGTCAGTCCTGTAATGGGGAAGGTGATAGCCTTAGTGGGTAAATGAATGTCAGCAGCAATTAGAGGCCCGCATAATAGCATCTAACAGAGAGGCCACAGCGCAGACAGGTCAGGAGTTAACCATGTATCACCAGGATTACATCCACACAGAGCCGACACTTTCAGCCAAGGACGTCTCGAGGGCAGGGAGACAACGGGACAAGCACACGGGCAAGGTCTACGCAAGATGAGACCAGCAGACTTATAGGCGATTAATGTGCGTATGGCTGGGACTAACAATGGGATACTGAAGCTATTACAGCTGGATCATTCCCTCAAGCCCCGAATGGACCTATATAGGTCCTTTTTTAAAATTTTAATTAAACTGTGTAAAACATTACAATAATCATGAACAAATATATTGATGCTACACATAAAATTAAACAAGAGAACCTGGGCTACAATAATTAGTCAGCCATTTCAACACAACTCAAACACCAACTAAAATAATTAATAAAATAAAATAGTTATAATTTTGTCACGAGTCAGCCCACTCTGCATGTTTCCGGAACTAGCAGCCTGTAACTTGGTGCTATCAGAAAAAGACAAAAGCAAGACAATTCCACACATATTCCAGATCTATTCACCAAATCCCTCTGCTGCAAAGCATCACTGAGATATGAACCAAAGAACACAGCAACATAAATCGCTGAGTCAGCAAATTTTTAAAAAAAATTGAGAAAATAGCAAATATAAGAAAAAATTTCCCTCAGTAAATCCCCACTAATACAAGTTTATTGAACATCATAAGTCATATAAAAGTGAAATATAAGGTTTGCTACATGAAAAAATTCAAATGTCACAGATGCGAGAAAATATGCGCAAATGTGCCGAAATGAAAATTTTGGAAACCTCGCCTGAATTCTCTCGGTACTTTACCCAATCTGACTTTGTTCTGCTTCACTTTTTCAAGTGAAAACAGTGCAGAGAGACTGTTCACATATTGTGCTTTGATTTGGGAGAGCTTTAGGGCTTAGTGAAGCATCATTTCAAGGAGATAATCATCCTGAAAGTTTTTTTTTCTATAGGCGGACCTGGAACTTTTATTTTGTCTGTGTTTCAATCTTTATTTACTCTTAGCCAGCAACATATATACTAATATTTACACATCTGACCACAAAAGCTCACAAGGGCATTGCCTTTATTATAACACCAAAAGTATTCAAATAGCCCTTGTGGTTGCAGAGATACACCCTTTTTAGTTTGGGTATGCTATTTCGAGCTAAATCCTAAAAAATGCCTTGGGGCTTAACGGGGCTTATAAGGTTAAGGTATGCAATAGCTTATTGTCCGTCATCTTCAGCTACAGTGGACTAGTTGTTATATTTGAGCCCTTGCCGTATCGATATGACATGCCAACATACAAGGAGTCCAATAACTCATCTTCACTGGGACGTATTCATCAAGTTGTGGAGAAAATAACCTGTTCACACCATCACACTCACCACTGGGGGAGCAAGAATGTGGTCTTCAAAAAGGCTAGCCATTGATTTTAAGGTTCAAATTTGGTTTAAAGGTGGTGCCCCCATGGTTAAGAGTTTAACACATCGACCATGAACCATAATATCACCCGTTTGTGTCTGGCCAGGGACATTTGTTTAGTTCCTCTGTTGAAAGGCTAAAATTGCACAATAATTAAAAAAAAAATAGATCAAATTAAATAAAAAGGTAACTGCTGCGATTAGATATGGGGACATCTTATGGTTAGAATTACAATTAGTAGTTACAATTTACAAGCCAATACATTTAAGATACATCTTTTTAAATATATTATTGATTTCTGAGTATAAAGAAAGTTTAACTACGGTGGATGCCCGTTCTGGGCTTCTGTAGAAACGTGGTGCCCAGCTCCACGAAGAGGACCCACATCAGATGTAGATGTAAACGGCTAAGGTAACACAAACAAGATTCTTAATTTATGGTGATTATACACCAAAGAAAACATAGTTATGAATGTCATATTCCATTTATGCCAATAGAGCCCCCTAAATGCTACACACTATTCATTTCAGTCATTAAGATGGAGGTTTTCTGTGAAACTGAAAGCATGAACATAAAGTAGAGGGAAGAAAATAGAAGGTAGAGAAAAAGAAGGAGAAAGAAATAGTGGAGTAAAATGGTATGTTTCATATTCAGAGGTTTTCCCTTGAGTCCGATGCACTGGGCTAATCTCATCCCATGCTGACACTGTGTCTGCCGACAGAAAAAAGCTTCAGGAATAGTGAGAGAAAAGAGGAAAGGAGGTAGGGAGAGGATGATGGTGTAAAAAAAGGAGGAGGTTGAGGGGTGAAGGCAAAGAGGTAGGAGATGGATGGAGGGACAGAGAAAACTGGGAAGGTTGTTAGAGACCAGTAGCTGATGATTGAGTGGGATGACTGCACGGAGGTAAAACCATTCAGAGGATAAAGGAGGTGTATGAGATGACACGTTAATGCTTTCCATCTCAACAAGTTCCTCCCTAATTCAAACCAGGGAACAGCACCAAAAGCATTAGAGCACAATGTATTATGCAGTCCAGATGATCAGGCAACCTTGAAGGAATATAAACCTTGGGTGCTTTAATTCTCTATTTTCTATTATTCCTCCCAACCAGACGCCTTGTGTGTTTGTCATCGCTGAAGTGTGTAGGAGGCACTGGTTGAAGATGGCTCAAGCTTAATTAGATATAATTATCCTTCTCTCTGTATCTTCAACCTCAGAGCAAGGTACTGTACTCTCCTAACACATCTCACAGCACCCTCTGTTGGCTAGAAGAGACACTTTTTTTAAGTGTTTACATGCAGTCAATGGGCCATATGGAAAGAGGAGAGCTTCCAGTGTTAACACCATTAACTTTAATATATCTGTCCCTTGGTGTCTGAACACACTCTGTACTCTGGCGCCAAGCAGGACAGTTTGTCACCGCTCTGAACTTTTAAAGCTGACTCTGTCTGTGGAGGAGGTTGTGTGCTCCAAGCATTACAAAATGGTCTCAAGCTACAAAAGCCAGCAGCATTTACTGATATGCTGTATCCTCAGAGAACAACCAACCATACGCCAGAAATCTACAAGGCTTTATTAGTGTAAACATGTGATTTGACTGATTTGGGACTTCTAATCTTCTATCTGTCAGATGTCGGTTTATTTATGTCCTATTACTACATCAATGCACTATTTCACAAGACACACCCAAGAAAAAAATGCTATATGTTTCTCATTGAATTGTCTAACTGGGGCAAAAAGGAAGATGATGTCAGTTCTTAAGAGAACTGTGAACTCTAAAAGTCGATCTTTTCTCACATAACTGAGCTCATATGGAAGACAAAAATATACTGAGGAAAAATGCTTGGCACATTCAAGTACTGACTGAAGCTGTAAATGTCTATAAGGGTAGTGTAATGGCTCAAATTGAACTTTCTGACCATGCTTGCAGATCAAACTGCTTGCATCCTATAATAATCGCCTGTGTCCATGGCAACAGTGTTTCATCTGATACCAAGGAGCTCAGGTGAGCACACTGTTCCGACACAGATTACACATACACACTCAAAGTAGCATCTCCCCTGACAACAGAGCACAGTGTGCATGGAGTGAAGGAAATAAACACCAGAAACATCCAGAAAACTGTTACATCAACCCTTTCTGGCAAAGTCCCTCCACCACATCTGGGTTTTTTTTGGCTCATGTCCCTTCTGATGGAATAGGGGGTCAAGCAACATCTTTCCCTCTCTGTTCTTTTTGCTCTTCCTCGTCCTCAGGGAGAAATAAAACATGCAGCAATTAGGATGATAAAGACAAGTGTAGTGCCACTGACATATAATATGCACTTCATGAGCAGAAGTACAACAATTTAAACATCGGTTGATATTTCTGTTGCCACACCTATGCCAGCACAGGTAGGATTACAGAGGATTTTAGGTCACTGTGGACACTCAGAAGATTGATATAGTCTTAGCTAAAAGGTTCTGTGTCATACAGAATACAGAACATTATATTATAATGCTCCCCGTGTCTCTTTGCCAATACGACCTTGCCTGTCAAAGACTCCTAAGTGGCATAATTGCTTGTACAACCTTCAGGAGGTTGTGCATGCTTGTCCCCCATTAGATTCAAGCATTTCAGGACAGCACATGGACAGTGCACATTAAAGGCGGTGTCTATTCCCTTCATCTCCTTCCCACCTTTAATCTCTCTTTCCAATCTCTCCATCCCTATGTCATTTTATGAGAACTGTCACATGTTCTCCTGCTGCTAGTGAAGTCGCAGCCAGCCACAAGTTGATGCCTCAGGGTGTGTAGTAGAAGAGCTGTCATTTACTACCGATTATATCACTAACACAAACCAGACCAAAGAGCTCATTTTTTTCCTGCTGTGTGAAACACTGGAGCAGTTCTGGTCATCAGAGGCAACAATGGAAGTCCACACTGAGATCTGACGGCTCCAAATTAGTTCTCTGATCAACATGTCAGAAGGAGATGTTTGATTCTGGCCTGCATGCAAAAGTCGCAGTTTGACTTGCACACTGTGATCAAATTGTTTGTTTTTTCTTGTGTTGATGCATGAGGCCAGTCTGACATGAAACCGCAAACATCCCATGGAAGAATGTGTTTTTCCTGTTTTTCCCTGTTTTCAACTGTTCACTGCAAATATACTGCATGACGTGGACAGGTGCATGCTCGTGCCCTAAAAACAACTGGGTGTTAATTATTGTAGATTGGCCCACTGATGTGATCTGTTTACCAACACTGTCAGCAGTTCAAGCTGCATCAGTGGCTGTGAAACCCAGCTCGTGCAGCAGGCTTTTACGGTGAGACAACGTAGATAACAACAGATGCCACACTTTCCCGTCGTCATAACTCAGTAAAATCAGAACAACCAGACATGATACACATATTTGTATCTTTGGTGTGACTTCCCCTTTCCGAGGATAAACGTGTAGCAACTAATGTCCATAGAAATACACTTCTTTTAACTCCAGAACTGCAGCCTGGCATACTTTTATTGGTGTCACATTGACAAAAATATAGGCTCACTCACTGAATCCACTATATTTACTGTTGACGTCCCACAAAGTATTATGGGAACTAAAGACCAAAAACTTAAAACATGACATTAGTAAGATAATTATAGGAGTGATTATAGGCGGGGGGATGTTATTAAAGGTTCAAATGGACTGCAGATGATGATGATGATGATCATGATGATGATGAAAAGGAGGAGGAGGAGGAAGCAAATGAAGCTGTATGGCTGTTTTTGCTGTCCATTGTAATTTATTTGTCTGTCACCTAATTTTGATCCTAAAATAATAATAAAAATGTTTGTTTCATGCCGAAATTCTTTGAAATGATCTCAACCTCAAAACATCCTAAGGGACTTAAAGAATTTAAACATTTTGCTGGAGCCTTCAAGTATCATTTTGAGAAGTCTAGGGATTTGGATTAAACTGCATATGAAATACACATAAACAATAATTGAACCTGAGCACACATCACCCAGCATGTTGCTAACTCCAAACATAACCACTGATGCAAAATGCTGATGGAGTAAACATGTACTGAGTGTTTTGGCGGTCTGTCATGGTCACACCATCGCATTACTTACCAGGCAAAGGTGAAGCCAACACAAGGACATGTTGGCTTGCTGGCACAATGGCCGGTCTAATGGCTGCTCTGTTAGCCTGCAGTAATCCAGCCCAGCTCCCCTGCCTCAGCAGCCCTCCATCTGTCATTGGAAAGCTGCAGTGGTCCCCCAGGTGGGAGCGTTGTGTCAGCCTGGCAGGGTCATTACCGCAGGGCCCGGGAGCGCCGCTTGTGCAGCCTGCTCCTCTGCAGTCCCTGCCCAGTTCTAACCCCTGCCAGGTAGCAAGATCTCACACAGACCTAATGTATTCACACTAATTAAACTGTGCCAGGCACCACAAGCACGCAGCTGTTAAAATAGAAAGCCCAACTGTTTGTATCAGAAGATTGCAATGACACATACCTGCCCCTAATACCACCTGGATCACCTGGTTCTGAGGAAAATCACAGAGTGGTGTTGTCTTTTTTACAAATATAATATTCCATACGATTTATTTGCCCTAATTAGACATTAGAGACTGGAGACTAGCTTCTGGAGCTGACAGGAAATGAGGGAAGAGAGATGAGGGATGCAGCAACGGAGCCTGGCTATGATTTAAGGATTTGGCGGCTAGAGTTTAGCGAGCGAGCATACAGGCAAGGTACACAGCTCTGCTGCTGATCGACAGCTTATGGCAGCAATGCGCCCACAAAGGGTTTGAAGAAGATGACTGAAAGCTAACAAACCATGCACAATGCAAAATATTCAAATAATTGCCGATGCAAATGTCCTTTGAGGAGGGAAACAAATCAGGCACATGTCGACCCTTAAGGGTGTAAAGTAAACCATGTGTTTCGGTGAGGAACAGTGAACGTAAAGGGACAGTGTGTACGTTTTAGTGACTTCTGGTTTGTGGCAATAGGTAGGATTTTAGTACAACTTGTAGGTACTCTTATCAATACTCGGTTCTTCTGCATGACTAAAACATTGCTTTTAAAATGATATATACGATTTTAAAAACTAAATATATTCAGAACAGAATTAGAACGTATTCATGATTTAGAAATATTGTTCACATGGCAGCAATAGTTCTTTAAAAAAGTAAAGTTACAAAATAAAGTCATTCATATTTTACTGGAAACAAATGTAAAATGTCAGTAAAATAAATAACATTTCTGAGTGAATTTTTTAAAGTTCACAAAGACTAAAGAACTCAGACAGACAGTACCCAGTGTCCTTTCTAGGCTGCTGTAGAAACATGGCGGCATAAGATGGCAGACTCTGTGGAATCAAATTGATGGAGAAATTAACTTTGACACAACAGGGAAATGGTTTAAGGTCTGAGGAGGATGTGGAAGGAGTGATGATAGTGGTGGTGGTGGATGATGAAGAGTGGGGGGCAGATGAAAAGGAGGACACAGTGCCGTTGCAAACCTGAGCAGTGAGAGCTCAGTCCTTTGATCCAAGCCATGGCTGTGAGACAGCACATCATTTGTAATTGTAAATGGAGTGTTGGCGTGTAATGGTGATGGCCAATTTGTCCTTATATATTTTTATCCTGCAAAAGATGCACTCTCTTGAGTCCAGGCTCCCTGTGCCTTTTCAACATGTTAAGAGACAAAGTTAAGAAGCACCAACCAGCTGCCCCCATACCCGTATTCATAAAAGTACAGAAATAGTAGAAGAGCACGATCGGTGGTGTTTGGCACCCATGGCATTTATAAATGTTGTTTTTCAGGATTCTTTTGGCAAGTCTTTCAATATGTTTCGAGTAGTCCATTGTGTGATGTTTCTCTCTGCTTTTCCAGTCAAGGAAAATGCACTTCAGTTAAATTGATCAATGTGACTATAGCGAGGAGATTGAGAATAGTTGCTGTGTGGTTGCCCGGTTAACAAAGATAGGGAGAGCTGAATGCAGGGATCCAATATGTTAGATTGCTTATTAGTGATCTCCTTCCAGAAGTGTTGAACGGGTGGATAGTGTGCCAGATTGCACACAAGTAATCATCTAAAGTGTTCGGGGAATAAACTGAGCAGGTGTTTGATTGTGAGAGATCCATTTGGGACAGATTTGAGTCCAGAAGTTGGCAGCAGGCGTGATTGATAGATATTTTTCCCATTCTGTCTTTTGGAGAGAAATTGAAGGGTCTGTCTGTGTGGCTGAGTGGTTTTAGCTTGTAATATTCCAAATGTATTCTGCAGTAATGGACGCCTGGAGATTGTGCTGGTTTAATTATTGAGTTTTGATGTTAAAATAAATTGGACTTAAAGGTGGGGAAGTTGCCTTATTTCTGGACCATTTAATATTATTACATTGTAAAAAATATTACATTGCAGTAAACATTTGATTCATTACCTAAGTGTGTTTTTCAGCGTATTATTTGATCTTATATCACTTTCAATTTAAAATTAAACTTTTCTCTTTAACCTGGGAGTGGAAGTGTTCTTGGCTTCATATGCAGTAAGACTGCTTCTGTTGACTTGCCTTTGTACACTGTCCCCGTGATGGTCTTACCGCATATCGTGGCTGACCCACAAGCCCTTGCCTGCCAATTTGCATAAATCACAGTCTAGATCTGACAGTTACTAGGCAGCACAGGCGGGGAGATGCCCAGCCCCCGTGCAGAAACCAGGCCACCAACCCAGAGAATGGGAGGCCTGCCTGCCAGAGTGACAAATGTGTGCACAGCCTACTACAACTGCCTCCTCTTGTGTGAATTGTGTGTATCTGTGTGTGTGTACATACCTCTGTTGGCACATGTGTGCGTACGCCTCTGCATGACATGACAAATAAAGGGTAAACAATGTTCCAGGGCTCAAAATAAAGCTGTGATATTGTAAAATGAACCTTTTTAAGCATATACAGTGATGCTAATATTTGTTTTAGAGCTTCATTGCAGTATCATAGTCATATGAGATAAACAGAGCCTATACATACTGTAGACAGGTGCTATGAATCATAACAAGCAGGTGAATAAAGAGAATCCGTCCCACTAAGCACTCTCAGACATCGTAGTGGCCAAAGGACACGAATGGTCTACCTGCAGAAGTCTTTGACCAGAAAGACTCAACTTCTTTCCCCAAATTTCAAGTGTTCCACATTCTTTTGTGTGGCTTTTTTGCATTGGATAGTGAGGAGTGACAGAGGGTATGACGAGGAGAGACAGAGGGTATGACATGCAACAAAGGCTCCATGTTTGGAATCAAACCTGGTAGTGGTACCAGATGTGTATCTTGGCATGTGCAGTAACCATTTGGCTACCAAGGTGCTCTTCCTCCACCACCCAGATTTCTATAAGCATATTGAAAAATGTGCATAAAAACCGGTGGGCGGAAATGTACTTAACTCTCGGCATTCCAGTTCATTGTGGCCAGGGCTCCAGGCAGGCCAGTCAAACTCTCTAAACACCAAACATGGGAAAACATTCCTTGGCTTTGGACCATAGCTTTGTACACTGGAGCATTGCGTTGTGTCTATACATTGTGATACTATCATCACGATTTCTCTTAATGGGAGTAAAAAAGTCCTAGCCCTAGCAAATTATAAATACAGCCCCAGACAAAAAGTACAGAAAGGTGCAATGACAAAATTGTCCCCAGTCTTCTGGCCATATTGCTGCTGCAGTACGGAAACATGCTGAAAACTGTTCAGAATGACACAGCACTACATAATTATTAGGACTGATTGTGATTACAACATGTTTATAGCTCATAGTTTAATTATAATAGACACAGATGACCCTCATCAGGTCAGTTTAGCTATGTTGATGATACTTATGCTGCTTGATATGAAAATGTCAGGTGGAGCTAAAGGACCACGTTCGCAAGTTTAATGGGTTTCTGAGTGCTTAAGTAGCCGCATTCGGGGACACCCCGGGGCTTGAGATGGGTCTCTCTCGCCTCTCCAATTAGATATGAGCAGAGGCTTACTGTACTGTGAGGCCAATCTAGAATGACAGTCAGAAAATAACATGGCAGGGATTGAGGGGATGAAAGATGGAAGTCAACCGGAGCGTGACAGACCAGTCATTTCCCAGAGTACAGCGCTGACTCTCATGTCTGTCTCTCTCGGTGATTGTAGGGGTAAGAAAATAACACAATAACAATGATTTGCCGCAGTTATTTTAATCACAAAGCCATGGATTATGCGTCTATGGATACATTTTCTAAACTATGCGATGATGTGAGGAATTCCACCAGAAAAGGTCTTAGTGACGAATGGTCACTGTGATTTTTCCATGCAAGTCCTGCAAAGACTCGTGCACTTTCTGCTACATAAGATGCCTGGGGTCTCTGTGCTATGCTGTGATGATAAAGTGTGTCATTGCAGCTGTTTACACATCCCCGACTAAGGGCCACTCTCTCTGCAACACCCAGCCCCTGGCTTACATAATGCTACATATGCGCATGTGGGTAGTATGTGAGGAAGAAAAGGGAGGTGGGTGGGGGAAGGAAACCTACACACAGCTCAAGCTGGGTGCTTGGCTGCATGATGATACAATTAGACATATCCTCCACTTTGATACTGTTGTTTTGGTTGCTGATTAACATGCCAGACATGAACCATGCAAAGGCAAACACAGCTGTTCACCCCAGCTATAAAAGAGGATCTCTTATACTTCGTACAGCTCTCTCAGCATGCGAAGACAAAGTGTATAATCAACCTGAGAGGCACATCATCTGCATGCTTTGGCCCGTTCAATCGATCTAAATGTTGTCTGGACAGAAACATAATCCCCAAAAGATTGTTCATCTCTGTCAAATGATGTCCGCATATCAATCAGGTTTCAGGTGGAAACGCTTAGTTGTGGTCTGCACTTCAAAAGCACTTTTGATGTTTCCGCTCTGTTTTTCCAGGCCACTCATGCATCAGTAGTTTTGTGAAAAACACAGACTCTGAGACAATATTAGAAACGATGCCTGCAGGCGGTTCTTTGAAGCTGAACGCCAGAGCCAGTCGGCCAGTCAGCCCATTGATAGCGTGCTACTCTCCCTACTAGTTTGTATGATGCTGGTCTTCAGCCGAGCTGGAGGGAATACAAAACAGCTTTTTCCTCCAACCTATGTCAGCAGTGATGTTAAATCTTAATATTGTGGTCTTGTCTTCAACGGAGGCCAGTGAAAGTCTCATAGTCATTTGCTCAACAGAGCATATAACATTTGGCATAAAGCAACTCAAGTAGCTCATAATGCACTCATTTCAAGTTAATAAAACCTAAGTCGAGGAGTGTCCTGGCGCTTTGGTCGTTTGAAGTATTAAGTAAATATTCATGATGGCATGGGTTCACGTTCAAGATCAGACTTGTTCTTTTCTCACTGCTTTTCTTCAGTGCACTGAAATACTTAAGAAGACAGATATATCCCAAGAAGCCCGAAGCAATAACACCGTTCAGTGAATAATGTTGCCCTGGTAGTAAACATAAACTCTGCAGTGGCAACACAATCTCTTTTCATTTTATTTGATCACGTTTTATGTGAAGTCTTTGCATCAGATGTCTGAGATTCTGGGTTGAACCTCACTGGGAATAAACATCACCGCTGGGATGCTAATCATAGCTGTTGCTCTTGGAATAGCTGTGCCAGCAGGCATGAAATCATGCATACGTTTCTGCAGCCATTAGGGATTGCCTAGGTGTTCTGTGTTATGCCACTTCTCCAACAAACACAATCGTTCCTCTTGTAATGGATGATAATGAGCCTTGTATTTATATATAAGACGATGCTCTATGGAGACAATTACTGCAGTCTTGTATGAATATGATGCCACACAGTGAGAGAGAGCACATCAGTGTGTGATAGTCATATAGTACAACCTTTATTGCCTACGGTAACTGTATTTACACATGACCTTCAGTAGATATGATTACAGGCTTTCAGACGACTGATGCAAGATGAATTTTAATCACAAAAGCCACAGTCTTTGATTTAGAAATGCATGCTGCTTCTGAGGAAAGATGGCTGATTCTTGAAACCATTTGTTTCGAGTCCTACATTGCACCAGTAAACCGATGATTGAGCATTTCTCTGTTAACTTTCCTGAACTGCTCTCTTCCTGATATCCATATTTCATAAGCACTTCATTCATCCCCTTCTCCTCTATCCCAGCTCTATTTTGCACCATTGCAGTTGACTGCACAACAGGGAGCAGCTTATATTCTGGGTTCCTCTTAATTATTAATGGGCTTCTCAACACGAAGCCTAATCCATCTACACAACTTGAAATACTGACACAGGGAGAAATCACTCTTTCTGAGAGGTATAACCTTGAGATTAGAGCCTGACCCAATGTCACCTGGCTTCACAGTAGCTCTGGAATCATAGTGATTGGCTGGCCGAACAATTTGATAATAAATGTAATATTTATTATATTATTTTCTTTAAGATTCATCCATTTCAGGTTCATCCATTTCACGAAAGCTAATGTGGTAAAATGTAAATTCACAACTTGAATGCTGACAACCAAGGGGAAAACCCATTCATTGCCATTACTTTAATGATGTGTAACTCATGCAGTGTGTTGATTTTAGTTTGGGACTATGAAACAGATTTGTGGGTCTTGATTAAAAGTATTTAATGAACACTGGCGTTCATGAGAGCTGGGCTGGTTTTCAGGACTGTTCAAATATTTGTCATCTCTAAATTGGCCGTAGGTGTGAATGTGAGCGTGAATGGTTGGTTGTCTCTATATGTGCCCTGCGATAGACTGGCGACTGAACCCTGCCTTCGCCTAATGTCAGCTGGGATTGGCTCCAGAGCCCCGCGACCAGTAATAGGGTAAGCGGTTCGGATAATGGAATTGAACTATTTGTCATGGATGCAAATATTAAAACAAGTGTCTACAGCCACGCTCTGTGGGCTATGTGTGCGGCTGTGGGTTAGCACAGCTGTGCTTTCAGCTAAATGCTCACGTTAGCATGCTAACAAGCTCACAAACACAAAGCTAACATTCTGATGTTCAGCAGGTATAATATTTCAAATGTTCATATTTTAAATTCAGCCCGTTATTATTTATTTCACTTTTTTATTTTTTTATTGTGTCTCTTGTGTGCACTTAGCCCCGTTTGCTGCTGTAATCCTGTAAATGTCCCAACTGCGAGACTAATAAAGGAATATCTTATCTTAGCATGTTGACATTTTCTACTTAGCAAGAAACACAAGAAACTGCTGAGGCTGATGGGAATTCATGTATTTGGTCATACAATATTGGACAAAATCAAGTTTTGACCTAGCGATGCTGAGGGGAACATTAACATCTGTACCAAACATGGCAATCCACTGTAGATGTATATTGGGATTTCACTCGAAACCATACATGTTTATCTCATGTTGGCGCTAGAGGAAAAGTCTGGGGATCACCAAAGTCGTTGGAGTACATCAACTGGACACCATGAATGTCTGTGCAAAGTTTCATGGCATTGAGATATTTCCGCCTGGACCAAAGTGGTGGACTGAGCTGATGTTGCCATCCCATGCTGCTAGTGTGGCTAAACATATGAAAAGGAACCTGTTCTAAGCAGCATTCATAAGTGTTGCAATTAAATCAAATACACTTTAATTAGCAACAGTGGAAATATTGCACACACAAAAAACTGAAGAAAGGAATATGTATTAATATTCTGGCATCAATGTTTTTTGCATTAACTGCTGCGATACTGCTGTGATATCTGCTAAAATCATATCGTCCACAACTCGACTGTCACCCACAGCGTTGACTAATGGCTTTAGTAGTCGACTAGTGCTTGTACTTAGACAGTGGAGGACACTGTGTCCTGATGGGGTCTCCAACACAGCCTCTGACAGAGGTAAGGTCAGAGCCTATTGATTTTTAACACTGCTCAATGAGACAGCCGGCTGCTCGGTACAAAAGATACCACTATAGAGCCAGTGTAAAGAAACATGGCCTCAGCTCAGTTACACTGGCTGCTACAACCATTTCATGTAGGTGTACTGTAATGAAAAAGCAATACAGGGGATCTTTATATGATTGGCTTTCCGCCTGGATGCTTTCATCCATTTTATCTCTCAGATCAGCAATCACCTTGAAGAAGAAAAGCAGCAGAAATAAGGGAGCCTTCCATCGCTGCATCATGCGCTACAGTAGAGCAGCCGGGGCTGCGGCCTTTGTGCGCTTGTACAGTAAAGGTGGGAGGGAAAGTGGGGCACACGGTCTTTAATGTGCGGGGTGGAATTATATATCCTTTTAATCATGCTTCCCCACCCAGCAGCAGTTTAGGGTGAGAGTGACGGAGAGCCAACACAAAGCTAATTCCGCCCCTGTCACATCCGATTGTCTCTTACCTCGCAAATGAGCAGCAGTAATGACACTCGCCTGATGGCCCATGCTCATGCACATTTGCTGGGGTAATGTTTGATAGAAATCAATCTGTGATAATATGGTGGATGGCAGCACTGAAGTGATCTTCCTGAGATGGGATTTGTCTCTAGTGCAATGGTTGAGATGCCGGGGATGTCTCTTTTGTTTTCCAAATCAGCTTGCAAACAATGTTCTTACTTATGACCTTTAAATGCACATTAGACATATTTTAGTTTTGCACATTAGACATATTTTAGTTTTTTTTTTCCTTTTCCTTATGTTGTTATGGTGCTTATAGTAAGTATTTTACATGTATTTCAGTGTGAATAAAAACATTAATTATTATTAATGAATGCCTCAAGGTCTAAAAATGCTAGAACTGGAGCACTTAAAAATCTCAAGGCTGTTTAGCAATCAGACTGAACAAATAGTACATTTTAGAAGCATAAAATAGAAACATATATGCCATTATTTTGAGATGTTTAAATGTCACAAACAAACAAAGATTACAATATGGCTTCATTTTAGAAAATGTTTCACCTTGAAAAGGTAAGTCTGAAATTTATAGCAATTTCTCTACAAATAAATGTGTTCTTTTTTTTTTTTTAAAGAAGAAGATCAACACTTATCTAGACATGTCAAGGCTTTCGGACACAAAATGTACCAGTGACGAGATGATCAGTGAAATATGAACAGTGATAATAAAATGTATTACATTTTAATGACTTGGACTTGGTGAGTAAATCCCTAACTTAAACAGTGTACGTCAATTATTCTAACTATGACCAGATATAATGATGATGAGTTGATGAGACGATGAATTTTACTTTTTCTTATTCATTTCATATAGCTTCATGTACTGTATGTGCAGATATGTTGAGAGCCACTAACAACCCCATGAATTATGGATTTTTCCAGCGACAGAACATATTATGGGATCTGAGAGGCAATATGAGCAAATCTCCCTTTTTATTCATGCCAGTCCTGTTTAATGAATCACTGGGAGATTGCTCTCACTGTTGCCATTAATCAGAGCTCCTCTGCTGCTGATTGAAGAGGGTAATATTAACAGGAATGCCAATGAGTGGAGGAATGTGCACGGGCTGAAAAATGGCAGAATAACTCAGCCATATGGACAGCCAAGTACTGTGTGCAGTCCAAACACAACCTTGTCCCATCTTTACAAGGAATTAAGTCCATTACAATTTGGCCAGGTTCTCCGATGATATACAGAGACGAATTCAAACTGCTGTGTGCCCACAAGAGACAATTTGGTTTTAGACTGCTATCGGAAAACAATGCACCACAATCATATTGTTACATTGGAGGCTGCATGTTGCAACGTTAGGTCCCTCACACAAATGTGTTTCATTGATTGAAGAAAACTGAACCAGGCTGGTGCTTGAGGGAGCATTTGTGTTCACAAATTACATTTATACATTTGTCCATTTATGAAGTTAATGTCCCTGTGTGATAAGGATAAGTTAGAAACCATTTGGGTTTGTGGGATGTAATTTCGCTTTTCGCTTTTCATAATCTCTTTCTTCTTTTCATCACTACTGGATTCACATAGATGTTATGTTATAGCCTTTGCAAAAAAACTGTGATTGACATTTGAAGAGTGGGACCAAGAGATTTAGAAGAAAAGTTCGATATTTTGGAAAAGGCCTTTTTATTCTTTCTTTCTGAGAGTTAGATGAGAAAAGTGGCCACTTGCATTTCAATCTGTTATGAAGCTCCAGCCAGCGCCATAAGTATATTAGTGTAGCTTAGTATAAAGACGAAACCAATAAATAGTCTGGCACATAGACTCCCGTAAAAAACACAATTTGCTATCTTTACACTCCAGTTTTTGGAGATATAGTATTTCAATTAGTGATTTTGATCAATTTAAGGCTATAAGCCAGAAAGCTGTTAACTCTGCAAAGACATAAACTGGAAAGACTTCTTTTTTTTTTAAAGCTAGCCTGGCACTGTCAAAAGGTAACAAAATCCATCTACCAGCATCTAAAGCTCATAATAATCATGATACATCTCATTTGCACAAAAGCCAAAGTGTGAAAACGACACATTGGACAGAGCTAGACGAGCTGTTTCCCCTTAATTCCAGTGTTTGTGCAAAGCTAACTAATTGTTGGTGAGAGTGGTGTCAATCTTCTCATCTTACTCTTGGTAAGAAAGTGAACAAGAAGCCAATGATTACCAAAAGACATGTCCAGAATAGAGCAGGGCAACACATGTATCTGTGTGCTATTACGACAGGGGGCCAATTGTGCTGCACTATACAGCATTTGATATAATTCAATTGAATCTGCACGTTGATGGACTATGATGAATCGCTTGGAAAAAGATGTGCATATAACTACATTTTTGCACAAAGCTGATATCCTTTCTCTAAAGCTCAAGGACACATACGTGCACATATGATTCCTCAATGACTGCACACACACACACACACACACACACACACACACACACACACACACACACCTTCCAGTCTGGAGAGTACAGCATGGCTATCACACAAAGCATTCCATCATACTGTCACTCACATCTGCTGCCCTTTCTCATTACCGCACCCTCACAATTCTCCCTCTCTCCTTTACCTCCCCTTCAGCCAAACCACCTATTTCTCTCCTCCTCTACAACCATCCACAAAATTCTCCCCTTTCTTCATGCTATACTACGAGCCTTCCATGCCAACAAAATGAACAGAATTCCTTAGGACACAGATGCGTGTGGAGGCAGGTGGGCTGACACGCTTTTACACCATGTCTGATGTCCTCAGAGCCTCAGACAGCGTGTTCGCAGTCACAGAGTAGTTTTAATACACCTCACATGATTGAAACCGAGAAGTGTTTTTTTTTTCATGGGCACACCGGTTTATGGTGCCAGAATTAGACGGCATGGTACCATTTTTTTCACCTCTCCCTGAACCTGTAAAAAAGGATTGATGGAAAATACCATTGTTGCATTTCAGCGAATATACAGTATATCCATGGGAGTTCTGTCAGTTTGGGCAGATGTAGTTTGCTGCAGTTTCTGCCATTTTTCGCCCCTCCCTCCTCCGCTTCCAGAGAGGGATAAATGACAAAACCATGTCTTGTCTGGTGATGCAAAGAGGATAATTAGGATTCAAGAAACACAGTTTGTCCTCAAAAGCAAATCACTTCCCTGTTGCTCAGGGGCTACCGAGGCACAGATCATTTTATATATCAGCACCTAGCAACTGGCAGATGGAGTGAACTTAGTGCAGGCTGCCAAAGCTGATAGGACACTGCAGGACTGCAAAATGAGCTGTGATGATTCCCCTGCTGAGGCCAACAAGAGAGACATACCTCATTAAGATGCATAGCTTCCTCGAATGCCCAGCCGCACTTTACAGCACCAAGTTGGCCCTTGCGAAAATGTTCACAATGCCATTGAAAACATACAGATTGGAGCCGACGGTTGAAAAAACAAACACGAGCCAGCTTGGTAATTATAAACTTGCAAGTGGTAGAACATCAAATACGAGAGAAATATAAGCTAAATCACTATGTAATATCCAGTTTAGAACCACAATGCTGCACATTAAGGAACTGGTAAATAAGCAAGCACAATATTCTGACATGGAAAACAGCAAGAGCATTACCATTGCTTTGACATCTATTGCAGCCATTGATATCCACATGGACGTGGGAAATCTGTCCATTTCCCCTTATAATGCCACAACTCAACTCTCTGCATGGAGAGAGACAGGTCATTAAAACTGTACCTGTTGGGAGGGCGTAAACATGCGTTGCTCACCATCTATCGTAAACCTGACTGCAAAAACACTTTTGTTGGACAAGCAGCCAGAGAAAACCACTTCCTGCCCTAAAGGAAATCAGAGGTGAATATAGTCCCTTATCTTGTTATGTTTGGCATGCGGGGGTCCCGGGACGCCCTCGGCACGGCCTACTGATGCTGAGACTGCAGCCAGCGCGCAGTGTGCCCGCTAACATACCAGCGTGCATCACACGCACTGCGCCTCAACACAATACATCATCGCCTGACCAATTACCTCTTATCTCCATCCTCAACCCTTTAGCTATCGCCCAGCACTTCACTAACCAATTTATTTATTTTCAGTTTATTTCTTCAGATACTCTCTCAACAAAATGCTGTTTATTTCATTAGCCTGCTACCAAAGGATGTCATCCTCCTTTCCTGTAACAACAGAAACCAAAGGGGAGGTGTAGATATCAGAGAAACAGTAGCAAGGAGACACTAAAAAAAACAGAAGAAGAAGAGAGAGACAAAGACAGAGAGGCAGAGACTCCTGGGACGGACCGACAGGGCTGTGAAGAGAGGAGCTTAATTTCCCAACACCATCTGCTATACCCTGGGTTGAAAGCTCCACTTATGTCAAACCTCCCACAACCAAACAGCAGCAGAACTCTGCAGAGCTGTGGGAGACCCCACTGTCTTTTCCTTGTCGGTCCCCTGCACCGGATTCCTCCTTCACACCTATGCAGCCCACACACTCTCATCCTCCAACAGTGGCACCAACATACACTTTAGCTGAGATAAATGAGTCTGCCTGCTATTATTTGGGTCAGAGAGGGTTTTAAGATTCTGTACCAGAAGAAATAAAGCATAATTACTTAGGCACCAACATGTTAGATGCCCTTGTGCTCTCCAGGAAAATGGATTTTCCTTTAATATATTCACCTTCATGCCAGGTCACTGTCCACTTAATCAATGGGGTCTTGATACAGTGACTCCCGTTTCTATTGTGTTGGGAGTCAAAATTATCTTGATAAACTGTCAGTGTTTAATCTTAGCCGGCTGGCATCGATTGAAGCAAAGTCCACAGGGAATGCTGGGTGTATATATAGGTCTTTCTGGGAAAGAAGGGTCCACAACTCAAAATGTGTCAATGGAAGTGCCTCCAAGCTACTGTTTCTCCCTTCTTTTCCTTGTAATGTGGGCACTGAGGACTCTGGTGGTGAAGTGTCTGGCCTACATTCAAGACTTAGTAGAGGCTTGAAAATATGTCAAATTGCAGGGAAGACAATTATACAGAGCGTAAGTGCAGTCTCAAATAATAATGCTTGAGGAGGGTGTTACCTTTAAGAAAGTGATGGTCAGAAATCATAGCACTTTAATGCATGGCACATCCACAACATGACATCCATAAAAGAACGAGAGACAGTGTGTGTGTGTGTGTGTGTGTGTGTGTGTGTGTGTGTGTGTGTGTGTGTGTGTGTGTGTGTGTGTGTGTGTGTGTGTGTTGGGGGGTTACCCTGAGGACAACCATTCCCTGGCATTTTAATCACTTCTTTTACACGCTCTCTCAGGGTATTTCTATGCAAATTATCTGAAAAGGTCACGATGCAAAGAGGGATATCTATTATGTTCCAAACAGTGTTTATAAACAGAAAATGGTAAACGTCCACACATAATAGCTTATCTGTGCATTAGTCATAAGGGGTTTTGCCTCTAGGACGAATTACTGATTAATATTTTATCAAACAGGTAAATACTTTTAGTAACTGCTTCAGTGTATCCAACTAGTTATGCATCTTCATCAGTAAAGGGAGTCCTCGTGTGGCCATTTGGGTTACTACAGCTACATCTTTAAACCCATTTAAAACATCACTGTAATACTAATACGTTCAGAATACATTTTACTGGTCATGACGGGAATACGGCTACCAATAAGAAAATCAAACCTTAAAATTAAATTAAAAGTTAAGTACAAAATAGAGAAATATCCCAAAGACGTAAAAAGAAATACAAAGAGGCACAAATAACTTACAAGCACTTTATGAACCCAGTAAGGAATTTCTATTTTAAATCCCAGTTAAAATGCCTATAAATAAATGTCTGAGAAGAAGATCAGTTGTTTGGCTACTGTGAGGTAATGTCCCTGCAGGGCCACTAGATGTCACTATCACCCAGATTCAAGTATGTTCAAGTCAAATATGAAACCAGAAACAAAAGTACACAAATATCTTAGAAAGAATGCAACACACTGATGGCAAAGTCCTGTAAGTTGCTTGAGGATGGCAGCCTCCAAACAACTTGAGTCACAGAGTAGTGAAAGCTGTCTGTAATTCAGACGTTTACAGAGACACCCTGAAACCTGCAAACTTGTTTTATAGCTGAGGGCCTTAACCCTTGTGTGGTGTTCATATTTTTGTTATTCAGCCAGTGTTCGTGTGTCTGATGGACCCCCTGCATTTTTTTTTTTTTTTTTAAATTCAACACGATCACACAATTGTATGTTAAAATTCACATTCTCCCGTAGTGTACTCATGCGTACCACATTCTGGCCTCTTTGGCACGTAGGATACACAAACTTGGAAGAGTTGACTGGCCTGTTCTGTGTAGTCAGCACTGGTGGTGGAGCTCAGACTGGTTTTACCGTATCGTTCCCACCTCGGTCAGCTTCCTCTTTAGGAGCTCCTGTTCCAGCTTTTGAGGTAAAATTGTTGCATGTGATGTTGTGTTCACTAAGTCATGTTCAGGACAACTCTCATTCCTTGATTCTTCTGAGGGGCTCCTCCATCAGGTGCCTGTGTCAACGTCTAAGTTCCAACTATATGAGGAAGTGGCATCACAGGCAGCCAGATCTTTATTCAAGGTTGCAACATTGTCGATGTGATTTCATCGACAATGTTGCAACCTTCTTGAATAAAGATCCGACACTCGTCTGCTCTCACGTTCCCGCACATTTTAGCCTCTTCTCTTGTCTTGCTCATACTCCAATGACGCACTTCAATGTCACACGTTTTTGACATTCATATGTATTCACTTGCTGGCTGATGACAGGGTGGTTCTGGTCTTCATATTGGAACTAGTTGAGGTCAGAACATAGAACCTTGAGGTCAGAGCATAGATATCAAAATGTATGTTCAAATGAATAAGCCCAAGGATAGAGATTTTTTTTCCAAAGTTTATTTGATGACAATATACAAGAACATCTTGAGCACGGAGACCCTCCCTGGTTGTCCGGGCTCACTGTGGGGACAGAACAGCAAAATTAATACAGGGAAAATAAAATTTCTCCAACAACAAATCAACTTCCTTGACAATGTGAGTAACACAAAGTTAAAGAGCGCAAACCGAGCCAACAAATGTTACTTATTTATAATGGCAAGGCAAATTGTTTTAACTCCAACATCATAGTTTGAAGCCTTGTTGAACATTATGACTGAAGTTAGAATTCACACATTGGCAGGCTTTTAGTTCAACTGACCCACACTCCACACACTGAAAAACTAAGGTACACATGCTACACCCTGCCTCTAATAACTAGAGATCTGAAGCATTATCAAAGTGCTTGTGTCTGTTTAAATGTAAGGCAGAGTGTGCAAAGCCTAATGGGTATGCTATTCTAGTGGCACAAAGGACTGGGGGAAGAGGGAAAAACCTATTAGCAGGGAGTTTGAAACAACGTAAGAAGAAGGGGGCGGGGGGGCACTGACGGAGAGATGGCAGGGTAGGTACGGTACATCATGCATTGCACAGCTCAGGCCTTTCAGCTTTTGATGTGCAACACAACGGCACACCATGCTTGTTCAGCTTCTATACCTGCACACTGACACTTCACTTCTGCAAAAGAAATCCATGGGAAGCAAAATCAAGAGCAAAAGATGAAAGAAAATAATGTTAACATGTTGAAAATAAAAACATGGAATAGAAAAGATCTCTGAATGGATTTGTCACAGCTGTACTCAACAAGTCAGATAGAACCAAGCCAATTAAAACTATGGTAGCCAGTTTGTGCTGGCGCTATTACAGATGCAGCTGTGTTGTAAAATTCAGAGACCTTTTCTAGGTGACTTTAGGCAAGAGACGTGTAACATAGAGGGCACAAGAGTATGTTGGGTTTTATCGAAACAAAAAGTACACCAGGGGTTTCTACAGACACCATGTTTTAAGTAATTTCCCCTTTTGGCTGTGGGGTCGTTAGCTTTCCAAAACACGGTCTAGAATACCATTAGTTTTCAGGTCAAGCTATTAATTATTAGTATTAAGAGAAGGATAAGCCAGGTAATTATTCACTAGTGGGTCTAATAATTGTATATCTGATGCATCATGTACATCCAGGGGAAAAGCATTAAGGGTTCATCTCTCAGATGGGTAGGTGAGGGTGTAAAGGGAGAATACTGCTGGTATTTATCACTAACGGATTGTCTGCATACTAAAATTGGTCTATTTATGCACCACTGTTACCTTCTACAGATCCCAAAGAAGATTTGACACGATTGGCAAGATGGAAAAGGAAATGTAAACAGCAAAGGTTGTGAAAAAGAAATGGCAGAAAAAGGTAAGAATAGTTGCAATGAAAGTATAAAAAAAGTGCCCTGAAAATAATTATGGCTTTTGCTTCTTTGTTTCCATTAAGAAAGACATTAAATAAAGTATATTTCCTGATGGCATACTATCACAGGAACACTGTCTTGTTAACAAGCCAGGGCGAGCCAATAGGAGACTACACGCGTTTAGTTACTGTTCATTTTTACTGTTCATTTGTAAGAAAGTAAAACAATCACTATACCTTTTTGCCAGCAGCGCCCACACTGGCCTTCTTGGTGCCTCGTACTTTCTTCATTCTGTTCTTGCGTTCCTTGCGCTGTTTCCTTGAGGTCTTCTTTTTCTCATAGAGACCATGCTGAGGAACACAAATTAACAAGTGTTTAATTTCACATGATATTTTAGTAATTATAACCTACTGATGCTAAGGATACCGTCACAATGATCACATTACTGAAGAAAAAACTAAAACTTGTCATCATACATGCATGAAATTTGACCTCTGCATTTAACCAATCCTACATTTTTTGGAGCAGTTGACTGATATAGGTTGAGCTCAGGGACTTGCAGGGGGCCCAGGGATCGCACCACTACCATCTTGGTTAAAAGCCCACCGAGCCACAGCCGCACTCAGTATTGCCAACCCATAAGATTATACTGGTGGCATACATCAGATGTCTGCATTGGCTGATTAGCTTTTAATAAAATAAAAACTCAAATTGTGCACACCAAAAAAGATGACCTGCATTCAAAACGAATAGGCCACACTATCCACCATCGATGTTTGATATTAATTGTGGATAAGCAACATAAGATAAGATTATCCTTCATTAATCCTGCAGTGGGGAAATTGCAGGTATATCATGTATATCTATTCATACCATCAGGAGCTGATCTGCAAACTATTCAACATGATGTACATGAAAAATGCATCTAGTCAGTGGCCGACAGCTCTGAGGGGAGTTAAGAGTCTCTGTATAAAAGAAAAGGCTGTCCGGTAAAACAATATTTGCCATGAAACTGCCTTTGAGGGGCAGAACAATTCAGCTGCTTGTGTAAGAAAAGTTAAAACGGCTATGCCTTCTGCAGTCATACACCAGTGATTAAATCTATCAAATAATTCACACAGACACAAAGGGACAAGACTCACTCTGGCCAGTCTGTGTTTTGGCTCGTTCTTCTTTGCGTAGTCTAGAGAGTCGTACACCATCGCAAAGCCTGTTGTCTTGCCGCCACCAAACTGAGTCCTGAAGCCGAATACGAACACGACATCAGGGGTGGTCTTGTACATCTTGGCGAGTTTCTCCCTGATTTCAGTCTTGGGGACCGTTGCCTTGCCGGGATGCAAGACATCGACGACCTACAGAGAGGACAGGCAGTGAATACATGACCGTGTCACAGAAAACATGTCTCTTGGTGGCATCAACACAATTAACATTGAACACTTACCATTTGCTTCCTTTGAAGCAGCCGGTTCGTCATGAACTTGCGGGTCCTGACTGTCACTGTGTCATTCTGAAGGAGGGAGAAAGGAGAAGATGAAGCACACTAATGGACAATATTTCAACCAAAAGTTAATTTCCAGCCTGAAACTACTGATATTAACACACCAAAAAAAATAAACCAGGCCGAGCATTAAACTGCAGCTTCCCTCACCCGGCATCAAGCAGTACATGCTGGCACGTTATATTCTAGCTTCTCACGTTGACTAACTGGCTAATATAGCTTGCTAACCAGGACACGTATACGTTTCCACGGCCTCAATGCAGCCCGAAATATAAACACAACCAGTTGATATAGCTGAGCAATATTACAGCTGTTTAATTTCCCTGTTCGTGTAACATGAGGGCCCAGCCATGGCTAACAGTGGAGAGTATGCTAACGTTAGTGGCTGGGAGCTCGGACTTCACGTCCCTTTATTGACAACTAATACAAGTCTAAATACTTCGCTGCGTCCTTTGAGCATCCGTGTAGTTTAACGAGACTTCACGGGGAATATACGGTAATGAAAACACGTGGAGGAAAGTATATAAACCACCCCAACGGAGGTAAATAGTGTGTGTAGCGTCCTGACAAGCATACACTGGGTTAGCATTTTGATGGTGTCGCTGAATTTCCTCTCAGCTCGCGTCAAACCTCGTCAATATCGAGACTAAACGACAGCGCGACCTTAAACCATCACGTATAGGGAATGAATTGTGTTTATATGAACGGATGGCCTCGATGATCATCGGATTTTACTTTATATTTTACCACCAGACTCACCATCTTGACGCCGGGCTCGCTCAGGGACGTAGAAAAGGAGGAAGGACCAGCAGGCGACCGGATTAATGCCTGCACGAAATTGAGTGGGCACGTACTTGTTTTGCCTGATGTAAAAACGTAAACATAATCTAAGAACTCGGCGGAGTTGTTTTTTGTTTTTCTCTAAGCAAACGTAATATAGAGTTAGGACATTATATTGTATTTATAATGCATTACAAATAATTAACCCATAGCATTTGCGTATTTAGGCAAAGTCTGATGTTTATTTCCGCCACCAAAATATTACTTTTTATTTCTGCGTTCATGCTGACAGATCAATAGAAAACATGAAATTTGTAAGAACACACACTAGGCCGTTTAGTTAGACACATTGTAAAACTGTAAAAGTGAAAGAATAAACTGACATTTAGCAAATCGTCACCTGCAGTTCCTCTTTAGTCCACTGGACGTCAGTAATGCGCGTCTGAGTATTGAAGTTGATGCCATTCAGCGTTAGCAAGATGTCAATAACGACAGTATTCATTATTAAGGTATCTACGTTGTAGTTGTGAAAAGGTACAACATAATTGTGTCTTGGGCGTGTAACTACTGTCTAGATGCACCTGTGTACAGCCCTAGCACCACTTTTGTTGTTTAGTTAGGCACTGTATGCGTTTATGTCATTGTATATACTTATATACACTTCATATACACTGCATATACATTTTTTGCACTTTCTTTTTTTTTATTTCCTTAAATGAATAGCTCTGCTGTTTTGTTGTATATATTGAGTATTTTTCATACCTGATATTTGTGTGTCTTCTATGTAACTTTGCTTGCTGCTGCCACAAACAAATTTCCCCTTGGGGATGAATAAAGTATACATCTATCTATCCATCCATCCATCTTATAGTGGCCCAGGGCCAGGGTTTGATGTTGGACCGCCACTGACTGCCACCTCCACCCCTGTGAATGTACCCTGTTGCCTTTATGTTTCCATGGAGTACAGTACATTGGCCATAGCAGAATATGCATGGCAGCGTAATAATTTGCACGGACACCCAGAAACTACCAGAAGTGCTGTACTCCATTAACACCAGCTAGCACCGTTTTCCACATCACAGTTTGTGTTCATTTGCTTAAATACATTTTTATTTTGGAATATGCACCATCTGAACACAATATGAGTAAGTAGGGCTTTAAGGTCAAGTTTCAGGTCTGAAAAAAAAACGTTAAACTAAATGTTGGCATAGGGTCGCCCCTATGAGACTACGGTGGTGTAAATGAATTCTCATCAAATTACCAAAACCAGTTTAGACGCAGTGATCCTGGGATGTTTCAAAGAAATATCTAACTCGGATCGTTGTAGACTGTTTGACCCACTGAAGCATTGTTCTAATAAATGTGCTCGTCTTACTCGTCAGTTGTGTAGCATCTTAACAACTTAAATATGCTTTAACTTGCACCTTTCTATACAACGTGAACAGCTTGAACGCTCTTCTTTCTGACGAATACATTGAAAGAACATCACATGTAGTTCCCTACCCTCCATACAGTTAGTTGTCTAAATAAAGTAAAAATAGAAAAAGGAATCGGTGCAATGTGTGTAAAGAGATTTTATTTTTAGTTTGGTAATGAGTACTTGTGATTTGACATTTCAGATGTGGAAAGAGGGCTCCGCTATGTTGCACAGCATGAAACAGTGTTCCTGAGACAACAAATTGAGAGATATTATGGTGAAATTATACAGAAGAGATTCCTAATCCTCATTGACACAGGAAGCATATTGGCCCTTTCTTACTCGCAATAATAAGTGATTCCATCCATGTTTTTGTCACATCAAAAATAGCAAAAGAAACATACCAAACAGATAATTAAAAACACAACATCTGATTTTCTTTGTTACGGAACTTTATTGATCTTGCAGCAACAGAGTCCACTGGCATTGGAGTTTCATTTAAAAGAAAATTACTTAAAATAAGAGCAGAAAGTTACAGTAAGTTTTGTTTCAAATCCCCTTCAACACAATGTTAAGCCCTCATTGTCAAACCAAACTGATTTGAAATGAATCTGCAATTTGAATTATCATGTTATACAAAGTTTTACCGCCAAAAATGTTCAACGCAAATTGGGTTTAAGCGACCCCTGAATGTATTTGTCACCAAACATGGCCAAAATAAATTACAAAGCCAAAAAGAAAACCTTTGATAGACATCATTTCAGCCATTCAGTGGTTCCGCTCACACAGAGAGACAACGGTGTGTTGTGAATTCATTTTGAGTAAAATGGAAACTTCCTGGTGATGTATTTTCCAAGTAAAGAACTATTACTTGGACACAGTACAAATAACAGACATGACTATGATTGTGATGTAACACAAACAAACAAATTCAATATTTTTGGACTAAGTGAGCATATGGCAGTTTTTAAACTATCTGAACTTCAGAATCGCAAAATTAAATTTGTGCTGCTTGGGGAAGGAACCATTATAATAATAAAAATAAAAAACTTACTTGTTTTGCCAAATTGCCAAGAACAATGTTACCTGTTCAATGTTACAGTGAAAAAATAAACATCTGTTGGAAAGTACAAATTGGTGACTAGGAACCTAATTTGGGTTACTGCATTTGATGTAAAGTAAGGCATGGACAGACATGACACGTGGACAGAATAAGGTTTTGTCCGATGGGTTAAGGACACTAGGGACAGATCGGTACCGTATATGATCAAGCCTGGTGAAAACAATGTCTACTGGTTCTTTGACACTTCATCCAAAAGGCTCGACAGTGCTGATACCCAAACAAATACCCTCAATACTAAAAAACTAAAATGCATTTAAATGCATGTAAGACATCTGGATTTTTTTCAAGTTTAAAAAAAATCTTGTTTTTCATCCAAAAAGTGCCATTGTGATATTAACCATTTCCACATTAATCGAAATATTTATCTGGTCTGGATATTCAAAAACACCTGACAGATGTTGCAGAGTAAAAACTAATTTCTTAGAATTATCAAATTGTGAACAGAGAGCTCCTGCCAACAAAACAAAGTTTCAGCAAAGCTGGAGAAAACGTGTGTTGACTTCTCTCAGCAGGAGAGGAATGTGTAAATAACAGTTTGAGCAAGGTCACATTAGTGATGAATCATTTCTGAAAGTCTTTTCAAAATGAAAATCTTGTTTTTAAATTGCAGGTTGATTATAGGAAATACAATAATTTGATTATTACTAAACAATTAAATCACTGTCTAAAACCCCTTTTAAAAAAGTTTTGGAAACTCTGTTCACAGGCTCGTGTTAGTAATGGAAATGGAAGTCTTGGAATGGCATCTTCACCTTATTGCAAAATAAAAACAACAATAGCATCCCTTTGCATACCATCACTGGAAATTAAACAGACCAAACCATCAATTATAGATTGTGGAGTTTTTCAAGTACTTCCAAAAAACAAAAAGACAGAAAAATCCCGGAAAAAAGATGCTTTCAATGTCTTCAAAACAAAACCAAAGACTGTGATGAATATCAAAGCTTTCAACTGATTCTAAGGCCAGTACTAAAAATGACCACTTCCTCTCCCAATTAACTTGAAATCATGTGTTTTATAGTGTGCTCTGTTAAAGATCCGGACTCACAGAAAGCTGGAAGATGAGCACTGCAATCTGTTAATTGGACAAAGTGTCTGGGTACATAATATTCAGGCCGGCTCCCTCATTGTGTGGTTTGTACAGCGACTGGTAACCAGGGAAATGTATACAAATAAACATAGTTTCCAGAGTTGGCCCCACTGCACATGTATGTATGATACACTGAATCCCCATGAGTTACACACATAACATCCAGCAGCGAGACAGAGAGCGAAAGAAGATGGCTGCCATGAGGGCTCACAACATTGGTTTCTACAAGCCAAGCCACTGGCACATGGGATGCCAGGTCATTTGCTTTTGCTGGTGCGGTTCCAGTCGGTTAGATGTCCATTTCAAACTGAGCATCATCACCTTAAAAACAAAACAAAGACAACACGGTGTCAAGGCATGTCTGGAACAGGGCTGTGTTGTTTGATTACCATGGTGGTCGGCCTTTACTTTAGTTTAGTTTGACATAAAGTCAGGACTGAAATCTCTATGTTGATACAATTCTTGGCACCTTTAAGTAAAACAATCGCAGTACATCATCAGGTGTGTGTGTTTGTCACATTCTTGAGAAGAACAGGACTGGGGACTCTACCAACGGAACACTCCCTGTTACATAAGTCGGTCACTCGATCCATGTCGTAACTCTTACCGGTTGTGGGCTTGCCATCATGGTTGTTAATGTGGTTGTTGGCTTCATTCTTCTTGTTCTCTCTCAGGACATTTTGGCTGGTCACTCCAGGGATGACAGGCAGGTGAACTGGGGGAGTCTGGGCAATGGGAGAATTACGCCTGTCCAGGAGGAACTTACGATCATAGATAATCCGCGTTCCTGCAACAACACACACATAGAAGTTTCAGTTACTCATGCTCTGTTCGAGGAAGCATCTATCAAATGTGCTGTGGGTGGAAACGCTGGCCTTAATCCAGAAGGCCCGGATTAAAGCCATCTGGTCTAAAGCGTCGACCTTTCTTCCAAGTAGTCTTTAGTTAAACACCTCCCCTAGTTTCAGTCTTTTCTGAGGCAGATGCACAAATATACCCCCCAAAAAATATAAATACCCCCAAGAAGTAAATGTGAAAGATAAGAACATTGGCCCGCCAGTGTGGCTGCACTTGTTCTAAGTCAGTAACTCCCAATTTTATTTAACTGCATGTTACTTTTCCCACAAGGTACGAAAGGTAAACTCAAACTGTCAAACTGTCAGAGTTTATACACACAAAAGACAAACGGTTCTGACACTAAAAGCAAGATAGCCTTCTTCATGATTTGGATTTGACTGACAAGTTTGCTAATGGGTTTTTCTTTTCTGCCAAACATCCCTCCATCATGTACTGTACATGGTATTTGCTTTCTAAATAATGCCTTGTTGGCATCACAGCACGTTTGCTTATTTATCATTCCCACATTAACCAGATTCACTGACCTCTTTCACAAACAAAAAGAAAAACACAGGTGTAAAAAATAACGCTGGCTCAGTAACAGTAGTTATTGAAATGCAATATAGCAAATCATTTTGGTCAGTAACACCTGTGTTTGACTGGTGAAAATGTCTGCTGTGACCAAAGGCTGTTTAACTCCCGTTTCACTTCACACTCTCCTCTGGTTATGTCCCCCCTTCCCCCTCCTGCAATCGTCCATGAGCCAAGTTTGAAAAACACTGCTTTAGAAAAGACTCATAACAAAATAATAGTGTCAAACAAAATGTGTATTTGAATTGGATCTAAAATGAGTAGTTAGTTAATTATTTTCATAATCAATTATTATTTAACAGTTTGAGCAGTTTTTCCAAGTGAAAATGACACATATTATTTGTCTCTAGCTTCTCTTATGTGAACATTTGCTGGCTTTTCACGGTTTTGTAGGATTGTAAACTTAATATACTTTGAGGTTTGGACTGTTTTTTGGACAAAACAAGACAATGGAAGAAGTTACATTGAACTATAATGGACATCTTTTTACATGTTTTAAGCATACTATACAAAACCCATTGACAGAAATACTCTATAACATTGTTATACAGTGTCTGTGGTGCTATAAAGCATTTCAGCAGCACAGTGTTGACATATCACATGCTCATGATATATGTGGACGGTATCCCTGATTGATTGAATCATACGTGGAATATGACGAGGCTGACATATACATCATTTGCTTTAAGCTGTTGGTTATCACGCTCCTGTTTGCCATGGGTGTCAAACACCACATGTCCTCCTTATTCTTTAGTAAGTAGAAATGATAAAGTTGTGTTTGCTCTTTCGGAAAACCTGACAAGGTGCCCAAACATGTCATCTGGTATATAAGCATAACAAAGCTTTGAGTTGGTGAGGCAACGCCCTCTCTGATTATCAGGCATTAGTAAACCCTGTGTTAATATTTAATATAATATATCGCGTTAATAAACCCTATTGGTATTGATAAACGCAAAACTGCGAGCTGTTAAGCGGTTACACAAGCGTTAATGATCACTTTAGTTGCTTAGACTGATTATAGTATAGTAGATTATAATGTGTATTTGAGTTGGATCTGAAATGATTAGTCAGTTAATTTATTAACAGAAAATATATGGGAAAATATATGGGCAAATATGTTATTTAAATAATTAACAGTTTGAGCAGTTTTTCCAAGTGAAAATGCCACATTCTTTGGCTCCAGCTTCTTGTAAGTGAACATTTACTGGCTTTTCACAGGTTTGTAGGATTGTAAACGTAATATACTTTAGACTTTTGTTTGGACAAAACAAGACGCTGGAAGAAGTTACATTGAACTATAATGGACATTTTTTACTCATACTATACAAAACCCATTGACAGAAATACACATTTCCATACAGTGCCTGTGGAGCTATAAAGCATTTCAGCAGCACAGTGTTGACATATCACATGCTCATGATATTTGTGGACGTATCGCTACTTGATTTAAAGCACGTCCTTATCTACACTGCAGTGAATCATACGTGGAATATGACGAAGCTGACATATACTGTACATCACTCCTTCTTAACTGCATGATGCATTTTATACAGAATCTCTGCGCTGCAGACCAGCCAATCAGACAGCCGCGAGATGAGCACATGGGCGGGTCTTCACTTTGTTTTTGTTTTGATCATGATGACAAGGCAGCCTATAGGCCACAGTGACATAACAGAGTACAAACGCCACTTCATGACAATGCTCCTCCGATCTGCTTGTAAATAAAAGATACCGCATCGTCCTACCTCCGGGAGTGGTAGAGAATAAAGTGCCTCCAGGGGTGGTGCAATAGTCATGAGGTAGCTGCGTTGTGTCGTTGATCAACACCGTCCTGGTCGGGATAGCCCTGCACTCGCTAAACTGACGACTGGTCGACATTTTCAGCGCCGATACGGTGACAAATCCAGCAGCTAAACAGACAATTTGCGGACGGTGGAAACCCGGGCCGTTTCCCACTCTCTGGTCTCCCTAAAAGCGTTCCTGTCTTGTCCTGTCGTCCCAGCCGTCAGCACCTCCCTCAGCAAAGGCAGGAAGCACGACGAGCAGCGGGCGGATGTGAAGTCAGCTGTGAGGAGCATCAGCAGCCTACTTTGTATTCAGTGGGAAACACATGTCACATTTTTTTGTTTTTGTTTAGAATAAATGATGCATGCGTGTCTATGACCCGTCGGATTCAGAGTCCTCCCTACCTAAAAATATTCTGTTCATAAAACTTTCACAACATAAATAACTTGCCTCATCTTGAACCTGCATATTCTTCTCATCCTTTGTTTCACTCAAAAGTGTTTGCTCGCTCAAGTTCTGCAACGTTGTCGAACAAAAAGACTTAAAACAAGCAGACAACTTAGGCCCAACATTAGATCGCAACATTAGATTCAAGATTCAAGATATCTTTATTGTCATATGCACAGATAACAGACAGTTGTGATGATATATGTGGACGGTATCCCTGCTTGATTTATAGCATGTCCTTATCTGAAAGGGCCTTCTCTACACTGCATGAATCATACTTGGAATATGACTGATACATTATTTGCTTTAAGCTGTCGGTTATCACGCTCCTGTTTGCCATGGGTGGAATAAATAGCGGTGGAATAAATACTAAGTTATGTATCCTGGGTTACTTTCAGAACATATGAGGTACTTTTTGGACAACCTTCCATCTTTTCATCCTACTTTCTAGCCTACTTCTACTCCACAACATTTCTATTTTTATTTCACTACAATTATTGGAAATCTTCTCTCACAATGTTGGTTTGTCTGGTGTCCAGTCTTATTGTGAAGTCCCTGTCTTGTGTGTCCTCTGTGTTCCTGCATGTCCTCCCTTGTGATTGTCTGTGATTGTCTGTCTGCCCTGTTCCCTGTGCATTCCTTTCACCTGTGCTGCCCTCAGTGTTTCCACCTGTTCCTCGTTACCCTCCTCTTGTATTTAAACCCTGTTTGTCTTCTGCCCCCCTCGTAAACGGTCTCATCGTGAGTAGTCTTGTCCTTTGGAGTCCTGGGTTTGTTTTTGTACTTTCCACGTCCCGTTTTTGAAGCCTATCCTAAGTTTTGTTTATTAAATAAATTTACTATGAAACCGTTGCTCTGGCATTTGGGTCCTCTCCTTCCCCCCTCCGTGACATCTTCAGTTAGTTAGTTACTTACTAACATATGATATACAAGTAGCCTACATCTTAGCCAATTAATCAATTAGCCAAATAGACAGATAATGCACTGGCTAATTTCATATTGTTTGTGTGTTGCAAAAGATGCCAAACATTGCATGGTTCCAGCCTCTCAAATATGAGCATTTCCTTTTTTTGGTATCATCATTTTTGAAAAATTAAATATATTTTAAATAATCTTTTGAGGTTTAGACTGTTGGTTGGACAGAACAATTACTGTGAAGGTGTCACTTTGGGCTCAAGGTAATTGTGATTCTATATCTCACTATCTACATTAATTGTTCAAATCAAACCATCAGTCCAATAATGGAAACAATGATTAGCAGATTTGCCCATAATATAAACAAGTATTAGTTGCAGTCCTATACAGCATAATTAAAAATAATCTCCCTCAACAATAGTAAAATATTGCTTTTAAATGAATCTATACTCATTTAAAAGCAATATTTTACTATTGTTGAGGGGGATCATCTTCGGTGGGTTTTTTTTGGCAATGAGTTATTTACTTTTAATATACGAGTTCATTTTCCTGATTACATGCATATACTGTGATTACATGCATATACTGTCAATGCATGTTCGAGGCTGCATTCAAGTGCATCTCGTAATATGTCCACAGATAGAGGCAGAAAATAAGATGACTATATTAACAGTCAAATTATGAACTACTGAACACACACACACACACACACACACACACACACACACACACACACACACACACACACACACACACACACACACATTTAAGAAGATGGAAAGTGTCATTTTACAACAAGCATACATTTCATAGTATATTTAGATAATTTCTTATCCAAACGGAAACTACTTGAAAATAGTTTAAATCTAGTCTAAACTTAAATTCGATCAAGATTGCGTTCGGCACATTTCTCTGAACTTTCCATATTATATTTGCAAAGAATTTTGTCATTTGTGTAGAAAGACTAGCGGGATGCTTTACTTCCCGGTTTTCGTCAGCCCACTATTTCTCCCGACATGCACTTAGACTTTTCTGTACCCTATTATTATAAGTGTCTCTGATGGAGATGCACAACCTATAACTCAGTCATGTGAGATCACAACCTACGCAGCTGGTTTTAATTAAATAACTAAAAGCAAAAAACAAATTCTATTGACTCAGGGCATACATGTTTTAAATATTCAAGGTTTCAGAGTTTAGATATATTTTAACCCTCTGAACCCCCAAACCGGCCGGCGGGATTCAAAAGTCTTATTTAAACAATCGCTAAGACTACAGAGTTCATCATAATCTGTAAAATACAATATTTGGGTCAGATTTACATAATTTCCGACAGTCGTTGAACATATCATGTGGGGAAAACGCAGCCAAAACAAAGCCTAAATACAGCTTTCTTTTTCTTGAAAGTCGTTGGCTCTTCTTCTTCTGTCTCCTCATTGGGTCTTTTCACCTTTCCAAAGAAGCTCTCGAAAGAAGTTTTTTTTTCAAGTGTGTCAAGAGGCACACATTTCAAAATAAGACATCTTTCAGACCTTGATAATTATTCAAACATTTGTTTAATTCATTCTTTCTGTGCGGCCTGGTAACACATCGTGGCTGGGGCTGATTAAATGTCTTTGGTGCCTAAAAATAATCTTTATTTATTTAATACTTTTATAACCACGATAACAGATGACATCATGTGTCATAGTACAACTACACTGACATCGCTGTTCATCCATAGGTTTTGCCTTTCGTCTGTAAGTGCGATAATTCCGATAGCTCCCTGAAGGCATCTTATGCAAAGAGCGCATGCGCCGTGCCCTCTCTTTCAACGCTACCTACTATTACCGAGCGCAGACGTCTCATTCCGCCGCCATCCTCCATCCCAGAGCCAGCTAACCTGCACTCAAACATGAGCTTCACCGTGGAAGAGAGGGGAAACCTCCACTCCCTGAGCTACCGCTTATTCTTCAGTAAGTACACATGATAAAGTTGTGTCATTGTTTGCTACTTTGAGGTATTTTTCACAAACCCCACGGGCTAGCTGCAAACTCCCACGTGTCACTCATTCATTATTGTTGCTGTTATTTGTGTCATCCTGCCAGCGATAGTTTTGACATATGTTCGTACGCAAATCTCCACTTGTTTTAATAATCGTCAATGCTCGTTTTGAGCCCTTTTAAGTTGCGCTTACCATTTTAAAATAGTGAGATAGTAAGATAGTAGGTTTCTGACAACGTCACTGTAAATCTAGGTACTCGTCGAGTTTGCTCTACCATTCTTGTCCTGGACTTTGGAGAAGGAAGTTTGCTCTTTCGGAAAATCTGACAAGGTGCTCAAACACGTCATCTGGTATAAAAGCATAAAACGAAATTTGAGTTGGTGACACAACGCCCTCTCTGATTATCAGGCGTTAATAAACCCCGCGTTAATATGTAATATAATATATCGCGCTAATACACCCCATTGGTATTGATAAACGCAAGACTGCGAGCTCTTAAGCGGTTACACGAACCTTAATGATGACTTTAGTTGTTTAGACAGTTTAGCCCTGTTTACCATTTTCATCATTTCTTGTAGCTCCCCTCGTAGTTTGTAGCCATAATTTAATTCAAGCCTCGTCTGTACTACTAGGTGCACTGCCCTAGATGTGTCATGTAACCATGCATTGAGAGAGGTCATGCTATAAAGACTAAAATGCATTACCTGTAATCCGTGTTTTATTTATTTAGCAACTCAATGGCACACCTTCAGATATAATTGAAAGTATGCACCAATGAAAACCTGTGCACTCCTTTGGCAAATCCACCATGCACAATGATCCGATCTGCTCTGCTCTAGCACACTGGGTTGTTGATAAGCGACCGATAAGAGCCGTCTGTATCTGTCTGCCATGTTCATACAGTGTTTTCATCTGTTTTACAGAGAATGCTGATGGAAAGTATGTTTCACCGTTCCATGACATACCAATGTACGCTGATGAGAGTCAGGTACGGTAGCATCTGTCACCTTTACCCCAGTAAAAATAAATAACTAAATATATATATTTATAGATGTATTTTGTGTACCCTTTAAATATACCCACTGTTTAGCATGTGACTTAAAAAATGCTGCCATTAATATGTAGTTTTTAAAAAACTAAAACTGTTGCAGACACTGAACTGTTAATCAGAAGTAAGGTCATAGTCTATTTGTAAAGGCAATGACCTTTACTCTACAGTGCTATGCCAATACTTATTGTGATTGCAGTGAATTAAGTATTATCTTATCTTTATGAAACAATTATCCTCTTAATGTTTGGACCTAAGCAATTTAAGTAAAAGCCAGAATGTTGCACATTATACAAGCATGTGTTGTGTCATCTTCAGTTGTGTCCGGTACCATTTCAGAGCAATTAGAGATTGTTATGACAGATTATTGTCTCTTACAGAACATCTTCCACGTGGTTGTCGAAGTACCAAGGTGGACAAATGCAAAAATGGAGGTATGAGTTTCAGATAATCTGCCACCATCAACTTTTAGATCAGATCAGATTTGAATAGCTTTGACTTTAGTTTGATCACAATGTCTTGAACAGTTTATCAACCGTTTTTAAATGTTTTCATTAACTAAAAGGGTAATCCGTCATCTGAAAGTTCAACAAGATTAAAAATTGTGATTAACAGTGAATAATTGTGATGAAATAATACTTCTTCTTTTTTTAGCACAAATCAGTTCTTTAAAATTAACAGCAATACATTTTTATTTTCAGATCGCTACAAAAGACCCTTTGAACCCAGTAAAGCAAGATGTGAAGAAGGGAAAGGTGCGATATGTTGCCAATGTTTTCCCACACAAGGGCTACATATGGAACTATGGAGCCATTCCTCAGGTTAGTTTTGAGTTTTTCCAATTTGAATGTGTCCTCCCTAAAAACTGTGATGGCTTTAGGTCGTTCTTGAAGCGTTTAAGATGTACAACAGCAAATGTAATATGTATAAATGTAATTGTACTTGATTCTGTTGGCATTCTTTGTTCTGGGGCGCTTCAGACATGGGAAGATCCCGCCCACAAAGATGAGCACACCGGCTTCTGCGGTGACAACGACCCTATTGATGTCTGCGAGATCGGCACTAAGGTATGTCCTCGTTCATTAAGTAAGTGTGATTATCGACTTCATTGTTTGCTGTGTACATTCATTTTATTGGAAAAAAGTTAATACTGCTGATGTCAACAGAAAATTAACTGCAAAGTCAAACGTCCTCTCTAGGTGTGTTCCCGTGGGGAGGTAATCAAAGTAAAGGTGCTCGGCATCCTGGCCATGGTCGATGAGGGCGAGACTGATTGGAAAGTGATTGTAATCAACGTAGAGGACCCTGAAGCCAACGACATCAACAGTAAGAACCCTAATTATTTCCCTTTTAAAGTTTCTTGGCAGTCCTTCATCAGTCCGACTGAACCTATTATGTTGTCCTCATGAACGTTCAGATATCAGCGATGTGCGGCGCCTGAAACCTGGTTACCTGGAGTCCACGGTCGACTGGTTCAAGATGTACAAAGTACCAGATGGGAAGCCAGAGAACGAGTTTGCTTTCAACGGGGAGTTCAAAGACAAGGTCTGCACCCTAGCACTTCTTATTTAACCTTCCTTTTTACAGTGTCAAATAGTTTTGGATTCATCTTGAGCACTTTGCCAGAAATGCTTTGCTGCCTTTTCAAACCATTATCTCTGCTGTGATCAAACATACTTTAAATGAACAGTGCATGCCCTTTTCAAACATGTGGAAACTTCACTTGAACTACTTTAAATAAATTATTAACAGACTGTTCTTGCATGAACGTTATAAAAAACAACGTACTTTCAACTAAGCACTGTTTTTGTTTTTGTTTTAGGACTTTGCCATTGGAATAATCAAGAGCACTCACAAATTCTGGAAAGATCTCATTTCCCAGAAGACCAACGCTGGTGAACTGAACTGGTGAACACTGTTCTTACTACTTTGACCACGGCTAAAATTACAGCTGCTTTTTAAGACACATGTTAACTGAAAGGTATTCAATTATAGCTTCTAAACTATGAATGAATGTGTCTTATCATGCAATGCAGCAAAAACACATGTGTCTCGCCCAGTGACAGCCCTAACCACTGTTCAGTGGATGAGGCTAAAGCTATTGTTGGTGCAGTAAGTACGATTTTAGTTCTTCCTTTTTTTTCTTCTTCTTCAAAATGACAACACCTGTCAATACCAGGTCTTATTCCTCAATCATAACTGATGTTTCACTCTATTTTTAGACGAGCCCTTCTGGAAAAGAAGAACCCATCCCCTCCTCAGGTAGCTTTAAAAAAAAAATTATATATATATATTCCTGTCAATATCATAATTGTATTTCTGCTGAACATGAGTGAACTGATGTGAGATTGATGCTTTCATTTGCAGTGGATAAATGGTTCTACTATGAGAGGAAGTAAACCAGCAGCGGTCTTACCGATGGGAACCAATGGGATGACTGGATGGGATCTGGATGGTTGGGTGTGGGTTGGCTGTTTCCCTGTAGATGGAGAGATACTGGTTAGATTCTGTGGAGAGAAAAAAAGTAAAAAAATACTTGTCTTGACCAATTCTTTTGTTCTTATTTAACAAAGATCTCTTTTGAGATGTGCTGTCATAAACAAATTACAAGTCCTACTCTTGTAGATACTTGTGCCATCAAGTACAATACCCTGAACTGCTTAAATAAAGCTTATCCGGTTAAATTATCATCAAAGTGTGATTTCTTTTTTGGCAAAACACTTTCTGCAACATAATTTCTTCTAAACTAGGAGACAAGCACTAGTTTCTCTGTTGCTGTTATTACCACAAGTTTAATGAGCTGAGCTGATAGTGAGATAATGTTTAGTAAATAAAGTTGAACTTTGATTTCTCTTTTTGTTATAAGGCTGCCACCTAGTGTTCAGGACCTACATTACTTATATTTGTTCTGCATTTATTTACGGTATACTTAATGTTTTCTCACATTACTCTTTATGATGTAAGTATGTTACAGTAAGTAATTCCTCCGTCTTAATTTGTTTGTGATAAACCTTTACTATCAGGCTCATGCTCTTCCTTTTATTTACATGAACCAATTAGGTATAGTAGCTAAATGAATTCCAGATTTGTATTAGTAGTATTCTGTGCTTGTGAATCCAATCTACTCAACAGGATCACAACATTTACAAAGAAATTAATCTTTGGGTCCTCACAATCAAAATACATCTTTGACAGAACTTTAAATTGTGCTTGAGTACTTCATTTTTTACTTGTGACCAAAACATTGTAGATACAATTACGTATACTATATTCCCACAATTATTAGCAGTAAAATTCCTATTGTAAATGACATTAGTGCGAGTCTATGTTTTTTTTTTTAAAGAAAAGCCTCCTCCCGCCCTCTTAATGTACCGTCATAGTGACGTACTTCCGGCTGGCTGTCAAACCCGTAGGCTACATGACAGTCGACGGGACAGGTTGGACCAAAAAACTGACGGGCATTTAATAAATTCGACAGACGAAGGTAATACCCCCCAATGCATATATCAAGTTCACGTTGTTTCAGTCTCCACATTTTGTGTTCAGTGTAGTTTTGCGCGTGTTGAGCCACTTTCCTGACATGATACAGCTCTAGTTTGGCGAGTCATTCCAGATCTCTTCGCGCGCATGTTGTTTACTAAATGTTTGATTGTTTACTGTAGGATCGCTGGTGTCGTTGCGAATAGCCTCGGTACTGTGGCAGTAATGTGGCAGTAATCGTGAAATCGCGGAAACAAACATGTACGAGGAACACAGTCATGACTTGTGTGGCCTGTTTTATATTGTAATACGTGTTTATTGGTTTTGGTATATAATCTGAGATTTGCATGAAAAGCTGTTCAGTTTCTGACATGAATACCAACATTATAGAGGGTTCACTTAAGTACTGTTGAGTTACAGTATTTCTACCTTGGATTCAAGTGTCCTACTTTATAAATAGAGTTTTGGTGTTTACAACTGAAACACTGTATGATAAGTAATCAACAGTTTGGTATTTTCCCAAAGCTTTGGTCACTGAAGGAATCACTATTCATTGCAACAAGCACATCAAGTCTCATATAGAGTGACAGGTGTGTGTGAGAGAGAGTGAGAGGGTGAGAGAGGGAAGCAGGGGGTGAATGCCGAGATCAAGTGTCCTTGCCACAACCCGTCATAAAAATAGTCAAAGGAAGATCAGTGTAACTTGGTGAGGCAGTTCTCAGAAACAAACTGCCATCTAAAAAAATATTCTGAAACCTGTTTGTTTTTTTGTTCGCCCTCTTTTCCTTTTATGCTTTAAAGCTTGTGTGATTACGCAGAGCTTATACATACCAGCAGAGTAATCCAGGACCGGGAATAATGATTAACAATGAGCTCCAGTGCTATATCCTGTCCTTTTGCAACACTTCATTAAATGCTATATTTATTGTATATCTTGAAGTGCTGTGTTGTTTCATGGGACTTGTTCTTATCTTCTCATGGAGACTCGGTTCAGGTCTGACTGTAACGTAATTACTGTCCTGGGCTGTGTTCTTCTTTAATGTGCTACAATAAATACATTCAGTTATATGATCTGTATTACAGGGAATCCAGAGAAATGTCTTTTATTTTTGACTGGATCTACAAGAGCTTCAGCAGTGTCTTGCAACTATTAGGTAAAGTACTGCACATACTGTACATGTCAATAATATAGTCCAGCCTTAAGTACAATAACTTTGTTGTCATGTAAATACATTGATAGAGCCAAACTAAAATGGCTGGAGCTCATGAACCACACTGAATGTATGCATGGATATAAGGTCTCTCCAGAAAGCAAACTTCTCAACGTTTCTTGTGAACGTGTCAGAAAAGATTGTTTGTTTGTCATTTTCAAATAACTGTCTGTCCCTTTGCCAGTAGAGCTCACGGAAAATATGGGGCTACAAACAACATAAATCTCACAATGTATGACGAATATACAGGTTGTTTCAAGTTCAAGGATATTACTCCAAAATAAACCCAAACCTGAGTCATTAGTGTTTTCATATTACATGTGCAGAGTTTCTATTTATTTTTGCTATCATCTATTTATAAAAATAGATCCCAGTCAATTTGCATAAATGTAGAAAAAAAACTAACTAAAAAACTAACTAAAAAAGTTGACAGTGATCTTATTGTAAATTAATATGGTTTGTTTTCTGTTTACCCTCAGGGTTGTACAAGAAGAGTGGCAAGCTTGTGTTCCTTGGGCTAGACAATGCTGGAAAAACTACACTCCTGCACATGCTCAGAGACGACCGGCTTGGACAACACGTGCCAACACTACATCCAAGTACATTCAGCGAGTTGACAGCATGTCGTCTGTTCCGTGGTCAGTTTGGTTTCATCTCTTATCTAAAGTCAGTGCTTCCCTTCTGTCCTCAGCATCTGAGGAGCTGACCATAGCTGGGATGACCTTTACAACATTTGACCTTGGAGGTCATACGCAAGGTAGGAATAAGAAAGATGCAGTTTGATGCACTGCCAGCTGTGTGTACATACGTGCTGAAATTGTGTTGCTCTCACAGCACGAAGGATCTGGAAGAACTACCTCCCGGCCATAAACGGTATCGTCTACATGGTGGATTGTGCAGACCATGAGCGACTAGCAGAGGCTAAAGTTGAACTGGATGTAAGTTAATCATATCTGTTCCTGCTGTATGCGACACTCAATGGAGTTCTCTTTGGTGTATACTTGAACCCTTTCTGTCTGCAGGCCCTGTTGACGGATGAAACCATCTCCAACGTCCCGGTTCTCATCCTGGGGAATAAGATCGACCGCCCAGAGGCCATCAGTGAGGATGGGCTCAGAGGAACGTTTGGCCTTCATGGACACACATCTGGAAAGGTACTCAACACACAAGGGATTCAATGGTGTGAATGCAATCTCTACATTGGGAAGCAGGGGAAACACTCAAACAGAATATGTTCTATAGTTACTCTTTACTCTGCTTTATGTTTGTGTCCATGCTGCCTAATTGTTCAAGGACATTTCCACTGAATAATAAGTGTGCTTCACAATTCTTGCAAGGCCACATACCTCCCTTTCAGCACAAAAGAAAATAATTTTTCAGGGGATCGGGTTCAAGATATTGATCGTAAATGTTTACTGTCCATGGTGAAGTGGGTTGAAATGCTTGTGTTGGGAATTAATATCTGTGGGTTTGGATGTGTCCTTTCTTTTCTTCTTAGGGCAAAGTGTCACTGAAGGAGCAGAATTTGAGGCCAATGGAGGTTTACATGTGTAGTGTGCTGAAGAGACAAGGATACGGAGACGGTTTCCGCTGGCTATCCCAGTATATTGACTGATTCATGTTCTTGTAACCACCTCATTTACCATGCTACCTGCACACAGAAAGACATGTTCCACAAACAACTACCTGCCATAGAGATATTTTGTTAACTTTACCATAATTAGGACTTGTGTTACGAGTGTTTTGTGTTAATATACCTTGTATTCTTCACGAGTTCAAAGAACACTATCATATCAATCATACCACAACGAGTCAAAGATTACGTTGTGGATCATCTGTCTGTATTGTTCAGATTGAGTGTGGAGAATAATCTTCATGGTGTGGTTTCAACCTTTACTTAAAGCCTGTGGCGAATTCTTTCTGCCATATAGAACATGTCATCGCTGTGAACCAGTTTCTGACCCGGGTGTATTTTTAGCTGCTCGTGTAGACTTACAGTGAAGGTCAATTTGGTTAACATTTTGTGTTTGAGTACAATCTCTTCCTTGATTGAGAGTATTAGAATTATATATTCATTTACCCTACTTCTTTCAAACTAATGGGAATCTTGAAAACCATAAGATTTTTCATCTAAGAACACATTTGTTTTTCTGAGAAGTGCTGCAGAGTTAGTGCCATATTTGTTCATAAGAAAAGTGTTAATACAGTAGACTGCTACCTCCAAGGATACTGGCAGGTCTACTGATTTCATGTTTTTTTTCTAATCGTTGAAGGTTTACAACTGCAGGCCAATTATATGAATGTGACCACAAGTGCATTAACTGGCATTTTGCTGTGATGAGCTTTATTTGATAGCACAGGACAGCGTCTAATAACTGCGTCAAGCACAGCCAGGTGATGTGACAAAGTTGGATGCCAAACTACCGGTTTTCATGATAGTTTATTGCTGTGAAACAACTCGAGTACTTTGTGATTAGTGGCTGCTCAAAACATGCAGTGATATGAGAGTACTTGGTTGGTGCTTAAAAAAAGAAGAAAAAAGGCACACAAAAATATGCATGACATTACCTCTTAGTGCAATATTATACATTCTTTTGTATACAAGCTCTTATTTATATTTTGCAATAAAAACGTGTTCTGCCTTATGTTACATCAGGCCGTGAGCGCTGAAGTAATGTATTGGTTACAAAAGGCAGGTAATAGTTATTAAATGTGTGAAGTTTGAGTCCAATAAATATTTTTGACAATCTTATACATCTGTCTGGCAAATTTGTATCTATTTTTGGTCAACCAATTCCAAACACATTCACAATACTGTTGTTATTATGACCCCATAACACTATCATTATGGTCAAACGAGTTTTAAGATACGGTCATTCCAAAAATAACGAAATATATAAATAATGAACAGCTAACCCAGCTAAACTACAATATCGGAACTTTTTTTGCAAAAAAAAAAAAAAAAAAAACCTCTATTGTACACTGTTTGCAGTATTATTAAATATGCATCAGCTGTACAGCTGATCCAAAAATCAGTAAATATACCAGTCTGTTCCATTTGACCATTTCTTTAAAAAAGACAAATGTCACCATTAAACACCTAGTTTTAGATATTACAATGAACGGTTATTTAGGATACCTAAATGATCCCCAGAACATTAAAATACCAAAATGACACTATTGCAACGGTGTAGCGCATTAAACAAGGTCCCGCCCCCTTATTTCTCATTGGCTCAGAGATTAACATTTAGACCAATCACATCTATCTGAAGGAGTTTCTTTTCTCGTGAACCAATGAGACTCAAACAGGAAGCTAGACGACAGATTTAACGTTGTAAACACTACAGTAGAGAGTATTAGCAAAAGAAGACGACTTTAAGTTTAAATTCTGGGTCAGTTTGCGACACCTAAGGGGCCTTGTCCAACCACTGGTCTCTGCTGCCTTTCAACGACTCTCCAGTGGCGTCAAGTTGTTCAACCTTGTCATCGACCAACTTCTGCAGCGGCGTGGGTAAAGTCCACATGGAGGTGCAGGAGGTGGAGACGTGTTGCTGTGTAGTCCAGCTGTTTGAGGCTCTCTCAGCAAAGAAACCTCTGAGCTGCAGCGGAGTCATCGTGCATCGTCAGACTGGAACCGTAATATGCACGGGCCTCCCGTTTTCCCGTTTCACCACCGACAGAGAGTCCCTCTCCTCGGACCGCGGGTTCCTGTCGCCGCGCAGCTTCAGTGACAAACTTAAAATCCGCGTCAGCTTTTCGACCTCCGTCCAGTCTGCACGGGGCGAAGCATCCTCACCCTCCGGGAGCATCGCCACACGTCCGCGGGAGGTCGAGGCCGAGCTGCTGATGCTGGTGAACTGCCTGGAGTTCAAACGGGCCTTCCAGAAAGTTTTCCAAGAGACGGACAAGTGGCGTTTCCATGTCGATGAAGATGACGAGGAGCTACTCAGAGACGCCCAGTCACTCAGCTGGTTCGCTGTACTCAAGGCGAGTGTGGTGGCGGACAGCAGCCCACACACAGCGGGGACTATCCCCTGGCAGAGCGGCGCATGTCTCCAGAAAGGCTGCCCGGTGGTGGCGTGCGGCTCCCCTTTCGGCTCCCTCTGCCTGGATCTCTTCGGCAGCAGCCTCAGCAGGGGCATCGTCAGCAACCTCTCCGGAGAGGACAACGCAGTCATCCTCACGGACGCCCGGTGCTTGCCAGGCACGGAGGGCGGAGGGTTGTTCGCGGTGAACGGCACGGACACGGCGCATCTCCTCGGACTGATCGTGTCTCCATTTGGGTGGAAGGCGAATGAGTGGATCGGCCTCACCCTGGTCTGCTCGGTGCACTTGATCTTCAGGAGCATCGTCCGCTGCACGAAGACTCAAGACCCCCTGCGAGATGTTTGGCTCCTCCCGGGAGACGCAGGGACTCTAGTGTCCACCGCGGCCCACGAGACCAGAGCTGTGAGGTGCCCCACGGTGTGCCTCGTGGACAGTGGCCTGTTCTGGGGCTCCGGGGTCGTAGTCGCCTCTCGGCTGGTTGTGACCTGCCGCCACGTCGTCAACGGGAAGTCGACGGTCACTCTGAAGTTCCATCACAGGGACAGGTGACCACATCTTAACCCCTGTTGAACTCAACAGCTTTCCAAAAGTCTCTATAAAACATGTTATCACAATATTGGTGGGTTAACATTCTTCATTTTGTGCTACACCAGGTACTACCAACCAAAGATCATTTAAAGGCCCGTCACACCCTTGATTCACACAGGTGTCACTTATTTAGCCTAATTGGACCTAGTCTCAGGACTGTGTGTATGTGGACTGTATATCCCTTTTCCCCCACCTAATAAGGCTACCAGGCCCTATCACATCAGAAAGTTTATTTTAACTGTATTCACATCATCACATCAGAATGTGAAATTTGTCCATGTGTTTTCACAAGGTATGTGTTTGTATATGTGTCATCAATATGTGGTTAATTACCAGACCAGTAACTACTTAAGTTCCAACTATCTTGAGCGGATATTTAATCAGACAGATGAAACACCTGTGTGGGTTCAGGGCCTTTCAACATGCTGCAATGTTTCTGATCACAGTGTGTACTGATTTGGTACAAACAATGCAGAATATATAATGTTTGCTGTTTGTTTTGGCGACTTCTGCTTCACAGAGTCCTTGATGCCGTGGGTGATGTGCTGTTTGCCACTAAAGCCTCCTCATCCTATGATTTGGCTTTGGTGCAGCTGAGGGACTCCGTCACAGAGGCTGTGGTCCCTCGCATGGCTCAGAGTTACAATCCAGGTTTGATTTCAGTCTTGTTTAGGTGAAACATTTTTTTTGGGGGGGATCATCTGACTTTATCTTTATCGGGTTCTTCACCCAAATTAAACTGATATAAGATTGATGTTCAGCTTGATTTGTCTGCCTCCAGGTGAATCTGTAGTTGTGGTGGGATATGGAGGCTTGGGTCAGAGATGTGGTCCGTCCCTGACCTGTGGTGTCCTCTCCAAAACCATCAGCTTGAAGGACCAGCCTGTCATGCTTCAGACCACTTGTGCAGTACAAGCAGGGACCAGCGGGGGTGCTGTGGTGCGGTCATGCTCGGGAGAGCTGCTGGGTAAGAAACCCTGCAACTACAGTCATGTTCTCTTTTTGATCAGTGGGGGGCATAAGATGACCATAGCCAGTTATACTGTAACAAATCACCCATGTGTAGAGAGAAGGCAGCTATACACGCTGTATTTACATTTTAAAAACTATATTATGATTATTTTCTGTTTTGCAGGTATCGTGTCCAGCAACACAAGGGACTTCGCTGCCAAAGTGACCTACCCGCACCTCAACTTTAGCATCCCAGTGACTGTTTTCCAGAGATTGTTGCAGCGATTTCACCAGACAAAGGATGTTCATGTGTTCAGTGTGTTGGATAGCACAGAAAAAGAAGTCGGCACAGTGTGGAGGCTGCAGAGTGAACAAAGCAAACTATAACGGAGGACCCGTGCAGTTTAAGATATGCTCGAGAAAAGGATTGGAGGGTTAAGATAATATGGATTATATGAATAATAATTTTAAATAATAAAATCAATATTATATGTAATTTCTTACACCGTTGCTGTTTCATACCTCACTTTGTTACAAAGACAGACTCAAAGTCACAGATCTGACAGAGAAAATGCATTTAAAATGATGTATTCCTAATGTTGATACTCACCAAGAATGATACAGTATACTGGGAAATATTGATGTTAAAATTGGCATACCTGCTGAGATTGTAATTATAATAATAAAATGGTTTATTCTGTTGACTTTTCTGTACATCACAAATGATCCACATGACAACTAAAATACCACAGAAATTTAGAGTGAGAGGGCTGAATAAAGTAGGATTTAAATACTCATATTACTTCCTATGTAAATTCACAAAGCACCAGATAAAACAATGGCAGAAAAAGTGCATCATGACTCAGGCTTATAATGTAAGCCTGAGTCATTTAACAGTTACAATATGAAGAAAATACATTGCACTTTGCATGTGTTTTAATTTAAATCTGGATCTGTTACATATGCTTTTTTTTTTTTTTACCAACCAGGAGGACAAATTAGCATTACTTGCAGGTCGCTGAAAATGATTGGTCCCTTTGGGTAGCCACAGACCTGCTGTCAGTATCAGGTATTCAAACATCTGTTGGCAGGGCTTCCCACTCACAGCTAACACATTTAAGATTTCACCCACTGGGACATTACTGGTACTGATTTCCATTATCACCGAAATGTGAAACTGAGAAATGACATTTCAGAGGATTGGTTACTGTCCGTTTTTACAATGCTAAGACGAGCTCTCTTGGCCTGAGCCGCCAAGAATATGCATACACTGAATCAAACTGTAAGGTTTCTATTTCACTGTTCCCAGACTGAATATTCACAGTGGAAAGGCTTGAGCAATGTCCCGAGGGGCTGAGGAGAGTCTTCTATAGGCATTGTGCTGTTAGAAGTGCTGATATGCAGACTGTATTTCATTTCTGCTGGTTTCCCATAACTATAAGCTACACTCCACTGCAGAGGAAGGTACGGCAGGAGTAGTGAGCTGACAATAAGATGTGCTCCTCAGAGGACAAGTCACAGAGAGATTTATGTCTTTGACATGGTAGTTGTTAAGATGGGCTGCATCATTATCTATTATAATGTTTGTTATTGATATTCAACTTTCAAGAATGTAGTTTAACTTGACATTTTTTTAAGTTGATTACTTAAGTGGTAGATTTCACTTGAAATAAGAGCAAGATTTTAAGAGTCTGTGTTTTAGGACCTGTTTAAATGAGGAACAAATAAACATTTGGTCGACTAAAAATGGTCAATGCTTTCTGAAAACCGCCACACACACACACACACACACACACACACACACACACACACACACACACTTATTGATGTTATTAGTTCCACCTGTGGTTTTCTTGCTATAAATAGTCAAAAGGTTTACAGGGAAAAGGGTCCAGTAAACATGCTTACAAGGAAACATTTGACAAGGAAAGAAAAAGGAACAAATGCACAGACTTACATGTACGGTGGCTGAGCCACATAAACAAGTTTATTTTATTTTTGTATTTTTTATTAAACACAATAATTGATCCACAGTATGATATGATGTACTCTTGTCAACTAAGCAGTATATTCTGCCAGTCTTTCAAGGCATTGATAACAGGACTAATAGGTGACAATCTGTTTTCTGATACACACATTATATACAAGCGAAAGAGTGATGCGTGAGAAACATTTTTTCATTAAGTCATGAATGACTACTGTCACATTTGAGCCAAAGCAAACGACATGAAAACGGTAAATTCAAAGGGTGCTTTTCAATATTCAAATGCGGCTTCCTCTCTTTATCGCCTGTTTCCTGCCTGAAATCAAGACTGGTTATCTAAATGTCATTCGTCTGCAGAAAGAAAAGATGAAAGAAGCCAATTTGGACTATTGATAATGCACTCTAGAATTTTCAATGCAAGCACATGACAAGCACCTTCAACTGCTTAAAGTCACCATTATGCATCAGCTAAAAACTGCTCAAAGGACTTACAACAGAAGAAAACAAAGATTCACAAGTATGGGGGTCAAACTTCTCTAGACCTAATTAATAGTGATATGTTCCCTTCCCCTGTCTGTTTAAAGTATATCCTGTAACATTAAATACGGCCATAACATATGCATATTCCCTCTCCCAACCCGTGCAATCTTTCGCTTTTTCATCAGCAAGTGTTGCTCTGAGTGTGAGAGCGTCACTGTGTCTATCTCTTTGCAGTGTGTGTGTGTGTGTGTGTGTGTGTGTGTGTGTGTGTGTGTGTGTGTGTGTGTGTGTGTGCGCATGTGTGTGTGTGTGTGTGTGTTCAGGACCATCAAGATGCTCTTGTAGAGAGGTTGGACTACATTGTTTACCAGATATAGCCCCCATCATCCACCTCCCCTACCTCTCCCTCTTCCTCTTCAGCCTCTTCAGCCTCTTCTGCAGTCTCCTCAGCCTCTTTCTCCTCCTCGTCTTCCCATCCAACCCCACTTCCAATATCACCTGAATATGCCATTTCATCATCTGTAGAGAGACAGGCAGAATGCAGGGAGATTAAATGATCCACTGTGGCAATCTTGTATATTGCAATCAATTCTGTTCAGCTTCCTCTCAACTTTGATGAAGTTCTTTCAATCAATGAGAAATGCTGAAATCAATTTAAAAACATTGACTGCAATGGTAAAAAGGGGACATGTGTTTGACTTTGTCTGGATTTTAATAACTATTTCTGAAACTTGCCAGAGGAGCCATTCTTATTAAGCGCAGGTTCAGTCCAACCAGCCCTCATTTATCTTGAAAGACTTTTCTCACAGTGACAAAGTGCCGCTTCAGAATGCAAATGACTCCGGACACATGAATGTGGCACTGGTCCCTGCAGTGAGTTATGTTGCAGTGGGCCTCAGTCCTTTAACATAAAGAAAGCCTTGTGCAGAAGGCATGTGGGGGTGCGCTAGAGATGTGGGCCAATCCGCATTTTCCTGCTACATTCAGCTTTCAATTTTAAATTCTATTCATATATATATATATATATATATATATATATATATATATATATATATATATTAAAAGCTGAAACCGAGGGGATTTACCGCAATCTGGCTTGCCGTGCATCCTAGATCCGGCTACTTCTCCTCCGTTTTGGTCCACACACCAGCACTCTCCCCTGTCACACTGCTGCTTCCTGTAGTAGCCGTCCTCATCACAGCTTGGGATGAATCGACCTGGCGTTCACACGCAAAAACACAAATGAATAAGAGTATATGGTAAACGGGTATGGTAAAGCGATCTTAACACACAAGCAGATGAACACATCCTGCATGATGCCTCATCACACACATCGCCAGGGCCAGGTGAGAATGCAATGCAGCATATGTGGCAGCCAATTCCATATTCCATGAATACAAATATGCTCACGAAGCAAGACAGGGGGGGGGGGGGGGGGGGGGGATAAGTATTAAGAAAAGTCAGCATATTGTGTGTGTGTGTGTGTGGGGGGGGGGGGGGGGGGGGGGGGTAACTAATTATCACAGGATAAGAGAGAAGGACTCAGGATTGGAAAGTTTTCAATTTCTCAGCATATGAAATACAGCCTGTGTCCACACAGTGCAGAAAGCCAAGAACAACATACTGGAGGTGCATGTATCACCATCTTGTAAGCTGTTTTCCTAAAAGAGAGTAAATTCATACTCTAGAGTCATACTCTTCAGAGATGAAGGGATCTGTCGTGACGTTAAAGATTTCAGCGAATAATGTAAAAAAGAAAGCAAAAAAAGCAAAACACAAATGAGATGGGGAAAAACAGAAGTGTCCAATCTTTCAAGGGAACATCTGAGCGTCGGGCTGGCAGCCTGCCCTGTGTCCTTGGAGAGTCCTGACTCAGAGCTCAGTCAGCCAGCCAAAATCTGCAGTGCGCACATGCGTACACACACGCACATTCACATATGCGCCCGCTCACACATACATGTAAGACACACTGATGGCTGCTTTCCTCTGCCGTCTGTCAGTATCAAGTTCTAATCCACCAGACTGATCAGGGACTAATCCCCGCCTCCTGCTTGTCATCTGCTGGATGAAATCCCTCCACCAAGAAAGACAGATCCAATTGGGCTGAAATGCTCTAATGAGGAGACGGATACCTACCAAACCTTCTTTTGCCGCCGTCTAATACTTGGATCCTCTCGAGATCAGCGAGGCAGGGCGGCTCTTAAAGAGGACAGAAAATAATATTTTTTTAACCAGAGAATAAAACATAACAGGGAAAATAACTACCTAACATCTGCCAAAAACAATCAACAGTTCAAATGAAAGTATCTTCTGAGTGTAATCAATATTTTCTAATCACCTCGTACAATTTTAAAATCAATTCCAGTGCTTTTCCATCTCAATCAAGCGAACTGTGTGAGCGTGCGACTGCTTTGCTGGTTAGCTGAGGCTCAGTCTCTGAGAGCTGTTGGAGAACCAGGCTGTCAACATGCAGCAGGAATGTTTTTAGCTCCTTGTGGTGACCGCTTCACCCCTCAGGGGAACGAGAGGAGGAGCAGGAAGACAAACAGTGACGGACCAGCACATTACACAGAGATGGCTACACACCTGAGGCGCAGTTAAGCACCTTGCAGTTTGAAGGGGAATATGTCAGCACAGAGGTACGTGACTATGTGTATGTCTGTGGACACACACACACACACACACACACACACACACACACACACACACACACACACACACACACACACACACACACACACACACACACACGCACACACACAGTCTACAAATCTCCCCTCCTCCCCAGAATACTCACTCTCTCTCCAGAAGCAGAGACACCACTCGGCAGTGGAGACCTTGCCATCCCTGTAGGAGTCACATGAGTTGAAGAAGGGCCGGATGCAGACCTCGTACTTGTCCAGGTTGATGGCAGCCAGCTCAGCCTGGTCCAGGTACAGGTCGCCATTAGTGTCCAGCTTGGAAAACATCCAGCCTATGGAGTCCTTACAGCTGGCAACCAGGCTCCTGTCCAGCACTGCAAACACAAAGACAGACAAACAGACATGCATTGTTATCCAGCTGCACAGATGGAAAGTGAAACCATGCCAATGTGCTCAGAATTATCTCCTGTTTCCAATGCGAATCATTTTTTGAATTATGTTCAATGTTTCCAAAAAAAAAAAGTTCCATCCCCAAAAACAGCATCATTATAATTTTTTTTTCAAGAATTCCCTTCCTCTCACGTTACAGCCCGGTTGGTGCTTCTCGGGCACTAACTTGTGGCCGAACAGGTCCTAAGGCTTCCTTCCTTTTGCTTTGAAGCACAGCATGTGATGACATGTTATCTTGATCCATCCACCCAAGTGCTTGGAGTTTCTAGCCCTGAAACTGTTTTCAAACACGTTTGATATCCACCAATCGGTTGCAAGACTTATCCAGTGAAAGGTGGAGGCAGCACCAGTTGAACTGAGGAGCTGAGGTTGTGGGTTATTTTTTATTTTCCCGATGTACTTATTTTTGCTTTTCCCAATTAAAACAAGACTTCAACTTTTTTTATTGACATGTTTTATAGAATGCAGCCTGTAACTGTATTGTAACTCCCTCTTAATGAAGTCTGGATTTATTAAGCTCTAACCTGATGTGGTGCTGGCTGCAGTGGTTCTGGCCCTAGTCTTGCTATTGTTGTTCTGCTTGGCATTGCTCTGCAGCAGCTGGAACCAGTCCCTCAGACGCTCCCCGAGATCAGCCAGATCCTGTCCGGTACAGCTCTCTGTGGAGGCCAGAGGGAGATGAATAATATGATATTTGTTGCACCTTTTCATGTATTTATGATGATGGTTGTGTGTGTGAGAGACATACAGAATAAAAGAGATTAGAAGCCTTGTATTGTTGCTAATTAATGTTATATATTAATCTTACCACGTTTACTCTCCATGGATGTAGGGGCAGCAGTTGCACAAGGACACAGACCTGAACACTTCAGGGTAAGATCCTTCCCTGTAAGACATGCCTGCTGCTCCAGCTTGCACTGCAACACAAACACACAAACACACTCATCAACACACACAGGCGACATCGAGAAGGGGACACGAAGGTGAAGTAAAATTAGTTACTGCCGCAAGATAGATAAAAAATTCATGAGGAGACCGACTGTATGCCTTAATTCAAATCTGAGATTTGCTCCTGAATGTGCTTTTCAACCTCTGCTTGCACACAAGGTCAAGAATAGTGATCCAAAAGACGAAGCATAAATCAATAAACACATGGGTTTCTGTCACCACGAGCCACCAATTGGTCATTCTGAGGCTATATATCATGGCTCTTTGTCTCAGTTTTTCCGCTGACAGTCTCATCGCACTACTCTGCTCTGATTGTGCAAGTTGTATGTTACGATTCACCACACAATGCTTTGCACAGTGTTTTAGCATGTGCATGAAACAAAAAGCCAACGCTCTGAATACATGTACATCTGACATGTACATCTGACAGATGTCTCTGTTAGTATAATAAGTGTGTAATAGGTGTCAAGACTATTTTAGCAATTATATATCACACCGTATGCTATTATAAAACATGCAGAAAATATATGATGCTGTAGCCACACGTACAATATGTTTACTTCTTTGTTGAGGGGGATGCTGTACAGTTACACTGCCAATGCACCCTCCTCCTCCACACAGTGATTATTTCTACCGTCTTTACTTTTCAGAGAAATGCACAAGTTAATTAAACCGATACAGAAAAATAAATGTTTATTCCTGTATGTTTAGACTTAAGCCTGCACTGCTTGTTTTTTGGCCAATTGGGTGCAACAGAAACAAGCTGTAAACACAGAATCGACATATCAACATCTCCTAAAGTTCATGATGAACGTGTTAGCAAACAGATGTATATTCAGAAGACAATGAAGACATTGTTTCAGAGTTCTGCTTCTGGCCAGCTCTCATTTTATAGGTCCAACATTCACTCTCCTTTTTGCTCTGCTTTACTCTCCAACAACCCCTGAGGGAAATATCTGTCTATTTAGCTGCTAAATGCTTCATTATGTTCCCCAGCTAGTTGCTAACTTGGTCTGTTTGGTGCAGGCCAGGTAGTGTGTGGTGGGTCTATCAGCAGATTTAACTTCATGGTCATTTTGGAGGCTGTAGTATGTGGTGCTGTTTTACTGTATTTTCATGTTTTACTCTTCCCCCACTGATACAAATGTGTAAGTCATAATGCAACACCTCTCATAATGATTCAACATAATTCTACAGCACCTCAAATAACAGCTTCCAACATTACTATAAAGTTGAAGTCTAAAACATTATACATACACACATTATAACCTTCATAAAGGTAGAATTTATTGCAAAACTGTTGTATTAGACTGCATTGGTGTTCCTAATGAACTGACAACTGAATGTATTTAAAAGTATTCAACACAAATGAAAATGCTTAAAACAAAACCAACAATAACTAATTCAGTTAATTTTACATTTAAGAATTCTCAAATTGCCTCCATAAGGTTTTTTATGTTCATTTAATGTCCATGTTTCTTCATTGTTGAGCACTTTTCCCTGCATTTACAGTATAAAAGACGCTATAATACACATTAAGGATTATTATTATTATGTTTTAATAACAATTTGCTTGGAATCAATAAATTGGATCGCAGAATTTTGTAAAAACATACAATTATATGATCATCATTAAGACATGAAACCACCAAAGGTCGATAAACCGATAATATTGCGCATTTGTTTCTGTGTACCTTTGAGGCATAGTTGCGTCTGTCTGATCCACACACAGGCCCAGTGGAGGAGATGGGACAGGGCTGACAGTTTCCTTCAGGAGACCTGAGAGCCGGCTGCTTCAATCTGCAGGACAGAGGACATTCAAACACTTTAACTCAAGCTGAGACAGCAACGTGCTGTGCTAATTCAGAGAACAGACACAGCAGCACCAACCTGAGCAGGAAGCCAACTGCCCTCCTCCATGTTGTCTGAATGTATTAACTTATCATTTAACAGCAGGCAGTCGTACTGCACTGGTGCTCAAACAAAGCTTCATTATGATCACATCCCAAACAGCACACGCCATTGTGAACTTGCTGGTGTAGACCTCATGTTATTGTGCATTAACAGTGTGTGTGTGTGTGTGTGTGTGTGTGTGTGTGTGTGTGTGTGTGTGTGTGTGTGTGTGTGTGTGTGTGTGAGCCTACACACTCACCTATGTTCAAGTTTCTTGCGGTTGACGCACACAGCTTTCTGGTAGCCCTGGGCGATACACACCTTGTGTCGGCTGCACTTAACCTTCTGACAGGGGTCCTTGGTGGTGTCTACATCTGGGAATAAAATATAAAATTAGATTTGTAATGAAGTATCATCAGAGCTTCACTCCTACTCTATTCACTATTCTCTCTTTCTCTGCCCATTATCTCTTCACTCCCAGTTTTGAATCCCAAATTTCTCTCTTCTATTTGCTGAGCATAACTTGAGTCAGTCTTAAAGTATTAGAGTGGTGCAAAACTGTTGTTCTTGCACTGTAACACATATGCATCTTGGGTACTGTTCAATACAAGTTGATTTGTGCTGCAGTAGAATGCAATTGCCACACCTCATTAACAGATTTATGAGGTGTAATAATACAAATGTAGTATTACACTTAATATGTGACCTGCTAAGACCAATACTTTTTGCAATGTAGGCTAAAGCCTGCATGGCTAGCTCACTCTGCTCCATCCATCCATCCATCACACTCTAGCAGCTAATGCTGAACTGCGTGTCAGCACCCAACACACACTCATATGTCACAGATGTCTGTTCCTAGGCACCCAGGTGCCCGACCTAGATGTCACACTCTATTCTCTTCACATCCCACAGCCTTCATTCACCTCCACTATCCATCAGTACAGTACATTGAAACACAGATTATTCACAGACTGCTGCAGGTTTAGTCGACATGACGAAGGGGCTTGAATTTATCCCCTGCTCTTACTGTATCCTATTTTATGGCACCATTATAATTTCGCAGACAGGCTTTGGATCGCCTCACTTGTCCTCTCCGGTAGCTGGATACATAAATGCTGCCAACATCACAGGATTATCTAAGCAAACCGACAGATATCTGATTCGAGAAGCAAATCCAAAACAATACACCCGCCCTGTTGTGGCTGAGCTGGTTGTATAACCGACTGACTGCTCTAACTGAGAAACAGTGAGGCTCGAAGGCATTAATGCCCAGATGCACTCTCATCCATTTAGACTGTCAAAAGTGGAGCCTTAGGCCCCTCCGTCTAATTCACACCAGTGCATCAGCAGAATCAGGTTGCAGCAGCCCATCAAAGCCGTATGCTACTTCCTGACACAGGACAAGGAGATTAAGGTACTAATGGGGATACAGCACGGTGAGCAGGGCGGCAAGTACACAAAACAATGTATTTTGCAATCTGTCCAATGAAGATTTCACCAATACCTAAGCAAAAATAAATTAAGAATAACAGAAGCAGCATACAGAGATCAGATAATCCTGCCTTCTAATAGTAAAACATTTGTAAATAAATCTTGTTGGTCGCGAGCGGCTACAATGCTGGCACGCCATGGTGTTGTGAGTACAGCAGCATAAGGTGGCTGCCTGAGCCTCATGTTAACTTAACAGGCTTCCACGGATTAAAGCGGTGCCTGCGATGATGACGTTCCCATAGCAACAGGCTTGCTCCGTGGTCCGGGAATCATTTCTGGGTTGACTGTGATTTGCAGCTCAATCTGGTGTTTCTGAGAACTCGCTCCCTCTCCGTTTCTGAAACCCCCCGTTGTGCAATCATGGCTATCAATCTTTCTTCCGTTCTCATTCCTTTGTCTGCTCAGATCAGACATCTTCATGTTGTGTTCTCATTCATGTTCTCCCTGCGTGTTCATTATTTTCCTCATGACGTCCACCCTCTCTCGATTCAACCCCAGATGCACCTACTTCCATTCTTACTTTTTGAAAATCTCTCCTTTGGTATTAAACTAATGCCTGCAGCAGTAAAGCTCTCCTAATTAGGCTCCCTGTGCTTCAGTCTAATACAATCCAGATTTGCATACGGTTTATCCCTGCAGATTGAGGATAACAGAAGCAGAGCTCAGGCCACATCCTCATCATCAACCCACTTATCTACTATTTACACACTCAGTCTTTAACATCGTTAGTGCTACCTTCTAAGTAGCAGTAAAGCCAGACATGTCTCTGGTATGTCTGTTTGTCCGGTTAATGCAAAAACAGGCTTGAATTCCCACAGAGACTAAATATAATCAGCAGGAGAATAAAGGTTGAACCATAAACCTGCATCAATTGATTTTTGTTGGGCAGTGCAACAAGCTGGACAAAAAAAAAACATTATCACTGGTGAAAGTTACTGATTTACATCATGTTGTCTACACGATGCATCTATAAGTCCAATATTCACTCTCCTCTTTTAGCTCAGCTCCACCAACTCCTAAAATGCTGAGAGGAACTGTAATGTCAGGTGATGAGTCTCTGTTGGTTCATGACGACATAAATCATACAGCCATTTGATGAATTGGTAAAGGAATGGATGCTGAGAAATTCGCTTTCTTGTCAAGTGTTCAATGGATAAGTAATTGCGGTATTGATCTTTTTTTCTTTAAAGAAAGTAAATAAGCACATTTCTCAAAATGTCAGAATATTCCTTCACATACAAATATAAATAAGTGCAGCTTTAACTCTCCTGAGAACATGAACATGAAGTAATATAACTAAAAAGGATTTATTTTGGAGCGTAATTAGAGGTTGATTAAAATACATTCATTAGCAAGAAGATGATGTGAGGCATGTCTGCAAAAAGATTGCATTTAAATCAGGGTACCTCCAGGGGTTTCCAAGTTAACTTTTGCGAGACTCTTTAAGACCTTTTCAATAACACTTAAAATGAAATTTAAAGCCATACTGGCAAAAGTATTAAGGATATAATTGAAAATCAGTATTAATTTAAAGACCAGAAAATACTGATTTACCAAGTATTGAATTCTATATAAAATGTACCCTTCGTGTGTGTGTGTGTGTGTTTCTTACAAAAAAAAATGAAAACGATTATTTGTATTTGTCACGTTAAGAATCCCCATCCCGCTCCATGGTCACACATATCATCTATTGGTCACGAAAACACCGATATGAAATGAAGCTCATTAGATAATAAGATAACAGGCACAGCATGCAGCAAATAAATCTGAAAGTTCAGCTATGCACTCTCGCTGTGATTAGTGAAAAAGGTGACACAATATAAAACATAAATAAAGTAGGGGATCCCATTTTTAGTGATTTTATTACACAAATTAACCCCTTTGGAGCATTTTGAGATTAGAATACAACGTGAAAATACGTTTTGAAAGACAAATAACATGTATTTCATAATAATATATATTATAGGATTATAATTTCCATGCATTAATGTGCTCATCACGTTAATGTTGGAGTTGGTCTAAATGTATTAATGTCTCTTATATTACTCAACATCCTGCTGGGTAGCTTGTAAATGTACCCCTTCCCTCAAGTAAACTAACATTACAAGTACCTCAAACCTGTACTACAGAACAGTACTTGAGTACAAACAGAATTCAATATTTGTAATGCTTTATCAATACTTGTATACCTCTCAGGTAGCCTGTAAATACATCAGGGACATGCTGAACCCTTTGCAGCCACCATGGTATGCAGGGTTTTGGATTTGATGGTAGCAGCCCCAGCTGCCGAGGAGGGAGAGCGGGAAGGGGTGACACTGGACAAATTTGTGGAGTGTGAAGGTGAGATAGGCAACAGTAGACCCTGGAGGACTGTAGCGGCTGCTTTTGGAGGTTGAAAGTTGCAGAAGTGTGTTTGTGTGTGTCTGTGTGAGCTCCAAGCAAATGTCAAGAGGAATCCAACCCTAGACCTTGTGAGTGTTTTCCCCTTTGTGTCTGCCATTGATCTGAATTCATAGATTTTCAAGAATGTGTCTACACCTTTCACCTATGAGTGCTGGACACAATGCATATACACTTGTTTGTTCTGACAAGTACACAGTACAACCACTCCAGACCAACCATAACAGCAAGGTTATTCAATCAGTTGCTGGTTTGACTGTAGAAATCGACAAATTCTCCCGACGTCTCCCTCACTCTGCACCCCGCTGGCTGAAGTGGAATCAGCCACTATGGTGCCTGCATGCAAATGTCCACCTCAGTCCACTGTTGGCGTTGACTGTCTGTGTGTCAGGCGTGTTGACAGTTCAAGAGCCCCGTCTCTCTCTTCATGGCAGCCTAGCAGTCTGGGCTGCCTGGCAGAGAAATGAGGGCTGCAGGCTCATCCGAGTGCTGGAGTGAAGACATCACGCTGATTTAGTTATTTCTCACAGGGACAAATCTCCTCTTTCTGCTCTTGCGCTTCATTAGGCCACTCATAAAGGAAGGCAGATCAATGGAGGGAGATAGTACACTCATGTTAAAATGAGAGAACGGGTAGATGAAGGGCTCTATTCTGTGTGAAATTAAAGTAAAAAAGTACTATTCATCTCACTACCTAAGGCAAGCGTATAAAGCTTTGCTAAAGTTGAATAAAAGCTGCGCACACACAGTTGAACCCAACATGTAGCGATGCCACTTGTGAAGATGATCTATGTTTAATAGGTTGGGGTATTGTTTCAACTCTATAGCATGCCAGAGGAAGATTCTGCAAAACCCAGAATTACATTGATTCTCTCACCATCACATTCGATCATCCAATGGTAATGTTCATTTTTTTCATTGTCAGTATTTAGACATGGCAACTATGTTATGATCAAAGATTGGGAAAATTGTTATGGCAATGACAGCGCTGGTCGCTGGACGCAAATCACAAGATGCAGAATTGTCTAGTAATGTCATTGGTTGGACACTAGGATGGTTATTTAAACGCACTATTATCGTTTTTTGGGTGGTTCAGATTAATATTTCTGTAAATAAAAATGCGATTTTCAGGATGTGCTCTTCTTCACAAATATAAATGAAGCCCCTAAGATGACACATACGCGACATAACATCTTTACACAGCTCATTACAGGTTCAGTTGATCATGTTTCTCTTGAACAATCAGCTTCCTCTTGACAGACGAACAGAGCTCAAAGACATCCTTTCCATTTCCACTTTTTCATTTTCACCCTATATCTCACTTCTACACTTGTAAACTTGCTTCATCTCCCCCAGTCCACAATTTCCCCATCATCACACTGAATAAGAGTTGGCAGGAATAATGTTGACGTCAGTCACTTTACACTACATCAAGGCTTATTAGCTCACACCTTTGTCACTCTCTTCTTGGGCTTTTACTTCCCTCTCTGGCCTTTCATTGGAAATCATAATTAGTCCTTCATTAAGCCCTTGGAAATTTCGCTAATGGACTCTGCCATTCCGCCGACGCATTTAAGCTGCAAATCAAGCGACAATGGTTGAGGACATGACTCTGTCATGACTTCATCTTGCAGGGTCAATTAAGGCGTCTCAGCAGGAGTCAAGGAGGAGACCTCAGACGGTCAGCCTCTACAGATGGCTCCTGATCGACTGCAGCACAGAATGAGAAAAAAAGGATGAAGCAGAACAAAGTGGTGATGGGTTGGAGTCGAGCCAATGTTTAGCATTTCCTGGAGGATGCATATCGGATCCACTCAAGCAGATAAAACCAAGCGCTAACATCTTTCAGCCTTTTTCCACCGAGGAGCAAGTGTGGACAGCGAATGACCCCAGAATATAAACACAGCATACACAGTGCTGTCGAACACGATGCACCACTGACAGTCTGAGAAGCATCACAGTTCAAATGCAGGCCAGAGATTCTGTCTCCATGCTACGGCACAGGCCATTGACATCCAGTTATTAATAAATCATGTGGCTTTGCTTTAACTGCATCAGCATCCGTGCGTGATGAGATATTTTGAGCACAGAAAAAGAATTATCAAATAAATTGCCGGATTGTATTTAATAGTTTTTTCATCTTGGACCAATATATGTTGATATACTTGTGAACATACTTGTGAATATACTTGTGGATATGCTGGGTTTTGGCTGTTAAGCTTAGTGTCATCTTTAAGATCCCTTCAACATATTTGACAGGATAACATACTGTTTTGCAGGTGAATACACATTTATCTATTAATGGAATTAATTTTACATCCCTTTGTTTACAGAGTGAGCATTATGGGTTGAGCCTTAAAGTCCCAGTGAAATGAAAAGTAAACAATTCCCAGGTTAAATCCTGTGTCCCCGTGGTAATTGTTCTTTTTTTCTTCTATTTGCCAAATGTGCAAAAAACAAATCTCTGTATTTTGTTTTCAGTGAAATGGTTTAAAATGTTGATGACTCATCCTGCACTTGGACATTTAAAAAAATGCATCCAATCAAAAATCGATTTTGGGCGAGCCACACCGGCTAGCCGCACTGGTCATAACAAAGGAAAACTTAGTTGATGTTCTGTGTCACTGCAGCGCGTGGAGTACACACAGATGAACATCCAGAAAATTATGCAAAACAACTGGCTGAGTTTTGCTGAAAAAAAGCTTGAGTGCTAGCACCACCAATCAAATGCAAAGGATTTGATTTCCATCTTGAAACTGTACACCGCTCAATTATTCAGTTTCACTGTGAAATACGTCACAGTACAGATATCAGATGCTCTAACTCTTAACTCTGACTTTAATGTTGCGAGGCTAGAAGCTTTCTTAATGTCTGTTTCACGTGCTTTGCTCCCACAGAAGAAAAATATTCCTGCCAAGTGAGGTGAACGCACCTTTACTGCAGAAACCACCCGGGCTTGAAATCAGCTGTCAAGCAGCCAAGATTTATCAGAATTTCATAATGGCGAGCTCAAAAGGAGAGTTTGACAACTGCCCGACAGGAGAGTGTATATGAGTAAATGAAGAGGCAGCTGCACTTAAAACATCCTCCAACAAGCTACACAACTGTGGATTTAAAGTAAGCTCTAACAGAAGTATTCTATCAAAAATGTTCACGTGAAATGCCATTCAAGGACTTCCCTAACCACACAGTAAGAAAGAGATGAGATGGTGGGAGACTTACTGTCATTAGAACCTTGATTTTCATCCCAGGTACGGACATAATCATCCTGCAGAAAGCATCAAGAAGACAACAGTTATTATCAGGTGCATAGAACGAAGGCCTGAGTGCAGTGTGGTTGATAGCATAACTACACTCGGGAAGACATGTGTATGACTGTAGATGTACATCTGTATGGAAATGAGCCTGACAAATGTGCACCCGATGCCTATATGTGTGAGACATATACACACACACACACACACACACACACACACACTTAATAAGAACATGAATTATTCTAATTAAAATGGGCAAGTTGAAGGGAATTTGAAATATTAAAGGATGGAGAATTAGAGATAAAGACACACAAAGAGACAAGGAAATGAGACATGAATGAATAAGACACAGTAACAAAGGCAGCTGAAGAACCAGTGTAGAAAAGCTGCACACAACTTACCTCTACCTCCTGGTGAAATGACAGCAAAAGGAGAGAAAGGAGCAAATATTAGTGAAAAAGAAAAGTGTAATTTTAGATACAGGGTATTAAACTGCATTCAATGAAACTGAAAGGCTCTACAAAAAGACTATTTATGTTCATTGTACAGCCCAAGACATCCTTATTAAGATACCAATGATCAAAAACCTGATTAGATATGATTGACAGTGGCCCAGAACTCTTATTGGTGCACAGAAATACATGACATCACCTTTTCCAAATCCTGCCCAATTTAAATCAGTGAGAATAGCAAGTAGAAATCATAAAAGATAAAACATATTAGGGATGCACAATTTATCGTACTGTTGGGACTTCACCATGTGGGTATGACAAAGAGAGAGATTGTACTGAAACATTCTTCTCAGTATAGTTTAGTTGTATGACAGCCAAAAGGACTGTCAAGCTGTTTTGTGTTTAGATACAGATCTTTTTCATGTGAAAAAAGTTATATTAAAAGTTGAGTAATGAAATACTGAATACATTTACAACAGCTTTGCTTTTTTTGTATATGAAGATATCTTTTCGTTTATCTCAATTAACCTCTTAACTCAAAACATACATGTGACCACTACATTAGACACATGTATGGCTGTATTTCCTGAGAACATAAGGGAATCCCACAGGAGACATGTACAGATGTGAAGCTTTTTTGAGCATATTGCTGCATCTGAAATAATAAACATGAGTCATTTTAAGGTATTCACAATCAGCCCCCTCTCGCCTCCTTCCTTGGAGATGACTTACTCATCACCGTAAACATATACTGTACTAGAAGTGTGTGGCAAACAGCTCCCAGGGAGGCGATAAATCCTGACACAACACATGAAATAAGCAGCCCTCATGAGAGCTGGGACCTTCTTCTTTGATCCGCACAGTTTCATTTCACAGAGGTAAATATTTTCATCACCAGCGAGGACTCCATTCGAGTCTTGAAATCTACTAAACTGTTGCTGCTGTTGCTCTGCTCATCCTCTACTCGCTGGAGTGGCAAGTTAATTTCCCCTGCTCAATGACAGAAAAATCACTTCCAGTGAACTCTCTGTTGTCTAAATTTTAACTCAACACTCCAGTAAAGCTTTATGAATGATTGCCGGTTATGCAGTTTAACCTTGATGGAGTCACGTATTATCATGGTAAGAACTCAAAGGGTTTACGTCCTTGCCATTAATTTGACGCCTCTCCTGTCTTCTTTATTGATGCTTCAGCTCCTGCATTATTTAGCAGCCTTTCTGTATTTGTGTTTCTGCCAGGAACGATGAGGGACATGTCCTGCTGTGCTGACAGGACTGGAAATCAATGATCTCATGAAAGAGAGGCTGCAGAATATGTATTCAGGGGAAATAAATTCTCCTGAGTGTACAATGAAAGTGAGCATGAGACGCAGATCATGGTGACAAGTTTGGCACACGGCAGAGAAGTTATATATGACTCACAAAGCAGAAACAACTGACATGATTAGAGGACGCGAGCTGAGAGGTGAAGCGTCCTCTAATCAGCTGTATTCAGGAGCTCTGTGATCTACCTGTTAACATCAGAAAGAGCTCCTCCCTCAGCCGGTTCACCCTGTCGCCTATAGCTCCTCAATTTGACTGACAGATCGCAATCCCTCATATCTGTAGGATGAGGATCATGACCCGATGAGCATGACCACTGTAAAATTGGACTCAGCTCAAGTGGAACTGCAGAGTGTCACGACAAAAGCAAAAAAATGACATTGGTCTTGTTGGGTGGATTGAAAAAGAAGAACAGGAAACCCATTGAAATAAATGTGTGTGTGTGTGTGTGTGTGTGTGTGTGTGTGTGTGTGTATATCGGATAGGTCGTGTGTGACTGACATTCTGTGTTCACTGTGGTTATCCTGAGGGGTTTGTGCGTGTTGCCAGTGACAGCGAAGCGCATCGCTGCTTAATCAGTAACAAAGGACACAGCAATAACACTGTCATGTGGAAATCTGTTTGCCGGATAAAGGTTTGTACCTGACCTTTTCTCATGATTAGCGTTAATATCTGCCTTCAGTGGATTCATAAAACACATGCAGAACAGCACAGAGCTACAAAGTGCGAACAGACAGTCCGTAAATGAAAAAACACGATGGGTCATGGATTCTCGTCCAATCTCCTTCAAGATAAATTGATGCAAAAATATTTGATTTTGTTGTGTTTGTTTCTTGATGAAAACCAAAACAGTACAGTAAGTTTCATCAAAGTCAGGTGACACGCTCTAGACACAACGTCCTCCATTGTTCTCAACTAACAGGGATCATGAATGTACACGTTTTTTTTTTGCTGACACAATGCAGTTTTTTAACACTGACAGTTTCATCTACTAGAGGACGTATAGGCTGGCGAGGATTCAATCAGTCACCTGTTGTATAGGATGAGACTCAATGCCACTCTACACTGAAGGTCCTCCTTAATGTAATCTCCTTCCAGACTTCATCGAGGACCCGGCTGCAAGCCCACCACTTCTGCTGTTGAATTCCTATTTTCCATCCTCTTCCCAGTCAACTCTGTCGACAGCCAATGGTCCTTAAGTTAATGCACGTATGCCCTCAAAGACGAGAATCACTGAAAGATGTGGGTGCAGAGGCTGACCATGTACCAGGAGGATTTCTGACAGATGGAAAGCATCAATAGGCTGATCAGCAAGCAGCAAAACTTCCCTTATCATCCCAATCCTGAAGAGTGAAAAAATAACTTGCAGTGGATTCAGCTATCAAAAAAAAAAAAAAATATATATATATAGATATATATATATATTTTTTTTTATTGTACACAAATCTTGTGGAAACACACTACTGCAATACACTATGGATACAGATGTTGGATACAGATGTAGTATAAAATATAAATCCAAATCAAATTAAAAAAATACATTGCCCCGAGGTTGTCTTCAGCAGCGATGCAACATACGGCACCGTATCACTTCCACCCACCTTGAGATTCGCATTAAGACTTGCTGTTCACACAACCTCTCAGCTTTGGTTTACAGATCACATGAGACACGCCTGAGATGAAACAAACCCCCTCAACAATATTCTCATCCTATATGTTCTCCTCTTATCGGCATGCACACTGGGCTGCAGGGCACGAGAAGCAAGAATGCTGATTCCTGTATTTCTACATGCACACGGGGCTCTGAGCTGATGCGTAAAGATTGCAGAGGCAGAGCATCAAACATTGAGAATCTGGTCTGCTTCCCCTGCAGGACGGAGTCAAGAGCACGCCTTATGTAAGAGAGCTGGGAGGACTGGGAAAGCAAAATGTATAAAATAAATAAAAAGAACAAATATCACAAATTAGCCTCCTTAAAAAAGTAATATTGAACAAATGGACCTCTCTGGAAATTAGCAAATAACTTATTTGCTTGAAAACAATATGCACAACTGAATTGGCTTATAGTTGTTTACTAAAATATTTTGCGTATTACAGTCTTTTTCCGGTCAGCAACAGCTGTATGTGACCTTGTAGCATCTGAACGGCCAACAGGCGTCTTCATCAGAGGAACCTCACAGCTTTCTTGGTCCCCGTAGGGTCTGTCTGACCTTAAATCCATCGACAGGTCCGAGCTCACACTTGACTTGTTCTCTTTCCCACTATTCAGAGAAGTTAACTTGGAGAAACTGCTGCTAGCCGTTGTTACCAATACACTTAATTAGCTGCCTACAGTTGAACACTTAGCATGGGTACATGTGTGCACACACACACATACAAACACTAATGGTCAGTCTAATTATTATCCAAGTTTAAATAGAGAAAAGTGTGCGTCCTACTGCAACTATCGTTCCTCCCTTTACTCAATATAAGTCTCTTTTTTCATCAATCCATTTGCCACCATAGATTTGTTTCTTCCCTCTCGACCAGAAGTATCGCTCCTCTCACGTAATTGTTTTCTTTCTCCTGGCACTGTCTGATACCTATAACCAACCAAACAAAATAGCTGAAACTAAAGGCACAATATGTCTTTATTTTTACCTTCTCTATTGTTTAGACTTTTTTGTTTTAACGATTTATTCAATACATTACACCGTACCGTGTTTATGTTTTTCTTAATCTCTCAGTTCAGCATTTTTCTTTCTTGATAAAAGTACATTACTTTCATTTCATAATAGATACTTTCTATCCACTGCTCCATGTATTGCTGCGAGCCTAAATAATGCTTATTTTTTAAATGTTTTAGTTTTTTGTGTGGATAATTTCACCATTTTAAATTGCTTCAATTGAATCAGAATTGTTTTGTGTGGAATCGTAATATTACTGAAGAAGTTGAACATGAAAATTGCCAATCATTACCCTGGCTTTAAGCAATGGATTTAAGGAGCAGTTAGACTCTACACCCTGGGCGAAACATAGACTTTGGCACAAGCAAATCTGTGTTTCCACATTGATATCCTGATTTATTTCGGTGTTGATTTATCCTCCGTTTTGGTGATATGTTGTATCTGCAGAGCCTCAGGTGTATTTTCACTCTGGGCACAACAATTGTAAACTGCATTTCGTAAACCTGCAATAATTTGACGTGGAGATTTGTCAAACATTTTTCCCGCTCTAGGTTTAATGACAGCAAGCTTGACTTCATTATTACAGAGCTTTCCCTTTTCTAATAATCCCAGAGCATTCAAATACTATTTTAAGCCACAAATTAAAAACACTAGACAGAGAATGATTGAGGACCTTATGGCAAGAAAGTTTGAATCTGACCAAAACTCAGATTGTGGTCAGATTTGGATTGTGTGTGCGATACATTGATTAGATGCACCAGTTTGCACAAACAACATGCAATTACAACCTAGAGAGTTGTCCCTTTCATATGCTTTAGTTTACAGATAGATTTCCCTTTCTATCATAAAACACACAGATGAATAGACAGAGTCTGTTGTCTGCATTCCACTTCTCCTTATTGTTTCAAACATGCGTACCTAATCTCTTTCATACCGAAGGTGTTGGGCAAAAGGTATTCATTCACGTCTGTGCCACTCAAATAGAACATATAATTATTTGTATTCCATAATAATTCCCTGCCTCATTTAAGAAAGACTCTTCACATATGCCCTTCAGCCTCAAGTAGAGATGAGTGACGTCATAAATGCTGTGACATCAAAGTGAGGATAAAAGGTAAAATACAAACGCTGACTGAAAATTGCACTCAATTATGTACACTTTTGTTTCAATTTCACCAAATACATATGAAAAGGCACAGGACAAAAAGTTGACTGGATTCAGTGAATTTGACAGAAATGTTGATGCTATGCTTTCTTGCGTTGTTCTTAAAGTCATGCACACACAACAGACACACCTACAGTTGCAGCTTTAAAAAATCATACTTTCTCCACAACGTCTCTGTGCACTCATGCCAGCCCTGTACTCACTATCTATAAATAAAATCAGGCCTTGTGAATGCAGTGCCCTGCAGAGAAGAAGAAATAGTCTGCAACTCACAGGAGAATCTGTTACAAATGGAGAACCTTCACACTACAGTGAAAAAGCCAAGCTTAACTGAAAAACAGACATGCAACAATGGAAAATCAATGAAGTTGCCTTGGTAGGAGCAACAAGAAGGATAAGAATCAGCCAACAGATTGGAGACAGGGGAGTCAAAAACAATGTAATAGAATAAGAGTTTCAACCCGATCAGCAGCAACAAAGGACTGAAACCTGGCTCATCAAGTGGAAAAGGCAGACTGGCTGTCATTTCTGGTGCCTGACAACTGACTATAGTCAGCTTCCTCATATCTAATGCACTTCAAATAAATTCACAATACTACTGTGTTTCTTTTGTTTAGTTTGCACTGATAGCGTTGTTAGCACCTTTAGCTATGAGCTGCCGGTATATTGGAGTCGCTAAGAGGCAATCAAAATACGGGTCTGTCACCTTTAAAGTTGCCAATATATTTCAAAATAACAAACTTGTCTCAAGTTAGTACCGACATGGCCAGCTCGTTTCCAAACAGGCATCTCCCCTCCAAACACTGTGGTTTTGTGTGCATATATCTGGACGTGTGTGCATTTTTTTCAACAAGCCCACTCAATAGCTCTCAGGTGCTAAAATATCCAGTTGTGCACTATATTTTGAACCACTTCAAACGTTTTTTAAATTCTCCTGTATCAGCTATACTGTGCCTATTGGAGCTGATCTTGCACTGGCTGTGACTCAGTCTGGCTCAAGCCCAAAGGTAATCAAGACTTGGGTGGCATTTACTGTATGGAAAGCTACTGCCATTAGAGTTATTGTTACTTTAAAAAAAAAAAATTAAAATTTTTTTTTTATTGAACCGGCCTGACAAAATCTCAACAAGCCCCATGCAGTCTCATAAAAATGTAAGTACATTTTTCCGAATGAGAGTTAATCCTGAAATACAGCCTACAACTCAAGTTACAAACTGTCCTATTCTTTTCTGAATTTATACAAACTAACGTCACACTGACACACTTTTATTGCCGATGATTGGGCTATTTACTGCACATAAAGGTTTTTTAACTTCAGGAGGTCATTGGAAGTATCCCACAAAGAGCTCATTACAGGCAGATTCCTGGTTGTCGGGTGTTCTCTGCAGTAAACCATCTATTTGGCATATTGACTCCGAGGTCAAGTCAACACAGAGGCAGGTCACGCCGAGAAGTCATGTGTGGGAAATGCTGAAATGCAGGCATTTATAGCATCTTTAGGGAAGAATGTAGCATAAAAGGTGTCTTTTTTTCTGCCGCATTTAGTAACAGCTGTATTCTGTTTCATAAACAACTGCATCTGCTAAGAAATTTGATATTTATTACCTTTCTTCACTATTCCCCTCCCTCTGTCACTGCGGCACCTGTACCCTTCAGCTGTGGCTGTTGTACTGCAGTGAGGAGCAGCTGTGGCTGTGCAAGCATGGCATGATGAAAAGCTGTTTATTTTTTCTTCTTCTACTTAATCACAGCCCACCTAAAGGCCAAGACACCACACAAGGCACCAGTACCAGTAGTCCCTCCAAACCCTGAACAACCGGACCAAGTTTCCCGACACTGTTGGATGTGATCGAGATCCATCTGCTATATGCCAACACAGCTCTGGCCGATTGCATCTCCATAAAGAATCTGGACTATGAAAAGAAATGACTCTTACCATAACAAAGTATGACAAGATAGACTAATGGATTTCTGATAAAGTCGTATCATCATTGATAGCTTTAATGCATCAGTGGCAGTCTTTACTAGCATCAGAGAGCATGGGGTAGTCGAGCGCCTGTGCGACAGGAGAGCCAGTCTGAGCCGGTGATGATAATGTACTGTTCATCTGGTCTTTAATGGAGTATTTGGCTCCAGTGTTGCATATGCCATTATCCACAATTATGTTTTGTATGCTTAAGTGAAATGATAAAAAAAAGGGGCACTGATGAGTGCCCCACATTCACAAAGTGTTGAAATTGTGCTGGATTGGAGCCACTTTAAGATTGACTTTAAAATCAGGCAGGGTAGTAGAGGTCGCGAAGGTAAACCTCCCGTCAAATGTTTTTGCCAGATTGCGAGAACCTTCTGCAAATGCTTCCCTCATTCTGCATATTTACTACACAAGGATCTGATGTTTTTGTGCTGGTACAGAGTTTTTTTTCTCTTAAAAGTAAATTGAATGTATAGGAGGTGCAGGCAGGATTGGTACTGAGTGGTCCAGAGTGGAGAGGTATGTGTTTGTAAGATAAGGGTTCACTAGGCACAGACAGCGCTGGGTAGAAAGCAGAGAAAACAACAAGAATATGAACCAAAATTCACATCATAAACACTGAGCTCTTTCTTTCATGTACATGCATGCATGAGGGATGCTGACAATAAACAGCTTCCTGTAAGTTACAGTCCTAATAATTCATCCATTTTTAGTCATATATCTGATTTTATCTTGAATCAACAGAAATAAAACATACAAGACCAATTTCATAGCTTGGTAATTTTAATGGACAGTATCCTAATTACAAGAGAAGTTGAGCACAAAAATTTAATTTACTGTTGATTTGCCTTTAGTAGACATACCAAATTGGATCCGCAATGCATAAAATGTATTTGACTGTATTAGCCATTTAATTTCACACTGAAAATAGACAGAGCCTCGACTGGTGAGATGACCCAGTTGACATATAAATGTTCCTATAATTGAGTCTCTGAATTTCTGTGGGCTGAACACATTTTATTTATTTAAGTGTCTGGTCTTAAAATAAAAGTGAGTACACATTGAAAACAATGTTATTTGTATTATTCTATATCTGTATTTTATTTCTAGAAACTATGTCTCCATCTTTCATTCATCCTTTATAGAGCCGTCTAGTGGTGCATTATTAGTAATAACTTTCTGGTTGTTTAGAATAATAGAGAGAATAAAGATATTGAGTCCATGTTATACCTGTTTTAATTTCAACTAACAGTACTTCATGTCTTTTTCTAAGATTTGAGCAAATAACACCAAGTGGTTGGGTTATAGCTCTGAACTCAGTTACCATGACTGCCTTCCCTGTTCCCGTTTTCTTTTTTTCCTGGATTTGGTGCATTAGTAAAATGAAATGTTGAGTGCACCTGTCAGATTAAAGGATTGAAGGTATCCCATTCTATTATACGTTGACTGTAACTATTAAATCTAATCGCCTTGTCTTCCTGTGAAATAGATTGAATTGAAGTGTGGGAGCTATTTTTATTGGACGAGAAAGAGCCTCTTATCCAGATTCTGCTTTTACATTTCACAAGAGTATAAATATGAAGTATCTACAGTGTGTATTCTGAAGGCTATGCATTGTGTGTGTGTGTGTGTGTGTGTGTGTGTGTGTGTGTGTGTGTGTGTGTGTGTGTGTGTGTGTGTGTGTGTGTGTGTGTGATGGTTTTAATTGCATTTGTGTGTGTTTGTGTACATGCTAAAGAGAGAATGAAAGAGGTTGTCTTTCATGTTGTGCAGCTTTGATTATTGCTTTCCAGCGTTGGATTAATATTAAAAATTCAGCTCTCAGAGGACTGTGCAAGTCAACATCACTTTGTGTAATCTGAATACCTATAACTGTGTCATTGGCAGTCCTTTATACATAAACCATATCATTCCCAAAGCATGAACTGCTCATTTTTTGGTTCAGATTTGTATTTTTGCTCAAAGACCAACATGATAAACAACAATTAAATGTACATTCAATATTCAGCAGCTCTAATTCTGAATCACCAAGGAAATATTATCACAAATCGTGCTTCAGTTGAAGAAGTTTGCAGTTTGAAGGATATGAAAAAATCCTAATAAAGGATGTTAACTCTGATTCCACCCTGCAGCAGGACTGGTGAGCGGATAGAGTCATCAAACCCTCAGTGATGCGCGCTCCATTTCAACACCATAACACAGAGACTGCTGTTGCTACGGCAGCAAGCTGAAATCAAAGTGGTTTCTATTGGCGATTCCCCCCGGGAGTTTCACTGGTTCACTTCTCTGATGTTTCTACTGTCATCATCATCATCATCACCAGAGACACCACCGCTCTTGCTCTTTAACGTGCTCGCGGACGCACTAACACGCACAGATGTAACAGCCCCGACAAAAAAACACACTTCTGCACTTGTAAGCTGGATCACACACACGTAGCAGCGTGCACATTAAGACAATCACCTCTGGGAATAAGGAGCATGAAGGAGACAGTGTGCAACTGGAACTGTTTGTGTTACCCAGCAGCTTTGATGATAAATCAAGGGAAAAAAAGGGAAATCAGAGCAAGTGACATCTTTCTACTAGACGGCAACCCCTTAAGCAAAGTTAAGAAGAACTGTTTATCTCTTGGGATGCTCCACATATTCTGTTTGTGTTCGTGTTTTTATTCACTCTTGGTGGGATTTTGTTGTGCACAGCCAATAACAATGCTCTGAATTCAGTGTGAAGTTTCCGCTCTAACATTTTGGATCAAAGCTGTGTAAATATAGAGCAGCATCCAGTGAGTTATAATCCCACAATAATTCTGACTTAATCTTTCCATGCCCACAATTTCATTACTTCCCTTAATACAGTTCCCGAGGACATGCTCCTTAAGTAATAACAGTCAAAGTAATCCGATCCCAGGAGGGGTGGCTGCCAATTTTCACACGCATTCACCTTTTCTTCAGGGACGTCCATAAGGAGGCGTTATGAATGCGGATCAAAAATGACACCAAAGACTGTGATGGTTATTACTTGTCAAGGCTTCTCCTCCTGAGAAGATCTGGCATTGTTCTCATGGATGCTCGAGCCGAAGGCAGCTGCTCACATTTCAAATCCAATAATGATACCCATCATGTGATAGTTACTACCCTGGATCTATTAAAACCCAATTAACAGGAGATATAAGGAACATAATCCAACTGCACTATTGTCCAAATCCTGTTGGGGTCATTAGTAATCATTTCACAGAGCTTGCAGGTAAAATTCTGTTCATACATTCACAGACAGGACAATTTATCACCGTCCATAACCTGCAGGCTTTAATCAATCCCTGCAACCCAGTTCAGTCTGTTCAGTAGGTGAATAAGCACATCAATCAATCCCCGCCGCCTCCCTGCTTTAATTGCTTAATTCTCTTGTTCGTGAAATCTCCCGGGACACGTCTGGAAACCGGTAACCCATATTAAGGGCAGTATGATGGAATAGGTCTATACGGCTCCTGCTGTGCAAGTGGGACTGAAACATTAATTGCTTATAATTAACCAAGGGCCCATATACTAAAAGTGGAAAGAGTAATAGCGACGGTGGCTTTATTTTTGACCTAGCAATCATGGTAAAGCTATCCAAATAAATATCACTTTAGATATCCTGAATTTTGAAGTGTCAGATAAGTAAAACATCCAGTCTTATGGCATCAGGACATTTCCCTTTGCTATTATCCCAAACATATACGATTCACATATAATATTCACATACATTTTGAGAAATTCTTTAAAAACAAGGACACAATCAGGCAAAATCTGTAGGCTGCATGAAGAGGACATTCATTAAAAATAAAGAATATTGTGAATGTGAACACTTACAAACACAATACCTCCATAAGCTATGTTCTGTTTCCATCTTCTTATTGGTCTCAATTCTATTTTGGCCATCCTAATAAAGACGTTTCAGTGGTTATAACTGAATATTTTCGCATGTTTAAACATTTGCTCTAAAGTGTGTGTTTCTACGGTGTGGGAATATGCTCCAATAACAGAACCAAGTTTGTGTGTATTATGCAGGCTAAGAAAGTGTGTGATAATTATAATTTTTCCTGAATGGCCGCGCGTATTTCCCCATCAGCGCCTCTTGTACCGCATTACCGCGCATCTCACAATCAACACGGAGGACTTACATCTCTGAACCGATTCCAGTGCTTGATCTTGCGGCTGTACTGTGAAATGGTGGATAGCCACTGCTCGTCTTCCATGAAATTCCCCGGTTTTTCCGCTTCTTTGACGCTCTTCACGTCGGTCTGAAAGGTAGACCCCACGAGCATCGCCAGCGGGACGAGAAGGCACGCGATGTCCGTAATTTCCACCATGGTAGCGGACAAAAACACCTCGCGCACACCGGCTGTCGGCTTTCCTCTTCTGGGAGGGGGAGGATGCTGAGGCTGGATTGAAACTACCAGCTGATTAGCCTATAGGATGCTCCTTCTGCTGCTGAGAGAGAGAGAGAGAGAGAGAGAGAGAGAGAGAGAGAGAGAGATGTGATAGTATTCAAGGTAAGTCAGTCCTGGTCTCGTGTGACGGTATTTGGTATATGTTGTTATCAATATGTCACAGATTTATTAGCATTTTAATGTGGAGGTTGGTGTTTACACGCTGCACCTTCAAAAGTCAAGTGACTCATGGCTGCTCAAGTGGGACAGTTTGTTTGGTATGTGGGGCAGTCTGAATTAAGGGCTATTTCCTTTTTCTCGGATTCATCATTTAGTCTTTAAAATGTCAGGAAATTGTGAATAATACCTATAACAGACAAAGAAAAGTGTCAAATCAACCCAATTAAGAACGTTTGGTATTTTTATGATTGAATAAAAATAATAAACCAATTATGATGCTGATTATATTCATTTTCCGACGATCAACCAATCTAGTCTGAATTAAAAAAGTTATATATTCCATTATTCAGTTTGGTGTTTTTATGTGTATTTATTTTGAATTACACTATTTTACCAAAGAATGCAAGGTCCACTCACTAGCTTATTCCAGGGCCTTCAACCACATCACTTGGTCTTCATCGGTTGATGGAATACACTCAGTTGTCATGGAGACAGATGTATGGACACTGCCGTTCAGATTTCATCCATAGAAATTTGATGATTTAATGGTAATCAAAATTTGCAGACTCAACTAAGAACAACTGCATTTGAGTTTTATTTTAAAATTTACCAGATGAAAATCCTTGTTTTATGAATGGCCTCTGAAATAGTACTTTTCCCTGCAGACGTTTTACATTTGTCGTTGCAGAAAAAGCACAGGCGCAACTAATGACATTAACGATGGCTTTGTCCCAGTAAACCGAGCCTGTGTACATAATAGAGGGCCTTGGAAGTGGATGTGGACCTTAAATGCAATGTAGCCTGTTATGAATGAGCTAAATCAACATCTCTATCACACATCTTCACAGAAATGTAACCTTTAATGACTCACAAATTAATTAGCAGAACTATTGTATTGACGTGTGATGTTACTGTAAACCGGTGGTCTGGAATAAACAAAACAAATTGGTAATTGCATACATTTTATTGCAGTATGTCCACTCCTACACAAAGAGAGAATAACTTTCCAATTGTTTTCCATAACCGCCACCATAACAGCGACACATTGTACAACAACAAGGAAAAGTTAAGTCTGTGTTGCCGCTCTTTTTTAGAACTGTTACTTGGATTGAGAAAGAGACAACACGAAGAGGAGGTTAGTAGATTAGTTTGCGCTTGAGCTCAGTTCTGCCGTGTTCAGATTGCCCACAGATAATGGCCGTGCTTTCTGATATACAATACCGGAAGCAGGAAGTCAGGACACGCGCTACAGTGTCTGAATGTATCTGCCCTGTCTGTTGTATCCATGCTTGCTACAGTCTCAGTCAGTCCCCAGAGGGACATAGTAAATCACAGCTTGTAATTGAAATGCTGGATTAACTGATGCCATCTTTATTTCATCCTGGAGAGAGTGTCTTTGAGGCCCTCTTAATAAAGCATGCAGGCAGGACACAGGGCTTCATCTAATCTCTCAGCTGAAAGCAATCAAGTTTCCGAGCAAAGCTAAAGAGAGGGGAAGTTGTTCATATTGAACACAATGCAGAGATTGTGATGTGATAAAATCAGTGTCTGAAAGCAACAAAGCATGTCCTAATCTATACACACATTATGCAATACATACTGGGATGCTCATTTTTTACTACACAGCTATGCACTCTGATTTGCAAAAAAATGATGTGTGCAAACAACAAATCTGCATAATGCAGTTGGTTTGAACTGGACTGTCCTCAGTTTGTGCCCTCTGCTATGAACTAATATCAGAGTGACATTCATACCGATGCCTTTTCAACATACCGCTCAGCTGCTTCTGCAATCAGCCAGCTTCATCCTCAGCGACATTAATCAAACTAAAAGCAACGAGTCAAAATAAGCAAAATGGCCTTGTGATTAACATTACGCATGCTTTAAGGCACATATTAGGTGAAAAGCTTGAGGCAGCTGCACTGGGAGTCAGGCACAGGCCCGTTCATGAATCCACAGACAGATGTGATGTGACAGTCACAGAACATGCATCCCGATAGACGAGGGCAGAACATGGCAGGCCAACAATGTGCATCTCATTTATTGGAGCAAGTTAAGGAGAAAAGGGCCAGAGTCACCCAGCCATAGGGGGCTTCAGGTAATCCCTTAATAAAAACTATAGGGAAAATACATTCCTGTCAGTCATGCGAGTGTGGTTGCTCCAGGTCTGATGCTTATGAAGCATAGACAGGGAATCTAATTGTGTTGGCAGGAAATGTAATTATCAAATGAAGCACAATGAGAAAAGATGGTTGCTACTGTCAACAAGAACAGGCGCCTTTCACGTTTAGACATAATGCTTGGTAGCCATGGGCCACTCATTGAGTCCAACGGTGGACTACTTAGACGCTGCTGAGATTATAAAGTTGTGGATTTGTGTTTTATGTTTAGGAACCCAAAGATCAAATAGATACTTAGAGTATCTTACTACTAAAATATATAGATTAACAAGGGTTTATCTTTGTAGGTGTTGGTAGGTGGATTTTGTTGCACTGAGGCATGCTTGCTGTTTCTTCCTGTTCCCAGTCTTTGTGCTAAACTAAGCCAACTGGCTGCTAGCGCCAACTTTTTTTTCAGTTTACAAATAGTGGTATTAATCTTGTCATCTAACTCTGAAAAAAATCCTAAAACATCTAACTATTCCTTTCACGTAAAGTAATAGAAATTATAATGCACATTCAAAATGAGTCCAATAAAATATGCTAAACATATGAATGATATCCAGAATACTGTCAGATTCAAAGAGCAGTCACAACAGCCCTACAAGTCTTGTTTAATTCCAAACCAAACACAAAAAGGAAACATTGGCAGCATTGCTAAATAATGCACATGGTTCTAAAATGAGAGATAGCTTCACTCAGGGACAAGTCACGGTAAGAGTAGTTATAAATAATGATCAGGATCCTTTTCTCTGTCTGATGTCATGTGGTTCATCATATATGCATAGGCTTTCTCACTCCTGCACCTGTCACTAAGCAATGCAGCCTCTGTGTGTGATGACATTCAATCAATATCAATGACAATGCACGATAACACAAACAGGAAACTGCAAATAATCCAGTTCCTTTGGGTGTTTTATGTCAAGTCGGTCGTCAGAGAAGAGAAACAAGGGGATACCTTAATTATGTGCATTCAGTGCTCATGTCCTGCCAATGACAAAAAAAATCTGATTTAAATGTTTTATACGGTAGTACAGGAAAGTTAATCTAAAATGAAAATCACAAGACAAAACAACTTGATATGAGATAAGTCAAAAAGGTAAACAATGCAGTACACCAGACAGTGGCATTACACATTCATCGTCTGCCTGTTTTGCATGATTCCATCATAAAGGCCCTTTTCACAGCAGCCATTTTGGCATGTCACAGCAGGGTAAACACAGATGTAATTGATCAAATTAATTTGCCAAAGTTAAGTGATTGCAGTGAGCCAGCATGACCTGGTCCACCTAAATGGAACAGTCACAATTAATGTTGTAGTTACACCTGTATTTACGCTGCAATGGCATGTCCATATGGCTTCTGTGACAAGGGCTTATTGTTTTATACAAACTACACTGCACTCCTGCTAACCTTGTCTTTTTCATAATTGAAAAATTAAATTGCCTTTATTCGTCAATGTGCAAGCCGATTGACCCAAAGCCAGGAAGTGATACGTCATCAAAAGCAGGCTACCTGTGCGTTTACAATACTACCATACTGTATAGTATGCACAATATTTAGTAAGTCCCTACACATATGTCAAATGTAGTATGCCAAAAATATTATACTATTAACTATAATGTCCTCCTACATCTGGTCATATTTTGCAGTATGCAAGCCAGCAGGATTTCTGGTAATTTTGACCGACAATCCTCTGCACTATATGAGCAAGAGGTTCAAAGTTCCATGTTATGACCAAGTAATATGTCCCAATTGAAGGCATACTGCATGCAATAGTACATACTTTGTAAAGGCAGCTGCAGTATGTACTAAAAGTAAAAATAAATATAATATGATTTGGAAGGCAACTTACATTGATATCAAAGGGCTTTTTCAGTTGGTTTAATTAATTTCATAAACCAAAAGAAAACCCACTCGTATTATTAATAATTCAGGGTCAACCAAAAATTAAGTCCTATGCACTCCTATGCTAATATCCCAAAAAGTGTTGGCTATTTGAAGGTGGTGTGTAAGGACTTAATGCGTTGTAGAGTGTGCACCTCAGCAAAACTTGCCAAACATCTCAGTTTCTCCTGCCCCCCTCGAGAGTGCAGGTCCGTTTCTGCTTCCTCCAGCAATAAATCAAAACCTAAATGGGCTGCTGTACAAGCTCCGACGTCAGGTGTCGCAGTGAGTCCTGCACTCAGAGCGTAAGATCAGATGACAAAGGAATAAGATGCTACTTGCTTGAATATGGTGGTGTAATGATGACTTTATTTCTTCATATTGTCAGTACAACCACGCAAACCACCCCACTTTTCATGTCATGAGCAATGATAAAAACATAAGGACAACAAGATTATTACACTACAGCTTGAACCCTGCTCACAAACAGCATGTTGTTGCTATAGCTACAGCCTAGCAAACACAATCCAGGGACCCTTTTACCCCCTCCTGAATTAATTAACAATGTGAGCATATTTAAGAGTCTGGAGGAGAAGGCTGTATCTGAGCTAAATCATGTGTAAATATATTGCATTCTCCATTTAAGTGCCTCATAATTGCTCTGGATTCTTTAAGACCAATTACTGAAATAAATAGTTCTTTGGAGAGAACAATATAGCAAGCAAAGGGTTTCTTTGTGATGCTACAGAGCACCTAAGATAAAGCAACTTGTTCCCAAAAAAAATCCATTCTTAAGAATCCATTTGGTAGCTGATTTATTATAAATGAATGACATAGCCCAAGGCTGGCTCGCCTAACAGCTCTTTCAGGACTATTTCAACTGTAAAACACAATGCCTGTCAAGCTTTATTTCCTCTTATCCATTTTACTTTCCCCCCCCCCCCCCCCATGACATCATGCAAATAATGTTTTGGCAAAAATAGTGTAGGGTAGAAGCTTAGGCTTAATTAAAAGCAGGGGCTTTTCTAGGATTCAAGGAAAGGGGGGGCTTAGCCCCAAGGAAAATGTCATGTTTGCACGCGGCAATTTTTTTTGGGGGCCATTTGGTGCCGCGGATATCCGTTGTTTCAGACAGTTCATAGATTGAACCAATCAGAAAGAGTGGGATTTTGCTCTGTAGTTTTGCTTGCATTCATTCAGTGTATGATAACAGAAGACACAGAATTTCAGGGTTATAGTGAACACAAATATGAACTTTTCTCAAATAACGAGAGAGAAATACCTTTCCTGCTTGTAAAGGAAAGACGGATAAACTAGCTTTCATATCCGCGTCACTCCCAAATCCAATGGACCTGACACTGTCAACTTTTGAGTTGTTTACTTCTTTTATTTTGAGCAGGAGGGAATAAGATCTCCTCCAATGAATCGCCACCTTAACGTGGTGGAGGAGTTTGAGTGGCTCAGTGATCCTGGGAGCTATGTTGTCCGGGGCGTCAGCCCCTGGTAGGGTCTCCCAAGGCAAACAGGTCTCGGGGGAGAGCCCAGACTAAGAGCGATTCAAAAAACCCTGATGAATTGCAGCCCACGGACTAAAGTTACCTCGCCCGGACAAGGGAAACCGGGGCACCCTCCCGGAGCCAGACCCAGGAGGGGAGCTCGTCGGTGAGCGTCTGGTGGCCGGGCTTTCGCCCATGGGGCCCGGTCGGGCTCAGCCCGAAGAAACAACATGGAGCAGCAGTCACCCCGTGGACCCACCACCCGCGGGGAGAATTATCGGGGTCGGGTGCTATGCAGACCGGGCGGCAGGCCAGGCAGGAGACCTGGGCGAGCCGATCGCCGGCAGCATAGACTAGCTCTAGGGACGTGGAACGTCACCTCGCTAGCGGGGAAAGAGCCGGAGCTGGTGCGGGAGGTGGAGCGGTACCAGCTAGATTTAGTTGGGCTCACCTCCACGCACAGCATGGGCTCTGGAACCAAGCTCCTGGAGAAAGGTTGGACTTTGTCCTTTTCTGGAGTTGCCCAGGGTGAGAGGCGCCGGGCGGGAGTGGGGATACTCACGAGCCCCCGGCTGAGCGCCGCTATGTTGGAGTTTTCCCCGGAGAACGAGAGGGTCGCCTCCCTGCGCCTACAAGTTGCAGGGAGTAAAGCTCTGACTGTTGTTTGTGCTTATGCACCGAACAGCAGTTCGGAGTATCCGGCCTTCTTGGAGTCGGTGGGAGGGGTCCTGGAAAGGGCGCCGCCTGCCGACTCCATAGTTCTCCTGGGAGACTTCAACGCTCACGTGGGCAATGACAGAGAAACCTGGCGGGGCGTGATTGGGAGGAACGGCTTGCCCGATCTGAACCCGAATGGTGTTTTGTTGTTGGACTTCTGTGCTAGCCACAGTTTGTCCATAACGAACACCATGTTCGAGCATAAGGTGGCTCATAAGTGTACCTGGTACCAGAACACCTTAGGCCGGAGATCAATGATCGACTTTGTAGTCGTATCATCTGATCTGCGGCCGTATGTCTTGGACACTCGGGTGAAGAGAGGAGCAGAGCTGTCAACTGATCACCACCTGGTGGTGAGTTGGATCAGATGGCGGGGGAGTCGGCTAGAAAGACCTGGCAAGCCCAAACGTGTAGTGAGGGTGAACTGGGAACGTCTGGCGGAGGACCCTGTCCGGGAGGTCTTCAACTCCCACCTACGGAAGAACTTCTCACAAATCCCGAGGGAGGCTGGGGACATGGAACCCGAGTGGACCATGTTCAAAGCCTCTATTGTGGACGCGGCTGCTCGGAGCTGTGGCCAGAAGGTCATCGGTGCCTGTCGTGGCGGCAACCCGAGAACCCGGTGGTGGACACCGGGGGTGAGGGAAGCCGTCAAACTGAAGAAGGAGGCCTTTCGGGCCTGGCTGGCCCAGGGGTCTCCTGAAGCAGCTGACGGGTACCGGCAGGCCAGAAGGGCTGCAGCTACGATGGTCGCGGATGCTAAAACTCGGGCATGGGAGGAGTTCGGGGAGGCCATGGAGAAGGACTTTCGGTTGGCCTCAAGGAAGTTCTGGCAAACCATCCGACGGCTCAGGAAGGGAAAGCAGGGCCTATCCCAGGCTGTTCTCAGCAGGGGGGGGGAACTGCTGACCCGGACTGGGGACATCGTCGGGCGGTGGAAAGAGCACTTTGAGGAACTCCTAAACCCGGCTAACATGTCCCCCGGAGAGGGGGCAGCGCCGGAAGACTTTGGGGTGGTTTCTCCCATATCCCTGGCAGAGGTCGCTAAGGTAGTCAAAAAGCTCCTTGGTGGCAAGGCGCCAGGGGTGGATGAGATCCGCCCTGAGATGCTGAAAGCGCTGGACATTGTTGGGCTGTCTTGGTTGACACGCCTTTTCAGTGTCGCATGGGGGTCGGGAACAGTGCCCATGGACTGGCAGACCGGGGTGGTGGTTCCCATCTACAAGAAGGGGGACCGGAGAGTGTGCTCAAACTATCGTGGCATCACACTGCTCAGCCTCCCGGGAAAAGCCTATGCCAGGGTGCTGGAAGGGAGGCTCCGACCGCTTGTCGAACCTCAGATTCAAGACGAGCAGTGCGGATTCCGTCCCGGTCGTGGAACAGTGGACCAGCTCTTTACCCTTGCAAGACTACTGGAGGGGTCCTGGGAGTTTGCCCAACCAGTCTACATGTGCTTTGTGGACTTGGAGAAGGCTTTCGACCGGGTCCCTCGGGGGTTTTTGTGGGGGGTGCTGCGGGAGTATGGGGTGCCGGACCCGTTGGCACGGGCTATCCGGTCTTTGTACGCCTGCAGTAGGAGCTGTGTTCGTATCCTCGGTAGTAAGTCAGACACGTTCCCGGTGGGTGTTGGCCTCCGCCAGGGCTGCCCTTTATCACCGGTCCTGTTCGTGACTTTCATGGACAGGATATCTAGGCGCAGCCAGGGGGCGGAGAGGATCCGGTTCGGGAGTCTCGGGATCGCCTCTCTGCTGTTCGCGGATGATGTGGTCCTGTTTGCCTCCTCGGATTGTGACCTCCAGCATTCACTGGGGCGTTTTGCAGCCGAGTGTGAAGCGGCAGGGATGAGAGTTAGCGCCTCCAAATCTGAGGCCATGGTGCTCTGCCGGAAACCGGTGGATTGCTCCCTCCAGGTGGGGACAAACTGCCTACCCCAAGCGAAGGAGTTCAAGTATCTCGGGGTCTTGTTCACGAGTGAGGGTAAGGTGGAGCGGGAGATCGACAGACGGATCGGTGCGGCTGCAGCAATAAAACAGGCGCTGTACCGGTCCGTCCTGGTGAAGAGGGAGCTGAGCCGGAAGGCGAAGCTCTCCATTTACTGGTCGGTCTATGTTCCAACCCTCACCTATGGTTACGAACTCTGGGTCGTGACCGAAAGACCGAGATCTCGAATACAAGCGGCCGAAATGAGCTTCCTCCGCAGGGTGGCCGGGCTCACCCTTAGAGATAGGGTAAGGAGCTCGGACATCAGGAGGGAGCTTGGAGTCGAGTCGCTGCTCCTTCGTGTCGAAAGGAGTCAGCTGAGGTGGTTCGGGCATCTAGTCAGGATGCCTCCTGGACGCCTCCCATTAGAGGTTTTCCAGGCACGTCCAACTGGTAGGAGACCCCGGGGAAGACCGAGGACACGCTGGAGGGATTATATCTCCCGGCTGGCCTTGGAACGCCTCGGGATCCCCCAGAATGAGCTGGAAAGTGTTGCGGGTGAGAGGGAAGCCTGGGTCGGCCTGCTGAACCTGCTGCCACGGCGACCCGACCCCGGATAAGCGGCTGATAATGGATGGATGGATGGATGGGAATAAGATTTTGATCAACATTTACATCTATTTTGTTGTCTGTGTACTTTTTACAAACCAGTGATATTTTATGCTCATTTGGACACTATCACTGAGATAAAGATGAACTAGTTCAGTGTCAAATATACCATTCAATAGAAGAAAAAAACAGGAATAACAAAAATTGTAAACATTTCAAGTACATCTTAATTATCGAATGATTAATATTGTATGATGGTACTCCTTGGTGTAGTTTACTTGGAGCTAAACTCCTTGGTATAGTTTACTGTGAGTTAAACTCCTTGGTGTAGTTTACTTGGAGATAAACTCCTTGGTGTAGTTTACTTGGAGATAAACTCCTTGGTATAATCCTGCTGTGGTTAATGAGACGTTACTTGGCACAGTGAGAAAGCCAGAGCAGCAGCCTCCCCAAGGTCCTAGTGCCCATAGTTAAGTAGGCTATTGGATTGTAATTTGAAGGGGGAGGAAACATACAAACCAGAATGCACGCACATATATAGCATGTTAGAGTTATAAATAACTTGTCCATGTGAGAAACAATAGTTTAATTTAATCACATCACCAAAATAAAAAAGATATTTTTTTTCAAGCCAAATTATTTGGAGGGGATGAAAAACAATTTAGGGGGTCTTCAGCCACCCTAAAACAGGCCTAACTGATTAAAAGACATATTTTCTGTAATATGCAGTGACACAGTCCAGAAGCAGAATAGTCACAACTGTGTTTATTCTGCATGTACATACATGAAAGACTTTCATTGTTATGCCAATGATCAATTATATCTATCGATCAAGCCAGATGAAACCAATCAGGTCGCTAAACTTCAAGCGTGTCTTAAAGACATAAAAACTTGGATGACAACTTCCTGATGTAAAACTTAGACAAAACTGAAGTTATTTTACTTGGCCCAGAACACCTCAGAAATCAATTATCTAATGATATACTGTAGTTTCTCTTAATGGCATTGCTCTGGCGTCTAACACCACAGTAAAGAATCTCAGAGTTATCTTTGATCAGGGCTTGTCCTTTAACTCCCACGTAAAACAAATCTCAAGGCCCGGCTTTTTTCACCTACGTAACATCTAAAAAAAAAAGAATCAGGCACATCTTTTCTTAAAGTGATGCAGAAAAGTTGATTCACGCATTTGTTACTTCAAGACTGGATTACTATTACTCCTTATTATCAGGCTGCTCCGGTAAGTCTCTTGGGTCTCTCCAGTTTATCCAGAATGATGCAGCTTGTGTACTAACAAGGACGCGGAAGAGAGATCATGTTACTCCTGTATTAGTTGCTCTCCATTGGCTTCTCCTCACCTACAATTCCTTAACTGGTGATGCACCATCATATCTTAAGGAGCATATTACCCCACCTCACCCCGATCCATGGCCTCTTGCCATGGATCGTGGCTGTGTCTGGAGCCGGTCCTGCCTCCTGCCATTGTGGCCCTGCTGATGCCCCTCCTCTCTATCTCCTTCTGCTGACATGAATCGTGGTTATCTGGATCGTGGTCCATGCCTACTACTCATTATATGAATAATTTCCATCATATTCATTGAATGTGCTGTAACTCTGTTACGTTATTCATTCTGTACACATGACATCTATTGCTTCTGTCCATCTGGGGAGAGGGATCCTCCTCTGTTGCTCTCCCTCAGGTTTTTTCCCTTTTTCCCCTGTGAAAGGGTTTTTACTATCTTTATTAGGGGGAGTTTTTCCTTATCTGAGCTCCTGGGACAAGGATGTTATGTGTACAGATTGTAAAGCCCTCCGAGGCAAATTTTTGTATTTGTGATTTTGGTCTATACAAAATAAACTGAATTGAATTAAGAAGCTATGTTTCAACAATATGGTATGCCATAAATAAATGATAGTATAGTTAATCAACAAATGCAAGAAAAAGTATAGTTTGCCATAAAAAATGAGAAAAGTCAAACTATATTATGTCAAAAATATCATGATAAAGTGAAAGTGTAGTATGTAATAAATATGTGAGACAAAAAGTCATTAGTATGTCATGAAATGCAACAAAAAGTCATAATGCAGTTTGCAAATAAAAAGGCTATAGTAAAAAAAGTCTTAGGGGCCGATCACATCAGACGCGACTCTCAAAAACGCGTTGCGACCAAAACCATTGTTTTCCTATGGTACGGCGCACCTTTCATGCACGCTTTTTAAATGCTGCGCTTCACGATTTTCTAGCGTTATTTCGACGTGCCTAAAAGTTGAAATATTCTCAACTTTTAAGCGCCTTGCGCGGAGTCGCACAGCTCATCAATGTCAGTGTGTATCGCCCGGTTGCGCACGCAGGCCCGCTCCACAAGCGCACCAGGCTGTTTTGCCCGGCACGTTTTTGCCAAGGCGTTTAAGAGTGACTGTACTTTTAAAGTCGCGTCCGTTGTGATCGGCCCCCTTAGTGTGTCAAAAATATCTGAAAAGTTCATTGTATAGTTTTCCATTGAATTCAAAGTATATCATGAAATGCAAAAAAGAGAAGCATAGAATGTCATAAAAAGTCATAGTATGTATGGCATGTCTAGAAAAATTGTAGTAAATCATAATATAGTATGTTGCAAAAAGCCATCGTGTGTAGGATGTAGGAAAAAAGTGGAAGGGCATCGCATGTGTACAAAAATCATGAAAAATATATCTAAGTCACACAAACTTAATTGGGTTGCATCATTCAAGCTTGGTCAATTTAGCTCGAGCAGGCACAAATGCTTAATGTGGGTAAGATTGTTGCTTTGCACATAACCACGTAAGTAAGGTACAGAGCTCAAGTATTTATCCTGGCGCTGTTATAAGGAATGAATTGATAACCGCTTAACCCTGCCGTCTGACTATTTATTTTAAGTTACTGTGTGGTTCAACTTAAGGGAATGAATTTAAGTCAAGCTTATCTCAAAGTAAATCTTTTCTTTCTATGCTTTATTATAGATTATTTTACCCATTTCCCACTGTCCCCGTTGTTGATCTTAACATAAGTCTCTCCAGTAACTCACTTTGTTCTAAAAATCAACACATTTTCCTCACTGCACATATAGCAATTTGAGATTATGAAATATAAATGAGAAATTTGACTTTCAATATGGAAAAAGGGCTTTCCGGCTAGTCCTCTGCAGCTACTGTCTTTGAATGCTATTGTTTCATCAGCTGCAACATGCTGAAGTTCATTACCCATATCAATATGAATATGCATCGCCATCTAGCGGACAGAAACATGTACTACAACAGTGGTCACACAAAAATGTAGTTGTAAAATATGTCATAATAAATGTCATACAAAGTCACAGTATAGTATGCCATAAAAAATGAAATAATATAGTATGTCATGAAGAAAATATGAATCAGTGTAGTTTGGCAAAAATAAATACAAATAAACTACGAGTTTGAATCCAGTGAATTTCAGTAAACCTGCCCGAAAGTCATCTTGTCCTAAAAATTATCGAGCTAACTCAGTAAACCAGATACGAGGAATAGGGCCTTAATCAGGAAATGGAGATCCTGATTTTGCGCTCAAATCCTGATCAGGGGTGTCCACATTTTTTTCACTGAGGGCCACCATCACCAAGGATAAGGAGTTGGGTTGAACATAATTGGGTTGGCTGTGATCCATCCAGGAGCAACAATGTTCAACATAATAATAATACTTTGATATAGGGCTTTTCTGAATACTCAAAGACGCTTTAATTAGGAATCATTCACCCACTGATGAGGAGCTACCATATCAAGACTATATAACAACCATACACCGTAGGCACAGCTACGGGAGCAATTTAGGGATAAGTGTCTTGCTCAAGGACACATTGACATAGGCAAGCGGACTCGGGGATCGAACCGCCTATCCTCTGATTGAAGGACGACCCTGCTCACCACTGAGCCACAGTCGCCCATATAATATATATTGTACATACGTATACTTTTGCATCTACTATGAACTTATCATCATAATTCTCTAAAAAGCAATATGACACTACGAAGGAGTTGTAACTGCGTTTGTAAGTATGCTCATTCAGAAAGAATGAATGAAAAAAAATCATGGCTGGTTTTATTTTGAAAAATTACCGGATACATCCGTCTGTGCGTAACTTCATACATAACCTCAAAAATGAAAGTGAAAAAAGTCTGTTTCAACTCTGCTGGTGTTCTGTATTAAAACCAAGGCAGAGTATCCTGAGATTGCCAAAAAAGCTCTGAAAACCTGCTTCCATTTCCAACATCCTGTCTTTATGCAGAGGGTTGCGGAGTAGACTGGACATACATGTTTAAGTTAAGTAGTAGACTGGACATAAAGAACACACGTCGGGTGTCACCGCTCCCGTCACCCCGAGATTAGAACCTGTCCGTGAAAATATTGTCTTCACGTAGCCGGTCCTCTACATCCTCTAGATGCGCTCCAGCGCTCCCCAGCCTTTATTGCAAGGGTTGGGGAGCGCTGGACTAGAGGATGTAGAGGGTAAATGCATAATATTGTGATTCCCCAAACCTGCTTGCGTGGAGTCTGTGTTCCACCACAGTCCCCAATGTTTTTTTTCTTTGTAAAGATAGATATAATTTTGTAGCGAGTAACGAAGGTTTCAGGGGAAATGTTTAGGAGTAGAGCCAGGTCTGCCAACCATAGAGGGTCACTCAATAACTCGTTTAGCCCCACATTTGTCGCAAATTCCAAATGGTTTGCATACCCATACTAAATACAGCATATCTCCTCAACCACAAGGGCTATTTGAATAATTTCAAAAGGTATAATATACAGAAAACACTTGTGATAGCAGTTAAGAGGTTCATAAAAGCAGTATATGTGTTACTGATTTATTAGTTAATGATAGAACACAGAAAAGAAAAAAGAAATGTTCTCTTTTTTTAACTATGCACATCATCGCTTTTTTCTACTATAAAATAGCACTATGTGTTAATAGTATCTCTGCAAAGTTTGACTTTGATTAAGTGAAGTTAAATATTTTTAGTAATTCATTTAGTGCAGATTTCGTGAACCGTAGGTTTAGGTCCACTGAAAGCAAAAATGCCACAACTTTCTTCCTGGACCTTGGACGCCTCTGGTTCCACAACAGAGAGACTCTGCTTAAGCAGATACAGCAGTACATACCAATCAAGTACTGTTTCTTCCATAAGTAAGTCACATTTCAGTTTATTGGCTGTGAAAAAATGCAATGTGGTTGATATTTTTCTGAGGCTTTGTCTGACAGTGGTTTTGGCACAATTGGCGGACTCCGTAGGTCGTACGCTTTCCAGAAAGGTGCGCCAATCATGTGTGGCACCAAGCTAGGGATACAACAAATATATATTTTCATAACTTGGGGAACTGTCTTGAGTCCTATTTATGGTTTATGTTAATATATTTGGTTGAATTGTGTTATAAACAAGTAAAATTGACTTATATGCTATTGTAAGGCCAGGCGTGGCAGTTTTTTTGCTATGTCACATCAGTGGCGAGAGACAGCGAGTGCGATCACTGGCAGCGGCGAGTCCGCGGCGAGTGTGTGGCAGGCGTCAGGACAGCGGCGAGTCAGTGGCGTGTTATCGGCGAGCCAGCGACGTGTTAGCGGCGAGTCAGTGGCAGGCGCCGCTCAAGTGCCAGCACTCCTGGAGAAGCTGACAAGCTGAGTGGGTGGAGCCACATTTCCAACAGGTCATCTGCTGTAAATCAGTTTTATGATCATAGAATGGAGGAACTGCAGGGTTTTTTTCTTTTGTCAATCCTAAGTGTACAGATAGATATAGATAGATAGATAGATAGATAGAGTGTGTTTTTTTGTAGACTTAATACTTACAATATGCAATAGGTTAAGATATTTCTGTATAATACTGATGTACTATATTGAATATTGTTTTGCTACTACATTTCACTTCATAATATATTACACTTATAAACCATAATATGTATAATGTACCCACCTTTTTTTAATAAAAAAAAAAATATATATATATTTTACCATGTCATGTCATACTTTTATACCATCATTAGAAGACTCTATACTTTGAGGAGACGGCACTGTTGGTCTAAGCTAAACACTGGAATGATTTTTCTACCATGTAAACCTGAACATGCACACCTCTCTTGAGTGTGACAGCAATTATAATCGCACAACCAGTGTTGGGGTAGTTACTCAGAAAAGGTAACTAGTTACACGTTACTAGTTACTTCTGAAAATTGTAACTAGATTACTTTACTAGCAGTGTTGGGGTAGTTACTCAGAAAAAGTAACTAGTTACAAGTTACTTCTGAAAATTGTAACTAGATTAATTTACTAGTTACTGCATTTGAAAAGTAACTTCACTACTAGTTACTTTACTTTCCATTTTTTTAAGCAAATTAACCGCAAAGATAAATGGACAAACATCATGGCCCTTTCATCACTTTATTTTCAATGTTCAATAAAGGGCATCTCTTAGCCTTTCCACATAGTGTATTGTAAACATGTAAAACAAAATGGCATATAAAACTCAGCCATTAACTTGAACGAACATTAACCCTGTTCACACTGTCTGACCAAAGAAATATGCCTCACTTTAAAATCCACAAACAGGATACAAGAGGCTGTGTATGGTGGGGACATTCAGGTCGGTCAAACAGCATAACACATTAAAAACAGGCTTTTGGAAACATGAGACCCCACTAAACCAAATGGGGGCCGACTCCTAAGAACAAAACCAGCTTGTTATAGGAATCATTGTAGTGGTTTAAGACAGTGTTTTTCAACCTTTTTTGAGCCGCGGCACATTTTCTACAATAAAAAAATCCCGCGGCACACCAACAACCCAAAAAGTTACAGAATGTCACAGTATTCAGTGTTTCCCCTAGGTTTACAGCTTTAGGGGGGGGGGAGCGATTGACGGACATACTACATTGTGGCACCTCACAGTACTACAAAGTAATACTTCACAGTACTAGTGACTCCATCTGTGCTTTTATAAATAATAGAACATTGAAATCACTTTCAATTAAAGCAGATTGCTCGATCAGACAAAAACAAATGTGTACTTTGTTAGAAAAATGAAAATAAAGTTATATCCGTGCAAAAAATAACTAATATTTAGTTACAACTAAATAGCTTATTGTGGAAAACAACAAGCTATTTTTTTGCAAAACAGAATGAGTGCAGATGTGTGAGCATAACGTTGTATCATTAATAGTGGCTGCAGTGAGCTGCTTTCCTCTACAACTCTTTTTAAAACAAGGTAGATTTGATAGTCAATGACTATAGGAAACTACTAGGCCAGCCACTATATTGCAGGCTCAGACGCTCAACAATGGAAAATTATTTGCGGCAGCTAAATAATATTTTTTTGGACCAATTAAGTGAAATTGGAAATTTTCTCACGGCACACCTGACGATCTGACACGGCACACTGGTGTGCCGCGGCACAGTGGTTGACAATCACTGGGTTAAGGGACACGATATTGACATATGCTACAAAGTTTGTGAAGATAGGCCAAGTAATTTGGAAGTTATGTGTATTTACATTGAGCCACGCCCCTAAGAGGTTAATTGGTAAATAACTTCTGAACGCAATGAGATAACAAAGTGGGAGATATCCTTTGATCACATTGAGCCAATGATTATCCACAGAAAATTTCGTAAGAAATGGACCCAGAGTTTAGGAGGAATGGGCAAAAAATTTTTTTTTCAAAATGGCAGGAAAATCTAATTAGGCGCATTTTAATTTCACGGATTACTTTTTTGTAGAGCAGTCCCACCCGGACATGTTTGCAAAATTTTAAGTCAATCGGTCAGAGTTCGCAAAAAGGGTGGGCTTTCACAACTAAAGGGGGCGCTATAGAGACATTTTCTCAGACTTTTGGCCGACACCCAAATTATATTAAAATTTTCGCCGAGTCGGATTGGTGTGTAAATTTTGAAGAATTTAGGTTTATCCCAAGCACCTCTTTTCCCTGCGCATTGGTGAAGAATGATAAATAAACATTTGAATAACAATAGGTCCTCGACTCTGACTACGTCAGTGCTCGGGCCCTAACAAGTTCATGGTAAGTATATGTCCCACTCAAAGTTATTTATAAGGCCAACAACTAAGGGAAATACATGTTGTCATTGATGACAATTTTGAATGTTTCTTGTTTCTTGAATGTTGTTGGTGACATATTGCTTATTCAGCTTTGAATATTAATTACTAGTTCTAGGTTTAAGGTTGTGTTTTGACATAAATACATTCAAGTACTGAATTACAACATTGGCCTCCCTTTCAATTTCATCATGTTTTTATTTTGTCTAATTTACATTTTTTAAGGGGGTAATATGTTCTAAATGTATTACAAATTATTCAACTAAGAATGAGAAGTATACATGTAGTCGGTAATATGTAGTCCCATTATAAAGTAAAAATAGTAAGTAAAAATACTTTATTATGAAGAGCATTTATTCAAAATTAGGGGAATTAGGGTCTCTGAGAGCCCATTATGTTAAAGAATAGCTTCAGAGCCCAATATTGCTACAACTTGAAGTAACTAGAAAGATGTATTTGATTGGAATGATGACCAATTCTTCTATCAATTGCAGGTATTGAATCACACAAGAAAAAAGGTCATGTTGTGATAGAAGATGTGATACTTACACTTCTCGAGTCGAAAAAGGTGTGTATAAAGTTCATAATGTATTATAATTGAAGTTGTGCATATTTTTCATTAGAATGTATACTGAAAGCTGCATTGATTATTTCAGCCACAAAAGAAAGACCTCCAAGATGCCTGTGCAGCACTTGGTGTCACGACTGAGGGTTCCATCTCTGACCTCATCAACCGACTGGAGGAGCTTTACCCAAAGCTCTTTGTTAAAATGCAAAAAACAGGAGGTGAGGAATAGAGGGAAAATGTGTTTTTTAGAACCCTGTGAGTAAATTCATACAAAAAATGCATTGAAATGTTGCTTCCTTTTCCAGGTGGTGTGTTGCACTTTGCATGCACACATGGTGTGGTGTACTATGTCAACTTCCTATTTTGGACTGAATCGGCCAGGGATCACGTGGATGGACTTCTGAGCTTCAACAGTTTCCCCACGATATATATATATATATATATATATATATATATATATATATATATATATATATATATATATATATATATATATATATATCGGATGTGGCAGGCCAAGTTTCTTGCCACATGAACAATAAGACACAACAGAAGTTCTTTCAGCCCCATGATGGCCGGCTATGTACACCATCAAAGGCCAACATCGATGAAGCCAAGGGAAAAACCCTTGAAGTGGACCTTGAGTGGATGAATAATCTCAGGTCGCCAGGGGCACCACAGCAAGCGGGACAAGGAACAGATCGGTTAACGGCATTGCATCCTATAATGCCGTGTTCACACCAAAACAGTTGCGAAATATTCGCGCGTCCAGATTACATGTTAAGTCAATGCACAGCCGCGTTAGGTTGCGAAAAAGCGGATTTTTCGCCGGGCGTCGCGATAGAGGCGAAACGGCGTTGCGAATATTCACAACTCCGCTTTTTCGCCTTTTTGCTTTTTCGCCGGCGTTCTAATATTTCAACTCCAGCGAATAATTCGCATGAGTTGCGAAAGCCAATCAGCGTTGAGAAGCTCCACCCGGCAGCACCGCCGTTACTGAATGAAACTGCTGGTCCGCTGAAGGAGCGCTGGAAGCGGCTTCATTCAGACACTCGTCCTGGAGGAGTCGGAGCTGTGTGTGACTACGGATATTATGAACCCAGACACGGGGCGGTTGATGTTCCGACGTGTGTGGGACTTCCTCAACAAGTATAAAGCAGAACTATAGGTTATTTCAATGCTGAATGGCGGAAATAGTAAATGCTTTCACAAACACGGAGATAGAAGCTCCGCCCGGCATCACCGCCGTCCTGCCGTTGCTGAATCAAACTGCTGCTGGTCCGCTGAAGGAGCGCTGGAAGCGGCTTCATTCCGACACTCGCCCTGGAGGAGTCGGAGCTGTGTGTGACTACGGATAATGTTATGAACCCAGACACGGGGGTGGTTTATGTTCCGACGTGTGTGGGACTTCCTCAACAAGTATAAAACAGAACTAGTGGTTATTTCCTGGTGGATGAAGGAAATAGTAAATGTTTTCAAGACACAGAGATAAGCCCCGCCCCTTTTCCCCAGCGATGGTTGCGAAAAAACGGATTAACCACATAGTGCGAATTTATGCGCGATATAGGCGAAGTGGCGTTGCGAAAATTCGCAACTGTTTTGGTGTGGACACGGCATAACTAAGACCAATGACAGGTTTGCATTGTATGACAAGTTTCATCAAAAAAAACAACGCAGACCGGAGGAAAAACTCAGGAGTTTAAACATCTGCCCCTCCTTACGCTCAGAGATCAATTCCTCAGTGGCAGAACAATTTAATCGAGAGCTCGCATTATTTAGATATTCCTGCTGCCAGATGAAGGAGGCACAATTTAAGCAGACAATATGAGTTCTCATTGAGTTACACAATGAGAAAATAAACAGTAAATTCCTGCAAAATATAATGAAGCTCTGCAGCACACCACTGGCAGTAGGTCAGTATGGCAGGTTGGTGTTGGAATCAACAGGTAAGAGCATGCAACAAAATCTTTAACCGACTTGTTATAGACCACATGCAATTGCAGCCACAACGTGCCTATTGTATAGCATAATGTTTTTACTGTTTTAAATAGACACAATACGAGATGTTGGTTTGTGGCTGTAAAAGTGAATGTCTTTCATCATATTCATCATTAATCAGCCATGCGTAACAAATGCAAAACATTTTTCTGTTGAATTCGTCTGGTATATATATTTCTGTACATCATGGTAACATCTACAGATTTTCTGACAAACGCCTCAATCTATCAGTCTCCAATTGTTCATGCTGCAACCTTCAATTTATACATGTTATGCTGTTTAAGTTGAAAAAATGGGTTTAAAGCTTGACTATATGTGATATATTACAAGTACATGCTGTGATTTAGAAAATTAAATTTGTAATTAAACAATTTACACTATTTTGTAGTTCAGCAAACAGCGACTGAACCACAACATTTGGCACCAGAGTCCGCCATAGACAAAATCATGCTATTCTCAGCCCAGAAGTACATCATTGATGATATTGAAAAGGTGAGATTCACTATGGAAACAGTCATTTCTCTGACATTAAAAGTGTCAATTTTTTAAATTATCTAAATCTTTTTAATATATGGCTGCTTTTGTACGACCTTAAATATCTGTGGATAATACATGAATCGGTGCTTCAGTAAATTACAGTTTTACAGTTATTTACAAGGACAAGCTTGTTAATCAACTCCCGGTAAGTTTTTTACACAAATGTGGACAAAAGGAAGAAAAACAATCACTAACACCCTTTAAAAATAAATGATTCAGTAGACGTTTGTCAGTGACGGATTCAAATTATAATGATCTATTCAACAACAGGATACTGAAATGATCTTTCTGCCGAGAATTGTGGGTCATATCAGCAAAGAAACTGGCAACCACTTCATTCTATGGGTATGCATCAGCTATTACAATGCATTGACTGTTTAGAAACATAACCATTAACATTAAAGAGATTGTATGACTTATAAGAACAGATGAATAATGGTTATAGAGTAAAGAGATTGTTGCAACCTCATGTGTTTTAAATAATTGATTTAGTCAAAGAAATGCTTTTTATATCATGTTAAACAGCACAACACATAATAAACCGCAAATATGTTGAATTACATCGGATCAGGAAAAACTCCCCCAATAAAGATAGTAAAAACCCTTTCACAGGGAAAAAAAGGGGAAGAAACCTGAGGGAGAGCAACAGAGGAGGATCCCTCTCCCCTGATGGACAGAAGCAATAGATGTCATGTGGCCAGAATGAATAAGCACATTCAATGAATGTGACAGAAATGATTCATATAATGAGTAGTATGCATGGTCCATGATCCAGATAGCCACGACCCATTGAGCAGAAGGAAGTAGAGGGAGGACCAGGGGGAGGACCAGGGTCCTCCCCCTGGTTCCAGACAGCCACGAATCCATGGAAAAAGAAAGTAGAGTTAGTAATATGCATTGAAGAGACAATCATTTATCCAGAAGGAGAAAAAGAAGAGGTGAAGAGGAGGAGCGAAAGAGAAGGAAAGGAGGAGATCAGTGTATCCTAAGATGTCCCCCAGCAGTCTAGGCCTATAGCAGCATATCTAGGGGCTGGACCAGGGCAAACCTGAGCCAGCCCTAACTATAAGCCTGAAACAGCCCTAACTATAAGCGCCATCAAAGAGGAAAGTCTTAAGTCTACTCTTAAATGAGGTGACCGTGCCTGCCCCCCGAACTGAAAGTGAAAGCTGATTCCACAGAAGAGGAGCCCGATAACTGAAAGCTCTGAAAGCTCAACCTACTTTTTAACACTCTGGGAACCACAAGTAACCCTGCATTCAGTGAGCGTAATGCTCTCGTGGGGTAATATGGCACTATAAGGTCCTTAAGATATGATGGTGCATCACCAGTTAAGGCTTTGTAGGTAAGGAGAAGGATTTTAAATATGATTCTCGATCTTACAGGAAGCCAGTGGAGAGCAGCTAGTACAGGAGTAATGTGATCTCTCTTCCGTGTCCTCGTTAGTACACGAGCTGCAGCATTCTGGATCAGTTGGAGAGATCCAAGGGATTTACCGGAGCAGCCTGATAATACGGAGTTACAGTAATCGAGTCTTGAGGCAACAAATGCGTGAATCAATGTTTCTGCATCGCGTTGAGACAGGATGTGCCGGATTTTTGAGATGTTCAGTAGGTGAAAAAAGGAGGTCCTTGAGATCTGTTTCACGTGAGCGCCAAAGGACAGGTCCTGGTCAAAAATAATTCCGAGATTCCTTACGGTGGTGTTAGATGCCAGAGCGATGCCATCCAGAGAAACCATATCATCAGATACTTGATTTCTGAGGTGTTCTGGTCCGAGTAAAATAACTTCAGTCTTGTCCGAGTTCAGCAGCAGGAAGTTGCAGGTCATCCAGGTTTTGATGTCTTTAAGACATGCTTGAAGTTTGGCGACCTGGTGGGTTTCATCGACAGATATAGTTGAGTATCATCGGCATAACAGTGAAAGTTTATGGAGTGTTTTCTGATAATATTGCCTAAAGGAAGCATATATAAAAAGGTGAATAAAAGTGGTCCAAGCACAGAACCCTGTGGAACTCCATGGCGAACGGCAGTGGTAACCGAGGCCTCATCGTTTACAAATACAATCTTCTACAAATACAATACTATCTTTCTGCTGCAGCAGAACACACACACGGAAAGCCTTAAAGAGCGCTGTGCAACAAATAAGCATGAAGAAACATCAATGCTGGTCTGTTGTGGTCATCGTGCTTTGGGAAAATCAAGTCGGGAACAGAGAGGCGTTACAGCAGTTTGTACGCGCCGTGCGGACCGCTGCCTGCCGTGTTCTGCTGAACTAGAGCGACACACAACACTTGCTGTGCTGCGCTGGTCAATTCCACCCCCTCCCCCACTGATCCCACAGACAAGGGCGACACTTTTATATTTTTTTTATTACCGTAATATACCACAAAACACTGAAAAGCTCCATTTCTTAGCGGTCAGAATCCTTTTTAATTATGGCGTAAAGCGTTAACTTTAGAAGAATTACGGTAATATGAATCACTTTCTGTCGCCGGAGACAGGGTTTGTACTACAACAGTTTTAGAGTTGTAAAATGAACTGACAGCTGCATGCAGAGTATTTTTCCTCAGTATAACTAACATAACTGACCACATTCGACCCACGGAACTGCGCCACCCTGCGCGCTCATGTCATGTGACATATAGGGTTCTGTCTGTCAGCCTCCTGCCATCCTCCTGCAGTGATCCCTTCTGTCACAATGAGTGGACCCAAGAAAAGACAAGTCGACAGTGAGTGCAGAGTCTTTAATGAGTGGACTGCTAAGTATTTTTTCACCGAAGTACGATCAAAGGCAGTATGTCTTATTTGCCAAGGAACCATTGCAGTATTCAAAGAATACAATATTAGCCGCCACTTTTCCGCCAAGCATGCTAACCAACAGTCAACGACAGAACGGGCGGCTACTGCTAAGAGGTTGGCAGCCAATTTAAAGAGTCAGCAAAATATTTTTCTCCGCCAAACTGCTATACAAAAATCAAGCATCGAGGCAAGTTTTTTGCTAGCATTTAAATTAGCAAAAGCCAGCAAGCCTTTCTCTGAAGGAGAGTTTTTGAAAGAATGTATGGTAGAAACAGCAGGACTCTTATGTCCAGAGAGCAAAAACAAATGTGAAAAATTGAGTTTATCACGCAGAACAGTGACTCGGCATGTAAAACAAATTGATGAGGATTTAACCAGCGAGTTGAACAAAAAAGCTGAGTCATTTACGTTATATTCTCACACACCGCCCCCTGCCGGCCTCGCCGTCGTCCAGTGTAGAGCCACGGGTCTCACACCGCCCAGCACCCCCTGTGACGGACCACAGGCTCCCCACCTTCCCTTTGGCTCCAATAATCTGTTTTACCAGATACTCATACTCTCATGTGGTCTGCATTTGGGTCCGCAACATTGTCCTGCCATGAAAGGTTCACACAAAGACTCTCCATCCATCTGATACTGGCCCGGCCCGTCTGTCAAATTTTTTTATTCAATGTGGCCCCTGAGCCAAAAAGTTTGCCCACCCCTGAACTAGAAGGTCATTAGTAGTTGTCACTAGTGCTGTCTCTGTGCTATGATGCTTTCTAAATCCTGACTGAAACTTCTCAAATAAACTATTGTTATGTAAAAAGTCACACAACTGGTTTGCGACTACCTTCTCCAGTATCTTAGAGAAGAAGGGAAGGTTAGAGATAGGTCTGTAGTTAGCCAACACATCTGGATCCAGAGTGGGGTTCTTAAGAAGAGGTTTAATTACAGCTACTTTAAAAGACTGTGGTACATGACCAGTTAGTAAAGACCCATTGATAATATCTAGTAGAGAGGCACTAACTAAAGGTAAAACTTCCTTAAACAGCTTAGTCGGAACAGAGTCCAGTAGACCGGTAGACAATTTAGAAGTAGAAACCATTGAAGACAGTTGGTCGAGGTTGATGGTAAAAAAATCCATCCAGACACACAGCAGGGCCGACAGCCTCCTCCATGGCCATCCCACCTGAGGATGGACCAGCAGTAGTTGAGGGCAGGAGATTACCGATCCTGTCTTTAATAGCCAGAATCTTACCATTGAAGAAGTTCATGAAGTCATTACTACTGAGGTCTATAGGAATACACGGATCCACCGAGCTATGACTCAGTCAGCCTGGCCACAGTGCTAAAGAGAAACCTAGGGTTGCTTTTGTTTTTCTCTATTAGTGATGAGTAGTAGGCTCCTCTGGCATTACGGAGGGCCTTCTTATATGTTCTCAGACTATCCCGCCAAACCAACCGGGACTCCTCCAGACCGTTGGAACGCCATATGCCCTCAAGCTTCCGTGATGCTTGCTTTAATATACGGGTCTGAGGGTTGTACCATGAAGCGAGCCTCCTTTGCTTAATGATCCTCTTTTTTAGAGGGGCTATCGAGTCCAGTGTCACTCTCAATGAGCCAGTAGCACCATCGACAAGCTGATCAATCTGGGAGGGAGTAAAGTTAGCACAGGAGTCCTCTGTTATATTGAGACATGGTAATGAATCAAATACAGAAGGAATCGCTTCCTTAAATCTAGCAACAGCACCGTCAGTTAGACATTTGGTGTAAAAACTCTTGCCTAACGCTGTACAATCCGGTAGTATGAACTCAAAAGTTTTAAGGCAATGGTCTGATAAAAGAGGGTTCTGTGGAAACACTACTAAATGCTCCACGTCAATGCCATATTTAAGAACAAGGTCGAGGGTGTGGTTAAAACAGTGAGTTGGTTCCTGTACTCTGACAGAAGCCAATCGAATCCAACAATGAGCTAAATGCAACACTAAGGCTATCATTGCTGACATCCACATGAATATTAAAATCCCCTACAATAATAACCTTATCAGTCTTAAGGACTAAACTTGACAAACTCAGAAAATTCCGAAATAAATTCTGAGTACGTACCTGGTGCTCGATATACCACAACAAACAGAATTGGCTGTACTGTTTTCCAGGTTGGATGTGAAAGACTAAAAACAAGGCTTTCAAATGAGTTGCGGTTCAATCCAGGTTTAGGACCCATTAACAGACCCGAGTCAAAAATGGCAGCTACTCCACCTCCTCGGCCGGTGCCTCGAGGAATGTGCATACTAACATGACTTGGAGGAGTAGATTCATTTAGGCTGACATATTCCTCATGTCTCAGCCAGGTTTCAATAAGACACAACACATCAATATCATTATCTGATACTAATTCATTTACTAATACAGCTTTAGAAGACAAAGATCTAATATTTAGGAGTCCACACTCTCCTATCATGTTGCACTTTTGCAATAGTGGTGTTAACCTTTGAGGTTATTTTCTATAACTCCTCTTTTGGTTACTTTTAATTTAATTAATTTAAGTGGCCGTGGGACAGACACAGTCTCTATAGAGTTAAAGGTGGGCATCTGCCCTAAAGAAAATGCAGGGAATGCAGAGAAGGGTGTAAGACTACAACTCTGCTTCTGCTTTCTGGTCTGTCATGTAAGAGGTCAACCAATAAACTTGGGTCATATTTGCAGAAAGGAGATCTGCTCCATCCGAAGTGGGATGGAAGAGAGAGAAGATGATGATGAGGTAGATGAAGAAGTGTCAGAATATGAAGATCATATTTCTGAAAATTCAGAGTCTGACTTTGAAGAAGAGGATGAGATTGAGCATCAGCCAAAAAGAAGACGAGCCACAGAACCAACCCATCAGTAGCCAGCTAGTGAAGAAATATGGATGTCAAAGAATGGAGAAATTTAATGCGAAGTGTGTGGACCCAAGACGGACAGAAAGACGCAATATACATGCATCAAGTGCAAGAAGTACATATCAGGCATGAAAACGCGTCAGGGGTGAAAAAAGTGAGAAGGATATTATCCCTCTTGGAAGGTCCGGGGGCATGCTCCCCCGTAAGAAAAATGTAAATATTCCATATTTTAAAGCATCAATCTGATGCATTTTGAGATGCTTTTTTTGCCAACCTGGGGAGAGCTGGAGAAACTTAACTTCAGCCATGAGTCCAGAATTATTATGGCCTGATTACAAAGTATTATGCAAGCCATTTCATGCCAGCCTGTCACTGGGTCTAACATTTACAGTCAGACCTGCAAACTCATGAGGGGCGAAAAAGGTGACACCAGCGGAGCGGGGGGCAGTGACGGGAGAGTCAGTGCCGAACAGCGTCACTCGTCGAGAAGCTGACAAACTATGATCATTATGGGTTTTAATTCTTTTTTTGTCAATACCCAAGAGTGTGTGTGTGTGTGTATATATATATATATATATATATATATATATATATATATATATACACACATACATACATACATACATACATACATACACACACACACACAACCGTTCAAAAGTTTGGGGTCACCCAGACAAATGTTCAGCAGTTTCTCGCATGGAATAGCCTTCATCTCCAAGAACAAGAATAGACTACCGAGTTTCACATGAAAGTTCTTTTTTTCCTGGCCATTTTGAGAATATAATTGAACCCACACATGTGATGCTATGCACAGGAAGGCCAGTTGTAAAGCTTCTCTCACCAGCATAACTGTTTTAAGTTGTGCTAACATAATTGCACAAGGGTTTTCTAATCCTCCATTAGTCTTCTATGCGATGAGCAAATACAATGTACCATTAGAACACCGAGTGATAGTTGCTGGAAATAGGCCTCTATACACCTATGTAGATATTTCATTAAAAACCAGATGTTTCCCCCTAGAATAGTCATTCACCACATTAACAATGTATAGTGTATTTCTGATTAATTTAATGTTATCTTCATTGAAAAAAAACAGTGCTTTTCTTTGACCCCAAACTTTTGAACGGTAGTGTGTGTGTATATATATTTTGTAGACTTAATACTTACAATACTGCAATACTACTGAATATTGTTTTGCTACTACTACATTTCACTTCATAATATTACACTTATATGCCATAATATGTATAATGTACCAGTCTTTTTATTTGACCATATTATGTCATACTGTTATACCACTTTACTTTGAGGAGACGTCTCTGTTAGTCTAGAACACTGAATAATGTTTCCACGAGTAAACCTGAACATGCACACTCTCTCTGTGTGACAGCGATTATAACTGCATAACTCTATAGATTATAATTAACTAGAGGATACACTTTTTCCTACACGTAGATCTTAAACCCTTAAATATAAACAGTAGCCCGGCCACCCTACGGAGGAAACTCATTTCGGTTTTTTTATTAAAATAAAAGTTGGATAAAATCTCCATTGTCATCTCCTTACATGTAAGTGTCGGTAGGTAGAACTGCAGCGCCGCTGACTCGCCGCTCTCCTGGCTGACGTCACACGCTGCCACGGACTCTCCGCTGCCAGTAATCTCACTCGCTGTCTCTCCAACAACGTTAGCTGACTAGCTTGGTATTATTAAACTGGTGGGAGGGAAATGAAGCCGCTGTAGACATCTTAACGCTCATTGGCCAAGACTCGACATGTCAAAGATCTTCTATTGCTAAGATGATCACGACCTCAGTTTTTTTTCCCCGTGTCCCACTCCAATCTCAGAAACGGCTGACAGTTGACCCCCCCTCTCCCAAAAACAAAAACTCTTCGGATCTACACGATCCACGTAGGTCACCTATTTTGGTTTCAAAATGGCGAATTTCGCCGAAAGGTGAGGGATTTTCATGTCTGACATATGCAATACACACACAGTAAAACTCTGCCACTCATGTGTTGTATAGGCTGGTATGAAAAGGCAATGTGTTCAACAATGTAATGTGTTCAATGTAAACTGTGTGTTGTGCTATGTAAAATTACCTTATTACTCATGAAATTCAAATAAATAAAAGTCAATAGTTATGAACAACCTTGCTTCATTTGTAGAATTTTGTCCACTCATATCTTGATTATAATTGATTTTATCACAACAAAAACCGAGTAGCACTTTAATTCGTAAATTTGTTATAACAAAGTTAAGGGCAAATATTAACCATATTTGCTGTTTATATTGCTTCTTATTGGGATGAAGAAAACATCTGTTGAGTATTTTAACATAAAATTGTTTGATTGTCCAACAGACCCACAACACCTGCTGAGTAACAAAAAAATTAACACCATACAAGGGTTAAAGGATCAGAGTGTAGCAGACTGGTTGCTTATAAATGGCATTTTCTTTTTGGTCACCAGTAAGGGGAGCCTGGAATCAACTGCAGTGGACAGCATGTTGACTGACCAAGAAATAAAAGGTAAAACAAACAAGGTTAACTATAATATGTATTATAAATGTCTTTAAGAACTCCCTCCTACATTTGTAAGATTATGCAATAATTGTTATGTTGATAAATTATTTGGAAATGCAGTCCGTTGGCTATATAGATGGCTGTCAAACTTCTCAAATGTAGTGACACCCAAAATCCAAACCTTTGAGTAATGGATTATAATTCATGATTTGAAATGACTATCTCTGTAAAGTGTGAAATTTTAAGGAAAGTTAATCCTGAAAGTAATGTCACAATTTACTCTCTCTGTTAATTTCAAGTGGGTGTAACGGTCCGATTACGCAAGGACCCAAAAGCACGACTCCGGAAGACAGAGATAAAGAATATAATTATTTTTACTGAACAGGTAACTACAGGTAACACACAGGGAGCGCTAGGTTCAAAAACACAAGACAATCTGGCAGGGGGCAAGTGAGGGGACCTAAGTAGTGAAGACTAATGAGGGGATGTGCTACAGGTGAGACAGGGATGGGCCAGGTGCAAGGAATGAGGGCTGACGAGGAGGGAGTGACTGATGAAGGGGGCGTGCAGCAGGATCTGAAATGACAGGACAGTTAGTAAACAGACAGGCAGACAGGATGAAAACAACTAATAGAGAACGTGTGGCGCTGAACCGTGACAGTGGGGCAGATAATGGAAACCGCAGCACTGACTATACTGTGTTAAACAGCTGTTACAATTATTATTTTTTGCCTTATTCACATTTAATTTGGGTTACCAATACTTTAACTCATTCACATGAGATGGCAAAGGAATACATAACATAAGAATTGTTATGCTCTTTTTAGGATCTTGAGCAAATAAGTAGGGTGTGCCTTCGACTCTTTGGTATCCACTGTACCATCCACCGTACCAGTCACAGCTGAGGTACAGCACCAGATACAGAGGGAGCACCAACCATTTACCTAATGTTCTAGAGACAATAAGTATCTACGTGCTTGCACAAATGTAGAGGGTACCCCAAACTTACCTACTGTCCTCAACCTCTCACCACAAACCTTCACACCTGTCAGTGTGCGTAGTCAGAAAGAAAGACCGCCCCCCGAACTCTTCGGACTTCCTCCTTTTTTTTATGTGCGCAAGTAGAAATTTTCCAACTCCGTGTATATACAATTACTGAATACATTGGCTCCATGTTATCCCCTGGATAAATTATATCACTCAATAAATTACAGTTAAGCAATAAGGTACTCGAGGCAGTACTGTATCGGCAATAATGTACTGTTCAAGGGTGTTGTTAGGCCCGACGTGCAGCGGAGGGCCAGCAAACCCTTGAACTGTACATTATTGTAGATACAGTACTGCCTCGAGTACCTTGTTGCTTTTATAATACGGTTACCTGCGACTTTATAAATAGTAAGCTCCCTTTCAGTTCCCTTTTTAGTTGTAGCCACCAAACGTTGTGTATCGCAGATTTGACCAGGCCGGTTGAAAGCATGGTGGAGGATGACACTCAGCCACCGATGTAAAGAAGTGCTCTCGCTGCTTCTGTCCGTCTTTTCTCCCTCATTTTTCTCCTCCATGACGTCTAGAGAACTTGCCTCGCGTCGGGAAATTACCGACGTAATTATCTCTCACTGGAAATTATCACGATTTTGTGATCAAACCCTTTTCATTCCTCATCTTAGTTTCCGGTTTTATGCACTCGCTCCCCGCTAACTAGTGTGCTCTCAGAGCGTTATCTGCTCTGCTCTCCTGATTGTGAGCCGTATCAACGTTTGACTGTACAGCAGGAACAGGGACCACAAATACATTATTCACCGCTGACATTCTCATCAAAAGTCATTCCCCCCAAAATATTAAAGTTTACACGAAACATGTTTGGTAACTGTCAAGCTTGAAATGACAACTAACGGTCGCACAATTAAAATTTTAAGTGCGCACTGATATGGAACGCTCTAAATGTAAATGGGCTGTACAGTACTTTATGGCTGAATAAAGTACACCCCGTGACTCACTCTCAACCAATCAGAATGGTTGATTTGATCTACCTGTATTATAATTTAGATTAAGGTTGAACTAATGCCGTGTTCACACCAAAAGCGTTGCGAAATATTCGCGCGACCAGATTACATGTTAAATCAATGCAGAGACACGAATGGTTGCGAAAAAGCTGATTTTTTCACCGGGCGGCGCGATAGAGGCGAAGAGGCGTTGCGAATAGTCACAAATTTGTAAATGTTCACTTTTTCGCTGGCGTTGAAATATTTCAACGCCCGACGCAGTTACAAAAGCCAATCAGCGTTGAGAAGCTCCGCTCGTCACCGCTGTCCGGTCGTTGTTGTTGCATCAGCAAAATGGAGGACCAACTGATCGTTGCTGTCTGCGGCTACCCGGAGCTTTACAACACGTATTCTAATGAATTTCGTAACCGGATCAAGAAGGATGTTGCCTGGAGAGCAGTCAGCGAAGCCGTGGGGCCAGCTGGCAAGTTTTGATTGTATGTATATGCTTTTATTCTAGCTATTTGTTGTACTTTACTATGAACCAGTTATGCCGCCAAAGGTGGAAGGGGCTGAGGGACACTTACCTTAAGGAGAAGAGAAGGAAGAAAAGTGAGAAGAAAAGTGGTCTAGGAGCCAAGACAGTAAAATTGTGTATGTGTCCCCTGATTGTGTTTCCCCTCTGATATATATACTCCCCCGCTTTCCCTTGTCCCCTGCCAGACTGTCTTTGTTACGCGAGTGTTCATCGTGTGTCCCATGTTATATGTCACCTGTTTTCGAGCTCTGAACAAGTTCCTAGTTGTTTTTGACTCGTTGTTTGACTTAAGTCAGTAACGTTTTGGATTTTTCACTCGAAAGTGCCTCATATATATATATATATATATATATATATATATATATATATATACACACACTTTGTTTTTTTTATAAAATGAATGCCTGTTCCAATAATGTAAAAAAAAAAATATATATATATATTTTTTTAATGTTAATGTTTAATAATGTTAAAAAAAAAATATATATATATATATATATATTTTTTTTTTTAACATTATTGGAACAGGCATTCATTTTATAAAAAAAAACAAATTGTGAGAAAAAAATATATATCAACAATGGAGCAAAAAAAAGTATGATTGATGTTTTGGTAATAGGTGACAGATGGAAAATATCTAACAGGTATATGTTTCTCTCGACAGGAGGTGAACTCCGAAGACATTGTGGGGGCACTAGGGGTCATGGACGTCGACGGGCGAGCCAAGCACCCTCAACTTGCTACTGGAGGACGGCCGTACGGTCTCAAGAGGGATTGTAGGGAATGGTGGAGGGTGAACTTATTGACCCTCCACTGCGAGTTGTCACAACCGTTACTAGACGGTAGTGCTTTTATTTTGTTGTCTTGTCACTTTCTGTTTTACTTTGAAATCCTCCTCCTGTGTCATGTCTGCTGTCTTTACTTCCTCATGTGTGATTACCTCTCCCTGCCCTGATGTGTTTCACCTGTGTCTCGTTAACTCCCCTCCCAGTGTGTATATATACTCTGTGCTTCACTTGTCTCGTTGCCAGTTCGTTTTTCTTCACCTGTGAGTCAACTTACCAGCGTTTTTCCTGCCTGATATCCTGTTCTGATTCCGACGTCCCTTCGTTTCCGAGTAAGCCCGATCCCTGCCTGTACCTCTGCCGAGTTTGACTGCCTTCCTGTGAATGACCCTGGACTGTTTACGTTGGCGATTCTACTCTCCCCTGAGTGAGACAGCTGCTCTCACCACAGCGGGTCAGAGCCTTGCCGACCGGCCTCAGTCCCTCCCCAGTTACATCGGGAGAACCTTCGGCGGTCCTTCTCCAGAGACTCTATCCTGTTGCAATATTACCTTTATCAATAAAGGAATTCTTGTGAACTTTACTCTCTGCCTCGGGTTGTGCATTTGGGTTCTTTCATTAGTGCTCCGGCGTGACACGAGTATTGATTCAATTAGCTGCAAATAGTCGCAAAGATTGAGATGAATTAAGATCGTTGAAACAATGAATTGAAATCGTTGAAATTATAAATATTGTACAGTTTTCTTCACATTTCAGGAAGTTTACATTTATAGTTTTTTTTTTTTTTATAAATATATTCCATTTCATTATTAAAATGTTTATATTTCTATGAATTGTTCTATTTTATTAAAAATATTTAACCTTTTTAATGCTGTGCATTGTTTCACGTAAACTTACTTTTTGATTTGAAATGCTGCGATTTATATTCTGTAGATGTTTATTATAGATATATGCGTCTAAGTCAAGCTGGTTCTGTAGAGCATGTTGGAGAACCAAACGGAGGGCGGGAGATATGCAGGGTCCGTGCCCACAGAAGAGTGCCAACTAATCGACTGTTCTGTCGTAGCCCTAGGTGTGGAGCCTCAAACATGCTTTAGGGGACCCTGCTCTCCTCTAACACACGTTGAAGGCCTCTACAGCCCCGGAAAATACATTCAAGCGACACAATATAATGATACATACATGTAAATAGAGTCAGATATATCGTGCTCTAGATGGGCAGTGACATAAGCCTTAAAAAAACATATAGTTTGAAAAGATAAAAAATATAAGAAGCTGAATAAAGATTCGAAGAACAGTGGTTGGACTGCTGAAGCGTTACAACTAATTAAGAATAGATATTCCATTCATAATTTAGATTTAAAAAAGCATAGTTTAGACATTTTTGTGATCCTCAGGTATATTCAATAGGAGGCTCTCATCTCTCTGATTCTCAGATTAGACTGTATTTTCAGCAAAAACACAGCATTCCTCTTTCCAATTCTGAGCAAGTATGTTCTCTAGTGATGGGTCATGCGCACAAGCATCGGCTCTGAGAGCCGGCTCTTTGTAGTGAATCAGAAGAGCCAGCTCGCATCGAGTGAGAGCCGGCTCCCAGTTTTTTGCCCATTCGCTGCTTAGGTTTCACTTTCAGTGTGCTCACTGAGCACTGCTCAGTCCCAGCTCTGGTTAGACAGAGGTCTGTTATGATTGGCCAGCATGGCGACCAGCATGCGGCATTCACGTGAGAATTAAGGATGTGTAAACAGAGAGGGGGCGGGGCAGACACACCACTTGACTCCACTGCAAGTGAAGAAAGAGAGAGCGGTGAGGACTGAGGAGCATGTGTGCGTATTGCATTGTCGTGTAGTTTAACTATGAGTGACACTAGAAAGCGAAGCAGCATCTGGCTGCAGTTTAAAGATATTGGGAACAACAAAGTGCCTTCACTGCAAAACTAAGGTCACTAAGAGCAGGTTCCACCACAAACCTGCATGGTGAGTGGTTTTGTCACAGAATAAATGCACAGAATTAGGCATTATAAGGTCTCTCATAAATACACTGAAAGCAAAAGGGTTTTCAACACATAAATCATGATTTTTTTTTTCAAAGTTAAGGTAAAATATAGGCTACAAAAGATCCTAAATAAAGAGCCGTTCGGGAGTCGAAAGAGCCGGCTCTTCTTTGGGAGCCGAGTCAAAAGAGCCGGCTCTCAGAAAAGAGCCGAACTTCCCATCACTAATGTTCTCCTCCTGCCTCATCCTGAGCTGTACTTTAAGATCACAGATTGATTGTTGTTATTTAGCTGTCAGAGACTTAAGTCCAGCGAGCTCATGCTCATGCTCTCATTCTGCACACTTACGGTGGCCCGGGAGTTACTGTCAGACCAGCCCACTCAATGCATTGCACGTATCAACCAGTCAGTGGCCTAAAAAATACCCATACACTAAGAGATGGACAAAATACCCCTCAAATAAATGTATTAGAATAAAATACAAAATACAATACATGTATTTTGTATCTAAAATACAGGAAATACCTTTTCTGGATTTTCTGTTTTCTTAAAATTTGGTATAGAGATTCAGGTTTGGGCTATATAATGTACACACAAAGCCTTGGTAAACCCCACAAAAAGGAAGAACAGTCACAGAATGTCAGTGTAACCAAGCAAAGCTATTAAATAACCAAAAGCTTTTTGGGAGCTGGTTGATGGAGTGGGAAGGTGTGGTGTTTCCGATGTCCTCTTCTATGTAATCCTCTAACACAGTGGTCCCCAACCTTTTTTGAGCCACGGACCGGTTTTGTCAGACAATATTTTCGCGGACCGGCCTTCACGGTATGAGCGAAAAATATTACGTAGAAAATATGACGTAAATGATACGACCAGCATAAAGACAATTCTAAAGTGCATAAAGATTAGGGTTGCAACAACGAATCGATAAAATCGATTGGCAACGAATTTCATTATCGATTTGTTGTGTCGCGCGATTATTACGCTGGCAATCAGTCGCGGAGAAAAAAAAAAGAGCAGAGCAACTGGCCGGCCAGCGTTTCTGAGATTGGAGTGAGACACGAGAAAAGCTGAGGTCGTGATCATCTCAAAAATAGAAGATCTTTGACGAGTCTTGGCCAATCAGCGTCTTCATGTTCCTCAAACTTGTTTTTAATGGAAGCTAGTCAGCTTGCTCTCACGTTAGCTAACGTGTTTGGGTTGTGTATTGTCGTTAAAGTTACTTTATGTTCCGTTACAGTTGTCTTGCTTGTAAAAAAACGTAACGTGATGAAACATGCCGTCACCCGTCTGGTTCAGTTCACGCTGTCACTCGTTAACGTTAAACCGGCGGATCTGGCTGCAGGTTTTTGTTTTTTTTACTCAAAGTAGAATGAAGCAAATCACGTAGTTGGGCTTAGCCAACAACGTGACGTCGTGGTCTTAAGAGACCCAGAATGAAAGAGTTTAAGGAAGAGGACGCTCTATATGTAGCAGTACAGCTTCCCTCTGTCCCAGTAGTTAGTTAGTTGCAGCCCTAATAAAGATACAACTCACCATTACGCCGATTAGTGGAGCCCTGAGCTTGTTTCTCTGCTACGAGCTGGTCCCATCTCGGGGTGACGGGAGAAAAAGACCGAGCCCCGATTTGTGTTTATGTCCATTCTACTCACTCTACTCCGTAACTTAAACCTTTATGTGCACTCTGTAACTTAATTAAAACCCGCTTTACGGGATGTTGAAATGGAGGCAGGGTTTCAGAGCTTTTTGGGCGATCTCAGTATACTCTGCCTTGATTTTAATCCAGAACACCGAGTTGAAACGGACTTTAAAATTTCATTTTTGGGGTAACATATCAGGAATCCTCTTGACATGTGTCCAGAGGTTACATTTGAGGCTACACACAGACCAGACGGATGTATCCGGTCTTTTTTCAAAATACATTTTCTCTCCATAAATTCTTTATCTGTGGCCTGGTACCAAGTGCCCCACGGACCGGTACCAGGCCGCGGCCCGGGGGTTGGGGACTGCTGCTCTAACACCAGAGGGATGGAGTTATACATACTCAATGTGGATGTGGCAGGCGGAGATTAGAAGACTTTTTGTCCAGATGACCGTTCACTCAATGACAAATTGTCATCTGAAACCGGACTGACCTTATTCCGGTGCCATTTCCAAAAGCAAGTCTTCGCAGACTTATTTTGCTGGACTTTCACAGTATTTTCATTGTTTACCTTGCGGAGGGATTTCATTGCCCGGGTAACAAGTGTCTTGCATGCTGTTAAACTTAAGAACTTGCGGCAATTGACAGAACGGACATGAGGGGATCCTCCATTCTCAGGTCTCTGACCGAATCGATTGGATCTCATCACCATATATTTGATTTGCATTGGTGTCATGCAAGTAGATGTGTCTACAGCAGCCACATCAGGAAAAGCCTTGCTTCTAAAAGGTGTGGGAGGAAGGTTTGTCTGCAAATCATCATTGAGAATCGCTGAATCAGTGAGTAACTCACGAAAGTCGGCCAGTCTCTCAACCCATATTTTCTCCAGCTTTGCTTTCTTCTCATCGTCCTAGATAGCTTCACAAATTATTATTTTTTGCTTCTGTTGTGAATCCTCAACCCTTTAATTCCTCTGGTTCTAGAGCGACAAAGCTCATTTCGGCTTTCTCACCAGAGCCAATTAAAGTTAAAATCACTGCTTTTCGTCTCAAGATCATCAACCAAATCAGGATCAGGAAAAAGCTGAACCTTTTTATTTGGTTTTGATTTCAAGAACCACTTCCTCACAGACTTCCACCTCTTACAGATGGTTGTACATCTTCTTGCACATTTGCTCAGTTGGCTGGAATGGGCTGGTGAGAGAGGGAGTTGAGGGACGGAATTCAAGGCGCTCTTTTTAGTGATGAGGGAAGTTGTAATTGTGACATCTTGCCTTAATTGTACTATGTCAAACTTGCAGTGTCTCTCCTTGGTGTTCTGCAAAAACGTTCCTGAGGTGAAAAAAACGACACAGCACTTATCATGGCGGCCACTTAGGTACTTCCGGGTCATTTCAGTCAGTTAGGAACCTTCCTAAGCAAATTTGACTATTCGACTGCAGCCACAGCCTTGGAAGTGAGGGAGAGACGAAAAAAAGAAAAGTCATCTGCCAATATTTAATGATGATTTGAGGGCAAAGCTATTTTTTTTGGTTGAAATACTGTATTCCACTGCTGTATGTGGATACATTGAACACCATTAGTGATATAAAGTGAAATAAATAGCATGTTACATGAGAAAATGGCAATATTACCGTTAAATCATAGATGGTCGATTTTGGAGATTCGGCTAAACTTATGTACTAAATAAATTACCAAACATGTTTTACTTCACTTAATCAAAGTCAAACTTTGCAGAGAGACTATTAACATATTGTGCTATTTTATAGCATCATTGTAAAGACAATGCTCTAAGAATAACTTCAGTGTCAGTATGATAAGGTTTTAAGTAAATTGATGACCTTATGCCGTGTTCACACCAAAACAGTTGCGAATTTTCGCAACGCCACTTCGCCTATATCGCGCCGCAGGTGAAAAATTCGCTCTGTGGTTAATCCATTTTTCGCTGGGGAAAGTGGGCGGGGCTTATCTCTGTGTATGTGAAAACATTTACTATTTCCTTCATCCACCAGGTAAATAACCACTAGTTCTGTTTTATACTTGTTGAGGAAGTCCCACACACTTCGGAACATCAACCATCCCCGTGTCTGGGTTCATAATATTACCCGTAGTCACACACAGCTCCGACTCCTCCAGGACGAGTGTCTGAATGAAGCCGCTTCCAGCGCTCCTTCAGCGGACCAGCAGCAGTTTCATTCAGTAACGGCGGTGATGCCGGGCGGAGCTTCTATGTCCGTGTTTGTGAAAGCATTTACTATTTCCGCCATTCAGCATAGAAATAACCTCTAGTTATGCTTTATACTTGTTGAGGAAGTTTCACACACGTCGGAACATTAACCGCTCCCGTGTCTGGGTTCATAATATTATCCGTAGTCGCACACAGCTCCGACTCCTCCAGGACGAGCCGCTTCCAGCGCTCCTTCAGCGGACCAGCAGTTTCATTCAGTAACGGCGGTGATGCCGGGCGGAGCTTCTCAACGCTGATTGGCTTTCGCAACTCCGCGTCGGGCGAATTATTCGCTGGAGTTGAAATATTTCAACGCGGGTGGAAAAACGGATTTGCGAATATTCGCAACGCCCGGCGAAAAATCCGCTTTTTCGCAACCTAACACGTCTGTGCATTCATTTAACATGTAATCTGGACTCGCGAATATTTCGCAACTGTTTTGGTGTGAACACGGCATTAGAAACAGCAGTTGAAAAACAATCTCAAGTTAATTAATTGTCTGTTCTGTGGCTTTTATTCATAAGTGATTTTAATCAGCAGATGCGGTTTTTCCATTTGTCGTGGAAATGCGTGAGATTCCTACAACTTGACCTCAAACCATTCAAATGATCTAAACTCTGCTGATGAAGATCATGTGGTATGTTGGAACGCCTACTAAAATGGATGATCAATGTCAGGATGTTACATAGACATTATACCAACAAAACAAAGACAGCGACACAGACTATTGTGTAGTCCATGTCACTTGTGTCCTGTGTCCCATCTGCCCTGATTGTATATTCCCTTCAGCTGTCCATGTTCCAGACACCTCCCTCCTAGTGTGCCTTTCCCCTGTTTGATTGTGAAGTCCTGCCTTCATTGTTTCCACCTGTGCCTCATTACCTTCGCCTTCCCCTTGTGTTTAACCATGTTTGTCTTCTGCCCTAGTTTCTGGTCGTACTCTATGTTAGCCATTTGTTTTCTGTTTGTGCCTCAGCCATATTGACCCTTTTGATCCTGTCTTTTTGTTGCTAAATAAATAACTTTACATTATTGTCTGCATTTGGGTCCTAACTCAACCACCTCCTGACAGAACATAGAAGAGTCTGGCTGAAGACTCTAGTCCACTTTTCTCTTTTTGGAGAATGCCATGTGAAATAACGTCTCTCTCTCGCGTACTGATCAGACTGTTAGGCCTCTCCTCCAGTCTCTCACTCAAGCCGCAATGCTTATCCGAATATGCATATTTGATTGGCTGAGTACATCACGTGATGTGATTTACATGCATGTGATTGGTCTCAGTGTTTCCTGGACCGCTGAACGAGTGCCGTAAAGGCTGAAAAAGCTGCGCCGGTTGACATAAGCGCTCTGTCAACATTTGATAATTCTCAATTATCGATCGGTTGTAGGTCTAGGGTCCAGATACACCGCTGGGTCTGGACCCCGGTCCGCCTGTTAGTGACCCATGATTTAGGTCATGGGTCACTAGCCTTATTGAACATTAGTTGAATACTCCTGATTTAGAGGTGCAAAATCTGGAGAGAAGTTCTTAAAAATGGACGCATCATCAGAGGACCCTGTAAACAAACTTGAACAGATGTGGGTCCCTTGAAGAGGTGGTTTCCAAGACCTCAATCGGCTCCAGTGAGGACATCAGGACTGGTGAGAAAAACAAAATAAGCTCTGCCCCTCTGAAACAGGAGAATTAAGAGCAGGGGTGTCCAAACTGCCGCAAGTTCTAAAAATATAATGGAGAACGATTCACGGAAATGGCAGCTAGCCTAGTCAACAATCGTATTTTTGCCGTCCAAACAAAACAGAAGAAAATGCCACACAAGCAGCTACAAGGTCGCGACGCGGGAAAACCTTCTCACACGGGACTTCATAACACAGAGCCTCACAGTTCAAGCTTTCCTGTCTGATGTTCAACCAAAAATATTAACAAACCATAAATATGACTCGGAAGTGACTCGAGAGCTAAGTTATGGAAATATATATTTTTTTTTTTATATCCCTAGCTTGACGCAACACATGATTGGCGCACCTTTCTGAAAAGCTTACGACCTACGGAATCCTCCAATTGCGCCAGAACCACTGTCAGACAAAGCCTCAACCACATTGTATTTTTTCCCAGCCCAAAAACTGAAATATTACTTACTTATGGAATAAAAAATACTTGCTTGGTATGTTGCTGGAGCATCTGCTTGAGCAGAGCCCTCTGTTATGGAACCAAAGGCGTCCAAGTTCCAGGAAGAAAGTTACGGCATTTTTGCTTTCAGATGACCTAAACCCACGGTTCACGAAATCTGCACTAAATGAATTAGGCGAATGAGGCTTTTTCGCCCGACCCTGAGTTGCGGAAGCCAATCAGCATTGAGATGCTCTGCCCGTCTTTACCGCCGTCCTGCTGTGAATGAATCAAACTGATGCTCGTCCTCCTGAAGGAGCGCTGGAAGCGGCTTCATTCAGACATTCGTCCTGAAGGGAGTCGTAGCTGTGTGCGACTACGGATAATATTATGAACCAAGACACAGGGGCGTTTGATGTTCCGACGTTAATTGTATAATTTTTGATATCTTTAATAGTTTTTTTTAACTGTCACTGTTTTCGTTTTATGCTTTTTTCCGACCGTTTCTACCATAACATGGGTGTGTATGGCGCAGCTCAGAGCATGTGATGCCATCGACAGTGCACGGAGCAGCGTTATGCCTCTTGAGGCATAATTCAGTGGCGGGCCTTCTTATGCCGTGTTCACACCGGACACGACACGCTTACCGCTTCAGTTCACACCAAACGCCACGAAGGGGGCGTGGCTTATCACCGTCGGGGTCTCTCCGTGAAAAAGAGCTGTCTTTTCCGGTATCGACTTTGGAATAAAAAAACACTAGTTCTGCTTTATACTTGTTGTGGAAGTCCCAGACATGAAACACCCTCGTGTTTGGGTTCATAATTTTATCCGTAACCGACTCCTCCAGGAACTGCGCCTGGTTTAAAACGGATACCGACTATGCCATCCCCCATGGAAATAACCACTAGTTCTGCTTTATACTTGTGTAAACTCCACATACGTCGGAACATCAAACTCCATGGTGTCTGGGTTCATCATATTATCCGTAGTCCCACAACAGCGTCTGAATGAAGCCGCTACCAGCGCTACTTCTGGCGGAGCAGCAGCAAGACGGCGGTGGTGATGGGCGGAGTTTCTCAAAGCTGATTCTCAATGCTGATTGGCTGACAACAACTAAGACTCACGGGACTTTGTCGCCAGAGTTGTGATATTTCAACTGGCGCGACTTCGCCCCGCGTCAAACGGTCTGTTCACGTCGCGTCAGTCGCGTCGCCCAGCGGAAATGTTGCGCCGTCGCATCTGCACATGGAGCTACGGATATCTAAGTATTGCGATAGTTCGATAGGTGTTTCTCAGCATTAACTACATGCCAATATCTCTTTCCCTCTTTCTCCCTCATTTTAAATTCAACACAATTGCAGAATGATTATCTATTTCAGTTTTATTTAAAATGCTAAAATATTGTGCTGACTTGTTCGTCATATTGCTTCTGTAATAGTTGTGTCAATTTAAATACTCATGCATAGTTAAAAATGGCAACAGTTGACAGTTTACCAACAGTGCCATCAATATGCTTCAATGATCTATTGATTAGGATTTAGTTTCAGTGCACTCAACAACATTTAATCATGTAATTGGCCGCTTGTTATCGCCATCTGATGGACTCATAGCGCTAGCATAGACTGATATTGTGATAATTGATATGTTCTTTGTTGATATGTCCACTATACTACAGCTAGATCTTAAACTTAATTTTTCGGACATAATCTATCATAACAAAGACAGAAACCCTCATTTGTAGGAGCAGATCGGCTGGGAGGACTGACTGTGGGCTGTCAGGGCCTGCTAAGTTTTCTCTGCTGGCCTAAACAGAATCACAAAATTTAACATTTAATTTTTTTATTAGGGTCCGAGCGACTGACGGAGTCAGTCCCGAGAGGACCCTATTGAAATACACGTGTTTCTTCTTTTTCCGTTTTTGAATTTTTCTCGGTTGGATTGCTTTTTGGGGGGACTTGTCATATTCGAAAACTCACCAAATTTGGAACACCTGTCAGGCCTGGTTAAAAAGCGATGTATCAAAGCCGGGGAAAAAAACGTTCCAAAAAATGACTCTCTAGCGCCCCCTACAAGTTGGACCGGTGACGCCCCTCGCCCAGAATGTTTTTATTCCAAACGCTTGGTCCGTTTCATACCAATCTTGGTATTTATCATTATTGGAGCTGGATCATCAATACTGCATTGAAATTTCTTTATCTCACTGCGTTGAGGAGATATCGACCAATCAACCTCTTAGGGGCGTGTCTTGTTTTTAAACACTCATAACATTAAAACTATTTGGACTATTTTGGATATATATGTGCACATCGCATCCCCTAACTTGCAATAAATCAGGCGTCCGATTTGAACAATAGGGGGCGCTACAGTACTTCGGCCAATTTGGCATTTTCGGCCCATTTATGCTAATTTTAGCATATATTTGCATTTACGCCAAATACTACTACTCCTACAAATTTTATACAATCGACTTCAATTCTGTTGTAAGATGTTCTCATGAGTATGGGGTGTGCTGCCGCAACATTTTCACTCAATGGCCTTGACGTGACGGGGACCCAAAGCGGCGCCTACTTTCAGCTAACCGCTATATGAGAGAAAGCTGGTGTAACTCCTCCATACATGATGCAATACTCCCACTTCTCCTCATACATCATGCCGGTCAAGGCTTGAGTACATGTACATGCGCAATGTTCAGATTGTCATCGCGCCACCTACAGGCAAAAGTAAATCAGCCAAACGGCATAGGATTTCCATGACCTGGTCTACACTTCACATAGAGAAACATGATGCGTGTGTGTGTGTGTACTGACTGTGTTCTGTGTGTGTGTGTATTGAGTGTGTGTGTGTGTGTGTGTGTCATCATCGACCTGCTTTCAACCGGCCTGATCCGTAAATCACATGGTACCTTATTCATGAAATATAAAACATATTCATCGTTTAATAGAGAGATATTGCTTGCAATTTTGAGATATTGCACTGCCCAGGACAGGAATCTATATATACACACACACACACATTTAAATTATTTACATATTTAACATTTAATTAACATTTAACAAGAAACAAAACGTGACATACAACATTTTTACATGGAAGCATCCATTATCCCTTCCTCCTCCACCTCTGGCTGTGTGCTCCAGGCCGCATCTGTACAAATACATAGAAACATTTAATTAATGCAATGCCTTTTTTCATGCTAATTGTTTCATACTGCAACCAACCAATGTGCTAACTTCAGATGTCAATGTTATATATTCGCTTAACAGAACACTAACACTTACCATCGGCTTCCAAACAAGCCAGCAGCTCCTTATTATCCTGCTGCAGGAGAAAGCTGGCCAGCTTGCCTTTCAGCTTCTCCAGCTCCCCCTACAGCAGGAGGTTGTTTTTTTTCTCCAGGGCCTTCCCCCTCCTCACATGCCGCACCAACGTGGATAATGTACCGCTGCTCACGGCCATGAGCTCTGAAAAGAGCTCCTGCCGTGAGACAGCGGCATCTGTGCATTTGTACTGCAATTACAAAAAACACATGTACATATCATTCATACAACATGAATGCAGACTTTTGATGAGTTAATTTAGAGACTTGGGATGAAACACATCAAGCAACTGATATCATATTCAGATGAACACTAACGACACAAATCCACCACATGTAATACTCAGTGACCAATTAAAGGTCCCGCCTCACGGCCTCCACGTCGGGATGCTCAAATTTCGGAAGACTTGAGGGACTCTCCATGTTGCTATAACAGTACACAATAAATCCACAACACACAGCATTATTTATGATACCGTATCAACCCAGCTCACAGGCAAAACCACACTACATACCAAATCTACAACAAAAACCTTTCATGAAATGAATGACTGCTTTACGATTAGCTAGTTCATTTACATTCGCAGTTCAATTAAAACACTTCAGTTGTCACAATATCATTTTTGATGACATTTCAAAATCATCAAATCTCTCCAAATTCATGGAAGAACACGGGTATGGTCAATTTGTGACACAATCCACAACAGAGAATGGCACACTCATTGACCATGTGTATGTTAAAACAACACGGAATAAAGTAGAAGCCAAAGTATTTCCCACATATTTTAGTGATCATAAGGAAATAGTATGTAGTTTTGAATTGGTCGAATAAATTGATGCCAAATACAGCCGAATACCCTAAAACTACAGCTGTTTCAAATCGGAGATGGAGAAAGGGTTCATAGCATCATATCCTGCAGCATGGAGCGTCAAAACTGTACATTTAAAAAACCTTAACAGTTGTGTAATTGACATCCCAATGATGATGTAGGCAGTTTGAGCTTCTGTTTGGCAAATGTGGACATTGTATTCTGACTGACAAATATGTTATATATATATATATATATATATATATATATATATATATATATATATATATATATATATATAGTCAAATTGTGTGTATATATATATTTAAATGTTGAAATTGTGTGTTGTATATATTATGCATGTTTCCTGTATGTTTCGTCCCCTTAGGGTTTCTTTTCCTGCCTTACCAGAACAACATTTGTCATATAGGGTAATACATTTAAACTTCATTCATAATCCAAATCATCCAAATTTAGTACATTCAATAAAGGCCATTAATTAATTAATATAAATGCTATTGCTAATGCAGGTTTTGCTTTACCTTCATGTAGTCTAAAAAAAAGCAAAAGACACTGGTAATGGAACTCCTGGTTTACTGGGATGGGGTTCGATTCCCTGCAATGTCTTGCAAGTTTTTTGGCGTACACATGAAAGCGTTTTCTACTATCTAGTAATTGACTGAAGCAGTTCAGACACGTAAAACAATTGTTTTACACTTGCAGGAATCGTATATTAATTCACAAATCTTTCCTTCCTACAGTCTCTGCAGCTTGTCCTCCATGAGCTGACTGTCTCGGCGGGGCGAGTCGGCGACCAGCCGTCTACCCCAAACGTGCCGGGATCCATCGAGGACCCGTTCACAGCTGCTCGCAGCTTTAATTATTATTATTTTTTATAATAATTAAAAGTTATAGTTATTTTATAATTTAATCGTTTTTCACAAATACACTACATGTATTATAAATATTTTTCCCTATTAGCTTATTTTCTCATTGACCAGCTCCTGTGTAACTCAGGCTGCAGGCTCTGCAGTAGGCACGTCTGTAGATGGCGGTAATGCACCTTTTGTTGGATAAATCCGCATTAAAAAAAGAAAAAGCGAGATGCTACCTTGACTCTCAAGCTGATGCCTGAGAGACAGATTAGCTGGAGGTGATTTATAAGTGGACCGCGTTGAGACACGCAGCAGGACACTTGGAGCTCACATTTAGAGGAGACAACGAGGAGGACGTGACTGCGCTGTTGACGGGCGGGGGTGGAGGTGCCCCGCGCGCCGTCAGCTCTCGAGGGGAACAAATATTATGCAGACGTTCTTAGTTTGGTGGTTATGGTGGAAACAACTATGTAAAACAATATAATATATTCCAAATAGATGATACAAAGCAAAGGGCGATGCTAATCCGCATACAGTGGTGGTTAAAGTGGTGATACGTTGTCAAGATATTGTTAGAAACAGCTTTTGAGTTGAAACACTGGGTTGAAGCGCTGTCCAGCACCCTGTGCCTGCAATTTGGAGAAAGGGCCTTAGATTAAGAAAAAAGCAAATCAACCAAAAATAAAATGTGATGGTTCGTTGGCTATTACCATTACAACTGGCAATAACTTGCTGACTGTGTGAATGTAAATGAACAGGCTTATAATATCACAGCCCATCTAGAGCACGATAGATCTGACTCTAATTACATGTATGTATCATTATATTAACGTGTCGCTTGAATGTATTTTCCGGGGCTGTAGAGGCCTTTAACGTGTGTTAGAGGAGAGCAGGGTCCCCCAAAGCATGTTGGAGGCTCCACACCAAGGGCTACAACAGACAGCCGATTAGCTGGCACTCTTCTGTGGGCACGGACCCTGCAGATCTCCCGCCCTACGTTTGGTTTTCCAACATGCTCTGCAGAACCAGCTCGATTTAGACTCGTATATCTGTAATAAACATCTACAGAATATAAATCACAGCATTTCAAATCAAAAAGTAAGTTTACGTGAAACCACATTACGCACACCATTACAAAGGTTCAATATTTTAATAAATGTAATAAAATAGAACAATTCATGGAAATATAAACATTTTAATAACAATAAAAGAAAATATATAAAATATATACCGTAAACTTAAACTTTCTGAAATGTGAACAAAACTGTACAATATTTATAATTTCAACAATCTCAATCTTTGTGACTATTTCCAGCTAATTGAATCAATACACACACTCATTGACCCTCCACTGCAGTGGAGGGTCAATACGTTCACCCTTTACTGTTCCCCACAATCTCTCTTTGATGAGGACCGTACGGCCGTCCTCCAGTAGCAGGTTGAGGGTGCTTGGCTCGCCCTCGACGTCCATGACCCCTAGTGCCCCCACAATGTCTTCGGAGTTCACCTCCTGTCGAGAGAAACGTATACCTGTTAGATATTCTCCATCTGTCACCTATTACCAAAACATAAATTGTACTCCTATACCCTTTTTTATTAATCCAAATAAACTGTACATTAATTTATTTATTTTTTGCTCCATTGTTTATATTTGTTATTAAATTATTTTTTATAAAATGAATGCTTGTTCCAATAATATATATTACAAAAAATATATAAAATATTATTTTAATTATATATATATATATATATATATATATATATATATATATATATATATATATATATATATATATATATTAAATACAACAGCAACAACCAAGTAGGCTTACCTCGACCATTGAAAAGGGTGTGGACTGCAGTTGTACTCCGTAATCGGAGCTGGTGGCTTTCAGATGGGACACCTGGACTTGTGTCACAATCTGAAGCTTCAGCTCTACTGCCGCTTCCCTCCACAGACACACAGGCATCTGTGTTTCTCCCTGTGAAGTGAAATAATATTTTAAATGTCTTTCTGGTTGTCCCCCCCGCCCCCATCTCTCAATATATTGCTTACCTGCTGCAGCTTGATGTTGCGCTATGGAAAGACCTCTCTCCCCTTGGTGTTTTTTTTTTTCCCACCGTGGACAGCTGAACAAGATGGGCTTGTGTGTTAATTCTAATTGTATTCCAATATGCACCAATTCTTAAACTTTTTCCCTTATTTACACTACCATAATCGAAAAATGTACTTACTTCGACAACTTCCCCCTGAACAGTCACGAATCCCTCAGCGTCCCTGCAGGTGGTGAGGGGGGTCAGTGGGGAGAGGGGACGGATGAGAGCCTCCTTCTGGTCTTTCAACTGCTGTCTAATTTCAATGGGAGTACTTCTAAAGAACTGGGTCTCCCTTGTAATATCAATTATATAAGGGGGAGACTGCCCTCTAAATGAATGCCCCCCCTACATTTGCTGGAGAATTCTTCATAAGTGGTGATTTTTGCCACCGACCTCCCATCAGAAATAGTGGCCAAAATGTTATTTTTAGTTGTGACTGGTCTCGCGCCAGTGGAGTCGAACTCCCATGACACCACCCTGCACTGCTCCAAGACCCCTACCACACATAGGTGGATAGGTGAGGGTCTGAAATATGGTGTGGTTGGCTTCGTCCATAAAAGATTGTGTAAGGCCATTCTGAAATAATATAATAAACACAAAGTTAATTAAAGGATACGTGAGACCAGTTTTAAAAAATAAAATTTGTAACGTTTCTTTTATATTTCACAATGCCTCTTTAGCATATTATTATTTGAAATTATAATATTTACTATTAAAGAGTGCTTCCAGTTTACCTAAAAGAAGAGTGATGACCGCTATTTGGAAATTACGATTGCTGACCGAGATATCTTGCTAGCAATATTCAAAAATTGTTAGCAATGTATTGGTTTTCCTAATTAAAATATATAAACCTGGACTTAATTCATGTCGGTATTCTTAATATTATTCATATTACTATCACATTTGAGAGGAACAGCACTTACCTCTCTCAACTTTTTTATCAGGCTGGACGGACGACTGAATGAAAATCAGCCACGGCTTTAATGCCAGAGATCATATGATCACTAACGGCTTTTCATCTCACCACTTTGGACATAGCAACGAGTGAGTGACAACTTTTCATTCGAGAGTAATGTTCAATACTGACAGTGATTGGCAAACTAACAAAAACACACAGACACATGCGCAGACACGCAAGGTCCAAAGCAGTGAGATGTAATTCCCTCAGTGAGTGCTGTTGAGTGTTCGAGGAAGAAGATGAAAGTAAAAAGGTCTAACTATTATAACCGTATAATCATTTTCTATATAACATTTGAATATATATATATATATATATATATACATACACTGTTTGGTTTTTATTTTCATTATAGTTTGTGATTAGACCACATAAAATTCATAGGACGCTATAAGTTGCTGTTATGTACTCTTTTTGAATGAGATGTGTTAAATGTTCTCTCCTTTGTTAAAGAGCATGCATTGGCAGTATTACCAAATAAGGTAGTAAAACCTCCTCTGTCCAACTCTGGTGACAGGATGACTTATGTATTCTGGTGTATAAAAGAGGGGGTAGGAATGCATGTTTTTTGGGGTGCCTGGCAATTCTGTGTAGGAGTAGATGAGAGAAGAGGTGTTCACTCACCAGCTCTAAAAACTTAACCCTTTCTCTTAGTTACTTAATATGCATCTTTACTAGAAAAGGAGAAAAATCTGATTGGACCTGTCCCAGCCCTAGAGTCTGGAAGAAACTTCTGCTATCAGGAGGGGGGTGCCTGGCAATTCTGTGCAGGAGCAGACAAGAGAGAAGAGGTGTTCACTCACCAGCTCTAAAAACGTAACCCTTTCTCTTAGTTACTTGTGATTTTTAAACTGTTTGATTGAATTTAATTTTTTGTATGTAAGAAACTTTGAATAAAAACTCGGCCTTATCGTAAGGGACTGAAACCAAAGGTTCTGGTTCTTTAAAACAATTTAAACCCTCTTTCCCTGTCCATCCACCGTGAGATACAGAAGTGACGACTGAATCTACCAAAGAGACTTAAGGTAAGTGTCTTTGGGTGAAGACTTTTGCAGTGTTTGTCATAATGATGAGATGGTGTCAAAATAGGTAGAGAGAAGGTATAGACGATATACGTTGAAGAGAATTTAATGATTTATATGTTGTACTGCCTTACTTTGACTAAAGTTTCATGTCCCACTTATACTAAAGAATGTGTCTCGAAAGCTGAGCGAAGCTGAGAAGCCACAACTGGTCAAGTTCTCAGTCGCTCTTGACCTTGGCTAAACAGATTAGATACAGACAGACTGTCTTTGCTGCTGATGTCAGCTAGATGTCTGAATTACAGACGGACTCAGCTCCCTTTTTCGCTACTAAGACTGAGACAAATATGGAAGTCAGATAAGGGGGAGTCTCACAGAAATGGGATAAATATCCATTGTTCTTAGAGAACGGGGCCCACTCTCATTCTGGGGGTGTGCTGGCTGTGTGCAGACTGTATGCAGAGCAGACCATCAGGGGAGCTGAGTCCAAGGCCTTGTAGGTATGCATTTCATGTATGTGTGTAATTGCTAAATAAATAACCTTAACTGTAATATAACCTGTTCTGTCAATTCTTGAACACTCGAGGAATATCCTGGCGAGGAGGATTCCTTTTCTTCTTTTTTTTTCCTTTTCCTTTTACTCGCTTGATAAGGGTTGAGAGGAGTTACAGCCTACCGCAGGGGACCTAGAGCGCAAGCTGTAAAACACCCTCGACAAAACCTATAACTTATTTTGAAAAAAATAACACAAAAACCTGCAGGTAGAAATGGGAGAAATGCCGCTAGATCTAAGGAGAAAACAACTAAGGGCAAACTACTGGGCTAATTTGCACGATGATTCTCACCCTGCAAAAGGAGTGTTGCAGGAGGTCTGGGAAAATGGGAGGAGTCAGAAAGATAACTTTGGTCAGTTAGGCAATGACATTGCAAGGGAGTTTAAGGTGTTTGGTCTGTGTATAAGCCCCTCTGTGGTTTACCCGATGGTGGCTCCATGGACACTGGTATGGCCTGAAGTTGATTGGTATCTGTTAGATGTCAAAAGAAAAGGGAAGGGCACAGGGGATTTGTTAAGTGGGTTTGAATATCGAGTAATGACACTATACAGTGAATATACGAAAATATATACGAACGGTGCTAAGACGCCTGAGACAGGAGTGACAGGATTTGGGGTAGCAATACCAGACAAAGGAGTAGGGATCAACAGGAGAACATCTAATCGTCTAGGGGTCTACACAGTAGAGATGGTGGTAATGCTGGTGGCATTACGATGGGTGGAAAAGGCAAAACAGGGAAAGGTATTGATATGCTCCGATGCAGCTTCAGTCCTATCAAGTATAAGGTCTTTTCGTTCAGGCAGTCGTCAAGACATACTCTGAGGTCCTTCAGTCGGTCACACGCATAACCAGCCAGGGAGGTCAGGTTAAATTCATGTGGGTTCCAGCACATATAGGGGTGAGTGGGAATGAGAGGGCTGACAAGTTGGCTATGAGGGCATTAAAGAAAGGAGACATAGAGATGAGGGTTAACATCAGTAAGGCAGAGGTCAAGGGTATTAACTGAGAAAACGAAATCAAATGTGGCAAAATAGGTCTGACAGAGAGAAGAAAGGGAGACACTTGTATGGTATTCAAAGGAGCGTTAAGGCAACCAGGGTGGGGAGTTGGAACAGGAGAGAGGAAACAGTGATGACAAGGCTACGGTTGGGCCATACGGCTCTCAATAAAACACTACAAATGATAGGGAAACACCAGACAGGGCTGTGTGACGGATGTGGAGAAGAGGAGTCAGTGGAGCACGTAGTGGTGAATTGTAGGGCACATGAGACACAGAGAGAGTTGATGAGGAAGAATCTGAAGGAGTTGGGGGTGCAGGAGTGTACACTGAAGGGAATACTGAGCATGGGTGGGAGATCACAGGTTAGGGTACTACTAGCATTCTGAAGAAGATAATTGAATGTCTATTTTGCCGATGATCGGCCTCACCGGGCCGGTGGGCGTCCCGCCAATGGATAATGCTCTCGACTTTTTACTGAGTACTTCTCAACCTTAGTCCAACGGGTCACTCAGGAAATCCCCAGGAGTCACAGATGCACAGAGACAGGATGATGATGATGTGATCCACGCCAGTTTATTCACAAACAGCAAGTTTATGAACAAAACGATTGGTTCCGACTGGCAACAGAATAAAAGAGTATAGGTTCCCTCTCAATTCCAATGCCCCAACTTTCGATGTTCTCACAAACACCTAGTTTATACTCACTCAATTGCACGTCATCACCCTCCCCGCCCCCTGATAGTGCCAGATCCAACGGCCATCCTTCTATTAACCTTAACCGATGCCAATGATAAACCAATGATCACTTACTAACTAACGTTTCTCGGCAATGTGATCGGCGGCTCCCTACCCCCCAAGTTCTTAGAAACAGTTTGTATTGTGACGCTGTAACCCCTTATCCTGTTTAACCATTGTGCAACTACCAGATGCTACTGGCGTCACGGAGGCCTGCATTCCTTCTCCTGCTAAGCTCTTAGAGGGCTTCAATATGCGCCAGGTCACTGTGACCAGAAAGGCTTACCTCCTGCCAAAATTCTTTGGGTAAACAATCACACGGCCTGCTTACGTGAGTGGGCCTGAGTTGTTATTCCTGACTCTCTTCTTCTCTGATATTTAACCCTTCCCTTACACACCAGTGGATATAGCTTGTGGATTAGTGGATCTTCCTATAACTACTGTATAGCTCTTTGATTACATAAACAATTTCCTCCAACAATTCTTAAAGAACACAGGGGTTTTTTATAGGGTATAATTGAAAGGTAGGGATGAAGTGCAGGGATTAATTATTTATTTATTTTCTTTCCTTTTTCATATATATATATATTTATGTTTTGGGGTGGTTTTGTTTCTGAGTTAAAGAGCCTACTGTCTGGTCCATACTCGGGAGCAGAAGGTGGCGGTAATGCACCAAATATCTGGATGCCAACCGCCGTAAAACGTCAAGAAGAAGTTCGGGGGGCGGTCTTTCTTTCTGACTATGCACACTGACAGGTGTGAAGGTTTGTGGTGAGAGGTTGAGGACAGTAGGTAAGTTTGGGGTACCCTCTACATTTGTGCAAGCACGTAGGTACTTTGTGTCTAGAACAGTGGTTCTTAACCTGGGTTCAATCACTCTCAGGGGTTCGGCAGGGGTCAAGACACATACAGTATAGCCCGGTTCACACTTGCAATGTCGGGCCGCAACGCACAAATGTTCTTCTTTTCGTCACATTGATTTGCAGTAAATATTAATTGAGTTATGTTTTTGTGTGCAATTCATGTTTTGTTCTTTGAACACATTGCTTTTGTGTGCAACTGATGCATGGTTCATTTTGTGCACTAACAAAATATATACCTATGTTTTGAAGAAATCATATTTTATTTTTTCCAATTACGAAGGGTTCGGTGAATGCACTGATGAAGCTTGCAGGGTTCAGTACCTCCAATAAGGTTAAGAACCACTGGTCTAGAACTTTAGGTAAATGGTCGGTGCTCCCTCTGTATCTGGAGCTGTACCTCAGCTCTGACTGATACAGGATGGTACGGTGGATACCAAAGAATCGAAAGCACACCCTACTTATTTCCAACATCCACGAATGTTTGATATTAAAACACCTAGATAAGGAAGGCACAGCGTTCCACGCGATGTGCCTTGAGGTCACAAGGGCGGAGACCAACTCCCCCTTCTGATAGTCAGAGCCAATCAGATTTGTAAATAATAAATGACGCCCTGACGTCAGAACTTTGAGATAAAAAGGTGATGTGTAAGATGTGTGCTTCCAGAAAGGTGCGAAATTGAACAATTATATACACCTATGTTGTATATAACAATTACTATCATTTGAAGGTAACAGGAGGGTTAGAGAGTAAGAGTTATATTACAACTAAAAACACCAGTATTCATGATTGAAAGCTTCATTGTTAAAACCCTCCTGTTACCTTCAAATGTACTAACATCTTTTATCCAAAGAACACCGATGTGTACAGGACATTGAAAACATATCATCATGTTCATTTTATGTTTATCCAGTTTTCCCCATAAATTAGGAAAAGTCATGAAATATGAAGCAATAAAAATGATGTCAATCAGATATTTAGAGATGTTAAACATTGAATGGTGTTATTGACCCCAAAGATAATAGGAGGGTTAGCAATAGACAAATGACTTGTGCAAATCTTTGAAAAGATGAACATTTATTTAAATACAAAATTATTCAGAACACAAAAAACATTTAAAATAATTATCATCCTCATCCAGCTCCTCGTCACAGCCAACATATGGTATGATACCATGTGTGGCAGCTGTCACACTGGACCCACGACATAAAAGCCCTCCGAGCTCTCGGGAGGGTCAGGTTCCCTGTACCGGCCACGCTCCCAAACTGTTGTCTCAATGTCTTCAGGAGTGTGACCTATTCACAGAATAAGAAACTACAACTTTGAATTAAATGATCAGATTTTCATGGGTTGGTATACAAAGAAAGTTAACATGAAGTACACTAGGATGTCGTGGGTGAGCTGGTCTCTGTAGGTTTGGAGGCTGTATGAATAACAGAAAAAGCATAACAATGTTTCGATTAGTCGTCATCAAGCTAATGTCACCATGTTATAATATTGTATTTTTTCAGGTTACATAAAGCATTTACAGTGGGAGGCAGAGGAACGACTTGGAGACCCCTGGAGGCCACATCCCGCTTCTTAAAATAAAATAATAATCCGATTTTTATTATAACAATACTAAAATTCATACTCATAATGTCTAGACATTATGAGTATGAATTTTGGTATTGTTAACTCTAACTGTCACAATAGTTAATACATTCAGATTTATACGATTCTTCTTGCTATCTATCTTTTCTGCTTCTATAAAGTGGCAAGTATATTTAAATGAGTTGTGGAGGGATGTGCAGGGGAGTGACCAGTAGGAAATAGTTCTGGGAGTGACCGAGTCAGTCAGTGGGGGACCCGGGCTCTATTGATGAGATCGAATGCCGACGGGAAAAAACTGTTTGTGTGGCGTGAGGTCTTGGTCCTGATGGACCTCAGCCTCCTGCCAGAGGGAAGGGATTCAAACAGTAAGGACGGCAGATTGCAGCCAATCACCCTCTCAGCAGAGTGGATGATGCGCTGCAGCCTGCCCTTGTCAGGGGAGAAGAGGATGGACTCAATGATGGCAGTGTAGAAGTGCACCATCATTGTCTTTGGCAGGTTGAATTCCTTCCGCTGCCTCAGGAAGAATATCCTCTGCTGAGCCTTTTTGGTGATGGAGCTGATGTTCAGCTCCCACTTGAGGTCCTGGGAAATGATGGAGCCCAGGAAACGGAAGGACTCCACAGCGTCGACGGGGGAGTCACACAGGATGAGAGAGGCAGGTGAGGCTGCGTTCTTCCTATAATCCACAACCATCTCCACTACATCATCTTCTTTCTCTCTCTCCCCACCCCCAGGATCCGTGGAGGTGCCGCCAGCTGAGGGCAATCGGCTGATTAGGCCGGCAGGTGTATAAGGGGCTGGGGAAGCAAGCCAGTGGCTCATAGTAGAGCGACGTTTGTGTGTTGGTGCTGTTCCAGCGTCGTCGCCATTCTTTTGTTTCATTGAAGTGGTCACCTTATCGTGTTATTTGTTTAATGAGTTGGTTGTATCCTACCGCCTCCTCACTTTTGAGGAAGCAGTTATTGTTTTGTGCTTTGGTTAATAAAACCACCTTTTTGTTATTCTTTCGCTGCCTGTGAGTACTTATCCTTTGGTTACATTCATTGTTACTCCCCGCCTCCCCTAGGCTTAAGTCAGGGCACGTAACAATTGAAGAAAAGTGATACAAAATCCTGGGAGGTTGTCTGAGGAATAATGTCCAGAGTCCAAAATGAGTTATAATAAAAAAGAATTTAATAAGAGATGATGACAAAAACAGTTTATGCAATCCCGATCGGGGCCCACTGATCCTCAGTAAACTCCCGACCGCAGGTCTTGTCCAGTTCACGTCTCTGGAACATCACGCGCATGTTAAGGCTACCCATTAGTTTAGTTCTTTCCTCTCTTGTTAACACCTTCGCACAGTCTCTGTTTGTTTGTTGGCCCCACAGTTTATGTTGCTATTGTTCTTCTCTTCACAGAAAAGGGTAGATTTTGCACTCCAAACAACCCGCGCTACTGGAGTCCTTACTTCCGGTATCTCAACTTCCGGTGTTTCAATGTCCAGCTCCGCCGTCTTCAGCCGAATATGGGAACTACACTTCCTTCTAAAAAAAACAGTCCACTGGCTCCCACATGCAGCGTGCAAACTTTGTTTTAAAATCCATTCACACATTAATCATTATACAGTACCAAAAAACAGTGACCTTCATATGCATACTGTAGTGTTTTTTTAAGCTTAGGTCAAATTCAGACTTGCACAGTGTAAAAGAAAGAAATGTTTGTGTACATTACAATGCATGAAATATGATCATTAATAAGGGATATTATTGTGAAGGATATGTAATTGTATGCATATAAAGGTCTATGTTTTTATTACTGTATAATGATTCAGATGTGAAATGATTTTAAAATAGATTGAATGAATGAAATGCTACTATAGTATTGCTGAGGGTCACATGGACTCTGTACTGGAGAGTGCAGAGGTCATTTACACACAGACCGTGGTTGGGGGTTTTACAAAGGAGCATTTGGTCTTAAGGAACAAAGAGAATGGACTACCTGTGGTTCGTCCTGTGGTTTATAACACGAGATAAAGAACAGGAGGGGGATTTGATTTGCATTTGAACCAGCAGAGGTAAATGGAGTTTCTGTGGGAGGATGACTGTAAGCTGTAATAAGATTCTCATCAGCTGTAACAGAACTGAATAACAATTCCTTCTAGGTAAAATATTTTGTTAGTAAACACAGGAGGGTGTAGTGAGGACTTCAGGTACCGGAAAACATGAACATTATGGAGCCATCTTCAAAACCTACGCCAAAGAGAGACTCCGCCCCTGTGGGACTTTTAGCCAATCGCATGCCGTAGAACTAACCAATGAGTGGCCTTAAGCTATGTGAATGTCTGATATGAAATAACACTCTCAAGACTGGAAGGGGCTTCTCTTGAACCACGGAGGCGGCAGGTAACTGGGGGACAGACTGTGAATCTGTGAGAAAGAGAGGGCCTCAATCGAGAATGCATAAGCTCTTTTGTGATCAATCTTTTATTAAATACTTTTTAATTATAACTCATTACACTCTGGACTTTCACTTCCCATAACCACCTGGGATTTTAAGGATACTTTTCAATACAATTACACATTCTTCAAAATAATAATATCCCTTATTAATTATCATCTCTCTTATGCATTGTAATGTACACAAACATTTCTTTATTGTACATGTGCAAGTCTAAATCTGACAAACTAAACATTTAAAACTCTACAGTACAGTCGTTTAGCATCTCTCACCGCCTTGCTAAACCTGTATTTTGACTCTGTGTACAGGTCCTTGTCCCCCACTCCTAAATGCCTAGCCCTATTCTTCATACCTGGTTTACTGAGTTAGCTGGCTCATTTTCAGGATAAGATGACGTAGGGCAGGCTTTTCGGTTCCTCGAAGCAAATTTAGAAAAATCACCATAGCAACACATTGAAATCCCTTAACCTGCTCCAGGGCAGGTTTACTTCAATTCACTGGATAATTTGGCCACTCCCACCGGACAAAAAAGCCAGCTCCCTTCCTTATTGATGAAGGAGCCATATTAGTTATATTAGTTTTATAGGGAGAGAGTTCTTCCAGATTGCCAAGATCCGTTCTCACATCATGATGACTTCCTGTACGAGCGCTATCAATTCTGCCGAAAAGGAATAATGTATTTACGGGACCTTCTCGATCCGTAACTTGAACACCACAGGTGCAGCCAATTGACCGTCTCACATACTGTATGCAGACGTATGTATAGACGTAATGTTTATTTAGCACTTGTGAAACTTATGGATGTGTTGAAACACTCATAATTATGACAGTGTTATTAGTACACTGTACATATCATTACTGTAGAAAATGATTACGGCGGACTCATGATAATGTAAGAGTGAAATTGTATGATGTAAACTTAATTACATGTATTAGTTATGGCCACTAGTCGGCACTGATCAGGTGACTGGAGGTGAAAGAGTAAAGTGAGGAGAAGAAGAGGAGAGGGAGAGGAAAAGAGAGAGAAGACGTGGACTTGGTGGTGCGGCTGGAATGTGGAGTTTGACTAAAGTTATGAGGAAAACCCAGAACGTGTTGGACTGATTTATTCCTGCTGATACACCCATGTCGCTTACAATTACAATAAGAACAATACAGAGAATCACACACAATTTCTTTTCACTGTTTCAATTGATTGAATTTCTGATTATGAATAATACATACATACTGATCCGCCCATACACATATTCAAACTCCTAGTTATATGGTAATCTACACATGCATATACACATATATAGTACATGATACATACACGCATACAGTACATATATCCTCATAAATATATTAATTTGTATACTACTGCCATCAGGCACATTTCAATCAATATAATCTGATTGATTTGGGTGATGAGGCACCTCAAATTAGCCGATACATTTCCCCAACAATGACGCATTTAACTTCTCTGATATTTTGCGATGCTTATGTATCGCAGCGTGGGCGGTGTTATGCTGCATTCATAGCAAACGCGCTGTAAATATTTGCAACGCGTTTGCTGTGAATGCAGCATTAGACTTTGCCATGATTATTTGGTCTTGACTTCCTCATATGCATTCATGATCATCTCCTGCTCCTCAGCAGAGGAATACGAGACTCCTTCTTTGAGTTTAGTTGCCATTGTAGCGTTTGAAGATCCTGGAATCTGTGCTCAACTATGCTCCCTTTTGAAGAGGAGCATGCACGCCCTCGAGAAACCGACATACCCTGATGTCAATCATCTCGGTAATTTAAGATGGATAATAGGACATTTGATCGACTTTGTTGAACCAGGTACAAGGAATGGCGCCCAGGTCTCTGGCAACTGTCCAATATGCTTATCTAGGACAGTTTGTTTATGTTGTGGTCCAATCCCAGGACACTGAGCTGCTCTGACTTAACCCTGATTGAGCTCAAATCTCACTGTAAACAAACATTCAGTTTCCCATGTTAGAATCAGAGACTTGTGTCTGGGTTCTAACATGAGAGCACTGTCTTAGTATGCAGTATACTGTGCTTTTTTATTTTGTTTTAGACTAACATCAAAGTCAGTGGGTCAGGAAGGTGTCTGAAACGAGAGACAAGTTGAGTGACAAACACAATAGAAACAGACAGTGAACACAGAACTACCCAGAAGGTCTGGGTGTAATAGAAATGATTCTCTCAAAACAGTGGACGAGAATACTTTGTGGCCATCCATCCAACGCTTTGGTCCAGAGGAAGATATTCACAATCCCCACAGGAGGAACCCTAATGCCGTGTTCACACCGGACGCGGCGTGAAAATTTGCACGCGACCACCGCGGAAGTTCACTCGCGTGTTCACACCAAACGCGAAAAATCGCGGCGCGAAGGGGCCGTGGCTTAGCTCTGTTGCTTGCCTCTGTGAGAGACAAGCGACGAGCTTTCATTTCCGCTATCGACCATGGAATAAATAACCACTAGTTCTGCTTTATACTTGTTGTGGAAGTCCCAAACATGTCGGAACATGAAACACCCTCGTATTTGGGTTCATAACATCATCCGTAGCCGCACACAGCTCGGTGAATTTCACCTACTAATCCAGGAACTGCATCTCGCGTATCTCCGTAAAACGATACCGATTATGCCATCCACCATGGAAATAACCACCAGTTCTGCTTTATACTTTTTGTGTAAACTCCACATATGTCGGAACATCAAACTCCATGGTGTCTGGGTTCATAATATTATCCGTAGTCCCACAACAGTGTCTCAATGAAGCCGCTACCAGCACTGGTTCAGGCGGAGCAGCAGCAGTTTCATTCAGAAACGGGGAGACGGCGGTGGTGACGGGCGGAGCTTCTCAACGCTGATTCTCAATGCTGATTCGCTGCCGCAACTCTGCGTCACGCGATTTCTCCGCCAGAGTTGGGAGAATTCAACTCACGCGAATTCGCGCCGCTTGAATTCGCCGTTTTCTCTTTTGTAACTTAAATGATTCCAGAAGACAACAGTTCCGCTCAAAGAGAGCCGAGTGCCCAGCAAAGGTTTGTGTTCAACATTGGTCCAGACACGACCTCTTCCTCACTGCAGTATTATTGCGTTTGTCTTTTCTCATACTGGCATCCAACAGCGATCAAACCAAACACAGCGATTGCTGACGAATTGCAGAGATACAAACTCTGAGAGTAAGCCAAACATTAAAAGACCTCTCAGTATACCACAATGTTACAGCCTCCAAATTGACCATGAAGTTGGATCATTGCCTCTCTTCAACAAGAACAGAACATCACAAGATTCGTGAAGATCTATCACAGTTCAATCGGTGACAAAGCAGCGTGTCAACAGGGTTTCCTCCGGACCTATTTCTCCTCCTCTCGAGGATGCTTGGTTCTGTCCCACTCCTGCAGACTTAACGGGAGCTTCCTAGGCTAGTGAGCATACCTATCATCGTTTGGCTTGTGTCTGCTAACGCTCAACGATCTGAACAGAGAACAGTGTTGCAGGTAAGTGTCAGTCGCACATGCCTCCCATATCTCAACAACACATGGTGTGGCCCTGAGTAGTTTGGTTGTTTCTCCATCTGGGGGAAACGGATGTTCACGAGAACAACGGCAGACCTTTATGACTCAATCAACAAAATGTTTGATTCGGGCAACGCTGGAACCAGAATACTTTGGCAACTATGTTATACAGTAACACAGTGGATGTATTATCTCATACAATTATTGACAAACTGATTGTCCTGTGTCTTTTCTTCAAACTTTGTTTTTCTGTGAGAATTGTTTTTTTTTAATTGATTTTCTAGATATGCATATAAAGAAAGATGTGCACACTACATGTACATAAAGATACACATGCACGCAACTATACAAATAAAAATAAACATAGATACATAAGGGTATATATGCGTACACATATATACGCACATACATATACACCCTCATATATATATAGTGTTAATTACCCCCCTCCCACTATTAATGACGCCCCCCCACCTCATACATCTTTAAACATTATCCAAGGGAATGCATTATATTATGATAGTTACATATATTGTTGGATTTTGCTTAAAGCCATAGACCAGGATAAAATAGTGTTTTCTTTAGCACCATGTATTCTAGCTATTGAGAGCTCCATGTTCACAACATCAAGATAACTAGCTAACCACTGGGCTTTTGTAAGAGTATGAGGTGGACTCCAACGCATTGCTAGCATTTTGTTGCGGCTGTCGAGCCGGTTAATAAGATGTGTTTTTGATGCTGTGATAAGTCCAGTGCGTAAGAATGATTTAGTAGCAGAATGTCAGGGGTGCATGGAACTACATAGTTCAGGATCTTTGTCAAAAAGAGACATTCCATTTTTGCAAAAAAGATTTACATCTTTACAAAATAAAAACATGTGCATAAAAGAGCCCTCAAGTCCTCCTCTACGTCTTCCCGGGAGCCTCTGTGCTTCCTCTCCTCAAGTTCCCATGGATCGTGGCTGTGTCTGGAGCCGGACCTGCCTCCTGTTTCCTGCCTCCTGCTTCTTGCCATGGTGGCCCTGCTGACACCCCTCCTGACATGGATCGTGGTTATCTGGATCGTGATTCGTGGTCCATGCCTACTGCTAATTATATGAATGATTTCTGTCATATTCATTGAATGTGCTGTAACTCTGTTACGTTGTTCATTCTGTACACATGACATATATTGCTTCTGTCCATCCAGGGAGAGGGATCCTCCTCGGTTGCTCGTGATTTTAGGCTATACAAAATAAACTGCATTGAATTGAATACGGATGCATATCAAAGAGCGTGTGTTCAGGCACATTCATGTTACATGCATTCATGCACACACAGACACTCCGTTTTGATTGCAGCTTCTTCACTGTCTTTGTTTCACAGCTGGTACAAAGGCGCCACCATCTGCATGTGCAGCGTATTACACCAGTAAGGACAGACCCAACAGGACTACACGTAGTCCTGCTTTTCCACCTATGGTTTCCACCCGAAGTCGCTTCAGAGCAAAAATACACACAATAAAGTCCGGACTCCATCTACATGTATTCTAGATGTCATATATTCTCCAACGTACAGCCAGTTTGTGTTCATTGCTACAGGAGCTGAGCTATAGTGTGCAGCAGTAAGTCGTTTATTTGTTTACCACCTGCAGCACCCCGTTAAGTCCCATACAGCAGCCTCAGTCCCATCTCTATTAGAACTGAAACACAAAGCAATAATTCAGCTTTAGAAGACCGCACGAGACTGTATGAACTATTGATTTAAAAAAGCACACAAATGCAAAAACAAAAAACACATACTGTAAACACGTTGACCAACGCATGTATTAATGTCGATCCTAAGCAAGGCAAGAGGATTGCTTTGGGGGGGCGCGCGCAGCTCTGCGTGTTTGAAGTCAGGAGTCAGAGGAGTTGATCCTAAAACTTTCGGACTGCCTACTCTCAGTTTCTCTAAGAATGACACATTTTGGGAAATCATAAAAAGTATTCTCCCTCATAAAATAAACTGAAGCACTAACAAAAGTATTGATTATGTTCAATAATCTATAGACCGACGACAACCTTTTGAACGGAAATATAGATCTTAATCCTTTGTTTTTTTTTGTTATTTACGAGGAGGTTATCCTTCTCGGAAATAAATCCTTCTTTTAGGGGTTTTAAGCAGTAGGATGTCAGAAAGGTTTAAACACATATTACAATAGTTGTGGCCCGAACGTCTGCAACTAGAAAGGGCTGTATTAAGTGTTGTATTGAGTATATGCGTCAGGATCGTAAAGACGGTCTTTGAGAGACTCATAAAGTGACTCCATTGCATTGATTTAAATAAAATAAGGTCAGCACTCACATTTCCGATCAGTTGCACAAAACACGAGACATGCGTGCGCTACGTGTCAGTTTAAGCTGCCGTGGGCAGAAGTGAATCTTTTTCACAGCTCTTTCATCATATCTTTTGTCCCAAAACTGAGAGGGTGTGTCATACTAGTATTTCATGGCATTTCTGACGAAGGGCGCTGATTGGTCTGTTGATTTCGACGTTTAATCTTACGTTTGAGTCAAAACTATCTTAGAAAAACACAACGTTGTGAATACAAGTTTGGTTGGGGGTCGGACGCCTGGAGGGTCAGGTGGAGCTGGCCTTTGCCTCATCAAAGGGACCAAAAATGTTACTAGGGAGGACAGAGAGCTGAATACGTGAGCTGAGACCTCATTGGTTAATAAATAACGAGGGCGGAGCATCCTGGCGTGTATATACGCTTTGTTCCATTGTTGCAGTGTGTTTTCCAGCTGATCTGGTTCATGAGCGGGGACCAACAGTTGGAGATACCATAGCACTTGTTTTTTTTTTTTACAATAGTTTCATTTTTTCTTTGCTTGTAAATATGTCTTTTTATTGCAATCACTCCCCGGACGGCAGCTTTCCTCCTTCTCCAGCGGAGGACAGGGGCTCAAAGCGACTGTCCTGGGGCAGTCTGCTGCAGAGGCTGACGGAGCTGAAGGGTCAGACGATCACAGCTGACCATCAGTGGAGCAGAAGTGAAACTGGTGAGTGTTGCAGGCTTTTGTGTGAGGAGGCTCCATTGTGTGCATTCAAATTGTAACAACATGTAATTTAGTTTTATTTCAGTTGACTTGCACTATAGTTAAAGGAAGTAGCATGAACTGACAAAGAAAAGGGTTAAAGGAGGAGGAGGCCTCCTTTTAGTGAGTCCTGCACTACCAGACAAGACTTTAACCTTTATTCTTTTGTTTTAGGCTCTGTGGCAGACATATCCCTATCAGAATTGGACAGCAGTTTATTCTGTTATCCTCTGGAGGAAGCCCTGGCTACTGAGGTTGTAGCAAAAATAATACAAAGTCTCAACAATGCCTCAAACATCCTGGGCTGCTCCAAACTCATCTTACCTGACTATCTACTGCACAATATCAGCCAAGAGCTGCTTCACCTGGCCGTCAGCGAGCCTTGCGGCCTCAGGGGAGCGCTCATTGACCTGTGTGTGGACAGGGGGGACCAGGACTCCCCATCTACTGTGAACCAAATAGCAGTGGATGCCACCCTGGTCTCAACCTTCCATGTGACGCTGGTGCTGAGGCTCGAGTCCAGCGGACTGTGGCCAAAGGTTCAGAAGCTCTTCAAGGGTATCCACTCACCAGAGACATCTAAATGGCACCAAGACACCCTGAGGTTTAGCACGAGCTTCAGGGCCGTCAAGAGGAAACTGTATTGCTCAGGGGAGCTGCTGATTGAGGAGTGCTGCTGAGCAAGTGCTTATTTCCCTGGTTAGCTGAACTGAATTCCCATGTAGGCCTACTGTAGAAGGAGGCTGATGGGTTAAACATTGTCTTTTTTAAGACTATATCTTATGGCTCTAACAAATGTCAAACAGGATGGTTGTATACAGTGCATTACAAGCATATCAAGCTTTCCCTGGAACCAGCGTATGATTCATGGCAGCTGCTCACCTGGATGCAGGTGACTTGAAAGATTCAAGTTTGAACATGGGCCAGTTACTTTTCTATGAAAGTAAAGTCACACCCTTAAAAAGGAACAACTTATGTATTTGATAGTCAAATATGACCTGAAACATGTGTTTTGCATTTTCAACTGAAAGAACCTAAACAAATAAAATCATTTTTTATTAATTGTGTGTATATTTGTAACCAACGGTGTGGCATTAGGGATGGCAAAATACGTCTGTTGGTTCACCCCTTTGGCCCAGACTGAAATATCTCAACAAATGATATGGACTGCAATACAAGATATTCATGATTCCCAGGGGATAAATCCTAAAGATATTTGGTGATTAACATGTCAGGTCAAATCTAAGGTTAAAGTAAAATGTCTCAACAATTATTGGTCGAAATGCCATTATATCCGTTTCTGATGTTCACGACCCTCCACAAAATAATTGTAATGTCTGATTGTGCCCTTACTTTTCATCTACTATACTAAATACTTTGGTTTATGACCGAATACCTGCAAAAGTAATGACCATCATACTTTGTGTTTAGTGCTCTTAGCAAAAAGTTAGAATTCTCACACGCTGAACTTCAATAGTGAACCTGAAAACCATTACACCTAAATCAGCAAGTTAACAGTCATTGTGAGCATGTTTGAATGCAAGCGTTACATTTAGCTTAAAGCGCCGCTGTCCTTAAGTACAGCCTCATTGGCCGCTAGCATGGCTGTTGACTCTTAGTTTTGTTTAAAAGAGAAAATATGCACTATTTAAATCATAGGACCAATTTAATTCAAAGAAACTTTTATACAATTTTAGCATGTTAATTTAATAAATATGGTTTACTTTTATTTGTGCAACAATTTTCAATACTTATGATCCAACAGGCTACAAGCAAATCCACAAAATAACATGGTAATAAATGATATTAACTGCAATAAACCCTGCACTGTTAAAAGTAAAATGAATATTTACATTGGTTAAGAACTATAAAAATTACACATTTTCCTTGTGAGTGGCTCAGACATTTGTCTATGAGAAGGCCATGAGGTTTCTCAAAATGTTTCAGGAAAACAAAAAAGACTGGGACAGAGAAAGCTAATCTTAGCAGCTTTGTTTACCATTCAAATAGACAACTATGCTCTTACTTTCCACCGTGACGCCCAGTGGACTCTCACCATACTGAAGACACTAGAGTAAGAAAATGTCATCAGTCAACTCAAAGTTTCTCACAGTTCTACAGGAAGTCAATCTACACCAAGTTGCAGAGAGGTTCCCTGATGAGGTCTGCTGCCCACTGCACGCAAGGCATTTTTGATTCTCTTGGTTTGCTGCAGAAATATGCTCCAATTTCAGTGGGCTCCGACCGATTTCTTCTAATTAGATTCAAGTACCGACGAACCTGCAAAAAACATTAAAAAAAGATCACTGATATATAGCTATGCAGCAGTCACTCTACATGGGATGAACTGATTAGATTCCTTTACATGCAAACACAACAAACATCTACACAGAACATTCATTATCACTTGTGCAATGCTCAGTATCAGTGAAAATGCTGCAAGAATAAATTGAGCACACAGACAGTTTTGCCCATTTAAGGGAATTTCAAGCCTCACATAGCTGTGCATAATTTTTTCCAAATCATACAATATGTAAAAAATAAAATAAATAAGTAGTATTTCCCACCTTCCAGGCAGTCATAGGTCTTTGTTTATTTCAGTATTAAACCAACTTGCAGAGACTTGACCCTTGGTCAAGCTAGTTAATCCATCAAAGTGACTATTAGGTTGCCTTTATTGATGGCTTTTTTTATTGGTCAAAGTTCTGCTACCACATGGTAATGCTGCTGTGAGCAGGACCCGTTTTAAAAACCCTTCTTGTTGGTGCAGTAAAGTGCTTGTGGAAAACACTGACATCTGAGACAACATAGTTGATTTTTAAATATCATGTGTCAGTCCCTGCTTGCAACTGCATTACCACGAGTCAACAAGTAAATTAACCAAAATAAAATTGATTAAATTGCTGTGATGGATTACATATTGGAGGCAAATAGTTACATTTAAATGAATTGCAACAGCAGGCGTGAAAGTTTGGAGTCAATCCAAAAACATTTGGTATGCTTTGGAAACCTGTCAACTGTAATGAAGTGTGTAAGTAGTAGGATAATAAAATGCAAAATACTCGAGTTTTGGCAGTTCATGTACTGTATTCATGAGTTCATACAAGTCCTTCTAAGGACGGATGTTAACATCTTAAACCCCACGATGCATTGGATAGCTGCTTTCAGCTCGTCTAAATATACAGTAACCTTCCCTATCAAATAAACTATAAATAAATACAGTTGCCATTTTAATGTAATGTCACTGTGATGGTTGTGGCAACTTACCCATATGTGCGCAAGTGGTTTCTAGCCATCCGATAAAACCTGAATCTCAGATAGTCTGGAACAGCTGGGAGTACCCATTCTTTGTGCCCTTTGGTACAACTCAGAATCCCCAAAGTAACGAGCACGATACAGCAAGCCTTCCTCTGAAAGTACAAGAGGAGAGCCTGTCAGTACGCTAGTTCACAGGCTACATCCACACCAATACGTTTACAATCAACTACTCATGAAATATGACATATGTTAAGTTAATCCTTTGTAATTCACTCAGTGTTATTTAATTTCACCAATAAACTAAGAACACACCAAACTTAAAATCAAGGTGGCATACTGTACATTAAGTTGGACTAGTTAGCTCAACTGATTCATTGTGAAAATAACCAGCAGATTAATCAATAGTTACAATAACTGTTGGGTTATACAGTCCTACTGCAAACTTACTCTGTTGCTTCTCCTTCCAACAGTTGTTTCTAAGGTTGGAGATGTAGTCTTCTTCTACACTTCTCTCCACATTCTTCATGTTATTCCCCGAATATTCTTCATTGAAGCGATCGCCCACATAGAAAAGCACCTTCAGGTTCGATGTGTGCCTTTTGTGAATATGCCCAGCTGACCTGATGTACAGACAAGGCATAAGCACACAGGGAGACAGATCAGACATTTTACACAGCCTCAGAAAGCTCTCGGAGCGGTGAAACACTTACGGGCGGTAGCTAAGGCTGTAGGGAGGCTGGGTGACCATCATCTGGCTAAGAGCAGAAACAATGATGAGGATTAAGATGGGCATCAGCTGGACAAACAGAGCCAGACCTCCCTGTCCAGAGACAAAAAAACAAAAACATTTCATGACCGTTTCCTTGCAGAGCATACAGTACATCCGCTGGTATCAAAAGCACGTGTTATTACGTCATTATAAACAGGACTTACCTCTCTCTGCTGTTCTCGTCTTTCTGGCCTATTATGGTGTGCGAAGTGCATTCTTCCATTTCTGTAAACGTGTACGTTACCTGAAAATAATTTAAGAAAAGTAGCATATTAATGATAAGAATCTAGCAGAATAAAGTTGTGCTTAGACTGGCTTCGCACTGGGATCTGCCAGAGGGTTTTTTGCTTTGGCAAAAAAGGATAAATGAATAAAGAGAGATTCACAAGGCTGAAAAGCCAGTCAGACAGCTCTATCTCGTTGACTCCAGCCAGAAAATGATAGCTGACTAGAGAAGAGCCAACAGAATACGACACACAAAACCACTATCATAATCAAAACTCAGGTTATCAGAATCAGAATCCGTTTATTGCCAGGAATGTTTACACAAACGAGGAATTTTGCTAGGCGGAAGGTGCATACGGATATGTGGAACATAGTGAAGAAGGGAAGACTCTTGGGCCTCCATAGCACTGCACAAAATTACAACATCCTGACTAAACCTGTATTAATCTGCCCTCTACTTACTCGATGGGAAGCCTCCACCAAAGAACATGTTGAAGAGGTCCTCGGGTGAAATGTCGGCTTCAAAATCACGATGTTGCCTTTGCCTGCTTGGGTGTGACTTCTCCTCTCCATACTGGTCATACTGCTTTCGTTTCTCAGTGTTACTCAGCACAGCATAGGCATTACCAATCGCTGAAAGACACACAACAAAAAGCCACGATATATTTGCCCTTAGTAAGCTTACATTTACATGTCCTCCGTAGAACAGCACTGGAGATTACTTTAAATTTACCTTTAAATGCCTCCGTGGCTCCAGGTGCGTGATTTTTATCTGGGTGAAATTTTAAAGCCAGCTTTCTGTACGCTTTTTTAAGATCCTCCTCAGAGGCCGTCTTTTCAACAGCAAGAATTTGGTAATAATCTTTACAGCTTTTAATCCTGCAGTAAAAAAACAAAACCGAAACAGTTAGCAGATTGAGAGGAAACAAATGGAAACACAACATATAAAAACATCTCCTGGGATATTAATGTGACATCAAATATCTCATTACAGTGACAGCAATGACAAACAAACACTTTTCATTGTAAAAACAACAAATGAGAGATTATTCAATCTGTACATTCTTAGAGTATTTCTGAGAATGTGGATCGCTCTCTAAGACAACTAAAGTCTCACAATGAATGGTCAGCACACAAAAAAAAAAACTCACTTCACTTTGCTACTTCGGAATATTCTCATCATTTTGGTACTAAAATGCTCGTTTTTAAATCTCTTTAAAAAAAATCCAAATCATTCAATTCAACTTTTTAAAAATATCACATTGGTTTGTTGTTGCCATATCATTGTAATGCAGACTTTGATTTTTTTCGAAATTATCTAAAAAAGGCACAACTAAAATGTTGTATTTGCCTGCTCCAGCTGAGTTGTTAATGTTAATTACACGCCGTCACAATGTCTGTATATCTTTCCAAAAACAACAATTGAATATGCTTTAATATATAGCGCACAAAAATGTCACTTGATATATTGATTGATATGGTACCGACTAAAACATGTAGTGGTATCTTCATTGTGTTTGTAGCACTGCGCTATTACTAGGCCAAAGGAACAGTCACACGTGCACTGACTTTCTGACAGCCTCCAGCTGGTCTGCGGTGAAAGGTTTCCCCGAGTCCGTGGCCCCCTGTGCAGACACATTGGGCTCCTCTCCGTGGCCGCGGTGTCTCATGCCGGGTCCGTCTCCGTTCACAGGACCGCCATTCTCATCGGGAGGCTTCCCGTTCTGCGCTAACAACTCCAATAAGTCTGTGGAGAAGGTGGAGTCATATTATTCAACGATAAACCCCCCCTCCCGAGTCTTGTTCCTAGTCAGATAATGTATTAGCTTAACGAGCTAACGGTTAGCACTGTGACGTCAGCGTTGTAAACGAGAACTGCAAATAAGCACCAATTTAACACCTCAAGTAACCAAATACGTTGCAGAATATGCGGGTGGGGGTGCTGAAAAACTACAAATACCAGTGTCGGCTTGGAGCAGCTGGTGCAACGTTAAGATGGTTATGCTAACGTTAGCTGATTTGGTCTTTACAGCGATGGCCCACCAAACGACATGAAATCTCCCCCGAAACAGGCGTTTGTTCGACGTACTTTTCGCCTGATCTGTCGGAAACAGGCGCTGCGCTTTGTCCAGAAACTTCCTGGCTTTGTCCGGCTGGTTGTTGTTGAGTGCAATTCGGGCTATTTTAATGCACCGCTCCGCTTCGTCCTTGTTTGAGTCCATCGCGACACAGCGGAAATGTTTACTTGCCCCGAGACGCACGGAGATGACGTGCCAAAGCGACGTCGCTCTCAACTCGGACGTCGTAACAGTTGAAAGCACCCGCCAGCATGCCCTTCGTACACCCGACAGAAAGTAGTGTTTTATACTCTGATACGTAAAGTCAGTGGTGTTCATTGTATACATATAGCTGCTCTTATTGTCTTTTAGCTGACACTTTCAGAACCATCCGCCATTACAGCGACTTCTTTGAAAGTGGAAATGGCTTTAGCAGCTTTACACAGCAGGTCAGTTATATTTGCCAAACGTAATATTCTCTATAACGTTACAGTGAGGCAAACCCGCCTGTTGTTTTCAACTAATGACACTGTCTCAGATGGCCAAAGGAAACCACCATCGAAGAAACAGGAGAGAAAAAGTCAGAAGAAACCTCCCTGTGTGGATCATCTGTCCTGGGAGGAAAGGCTGGCTGATGTGGTCACTCCTCTGTGGAGGCTGAGTTATGATGAGCAACTGGAGCTCAAGCAAAAGCACCAGGAAAGGATACTGTCTCAGCTCTCCGTGAATCTTACAGGTGACTTACAATCACAATCATCACCTGTCAGATGTAAACCCGGCTTCCCTGTCTTGCCTGTTCTGCCATCGCCAGTTAGGGATGGCTACCGCAACAAGTCCACGTTCTCTGTTAACAAAGGAGTGGATGGAAATCCAAAGACAGTTGGTTTTTACGTGGGCACGGGCAGGAAGGGAAACATAGTCTGCGTCAACGGGGACCACCTGCTAAACATGCCGGAGAAGCACAAACTGGTAGCCAGGTGTTATCAGGAATTCATCCGCCTCTCGCCCCTGGAGCCTTGCCTGCTGTTCCACACTGGGGGTCACTGGAGAGAGGTCACAGTGAGGACCAATGCAGAGGGCCGCACCATGGCTATAGTGTACTTTCATCCACAGGGGCTCACCCGAGAGGAGGTGGCAGTCCACAAGGCCGACTTGGTGGAATACTTCACGCTGGGGCCAGGATCGGCCTGTCAGTTGGACTCGCTGCTTTTCCAGGAGAGCACAATGACTCGCTGCACTCACGAGGAATCCCCCTACCAGCTCCTGTATGGTCAGCCACACATATACGAGGAGGTAATATTAATATACACCTGGGCAAAATTACCGTAAGGGAATTTTCCATGACATATATCAAACTTTGTAACCTTTAAAATTGTGTACAGTAGAATTGTTAGTATACTTTTTATGTTTTATCTTAATTAAAATCCAGGTGCTACATATAGGTTTATCTTTATACACATGCCAATCTCACTGTAATTACATGTTTTTTACACGGTAATACATTTTTTTCATTTATTTATTTGAACAGGGACCGTACACATCAATCAACCCAGGGGTAAATGTGTCAGTCTTAGCTAAGGCTACATTTCAACCGTAGTCCCTGTGGCCAGATATAACAAGCCATCACTAAAGGACAGAAATGGTTATAACAAAAACATCATAAAAAGCAATAAACATACAGGTTACGATCAAATATATAAATAGGCCTCATCATAAAAACATCATAAAGATCAATAAACATACACACATTTTGTACACACAATCATTGAGGAGGGAGTCACGATTCATGCTCACACACCTGATTGCTTATAAGCCAGTTCTTCAGGCCGTGTTTAAAAGAGGGATATGTTCTGCTAGTGCGTATATGCAGAGGCAGGGCATTCCAGAGGTGTCCTGCTTTTACTGAGGATGCAGACTGGCTAAAGGAACTTTTCCTAAAGGGGATGATACAGTCACCTCTCTCCACATTCAATGTGTCAATTTATGGTTTCATTAAATGGCAAAATTGGGAGAACCCTTTTCTCAAAATTTGCTAATTATCAGCCATAAAGATAATACTGTACTAGAGTACTCCATTGATTCAATATTAGACTTCCAGAAAGTTTGGTGACTTGGGGGAGACAGATTTGAACGAAAATTGTCAAAATGGATGCGGCACAGACTAGCAGTAGTGGAGGAAGTATTCAGATGTTTTACCGAAGTGAAATTAGCAATTCTAAAGTGTAGAAATAATCCATTGCAAGTAAAAATCCTTAATTTTTTGCAGTTAAATAATAGTACAAAGGTATTAGCATTTAAATACCCTTAATGTACCATTATTTAGAGAATGGCCCAGAGATAATCAACTATATTACTGGATTATAAGTATGAATATAATGTGTACAACGGATAAAGGTTGGGTCTAATTACTTTATGTACTGCTCAGTAGCTTAAGCTGTAATATCATATATTATATCATAATGTATGAATAGATTAAAATTAACAATCTAAATCCAGAAAGTAACTAAAGGTTTGAAACACAAATTGTGTATTAAAAAGTTCCTATGAATATTAGAAATATAAAGCAGCACAAAATGAAATACTCAAAAGTACCTCAAAATTCTTCTACAGTACTTAATGTAGTGTAATGTACTTACATTTCACCACTGAAGACCAGTATATCCTGAATTGTATTTCTGAATATGGATCAATTTCCAGAAACACTGTATCCTACAGTTCCCATAATGCATTTTGATAGCATCTTCCAGACAGACCCTATTCATATAGTAAATGCCCATGACTCCAGACACTGTTTGTAATGCAGGCTTTCTGGTACAGATGATTTATTAGTCACACAATTTACACAACTCATATACTATCATACAACTATTTTCACAGCCTTTGTTCAACATGACATCGACATATAAATCCCCCTATAAATTCTGAAGTTGTGCTGATAATAGACAAAGGAAAGTGGGTACCACAAACTCTGTGTATGCCTATGTTTTTGTAAAAATATTTTTTGTTTTGTCATTCACAGGTGCTGGGCTACAAATTCCGCATTTCTGCTGATGCCTTTTTCCAGGTGAACCCGACAGCTGCTGAGGTGCTGTATAGCACAGTGAGACACCTGTGCTTCCCAAACCCTGAGGCTGGTGGAGGAGGAACAAAAGTTGGTGGTACTCTCCTGGACGTATGCTGTGGGACAGGTGCCATCGGCATCACCATGTCGTCCAGAGTGGACAGAATTATTGGTATAGAGCTCATCGAACAGGCAGTGGAAGATGCTCGACACAACGCAGCTCTCAACAAAGTGCTGAACTGTGAGTTCATCTCTGGGAAGGCGGAGGTGGCGCTTCCTGGTGTTATGTCCCAGTTGAGCTCCGCAGGTGGAGGAGGCCTTGTTGCAGCTGTGGTAAACCCTGCTCGAGCTGGGCTGCACTACAGAGTGGTCCGAGCTTTGAGAAACCAACCTGCCATCCGCAGGCTGGTCTATGTTTCCTGTAAACCGGACGGGGAGGCCATGAGGAACTTTAGGGAGCTTTGTTGTGCCCCCGACCCCGAGAAGAAACTCACAGGAGAGGCGTTTTCTCCAGCTCTGGCTGTGCCTGTGGACATGTTCCCACATACTCCTCACTGTGAAGTGGTGCTTCTTTTTGAGAGGTAGCAGTTGTTTCTTGTTCAGAGGAGGGCTTCAACCCTTCAACAACTCGGGTAGCTTTCGAAAGCTAATGGGGCATTGGATAATGATGTGTGCCGAACCCAGGGTTCACCCACACAGGTGTTCTCACTCATCTGCTTGATTAAAACTCTGTTCAGGACTTTGTTTTAGTGCTGCAACAACTGGTTATTTTTGCATAAATCTTCTGTTTAGTCTTTTGCTGTACAAAATATCAGAAAATAGAGTACAAGGTGACACGTTCAAGTTGCTTGTTTGGCACAAACCCAAAATCCTAAACTCATATATATATACACACACACACACACACACACACACACACACACGTCTCAGAAAATTAGAATATTGTGATGAAGTTCTTTATTTTCTGTAATGCAATTTAAAAAAACAAAAATGTCATGCATTCTGGATTCATTACAAATCAACTGAAATATTGCAAGCCTTTTATTGTTTTAATGCTGATTATGGCTTACAGCTTAAGAAAACTCAAAAATCCTATCTCAAAAAAATAGAATATTTCCTCAGACCAAGTAAAAAAAAAAGATTTATAACAGCAAAACAAAATCAAACATTTGAAAATGTCCATTAATGCACTCAGTACTTGGTTGGGAATCCTTTTGCACGGATTACTGCATCAATGCGGTGTAGCATGGAGGCAATCAGTCTGTGGCATTGCTGAGGTTGTATGGATGCCCAGGATGCTTCAATCGCGGCCTTTAGCTCATTTGCATTGTTGGGTCTGGTGTCTTTCAGCTTTTTCTTCACAATACCCCACAAATTCTCTATGGGGTTCAGGTCAGGGGAATTGGCAGGCCAATCGAGGACAGTAATGCCATGGTCAGTACACCAGTTACTGCTGGTTTTGGCACTGTGGGCAGGTGCCAGATCATGCTGGAAAATGAAATCCTCATCTCCATAGAGCTTTTCTGCAGACGGAAGTATGTAGTGCTCTAAAATCTCTTGGTACACAGCTGCATTTACTCTGGACTTGATGAAACACAGTGGACCAACACCAGCAGCTGACATGGCACCCCAAACCATCACTGACTGTGGGAACTTCACACTGGATTTCAAGCAACTTGGATTTTGCGCCTCTCCAGCCTTTCTCCAGACTCTGGCGCCTTGACTTCCAAATGAAACACAACACTTGCTTTCGTCTGAAAAGAGGACTTTGGACCACTCCGCAACTGTCCAGTGCTTCTTTTCCATAGCCCAAGTCAGACGCTTCTTCCGTTGTCTTGAGTTCAGAAGTGGCTTGACCATGGGAATACGGCTATTGTAGCCCATTTCCCGGACACGTCTGTGAACAGTGGCTTTTGATACCTGGACTCCAGCTTCAGTCCACTGTCTTTGAAGCTCCCCCAAATTCTGGAAGCGACTCTTCTTCACAATGCTGTTAAGGCTGCGGACATCTCTCTTGGTTGTGCAGCGTTTCCTGCCACATTTCCCCCTTCCAATAGACTTTTTGTGGATGTGCTTTGAAACTGCACTCTGTGAACAGCTTGCTCTTTGAGAAATTTCTTTTTGTGTCTTACCCTCCTGATGGAGGGTGTCAATGATGGTCCTCTGGACAGAAGTCAGATCAGCAGTCTTCCCCATACTTGTGATTTAGTTTACTGAACCAAGCTGAGTGTTTTTCAAGGCTCAGGAAACCCTTGCAGGTGTTTCGACTTAATTAGACGATTCAAGTGATTAGTTGAATACCCTACTAGTATACTTTTTCATGATATTCTAATTTTTTTAGATAGGATTTTTGAGTTTTCTTAAGCTGTAAGCCATAATCAGCAATATTAAAACAATAAAAGGCTTGCAATATTTCAGTTTTGTAATGAATCCAGAATGCATGACATTTTTGTTTTTTTAATTGCATTACAGAAAATAAAGAACTTTATCACAATATTCTAATTTTCTGAGACAGTCCTGTGTATATATATACTTTTACATTGATATAGAATGAGTTCACACATTTGAGAAGTTGGAGCCAAAAAATGTTGTACTGTTCATGGAGACAATTTTATGGAGACAATTTACACCTTTATTAATCTGGTAACTGTGTTCTTTCTTCTGGGTCGGCTTGGACTCCTGACAGTCCTTACATGTGCTGACAGCAACCTGGCTGTGCTTGCTTACTCCAGGCCACCACACACTACACCTAGCCCGCTCCCGGCACTTCACTATGCCTTGATGTCCATCATGTATGCGCTGTAATATCTCAGACCTCATCATTCGTGGCACTATTATTCCATCATTATACAACACCAGTCCTTCTGAAACTGTGAGTTGATGTCTGGAAGTGTAGTAGTCTTTTACCTTATCGGGCACCAAACGGCATACTTGGGCCATCCCGACATCACGCAGTTCTGCATCCTGTAAGGTCTGCAGTTGGACCATGTCCAGCTTGGTCCAAGGTATTTGAGTTGTCGCTGACGCAGGAGCCATTTTTTCGTGGTTGAGCTTCAAACCAGCCTTCGCCACTGTGTCCAGAGTCTTTTGGAGTCTCACTTCATGGACTTCTTCTGAGTCTGAATCCAAGAAGCCACTTGCTGTGTCTAGGGGAGGGAGCGCTTTTGCGCCTGCCGGTCGGGTGGGGGGGGGGGGGGGGAGAAAGGGGAAGGGGGGGTGCCGGGGCGGCTCGCGCAGCGCGTGGGGATCCACTGTGGGCTATGGAGCCGTACTCTAATGCAGTGGTACCAAACCTTTTTTCAGCCACCGACAACATACAACTCACCATGACGCTGCATTAGTGGAGCCCTGAGCTTGTTTCTCTGCTACGAGCCGGTCCGTCTCGGGGTGACGGGAGAAAAAGACCCCGACGTCTGTTGTCTATGTCCAGTCTACTGACTCTACTCCGTACCATACACCTTTATATGCAATCTGTCACTTCATTAAAACCTGCTTCACAAAGACAGGATGTTGGAATGGAGGCAGGGTTTCAGAGCTTTTTTGGCGAACTCAGTAACTCTGCCTTGATTTTAATCCAGAACACAGAGTTGTAACGGACTTTTAAATGTCACTTTTGGGGTAACGTATGGAACCTCTTGACATGTGTCAAGAGGTTACGTTTGAGGCTACGGGGGCCCTCGGAGGGGGGTTTCGCCCGGGGCGTAATTACATGTGGAACCGCCACTGCTGCCAGTATAGGTAGGATGTCATCCATTGTGCGCAGAATAAACTTCACTGCTTTATTCAGGCGTTTTAGATCAACGCAAATCCTTGGCTGCTCTTTGTTCTTTTGAGTACAGCAACCATCGGAGCACACCAATCCGTGGGCTCCTTGTTTGGCTCTATTACACCACTGGCTACCACTGGAGTTCTTTTTTTACTTTAGAGAGCATAGGCACTGACACACGCCTTGCCGTAGTCACACTGTAGGGTAAAGCGTCCTCCAGCAGTCTGATTTTGATGGGCTTTATCTTCAGTCTGCTGGGCTGACATAACTCAAATGCTCTGTGGTTTTAGTCCAGCGAATTGAATATCTTCAATTCGCTGGACTAAACCCACAGTGATAGCTACATTAAGGCTTAGCAAGTTGCTGCCATGTCACCCCTTGATCACATTTACGTTAAACCTAAACGTTTGCTTTTTCCACTCTGTGGTAGCTGTGAAGTAACCCTTGCAGTTCACTCTACCTCCTGGGCTGCCTAATTTGATTACAACAGTTTTCAGTCATGGCTTATTTCTCAGCAGGTTAAAAGTCTTTTTTCAAATGACACTTCAATCTGCCCCTGTGTCGATTTTAAATTCGATTTGAATATCTTGCACTGGCAGTTTTACCGTCCATGCCTTGTTTGAGTCGAAGACACGTCAGGAATTGACGTGTCTTCCGTCTCCTCCCTTGTAGGGTGCAGTGACCTTGTTGATCACGCGTGAGCTGCGTACCACTACAAAACGTCCTAGCTTCTTACACTTGTTGCATTCTGCATCACGTGCGGCACATTTGTCTTCTTGAGAGACGCACTCTGCCACATCTAGAACATTTGTGTCCCTTATTGTTAACACATTGTTTCACTCTGGTCCCTTTGCCAGTTTCCGTTACTCTGTTTTTCATTATATTGCGCACGCTGCTTGTAAGCTACTTCACTCAGTTGAGAACAGTTAGCATTAGCTCCCTGCTGGCTAATATGCTCTTTTACTTGCTCAGACTGCCTCACTAGCTCTACCGCTTTATTGAGCGTCAAACCTGGCATTAGCTGTAGCTTCACTGATACCCAAAATCCTAAACTCACATTATTTATATATATATATATATATATATATATATATATATATATATATATATATATATAGAATGAGTTCACTGATGTCAAAATCAGAGAAGAGATGAGGAGTTTTGTTTTGAAACAGAATTTTGAACTGAGCCATGTTGGTTTTGAAAAAGTTGACTTTTCAGAATGAAACGGATCACTTTTCAGTGCCAAATAATGTTGCTACCATTTTTTTCTTCTTCAGATCAACTAATCTGCACTACTGCGTGAGCATGTGCAGATTGTACTGTTCATGGAGACAATTTACACCTTTATTAATCTGGTTAGTTCATGAAGTTTGGGGACTTGATTTAATACAATCTGACAGATTGTGCTTTACTACACTAGGTGAAAGGTGACATTATAGTTGAGTCATCTATTACACAGTGGGTATACATTATAATCTTTACAAAGATAACATTGGCCGCTGGTCTATCACATTGGATTTCATTATATTGTGTTAGATGGCCATATTATTGTGTGCACCTCCTGTCGTAGGATGTAGTACTTCTCTTCATCTGCCTTGTAGTAGCTGTATTTGTGCAGCAGATGGTGCCATTACAACTTCTTCGGAGCCATCTTTTTAGGAAACATCCCATTCATTCTAGTTCACTAAAGGTCAATAACATCATGAGTACAGTATGAGCGAACAAAATTTTCCCGAAGGGTTACCACGGTTTATGTGCTTGATGTCATACATTGCAACAAGGCAGCCTTGCCTTTTAGATAGGGAGTTCTGTTATCTCTTGAGTTAAGTAATGGGAAGATAATGACAATGTTTGTGAAAGTCCCTTATGTACCACCCTTGCAGGGGTTAGGGTTATATATTTGCTCACTATTCTAATATTTTACTAATGTCTGCTTATGTTCTTTTTGTTCACTACAAATGTCTGGTGTATTCACCAAAAGTGCATGCTTGAGAAAAGTAAAAAGGTCTGATGCATATAATCACAATCTTTGCTGCAAAGTTTCACAAATACTGTTATAATTTTAAATAAGATGTTCTACTTTTGGAGCTTATATCAACATCTGAAGGAAAACTTTTCAATGTAGTCTACAGGAAAACTGTATGTATCTCCCAAAAGTTGGGATATATATTTGACCAGAGTTCACAAGACTATACTTTGAAATTGTTAACTGAAGCTTGACAAACTAATTTGCCTTTGGCATGTCACTCTGTGCAGTGCAATGGAGACTATACAGGGCGCAGTCATATTAATGCAAAAATGTCTTGATAGTGGCATTGCTGTATGACATAATGGTGGTAGACGAGTTGACCCGGGTACAACACATCGCACTGTGTCATCAGATTACAAAGCCATATAGATCAAGAGGTTGATTTGAAAAGGCAAAAACATATTTAAGACATTCTGATGGTTTAAAAAAAACAAAAAAACGGAGGGTGGGTAACGTAAGCAAACAGCCAATAGGGCATTCAGAGCATGTGGCATCAATTTCCTCGTCGACCAGTTGCTTTAAAACGACCTCAGCATCGCAGGGAGGACTTCAGTCACCGGGGATCACCGCTCCAGTCACTCGCCTTTTACTTCTTCCACCTCCACCTCCCCTGCAGCTCGGCAGCCTTCCTCTACACCGAGACGCGGCTGGAGAGCACAACACACGGTGAGTAGACCCGACCGAAGCAGCCATTGTAAGGGAAAACAAACGTGAACTACTGAAGAGGCGCCGAGTGTCGCATGCAAACTGTCAGCGGCATTTGAATAATGGTGTCGCAGCTGTTTTTTTTTTTTTTTTGGGACCAGCAGATTTCCACTCGAGATAATTTACGACATTCTGCCCTAACTTGCATCTCCTCGTCACATCACCGCAGCGGGACGGGTTTCGTGTAGGAATGTTCATTTAACTTTAAAAATAAATAAATGAAAAAGGTGTCTTTAATGGCCAAACTTTGTCCAGCACGCCCACCGTTCAGCTAGCCTGCTAGCTGAGCGACCAGACACGTTTACCGTCCCGCCGGAAGCGAAGTGTCGAGGCTTTCACCTGTGGCATCCCCCACGGCACGGGGGCACCCACAGGTGAATTAAGGGCGATAAAGGGTCCACCTTCCGGTTTAGCAACGGCGACACAACGTTGCCGCTTTTCATGTGAAGACGTCGCCACCGACCGCCGGGCAGTGAAAGAGGAGTGGCACCCTGTTTTTCTATGCTCGCAGTTTTAAGTCAATCAAAAAATCACCGAGAATCGGCGCACGGCACTGACAATAAAATGGGGGCACGCAACCGGTGATACGTGGGTCACGGTGTGAATAGTGAAACATCAGCCGTTTCGGTCGCCCGCACAGCATCGGCGGCGTCTTTTATATTCGTGTCGGACTTTCATATCACGTGCATGGCACAACGGTAACGTTATATAGCGGTGGGAAGTGGTATGACGTGTGATAGCGCGACATCCGCTATCTTGCATTATTCCGTTTGGAAAGAACTATGAACCAGTAAGAGCGGCAACGACGCACCAAACCCATCCGGACTGTGCCCTGCACTCACGGTGCCACGCTCCCAGCCTCTGCGCGACCCCTCGGCGCTGCTGGAGACTGAACCGCACACTGCTGCGTGTACGCAGCCAGCCGCCGTACCTCCTCTGCTTTTTGCATCCCGCCGTGCGCATTTAACTGAGCAACATCTCTTATTTTTCTTCTTCCTGCTGCGCAGTAACATTTCAGAAACTCCATTCAGAGAGCAAGGGGGGGAGAAGAGAATGACGGAAACCAGGACTCTTCTTCACGATGGCACGCAACAGATCCGAGGTGCCATGGCAGAAACCTCGATGGTGGAGGATGTTTTTGACGACACCTATAAAGAACAAGCGGGTCCTAAACCGCCGCAGATACTGGTGTGGAGAAATATCATTCTGATGTCCCTCCTTCATTTGTCCGCTCTGTATGGACTGGTTCTCCTTCCTTCTGCCTCGGTTTCAACTCTTGCATGGAGTGAGTATTTACTGTAGCAGGCAACATTTTGTTTTTTTTTCCCACCCTGTTGGCCACAGTCGGAGAACAGAATGTGCTGATGTTGTGTTATCATTGCTAACTACAATGCATGCTGGCCGAGGGGGTCAATGCCTATGGGAGTAATGGACAATGAGTCACTCTGGCCTTGTAATTTTCATTTTACAACTCAAAATGCATGTTAAACCTTCACGTAGCACTCAAACCTGTGGCTTATTGTAAAGTTGTTTAGCATGTCCCAAATTAGAAGTATTTGAATTTCCCTGATGAAAGACAAACCTTAAGCTGAATAATTACAATGTCTGCCCCCTGTATATGTACTATTGAGGCATGACTTGAATTCCTGAACAGTCTTAACTTTGTTTCCACTCTGGCACTGCATAATTTCCCCCTATCTTTGCAATGCTGAGCTGCATATTATTTCACCGGGGAAGACAAAGCACAATCACCATTCCCATAGACATCCCATTGTGAGCTGTGTGGCACCACAACAGAATGCTCTTTGGCAGTCAGAAGCCCCCGGGTCTCAAATCCTGGGTAGTCTTGTCTGGGCTTCACATAGAAACACATTCAGCAGTTTTAGAACAACAAAACTGAGGGCAGACCTGCGTGCCCCCACTGTCCCCATCTCCCCACATAGATGACTTCTCTCTGAACAAAGAGGCCAGGGTGTAATGGAAAGAACATGGTGTCCTAGTGACTCTGCTCTCACGGGTGTAAAATTAATCTCAGTGTAGTGGTGACAGTTTCCCCTAAGATATCTGTCCTTTCCACCTCTCTTTCTTCCAGCTGCAGTGTGCTACGTCATCAGTGCTCTCGGTGTGACTGCTGGTGCACACAGATTATGGAGCCACAGATCCTACAAGGCCTCTTTTCCTCTGCGAGTCTTCCTCGCTCTCGCCAACTCTATGGCCTTTCAGGTAAAACAGGACCAAATGTAATGCAAGATACGCCTTTATTGATTTCCCCAAAGGGGGCGATTTGGCTGTTGTAGCAGCACATTATTTGCATGTGCATTCCTTGGCAGCTGCTGCTTCATCTTTAACTCTCCCTTAACTAAAAAAAATAATTGTTTTGGCTGTTGTCCCTTGACTGTTTGAGCTTCACTGTGCAGAACGATGTGTGCATGAGTTTGATACTTGTTTCATATTTATCTGCTGAAGGGCACAGATTCCTTGTGTTTCACACATAGATGTACAAACAGGATTGTGTGACGTCACAACAACACATTATCTATCCAATATGCAACAAAAAGTGTGATGTTGACACTTTTCAATCAGGCAAATAGAGAAAAAAACATTGACATTAAGTATTATTGAAAGCAGAGCATTTATATACAAATCATAAAACATGCCTGAAGGAGATCTAAAAGCTACTTTAATGGTTAATATTCATCACATCAGCAAAAATAAAGTAGCAATGGTATGAAGATTTCAGTAAAATTGTGCAATCTGAGTGCTCTGCATTTATGGTTTCGTTGCCACCGTTATCGCTGACCTTTAATCGGATTATCTGAAAGTTCCACGCATATCTATGTGTCTTGATCTGTGTCTCTTTGGGAACAGAATGACGTGTATGAGTGGGCGAGGGACCACCGTGTCCACCACAAGTACTCCGAGACGGACGCAGACCCCCACAATGCCACGCGGGGGTTCTTCTTCGCCCACGTCGGTTGGCTCATGGTTCGCAAACATCCCGACGTCATTGAAAAGGGCAGAAAACTGGAGCTGTCAGACCTGAAGGCAGATAAAGTGGTTATGTTTCAGAGACGGTGAGCAAACATTACCCAGAGTTGTCATTTTACTGCTGCTCTTCTTGTCAAGCGGGTCTCTCTGAGGGGAGCTTAAAGATGCAGGCTTAACAAACTAAAGTGAAAGTCCTCATGTTATCAAAATGTATTTTCTGTCCAAATATTTTTCACTTGCGAAATACATTTTTGGGGGAAATGAAATGATGACGGACGTTCTTGAACTCGTCTGCAAAATGAGTCAGAGAGAAAATATCATATAAGATTCAATAGTAAGAAATGGGGAAGAACTGACTGTTGGCCAGCCACTATCCATCACCTGAGCCTTCACACCGTTGCTCCCCAAAGTATGATTTATGAATGTCTCACTACGTCCTGCAATGGCACTGACTATATCGCTAATGCAGAATGGATGCCTCTAAAAGCTTCTTGTTATTAAATTTTTTTCCTGTCGGCCCAAGCTGTACAGGAAGTTGTAGTCTGGGTTATATTGGCCATGATCACACTTGATATCTATGATCTACTGATAATGGATGCATTCTGGACCAGAGATCAAATCACAGCTCGGTCCTTTCGTGTCGACTGTCAATTTATCTACTTTTCTGGACACGGTCCCAGATTTTCACTTCTGCTCTCAAACAAGGGGGTTCATTAGTTTGACAGGTTTATAATTTCCCTGATAACAATGTGGGATTACATTTGTGTCCTTTTTATGGGACCCTTTACCCTGGCATGGGTACAGATTTGTATGTTTTTAACAATCAAATTGTGTAAATTAAACAAGATTAAATGTCAGTTACTTAAAAAAAAAGGAAATTTACATTATTATAAGTCTATGTGATTGAGTGAGAAGGGATCTGTGTGACTTTTTTTTTTAAAATTTATTTTAGGCACTACAAGCTCTCCGTGGTGATCCTCTGCTTCGGCGTGCCCATGCTTGTGCCCTGGTACTTCTGGGGTGAGTCCTTGTCTGTGGGATACTTCGTCCCTGGAATGCTAAGATACGCTGTGATGCTCAACGCCACCTGGCTGGTCAACAGCGCTGCACACATCTGGGGCAACAGGCCTTATGACAAGACCATCAACCCGAGGGAAAACAGACTGGTTGCTCTCAGTGCCATCGGTAAGGAAACGTCCTGTTCATTATGTATCATTTGTCCGGCAGTAACTCGTCACTGTATTGTGACTACACAAGTATTTAAACTTTATGAACACTTTATTCGCCTGGGGGATATTTGAATGCGCTTCACATCTCTTGTTGAAAGCTTGTCTTGTCACGTCAACCAGTGTGGGCTCAGGCATCTGAAGTGGGGCTGTTCGATAATCCAGGGGTCGATGTTTATTTTGTCCCTGTGCCAGTTGAAGCCTTGAACTTCAGAGGCGTTCTTTTGCTTTTGAGCTGTGTATTCAGATGTTTTTGATTTGAACACTGGGTTATTTCAGTATCATTGTTTTCCACCAGTCAAGACTGTATTTGTGGTGGCTGACACCATGGGGGTGTGTGATGCTGCTGCAAACAGCGAAGAGCATTGTTATCTGCAAAACGGCATCAAATTCACAAGCTAACGAGTGATTGCACAATTCAGGCAGATTTTTCTTTGCTTTCAATTGTCTTTCCAGATGTATCATCGTCCGCCCCATTTTATCTTTGTTGCTTTTTGTTGTTGTTTGTATTGCATGAAACTACATTTTAAACTATGAAAGCAAATGGAGAAAATAATGACATTGGAAACAATTGTTCCAAAGTCCAGTTTCACTTTTTTAAATTTATTTTTGTATATAAAGGCACACCTATTGTGCTATTTAAGTAGTTTTCCCACCTGACTCCTTTTCCTACGCACCCAGAGCAGCTTTAGTAAACTCAATCGTATTAAATGGAGTAGTAGAGACTGTTCCCGCTTGCCCTGGAAGCGTTTTCCTCTTTCGAAGGTTTCTGTTGATTACCTCAACGTTCATCCACACAAAAGTTGTCTCCTAGATTGTTTACTACCAGGCCCAAGAGCTTTGGATGACACATGTATCCATTATTCCATGATATCCACACGTTCACCTTGTAACTGTACCTGCAGTATTATCCATGTGGGTGTCATCATTTTAAGCTCCTTGATTTGGAGGTTTTTCTACTGAAATGCCCCATGGGATTCCTAGGTGTCGTATCTCCTAAGGCTGTGGACACACCCGCGCAGTTAACCATAACAACAAACTTTAATTGCCACGATGGCAAAGACTAATTTAGAAAAATCTGATAGCTTGGTTTTTGTTCGCTTGTAAATCACATGTCAGTTTTAAGATTTTAAATTTCCCCAAAAAGGTCCCTAATTCACTCTTGTGCTCATCATGTGATGTTTAAATAAGTGAGAATTTACCACATATTGCATGCATATCCTCATTCATGCAATTGAACTTGTTGACATTTAGCAAAACACTTAAGTCTTTCATTTTGGTTTCTAGGGGAAGGCTTCCACAACTACCACCACACATTCCCGTTTGACTACGCCACAAGTGAGTTTGGCATCAAGCTGAATCTCACCACCGCCTTCATAGACACCATGTGCTTCCTGGGTTTGGCCAAGGACGCCAAGAGGGTGTCGAAGGAAGTTATCACTGCACGCAGGCAGCGGACGGGTGAAGGCAACTGCAAAAGTGGCTGAGTCAGACTAGACGCAAGCTCTGAAACTGATACCTATGTGTCGAACCAAGACGGAACGTAGCAGCATTTCAGTGGTGGTTAGGGGTGATTCCCATGCTTCTGAATAAAAGATAAACCTCCTGAGACTAATATTGGCTTTTGAGAATTGTAGACTTTCCATAAATGTGTGGGTCTCTTAAGTTTTGAAGTGTCCTCACCAACTATTAGTCACAGCCAGTGACCTGGCTCCATGTGCAAGCACAGCTTTTCACCATAATATATAAAACTGGCACAAAGAGAATGAAATTAGCTAACTGGGATTAAAAGTCTCTTTTGGCAGCAGTAGGACAACCAGAATAAGTCTGTGTGAGTAGTGTGTAAAAGCAGTGATTACAGAATAATTGACTGTATATCTTATTTGTTAATGTGCTATTTATGAATAGTTTTTGGCACTTGGAAAGCTTTATTGAAACTCTTAACAATGATGTTTCTCTACAGGCGATACTGAGGGCTTTTCGCTCTAACGTCTGTGTACTGCTCTGTCTCATTCCACAAGGAGTGAAGTTCCATCTTTATTTTTGTCTATCTATTATAAGCTACGGTTTTCTTTATGTTTTGGTAAGATATTAGTCTTACTAAATCATAAGCTGCTGTGTTCAAGGCCAACACAAAGACGGTCCACACTCAATTGAACTGCCCTTATTTATCATACCAGAGTAACCCTAGGTGAATACAGTACAGATGTGCTATACTTTGGGATATTTTCAAACCCACTGTCTTCAACTGTACGAGGGTTTTTTTTTAATGAGCATAAAACTTTCTGGTGTAACGCATTGTATGCCTCTGGTTGAGTAGTGAAGCCGACTCGGACTGAAACATAGAACCAGACTTCTCACTCTTAACCTGGAAAGAAAGATATATATATATATATATATATATATATATATATATATATATATATATATATGCGCGCATTTATTTTGTATTCATTTGAAATACAGAGATAAGCTCTCCCTCAGACAAGGCTAATGAAAGATTTACCTTTTGTGCTGTGTGACATATATTATTGAAACGTGTCAGGACTCTTGACCGATTGCCTTATGTGGGTTGCACACCTGATGAGGAAAATTAAAAGTGCAAGTTATGGAAATAAATTGGGGCTTAAATTGAACCACAGTTGTTTTGTGTCTGTCTGTTTTTAAGGAACACTTCAAAAATTAAAATCCCTTATTTATAATAAAAGAGAGACCGGACCATTCAACAAATTATAAAAGGATTACTGTGATTTAACATTTGTGTAACCAAACAAATATTTTGCTCTAAAATAAGATCCAAACTTGTTATATCATTGATGATGTTGTGATATTTGCCACAATTCCGCTTTTACAGAGCAACACTTTTTTTTACAGTGTTAACTTCTTGACGTTTGAATGCCTTTTAAAAATGGCACTTTTTTTCAAAGAATATTTTTGCCCAACGTATGTACCGTAAATAAACCAAATTTTCTACTTGTGACAAAATATGTTTTGCTGTTTTTGTTGAAATTCTGTAATATTCCTTATTCCTATACTGAATAAAAATATGATCATACCATTTCTCTTACATTCCTTATCAGTGACTCGTGGATACTACAAAAAAATAACCACTACTGATAATTAACTATACTAGAAGGAAGTATTTAAAAGCAACAACGTGCTTTGCTGTGTGACAAAAAACGTAACTCGCTATCAAAAATAATAGAAATGTGGTGCTTAGTTGAATGACTATGGAAAATAGTCATATTTTAGTAGAAAACATTTGGGGTATAACTCATGAGCAATAAGCAATAAAAAAACAAATTGGGACAAAATGATGCTAAAATGGGGTGAGAGCAGCAAATATGCACTTCTTGCAGCAAAGCGTTAAAGAAATAAAAAATGTTGACGAACTACGCACTGTGACATACAATATGTAATGTCAAATGTCCCAAAAGCATGAGCTTATGTCTTGAGTCATGTGAAAATGTGTTTTCATTAGGTATTATTTTAAACACATTCCCATAGTGAAGTATACTGATGTATTAGACATGGTTGGAATATTTGGGATCTTTGCAGATAATTATGTCTCCACAACATGCTTTTCTACACTCATTCAATTGGGAGGCTCAACAGGAGTTAAACATCTCTTCAACGTTTTTAATCTTCATCTTTCCGCTTCTGTTTTTGGACATGCTGCGCTTGTTAATAGACAGCCTTGTCTCCTGTCTACATGCCTATTCTGATGGGGATCTACCTCTGCTCGTCATGTTTAGCCCGCTTATCTCACCCACACCTAACGCTGTCGTACTTGTAACCCCAACGTACATATTTAAAATTGCTGCAGATAGTTTGAACATTCCTTAAGGTTTCCTGGAGGAAGACACTGCGTAATGCTGCTGCAGCTTTGTGTCCACTCCTGCCGGCTTAAAACTTGAAACAGCCTGATTTGATCAGCAGTTTGTGAGCAAAAAGATTATTTTCTCCCTTTTGTCTTCAATCCACTAGATTTAGTGTATGTTATCAACACATCTTTCAACCATTTGAAGGATCGGTGAACTGGCTCCCTCTGCTGGTGAATAACTTTATGAGAAAAAGCAAAAAAAGGGCTAACACATTTTCTCTGTTCAAAAGCAGTAAATGCGATTTGCTTGTTGCAGTTGGTGGTTTTTGGCACAAAATGCTGCAGTCTGCTCCAGAGTGCAGCCTCCAGTCTGAGTCCTGTCCAAATGTTCTGTAAGTGGTCCCACCACTGATGATCTGTGATGCCCCAACAGTGACATCAGCCCTTTGTCCATTGGCTGCTGACTGTCAGGCCATCCTCTTCATGGCATGCAACACCTCGGTGTCGATCACGTTGCCAGTCAGAGCTCAGACTCATCACTGTGGACACTCATGCAATTTCAATTCTTGCAGACTTGTGCAACATTGAGGACTTGTTGACTGATGTAATGTTGCTGCTGCTAGCAGCCTTTCTGATGTCTCAGACTTGAAATAATTTTAGATAGTCTAACTGAAATAGGCCGACATGTTTTAATCCCATCGGTGGCAATTTAGGCGCACATTCAGTGAGCGACCAAAGGTGTAAAAAAGATAGAAGGGACGCTATTTTCACACTAAGCGACAATCGTGGGTGTTTACTGACTCCTCACTCTTGGGAAATGACTTGTTACAATAAAATATAGGCGTGACTGCGCACTTTTGGTGACACTTCAAGGGATCCTTTATCTTGTATTAAAATGCTAAAACAACAGGATGGATCCCGCTGTCTAATTTTACTTGTCATTCCTTTGTAAATCTTAATCCAAAAACATCCCTCAGAAGTCCCACCCCTCCCCTCCACATCACTATTCTTTAATCCTAATTTGCACACAAGAAGATTGCTATAAAGGGATCCCTGCGCCAAAGGAAATGGTCCTGAGGGTCAGACGGGGTTATTGGGGAATAAACCCTCCATGCAGTGTTAGGTAGGAACGTCTGGATTAGTGATGCAAATGCCCCATATCTGATCAATGGCTAGGCCTTCCCCCTGCCCCAATGCACCTTTTATTTACTCTTGGAGGGGTCATCATCGGAGAAATTTTCGCTGTTAAATTCTCATATAGTCATGCAGGAAAACGTTGAAATTACAAACATGAGATGGAAATGTCCATTCCGTAAGTGAATCATCACCCCAAAAACACTTTTTTCAACCTGTAAGAAACTATACGTGATTCCGCAATATGACTTCATGCCAGTATTAACAACATGTCAGTGCACAACATCGCAAGTTTTATGAAATGGAAAATTAGTAATTTTCTTGTTTGATAATCCTGTTCAATGCAGTCCTGCCACTGTCACGTCGCGATCGGGAGAAACAATAAAAATGATACCCCCGTGATTATTTCAAGAAACAGCAACCTGCAGTCGATTTCTTAGTGGAAATATCTTTTTTATGTCTCAGATTTTCTTAAATATAATGAACCGGTTTGACCCCATTTTAAATGAAATGGTCAGATGGCACATTGAAGGCCCATGTGAGTAATAGTCCGTTTCAGGGTGATACACTTTGATTCAATCACACCTTTGTTGGACCATGAATTGCTTCCTCAAGAACCAACAGTAGTTGTCTATCAAGCTAACAATTCGTTATCCAGAGGACTATCTCACTAATCCCTGGCAATCAACTGCGCGTTAGATTGATAAAATAAACTTTTTTTTCTCCCTCCGGCCAAAAATTCAAGGGATCAGTGTTACACTTTTCCTATAGGATTAAATAGATCTTCCTTTGCTCTTGAATAGAGGCAGGGAACCTACCGTTGCCCGGCCCTGAAGGCCTAGGGTGCCCTTTTGATCATTTCAGTCTCTCCTCGGTGCAATACTTCTGATTGGCCGAGAGAGTAAGAAGGGGGAAAATCTTTAATTAAGCAGATAATCTCTTGTTGGGACGAGAGCAGCTCCATTTCAGAGCCCCCTCCTTGAATCTTAGAAGCCCTGCTGAAGTTTCCTGTGCTGGTAGCTCAGTTTCCTCTCCATCGTTAGACTGTCTGCAGGCTGTGGACGGGCAAGTCACCGTCACCTGTCAGGATGTTCATGCATTTGGAGGTTTTCTATTACACATTCATTCTCCTGGCTCACATGAGGCCATACTGCTGCTGGTGAGTTTAAATGATCACAAAGTATTATGTATACATTCTTAATTATGCAGTTTGTTTGTGTCCTGATGATGTTCATCTCTCAAACTGTTCCTTTCACGGCAGTGGCAAAACAAGTATTTGTTTTTTTCCAGTATTGTTTGTAAGCCCTTATTTATATGTATTTTCTCTCATGTAGTTTTATTTAAAAGGCACAACCTGACTATTAACATTGCTGAATTTAACAATTGTGCAATTGGAAATAAGGAAGTGTAAAATGTGGATTTGCTGGATCTTTTTTCATGCATTTCACCAATACCACTTTTTTAAAAACGGATTTATAAGTTGTAACTAATGGCTTTATTAGTGCTGCATAAGTAATTTACTAATGCTTTATATATCAGTTGTAAGCCATTATTTAGAACAACATTTTGGTTGCCAGGTTGTGAAGCTATCTGGCCGCTTATTTCTAAAAAAAGGCTGAAAACCAAAATCTATTTATTAACTTATTAACACTTTATACTGTGGACATGATGAGTTAAAGCCATTTATCAATTACTTTTTTTTTATTATATCGACAGACTGGATGGCTTTTTAGAAAGTGAGAAACACATGAGCATTTCAAATTGGACTACTAATTTAGAACAACATTATTTTTGAAATACAAAGGATGAACACCAGTCAAAGAGGTTTGCAGAACCTGCCAACCCAAAAACATTAAGTAAGAAATTGTTGATAACATAGTTATTGCCAATAATAATTAATATATAGTCACTTGGTTAGGATGCCCACCGGTGTCATGGTTTAACATGTTACAAAGCGCACTAATGAGAGATGTTAGCAGAGGAATTTGTGAAGGACACTGAGCTTCCCTGAGTGAATAATCTGTCTCCTTTTCCAGGTCAGTGAATAATTTCTTGATGACTGGACCCAAGGTAAGCCAACTTTCTTTTGATCTTTTCTCCCTGTCCTTTCCCCAAAAGAGAAACAGAGAGAAAACATGGTGTCTGTGATATCTGAACTCGAGTGTTCTTGTACCTGTATGTATGCAACAATGGCACTAATGATATATCAGTGATATTCTTGGTCCTTTGTGTTTTTTCCCCCCTCTGTACACTTGACCTTATTCAGAGGCTCTGCGTATCTGCGGGTTGAATTTTTTAAGAAGCGAGGGCAGGCATTGCTGTAGTGGGTGGTCATCATTAGCGAACCAGACCCCTGTGAAAGAGGTGGCACTCCATCTCCCCAAAGGCCACTTGAGACATATTAGTTATATTATCGTTCACACAGTGTGAACAAGCCGCAGTGAGGCGGGCGAAAGCCAAGGACAGAGCGTACTGGTTTAAGAGAGCTCAACAATTCAGCATATTCACCGCGACTGATAAAGTTTAAAAAGTAGAATAATGTTTTAATCAGTTCACATTGTTTTGGTCATCAAACTGACAATGAGTATAATCTACATGAAGGACCTGTTGATGTGCTGCTATCCACTTTGAAATTCTTGAGATGCAAAGTGGCGAGGCACATTGAAGAGTGAAACATTTGACCCTCCATCGGGAGATATAAATGAAAAGGCGACTGAGGCTGGTTCACATCAGCATTCCTAGTTTTCTTCTGCACATAACATTTGATTTTATAAACCCTGAGTGTGTTCAGAAGTACCAGAAGGGCTCTCATGATGTGTTGGATCTGTGGACACTGCTTGTCTTCAAGTGTCTAATCTCTTTTTTCTTCAAGTGTCTGATCTCTTATATCTTTTGGGCTTATGCAATTTATTATTATAAAAAAAAAAAATGATGTTCTACTAATTTGGTTGGATCCGGTTCATCCGTGAGGATGACGCTAATATATAATTTAATCTTATCTGGGTATCAAATCAAGCCAGATGCTTTAGAAATGTCTCAACTTCCTAGTTATCGTGTGGTCATCGTTGAAAGATGAGCGTGCATTATGTTATGGGTTTAATATGTCCGCTGTCTCTGCTGCTGCAGGCATACCTGATCTACTCCAGCAGTGTGGCAGCAGGAGCTCAGAGTGGCATAGAGGAGTGCAAATACCAGTTTGCATGGGACCGCTGGAACTGCCCCGAGAGAGCTCTGCAGCTGTCCACACACAGCAGCCTGCGCAGCGGTAAGTCCACGGAGCATCTCTGCACTGCAGCTATGCTGAGAGAGAATCCACCTCTGAACGGGAAATGTGCCTAATGGAGTTTCAATTGCGTTTTGTAACTGTCTGCTTATGTTTCAAGATTCTGTGTTAGAGGGGAGTTTTTTTTCCCCCCTTTGTGAAATAGAGATGTTTGCTTAGTGGACACATTCATCACCCTTTAGGATAGTTACAGTGAGCACGGTCGCTAGAGGCAAAACAAACACACTAATCCATTTCCCAACATCCCCCTGAATTACTGCCTCTATTTGCAGCTTATGAAAGCAATATACTGAGATTCACAAGACAAAGAGTCAAATGTTTGGCAATACAAAATGAACTTCATGCAGGGGCAGTTTAGAAATGCAGATAACGTTAAGTCTGGATTTATGGGCCTGGGCAGAAAATGGGAAATTGACTAATTAAGTAAAAGTTTTTTTAAGCTCTTTTATAAAAAATAAAATAAAGACTAAATATGGAACATAAATTGAAGGTAAATTAACTTACTTAGAGAACAGATCAGATAGATATATGTGATTAGATAAGCTATTAATGAGTCTCTCTTCTTACAGCAAATCGGGAGACTGCGTTCGTTCATGCCATCAGCTCCGCTGGAGTCATGTACACTCTGACCAGGAACTGCAGCCTCGGAGACTTTGACAACTGTGGCTGTGATGACAGCAGGAACGGACAGCGAGGTCAGAGAAACATACGAAAATGTGCACATGAATACCCACTTTTGAATCAAATGGCACAGATGATTTGAACTTGATTCTTCTTCACTCTCCCAGGTGGTCATGGTTGGCTCTGGGGAGGCTGCAGCGACAACGTTGGCTTTGGCGAGGCCATCTCCAAACAGTTTGTGGATGCGTTGGAGACTGGACAGGATTCACGAGCAGCCATGAATCTCCACAATAACGAGGCTGGGCGCAAGGTACAGTGGCTGCTCCTACTACACTCCATCCACTTGGCAATGAGAGATGGGCCCTTGATATAAGATGTAGCACAAGTATGTGCTGTTAATGCCTTGATTTGAACCTTACAGTATTTAAACTGGGTGGCGGCTTGCTTGATATTTTGGGAATGTCTCCTGGCCCTCCAACTGATTGCACAGTGTAAAGCACCTTTTGAATAATTTTCCCCTGCTCAGAATTACACTGAGTGTGCCACCCAAGCATCCCTTTCACATCGCTATAAGTGAGGTGCCACTCGTCCCCAATAATAACAGTGTGTTCGGTGTACCAGAAGGGCCTATTTACTAGAGCTGAATGCCCCATATGACAATACCTCAACCCGAGAATCTCAGGATCACTGGTGCAAGCTTAATTAGAGATCCTGGGGAGCCAGACATTGCACAGCATTCTGTATTATGCTGCTTTTTAAAATAAGTGTTTAGTTTTATTCTTGCAATAAGGATCCCACATTTATGTTGGTCTTTGTTTGGCCCCGGGGGAGTCTGAGGGGACCACAGGCGTGCAGCTGAAGTGCTCTTTGTTTACGGTGCCTTTGCTCCCCCCTGTTGGGCCCTAGGATCCCCATGGCACCTGGAGCATCATTGTAACAGAAAAAAATGGGGATAGAAAGAGAGAAAAAATTCTTTTTTTCATTTCTCCACTCAATGGGACTCTCCATTGGGTCTTCTCACACTAGAAAACATGTTGATAATGAACATGCTAAATAAATACTCCTATTTCTTCTGGGGGGACAATAGGACTCGATGTGAAACTTTGATTCAGCCTTACCTCAACAGAAAGTTCATCCCCTCCTCACGAAAAGAAAACGTCCCCTTTCAACCGACAGCTGTTTTGTGTCGGGTAAAGTCAGGAAACACTGAGGACGACTAAGGAACTCAGCTATGGACCTTGAAGCTATCATTTCTTCCTTTCAATGTATTCATCCCTCTTTATACTTCACTGGAAAACTTCAAATTCAATCAGTTAATTTGACAACACATCAATCAAGAGACAATGAACATACTGTCACACACACACACACACACACACACACACACACACACACACACACACACACACACACACACACACACACACACACACACACACTTTTACATAGTTTTTTTGTATATGAGGCTAACATTCTTTAACACAGTAAACTATACATACATTTAATAATATGTTTCTGACATTTCCAGGCCGTGAAGGGGACAATGCAGAAGACATGCAAGTGCCACGGGGTGTCGGGAAGCTGCACCACTCAGACCTGCTGGCTGCAGCTGCCAGAATTCAGGGAAGTGGGGAACTACTTGAAGGAGAAGTACCACAGGGCTCTGAAGATAGATCTCCTACGAGGAGCGGGAAACAGCGCAGCCAGCCGGGGGGCCATCGCCGAGACCTTCAGCTCCATCTCTCGTAAGGAGCTGGTCCACCTCGAAGACTCCCCCGATTACTGCCTGGAAAACCGCACACTGGGCTTGCCTGGCACAGAGGGCCGAGAGTGCCTCAAGAAGGGCAAGAACTTGAGCAAATGGGAGAAACGAAGCTGCAAGAGGCTATGCGGGGAGTGCGGGCTGGCTGTGGAGGAACGCAAAGCTGAGATAGTGTCGAGCTGTAATTGTAAATTCCACTGGTGCTGCACGGTTAAGTGTGAGCAGTGCAGAAAGACAGTGACCAAGTACTTTTGTGTGAAGAAAGGAGGTCAGAGAGGAAGGAATGAGAGTGCCGGTAGCCGAAGGAAGAACCTCAGACTGAGGAAGAAGCACTGAGCCTCTTCATAACGCTGTCATCGTAATTGTACCACTGCAGCTCCTGTCAACACTTAATCTCTCTGTGCATGTTCAGAAAGTGTGTGTGTGTGTGTGTGTGTGTGTGTGTGTTGGACAAAAGCTTAGCAAAAAAGTTCAGACCATCTTCATTCTCAAGTTTGTATTACAAGTTAAAGACAGTGGGATGTGCACAAAGCCACATGATAGAGAAGTTTACAACTTTGTAGAAGTTTTGGTATAAATGTATTTAAGATATATTTTTATACGTTTTTTTTTTCACTGGGCATTTGAGGAGTATTTCTCTGACTTCAAAATTATCCACAACATGATTTATTTATTTTCACACATACACATAAACCTTGGGAATTTTTTTAATAGTTGCATTTGGAGTGATGGATGATCTGACCATTGTGAAATGGCAAATTTAGCTTCTAAAATCACAACTTTTAAGAACCCTTCAGGTATTTCCATTAAAAGAACTACCAGTAATCTTTGTATTTTTCAACTATCACTGTCAAGCTTTGAATTTATTAAGAAATATTTTAAAATCTTTGGGTTAAAGTCTCCTCTCCCCTTGCTCGCCCTGACCTTTGCTGCCCTCCTGTATGTATTTAATTGTATATAAAATGAAGCACTTTGTACTGTATATTGTTAATTTATTGCACATTTCCTAGTTTTTCTTGTTATTAGTTGCTTCCATGGTTTGTTTTCTATTAAATTGTAATGACAAAATAATAAATCCTTCAATCTTCATTCCGCCTGACGAAGTCGCTCATCCTTCTTTACTCCTTGTGGCAGTGATACCTGATGGTTTTGCAGTAAACACAACTTTCCTTTCACATTGTTCACATCGGGGTCAGGATACTCTGGGGCAAACCAACAAGAATAAAAAAAACTTCCAGCGTACTCTTCGTTCCATCACGCCTTTCTCAATTTCGCCTCAACAAATACCTCCCCGTTCTTTCCCTCATCATGGTAATCCTCAAAGAGCCCCCCTAACTCCCAAGCGCTTGGAAGTTTCTTTACTGTTTAATACTAGTTTAATTAACTTTGTCCAGACAGAGTAGGGCCGTGGGGGTGGAGGGCATGAGGCAAGTTGCCCTTAAAAATCATCCTGCCTCTAATTTTGTATGCTAATCTCCTTTTTCACGCCGCACCTCCTTAGGAGAGGGGGAAAGAAATGTTGGGAAAACTTTGGGTTGCCTGTGCAGGGCTTCCTGCGGCTGTTTTATTTCTGGGCCCACCTATTTGGATCCTTTCACTCCTCTAGGGCCTTCCTTTGCTCGATTTAACAATGAATGCAGAGCTAATCAGCTCTCTCGGAAATGCACCACTGTCGAGGAAGGTAATCCCTCCTTCTCTACTCTCAATGGGCTGTCGCCTTCTAAAGGACTTTGGGAAAAGGCTTTGCACTGATTCACACTGTTCTCTCAAAAGAAGTTAGTTCAAGTATTGTGCCCAAACAAGTGGGTTTTATAAACACATGCTTGCCAGGATACTCACCCCACCTGCAAGTAAGAAGTGCCAGGCCCAGGCAAACTAGCACATGGCAGCCGAAGCCGAAACCCTTCAGACGAGATGGGACATGAAAGAGGAGATTAGAGGTCCCATTGAGAAGGGGGCGTTCATTTCTGCACCTTCCTCCTTTTACTCAATAAAGTGTCAAGGAAACACCTTGTTGACATCTTATTTACCAAATAATGATCATAATCAAAACTCCTCCCTCGGATGACCCCTGTGGCTGGCTGGATTGCTCGGCCTGGCATGCAGCGAAACCCTCTCACCAACAAAAGAAGCAGCATACCAAGCTTTTGCCCTGCGGCTCTGTGGAAGTTCTGCAATGTACTGTGATAGGGAGTACAACAGGGCCACATCAAAATGTTCATTCATAGGATTTTGAAGATAATGCAAAGTTAAGGTAGGACACACATTTTGGATTAAATAGAACAAAGCCACTTTAAACTCGATGTGCAGAATTAATTGATTCCTATTTGGGACCTTTTTCTTGGTTAAACATGCCATGCTGTCCCGCGTTGGCTCACTATCAGCAGAAAATTGCCGTCTTATGCCAAGATGAAAAAACATATCTGACAATGGAATGTCTGTTGACGCAGCAAGCATTTAATGTGTGGGAAAGACGATGGAAAAACTTGTTTTGCTGTTTTAATGATCAGCAGTTTGACACACCTGTGGCACGGTTCACGTATTCAGACAAGACCTGCAGTTCATCAGCAGTGGAGATGAAAGAGTGGAAATTAACTAGCACTATAAATATATGTGCTTAAACTGGAGACCTAACGTCAGGTGGTGGACTGCAGGTTCAACTGAGAGAAGCGCAAAAGAGTAAATGAATGCTTATATAGCACAAAATTGGCACTTACCCTTCACCCTGCTGCACTATACTTCTCTGCTTTAATCAGGGGTGTGTTCTTAATGGACTATTATGAATAGAACATGAGATTCACATGAAGAACCAGAGGCCAGAGTTGAGGCTAAAACCTGAATTACAGACATACAAGAACATGGCTTTATCATCAGCATTCTCTCCGTCAATTATATTCCCTCGAATGAACAACCACACAAATGCAAAAATGGAAGGGAGATGAACTGAATGAGACACACACACACACATTATAACGGCGTGTGAAACAGCACACAAGGTTGATCATGACACATAATTTCCCAGAGAGTGACGCGACCTCCGACCGCGGGGTCTGAACTTCCGTCTCCCGGGCCGGCCCTGCCATGTCCAATTTGCCGTAAGCCTGAGGTGGCGGAGGGAGAGTTGACACCACAGAGGAAGAGTGGGGTTTTAAGCAGATGCTTTCTCACAGAGCTTCAAAAATCAAGTTAAACTTCTGTACACCAAAAAGTATTCATAGAAATGTGTACATGTTTTTTTAGTACTAGTATTTAGTAGAGAGGTAGAATGTGATTTTGTTTAAATTAGTACTTTATGGCTCTGCAACATACCACATATATATATATATATATATATATATATATATATATATATATATATATATATATATATATATATATAAATAATATAGACTAATAATAATAATAATACAAATTTCTCTCAGGTAGCAAGTGATAATGCAATCATTGAAAGATGGGAAAACGACTTATAATGCTTCAGAGAATCCGTGGCTAATAGGATTTATGGCTTAGGGGTTCTGAACCTACAACACCTAGAGGGGCGAGGGTCAATATGAATGTGAGAGAAAGCCAGATGAGTCCAAATGAAAGCTCTTAAAACAAAAACTCAGCGAAATAACTTTACCTGTGTGTATATTTGTGTCGGTTTGTTAGCTATGATTACATGACCACAAGCTCAAGAAACATCAGACGCTTCCACTCATCAGGAAACCGTTTCATTGTAACAGTATCTCCTCAAGAGAGTCTTTGTTTTGACAGCAGTCCATCCGCTGGGGAGAAGGCGGCCGCGGTGTATGTTTGTTGCTATCAGCAGGATTGAGATAGAAGCTTCTTGAGGCTCACCAGGGTGGTCAATCTCCTGGTTCTATCTGCAAAGAATGGGGAGAGGGGAGCATCGGGGGATCAGCTCAGCTCAGCTCACTGATCTGCACAGGAAACACAGAGCATGGGAACCCACCAGGGAGCCCTAAACTAGTCCCTGCCGTGGAAACCTGCTGGTAAAGCCTGAATCAAGGGAAAACATACAAGATGTATCAGGTTTTACAGACACTTCAGGAGATGCATTTGAGCTGAAATTCTGCCTTTTTGTGGCTTTAAAAAGGGTCCAGAAAGGTTTTAAAACGCAATGATCAAAGTGATTGATAAGATTTTCTCTATCTAGTTCAATGCAGTCTGACATTGAAAAAAACTGAGCGAGAATCCATCACCTGATCAGTCCAGTGAGCAAGGTACTGTGTGCACTCTTATCTCACAAAGAGGGATCAATACAGCAATGTTGAGGCAATGATGACAATAGTTAAATATTGAACGAGGATTTCAAAAGTGTTTGCTCAGTTTTTCATGGCCATATCTTCTCACAGACAGAGAGAGAGAGAGAGAAAGAAAGAGAGAGAGAGAGAGAGAAAAAGAAAAAGAGAGAGAGAGAGAAAGAGAGAGAGAGAGAGACAAAGAGCAGGGACAACTTCTCAACCTGTCTGATGAATAATTGTGTTGTACTTCATCTGTGACATATACATTACTGTGTATTATTGCACATTGTTCAGACCAACACTGGTGGAAGAAGTATTTAGATTCAAGTTGTTTAAAATACACAAGTATTACCAGCTAAATGTTCTTAGTGTCAAAAGTAAAGTACATATTATGCAGAATGAACCCTTACAGTGCTATTATTGCACTTTAATATTGTATTTGGTCCAGATGGAACTGCTTTTAGCAGCTATTTACTGTATAGGGTGGTTTAATGCAATACAATGCTTTGTACATTATTTGTGCTATAGCTGTGAAATTAATAGCAATAAAGTTGCAATAAAGTAGCCCAAAATTGTACTAAAGTTCCATAACTGAGGGAATTTAAAATTAACCCCTGCATGCAACTTAGATCATGTATTATGGTCACTAGAATAGTCACTTTCAGAGTTTGTATATAATGTTTATATTATACAATACATCATTGTTTTTATTACTATACTTATTATAATGATTATCATTAAGTCAATCATGGGTTTTTGTATTAAAAAATGTATCTGCAATGTCTATTTTGTGGGGTAAATGTAGTGGGACAAAAACATACAACATGCCCTCTGAAATATAGTGTAGACATATAAAGTATACTCAAGAAAAGTAACCTTTTTTAACATGGGTAATGATAATCATGACGTGATTTGAGCACGCTCAATGACCTTTCTGGCGATGCATTTCTTTTGGAAGAACGGCAAGAAAACCAAGTACAACAGCGCCCTCTCGCGGCCAGGGCGCTTTATTACAGGACGAGCACTGAGCCACCCGGCACACTAGGTCTCGCTGTCTGGAATCCGGGGCAGTCGGACTGTGGAGCTGTTCCTCTTTCTGCTGCAGGAGGAGTCGTTTGCTTTCTGGCTGTCAGACTGGTGTGTAAACAGTCCGGAGCAGAGCCGGAGAGGAGCTGCTGCGGGACGGCGCACATCCCCTCCGTTCCTTTGATAACGGTGAATGGGAAAGCTGGCGCAGTCGTCCCGCTGCTGACTCTGCAGCCCAGCCGGGTGAAACCAAAAGACCGGAAGAAAAAGCGGGTTATCGCATCGCGAGGAGGACGGAGGCGGCTCATCAGCGACCATGGCGGCGGCCACCGTTGCGGAGGCTGATCCGGCGGCGAGCGAAGGCGGCACTGGTTTCACTGGCGTCCAGAACTGGGACTGGGATGAGGCTCAGCTCCGAAAATACTCTTTCCTAACGCAGCCCATTCCCAGGCTGTCTCACACGGACCCCAGAGCAGAGATGCTGATAAACAACGAGGTAAAGCACTTCATTCGCTGGCTGAAAGTTTAAACACCTTACTTCTTGTAAGGTGTATTGAGATATTAAACCTAATGTAAGAGACCTCAGACCTTTTCATAGCAAGAACCTACACCATAAAGCAACAATGCACACTGCCTCAGTAATGTATGGCGAGGTATTTTATTATTGGGTGGTATAAGTATTTTATTATTGGATGGTATAAGTATTGTATTATTGGGTGGTATATAGTATTTTAGTCTGGTGTTGAGTGAAGGCTTTCATTGTAGGTCATCCCAGACAAATGTATTCAAAGATGCGGCCTATAGTTTTAGATGGTGAGATCCCAGTGAAACAGAAGTTAGAGCATCTTCAGCGTCTGCACTGGGATTACTGGGACACTGGATGTTGGAGTCTGGGTTTGTGTACAGTTACAAGAGCCAAATCCTTAGCATTTGATTGGACTGCTATAAAGTGTACAATGTAAATACAGAGCTCCAGACTGCACACCTCCCTTGTTGCTATAACGTGCAAATGAATTGATGGATGTCACGATATTATTGGCTGAAATGAGTTGGTAATAGCCTACGTAAGCACACGTTGTTATAGTTTGATTTAGAAGAAATGATGATGATTGGATTCTGATACAAAAATACAAAGAAAATTGTGTATTTATTTGATTATTTTTGCGTTATTTTGACAGTGCATAATATGAGCAGAGATGTGATGTAAAAAGGTTATCTATACTTTTAGAGGTGCATCTATAGAGATGAAACAACAATATTAGTGACAATAACAGATGTCCCAAAGTAAGTAACAACAGAAATGCATTTTTTCACGTTTGGTCATCTGCACATGGAAAGTTTTAAAGTGTGACTTTGCTTGCTATCCGTGAGCATTTTATACTTTTGGGAATGAAAGCATAATGAAACTGCAAAACCCGTTGGAATTCAAGTCCAAGGATAATTCAATCAGCGATGTCACATCATGTTGTTTGCATTTGACATCTGGTTGAAAACACCTGTGGACATCATTGTGTCTCACTCAGAAATACATCATCGAAGGAAAAACAGCTGAAACAGCTGTAGGTTTATGTGTAAGCACGATCAGGTACTCGGATGGAGGCACCGCTAACCTTTTGTCTGGACGACATAATTACATTTCTGAGTGGTATTGGTTTAAAGCAGGGAACAAGCTTTTTGACTTCCATAAAACCGACGAGAAGGCGTACAATAGGAATACAAACCTCATTCCAGCTCTCTTTATTTTTAGTCAGTGTCGATGCCAGCTGGAGCCTTTCCCAGGAGGGTTGTGCACCTGTTCGACATAGACAATAAGCCTTTTCAGAAATCTCTTGAAGGGGCACGTCATCATGCATATATAGAAGTTCATGACAATATGTTATCATTTGTTATCACATCTAGATTATAAAGGAAATGGCCTTTCACTCCACCCTAAACGGTTCTGATGAATATTACTAAACTCCCATTTCCTTGTATTTACTGCACAAACATTTTCATTTTCATTAATTAGACACAACCGTAGTTTGTGTTTGTCGCGATGAGGAAACCTATTCACACGAGTAATGCTTTATTTAAGTTTCGCACCCAGATATATGCAAAATGATAAGTTAACATATAAAATAGATTCTGCATTATGATATCTGAACCCTTCTCTTCTGTCCTGTGATTCTTGGTGCACAATAGAGATGTCTCATTCGCTTCTCAAAATGTACCAGGTTCTCTATTTCCACTCAGCGCTCAATTTTCAGCTCTTGAGAAATGTAAAAGGCACACTACTCCTGCCATAATTCTATTTTTCGATTGTGCGTGAATCGTCTTCAGGTCAGACAGGTAGATTATGTGTATGACATGTTAAGGAAATACATATTCATTCCAAATGATTTCAAAGCAAAAAGCAAAAAGTTGTATCGTCCATGCTGGCTCGTTATTAAGATTCAAGATTCAAGATATTTTTATTGTCTTATGCACGGATAACAGATTGTTTCTCCGTACAATGAAAAGCTTATTTTGGTCCTCCTTACACACAGAATTACAATAAACTTAAGGTAAAAAAAAGATTAGAATTAAGAATACAAAAAAACATTGCTATACATGCTAATAGTATAAGAAGATAAAAGAAGACAACAAATATGACAACAGTATTGCAGTATAGTTATTTGATCAAAACAACAACAACAACAATAACAACAACAACATCCCAGTTAAAACCCTGTGGAGCGCTGAACCCTAGGGTCATAGGTCATGTTGCTGAAAACCTGCAAGTCGTATCAGGGCTTAAAAATGATGTAAGATACATCTGTATAAAATAAGACGACCCGCAAAAACGAACACATTATTTAACTCTTCGGCTCTCGGTTTCACTTTCACCAGAGTCCGCGGTCCCAGAGCATGGTGGTGCAGAGCGAGAGAGAGCGCGAGAGAGCGAGAGCGAGCGAGAGAGAGAGCGAGCGAGAGAGAGAGAGAGAGAGAGAGACGTAACGGGAGCGCGCCCAGCGGTCTACGTTCAGTTAGTCACGTAGCCCTCGGAGCTCCGTGTGTCCATTGCCATAAACTGTACTGCGCGGGCGCGTGTTGGGATTTATGTTCCTTTTTGCATAAAAGGTTATGAAAGACATGCATACAGTATTTTTGAGATATTATGTTGGAGAAACACAGACGCAACATGATGCGCAGTAATGCAAAAATGTTTAACATGTTTTTTTACTTTAACAAAAAAAATTTATAGAACAGTTTTTAATAATAAAATGTTTCCCCTATTTTATGTAGTACATTAACAATAGTCTGATATATGATAAAGTTAAACTATTAATTGCAGTTATGCAACTACTGTAGATGAAGAAAAACAATACTTACTTGTTATAATCATGATAGTGGATCAGGAAATGCCACAAAGAACAGTCACTTTAAATGTATGGACAACGTAACCCCTTTTGTCTTGCAGTGATTATCCCCTTGCTCTATCGAATTTGCTTGTTTTTGCTCGTTCTATTTGATTAAATATCAGTTTTTCTAATATGACTGAAATGTTCTTCATCTCTTTTCAGGAACCTGTGGTTTTAACAGACACAAACCTTGTGTATCCAGCTCTTAAATGGGACATTGCATACCTCCAGGAGAACATTGGGAATGGAGACTTCTCTGTTTACACTGCACAAAACCACAAATTCCTCTACTATGATGAGAAAAAAATGGCTAATTTTGAGAACTTTGTCCCCAAGTCACAACGAATGGAAATGAAATTCTCTGAATTTGTGGATAAAATGCATATAACGGAGGAAATGGGAGGAGAGGAGAGGTAAGATGTATTCATAAACATATTTTAGTTGGAAAATGAACATGATGAAAGCTATTTGTTTATGTTAACTCTTTCTGGGCTGATGCTCAATCTAAACAAAATCCTCTATTTGAAGCTCAAGAGACAGTCTGCAGGTGTGTTTGACAGTGAAGGGTGTTTTCTCTCATGACATGTTATTGTGTGCAGGAAGGTGGAGCAAATGACTAAGCATTTACACATGAGAAATATCACTGACCTGACCTGCAGCACGCACACACACACACACACACACACACACACACACACACACACACACATACACACACACACACACACACACACACACACACACACACACACACACACACACACACACACACACACACGCACTGATCACTTACTAAAGTGAAGTCACTGTTTGACTCGTTGACACTCACAGCGGCTCTAACCTCTTTGGATTTTGCTGTCCACTTCCTTCAAAGTCATATTGTTTCTCATGCTGTAAAGGAGTTGTACCTGAAATAGACGTACACTGTAAAGAAGCTTATGACCTTGAAGACACATTTATAGCAAAAATGAGCTGCGTTGCGACCTGCTTCAGGTCGCAGAGAGTAAAGCAAGGTGGCTCATACATTTTGCATGTCTCTTTTCTCCTGCATTTCAAGGGTATACCTGCAGCAGACCCTGAATGACACAGTAGGGAAGAAGATTGTTGTTGACTTCCTTGGTTTCAACTGGAACTGGATCAACAAGCAGCAAGCCAAGAGAAACTGGGGACAACTGACATCCAACCTGCTGCTGATAGGAATGGAGGGTAAGGGCTCTCACAGATGTTATCCACTGTGAAAGAGATGCAGTTTCTGTTGTATAATGTCCTAAATGTTGTCTAAATGTCTGTTAATATTCTGTCACTAGGCAACGTGACACCAGCACATTACGACGAGCAGCAGAACTTCTTTGCACAAATTAAAGGCCATAAGAGATGCATTCTCTTTCCTCCAGACCAGTTTGAGTGTCTCTATCCATATCCTGTGCACCACCCCTGTGACCGACAGAGCCAAGTAAGTCACGATATGTAGAAATCCAAGTAGGGTTTAATAATATGAACATATAATTTAGCAGATTTGTGATTCAGTTCTGTTATCTTCATCTACAGTGGTAGAGATTATTGACTTAAAGCTCTCAGAGGGAGACAGACACATTATTTGGTTATGAAAAGGTCTCAATTGAATACTGATCTATATGACTTGCATAAGTAAAGCGTCTCCTCCTCCGGCCGAGAGCAGAGCTTTGCCTCAATGCTTTGCCGCTTCCAGCTGGCACTAAACATGGAGCTTTCTGAGGCAAATTTGTGATTTGTGATATTGGGCTGTACAAAATAAATTGAATTGAATTGAATTGAACATAGACAGCACGCTGCTGGTGACCCAGGCAGTAGTAGACTGACCCCTAGTGTGGTGAGAGGTTTTCTCTTAAGGGAATCTGGTACTTGGAAACACTACCATGTTTGACTACAGGGGTCGCCAAAATCAACACAAAAATGAAAGTTTCTTGGAGTAACTTTATTTAAAGTTATTATGAAGATTAATGTGTTAAGATGACTTAAAATAAGGGCATACATAAACACTGGCACATTAGTGTGCATTTACTTACTTTAAAGCAAATGTAAGAATAGCAGGAAGGAATAAATGTCTTTTACTTTTAATAAAGTTGGATGCACGAGGTTCAGTATTTTCATGTTTTGTAATGAATCCATATTTTTCTTTTATAGGTGGATTTTGATAACCCTGATTATGAGAAGTTTCCCAATTTTAAAAATATTGTTGGTTATGAGGCTATTGTGGGCCCAGGAGATGTGCTCTACATCCCGATGTATTGGTAAGAAGTACTTTGGCATTTCTAGAGATATTCTGTATTACTTATGGAGCAAAATTATCTCCACCACCAAATCACTTGATTATCTCCAGGGTATTGAGTTTCTTGGATGTATTTCAGGATGATATTCTTTGATTTAACAGCTCAACATGCTGTTAGAAAATGATCCATCAATGTGCTTCCTTTATGAGCATTAAGTGTGCCTTATTGTTCGGCCCAGAATTGATAGACATGCATGCTGTCGAAGGGAATTACTGTATAATGCAGTTGTAATTTTTGTCATACATTTTAATGTGTTTAATCTATTAATTCACAGTTAGCGCAGGATATTGGTGTTATTTTATAAACTACTCTTAACTGGTAAGAACTGCTTTGACAGCCAGAGTTTATTAATACATGTCTTCTTTCCTCAGGTGGCATCACATTGAATCACTATTAAACGGTGGAGTGACGATCACTGTAAACTTCTGGTACAAAGTATGCACATTTGTTGTTTTAACGTTATTTTAATTGTGTTGCCTTACCACCACATGTTTCTCCATACTCACTCATCTTTCTTTTGAATCATTCACTCAGGGTGCCTCCACACCCAGGAAGATAGAGTACCCCCTCCGAGCTCATCAGAAAGTGGCCATCATGAGAAATATTGAGAAAATGCTGGGAGAAGCACTAGGAGACCCACATGAGGTAAAATAACGTACTTTTATATCCTCTTCCCAATACAAACTCTTTCCTACCAGCTGCATTAGTCACACATGAATGTCGCGCTGCCACTTTCTAGAACATCAAATCAGATCGACATTTAGGTCACCTGTTACATGAAATCCCTGGGGCACGCTGACCCTTCCAGCAACCCAATTAATGTGAATATTCATGGCGTATCTGATTTAGTACAAAGGAAAGATAAATGCAGACTGGGACGAGGAGTAAAACAATGCAATATGTCGGACACTATGAAGCAGCTTATGCTAACCAAGAGTCCTTTTGTGTTTCTGTAGGTTGGACCTTTACTGAAAACCATGATCAAGGGGCGATATGAGCAGGATCTCAGTTAGAGCCCCGCTCCTAAAACTTCATCAGACTGCTTTGGAAACTGTTTGCCGTGTGAAAGTGAGACTGCTGCGTGCATAATGCACATTCTGATGTCGGAGCTACGCATCACTTTTTGGCAATGAGCGGCCATATTGACACCATTCTGCTTTAGTCGTCTCCAAGTGCCACGGTCATTGGTCATTGCCAATACATCCATCAGAGAAGAAACATCTGACTAACTCATTGGAATCCGCCCTGCTTGAAGAAGTGTTTTTTTTTATTTTGTCTTTGCGAAGAAGGCCTGATTTGGCTTTCGTCCAGATGTATTTATGTGAATTAGTGTCCTCTCGACAAAATTCAAGCTAATCGGTTGTTGGGTGCATTTGCTCATCCAGTTGAAGTTGTCTGAGATCGGTACCTTTGGAATAACTACAACATTTGACCACTAATGGATGAGTCAAGGGGTATTATATACACAGTACACATCAGTTAAATTCAGAACATTTCTTTTACACATGTAAAAACACAGCTGTGGGTTGATTACTAAGTGTGGAGTGATCATATTGTATTCTCCGTCTTTATCACAAAGACAGCTTTAAAACTGACGTGGTGCATACCTTTAAAGACGACGGGTCTTTTAAGTGTCTTTAATATATTTAGCCACGAAATCTGCATCATCTCCACGCCTACCTACATGGTTTTAGGGAGTGATCAGCAAGAATCTTCTGTTGCAAAGAGGAAAGTATAGGCACGGTATTAAACACAGAAGTACAGTGATTAAAAAATGAAATTAAATATGATCAAATATGTGTGGGTACTCATATAATCAGCTGAAGGAAAAATGTAACTGCTTGCAGCTAAATTGTTTTAACTGAGTGATGCTGCTTTGTGTTTATTTATGCTCCTGCTTGTTTGATTCTTTTGACTTGACTGAATGTGCTATTGTGCTTACCAGTTAAAGGTGAGGGGGCACTGGAAATAAATCACATTCTGCCATCTTAGTTACACAGTTAAGGAAATGAAACAAAATAAAGTAAGGCACTGCTTTGGGAAACTGAAGAGAAATAACTGGTGACGCTTTTTTCTGATGGTAAAAACTGTAAAAAGGGATTAAAGTTAGCAGCTTCAATGATAAATGTTAAATCAACAGACTGAAGTAGCAGGGCCATCTGCTGGGATGTAGCTTATGTACCATCTAGCTGTCAAGTTGGACAATATTGTACATCAAATACAACCAAGCATTATGCTGTAATAAATGCAGCAGATCTGAGATGAAATGATTCTGCAATGTGTACAAAAGTCTAATTCCAGATTTTCATAAAAAATCCCCTTATTTTCACTTACATGCAGCCATATTCTGAAGACCTTTCAAGTGAGAGCAACTTGAAGGATGCAGGTCTCTGTGCAAGTTTAAAGTGGTCTTCAGAACGGTTGTAAAAATGTATAAAAAGGGGAGGATCATTTCACATGTGCTGTATGTGCCAAACCAATATACAGACCAGTAGGTGGGCGTCTCCATACTCAGACAGCTTTGTTTGCATGTGTTATTGGATGAATTGCTAAGTGGTATAGGAATATCCAAGCACTTAATTAACCAGGAATATACAGGTCTTCAGGGTTTGTTATGATACAGTTTTACATTTAAATTGTTGATATCATGCATATCTATTTCCACAATGGAACAAATACACTTCCTCTGTAGAAAGAATTTACTTGATGTTTCACCGCCCTCTTCTATTGATGGGTAATGTTTACTGCACGTTTGTGCCTCGCTTAACAATGGCATGGCACTAAATGCTGCAATGAGTTGATTTTTATATTTTTATTTTATTGTCAAAATGTTTGTTTTCACTCTGGCCTTAAACAGCTTTAAATGTGGGATTGAGTCATATAAATAGAGGCATGTTTTTATGAATGGATGCCTGTTTTTTGTTTCAAACATACAGTATGTGCTCTCCTTTATCGTCTGATTAAAGTTTGTTTGCAAAGTTCTACAGTACTGAGTTCTGTGATGATTTCCTATAATCAAGTTATGGAATAAAATAGTTGTTGCCTTTGAACTAGTATCTTTAGAAACATGAGTGAACAATTCAAAGAATACAAGGTGAGTGATCTACAAAAATTAGTATTTATTTACTACAAATTGTGCATCAGCGGTTTCTCAAAGCACATGGTTAAAACAGCTTCATCTAGTAATTAAAGACAACATTGCTGCTGATAATCAGTAACAACACATCTTTTCAAACAGTTGATTGTTACACCTACGCTAAAAAAAAAAAAAAACACACTAGATTACCACCAATCAAAAACAATTGCTTATAGTTTCTAAAAGTGGATGCATAGAAGAACACAAATAAATGACAGTATATATTTGTTGGAGGAAAACCCCCCCTGACCAACCCATTTATCAGAATATACAATTCCACAACCAACAATTACAAGCGAAGCAAAATTCACGAATGTGGTGAACGGGGCCGTGATAGAGGACCACTTAGTAACACAGACCCTGAAAGCAACGGCCCTCTTCACAATAAATACATGATCGGAGACTTTGCAAATCTAAACATCTATATCAAAAATAAAGCAACGCTGTTGGAATGAACTTGAAAATCAGGTCCTCCCACAGCATTTTTGCAAAAACATTTCGTGGCGACCATAAGTCATCCACTTTATTATCAAAAAAAATGAGTGCCGTAATAGTAGGTGCTCTTGATAATTTAATGTGTGGTGCTGGAAATAGTATGAATTAATTTGTTTTCCATTTTGTTTTAAAAAAGCTTAGTTGTGTCAAGATCTCTCAGGTTACAGCCACAAGCTCACACATCTCACTTTAGAAGGTTGTCATGTTTCATTTTTATAAAGTTGTTTTTCATTTTAGAAATTCAAGAAAACATTTACTATCATGTAAAACGTTGCATATCATCACATACATTTCCTGTATTTGCACCAAGGGGGAGAGGATGAAAACCAATCAGAACTTTTGCCTTCCTCTTGTGGACTTAATTGCTCGCAGCATATTTACTTGCTATGAGGACAGTTCAAGGTTGTGCTAGTCGGCCTCGAAAGCATAGAACCTCCTTCAAAAGTTATCTGGAAAAGTTTGTTAAAATCTTGAACAGATTCAGAGAAAAACATTGTCCAGATAACTGTTAACCTGCTTCGTTACATACTCTTTTCATCGACATTCAGTACACACGATAGTCGAGTCTTTGTAAGTAAACACTAGTGTAGGTGGATCATGAGAACTATAAATGAGACCACATCCAACAAAGGGAGACCACACATCTAACTCGCTGGAGCTACTCACTGCACAAATGTTCATTAAAAAACCCTACATGTTTCAGAAATGAGTTTTCCTTTGAAAACCATTTTATGCACAACAAACTGTCCAAATCACAAGGCTATGATATGTACATAAATAAAAGCAGTTGAAACTTGTAATGTCCAGAAGAAACTCGACAGCACCACAAGAACGTATTTACAGAAAGACCATAGATTCATCTCTACATTATCATGTCATGATTATGAATCTATGGGAAGTTAAAATGAATATAAATTAAAAACAACAACAATGAATGGGTAAAAAATTACAATAATGTTAGTTTAACATCAGACCTGCTGAGATGGCAAAAAAGTAGATGGAGAGGTTAGGCCGTTACACGAACGAGAACACACGTTACAACAACCTCACCAAAATGTCAAAAGCTCCTCAAGTAACTGAAAGAATAATCAAATGTTTTAACAAAGGCATAGAATGGTAGCAGAATTTAAAAACAAGCCACTGATACATTAATAAATATGTTCCTTTACTTGGAAAAACTCTTTAAAAAAAAAAAAAAAAAAGTAGGCCAAAGTAACTTGATAAATAAAAAAAAAAGTGTAAACAATATTGTCAGTAGTTGCGCTTACACTTTTGTGCTCGTCATCAATGGAATCGATACTTCCGTGAAGGCTTGAGGTTGACATACGTCTTCTTCATGTCCTCTGCTTCATCTTTCTTCACGAGCTGATACCGCTCTCCTTTAGTGCTTACCACCTGGTTACCGTGGTACCGAACTAGCTTCTTTGGAGGCTGTAAAAATCACATCAGAATGCAAGTTGTATTGCATGAAACATACAGCATGTATATACACTGTATGATAGAGTTGTATAGTGAATAGAGAGTATAACTTACATCCTTTGGGGCGACAGGCCGGTGGGTTTTCTTATCCTCCTCCCTATCCACCAGCATGTATCTATGGAGATGAAACATAGTCATAAACATAGAAACAAATAGATAGATATTTTTATTGTCATATGCACAGTAGTGTACAATGAAAAGCTTATTTTACTGGGTCCTCCTTCCACACAGAATTACAATAACCTAAAAAGGTAAAAATTAGTGCCAATAGTAAAGAATATATTAAAAAAAAAAAAAAAAAAAAGGCACAGAAATATGAGAACAGTAAAAACAAAGTGAGGCCAACTCTGCAGGATAGTAGCAACCATACTCACTTCTCAAGGATGCTCTCTTTAAGTTTGTGGTCTCCTTGTGAGGAACTACTCTTCCGATGGTTTACCTGAGGCAACAGGACAACATCAAATCAGACCACGCACATGCGCGCGCGCAAACACACACACACACACACACACACACACACACACACACACACACACACAGAGAGAGAGAGAAGATACTTACATTATGAGGAGTGGAGCTGAGTTGGACGTCACCCTCTATGATGAGGCGTACAGCCTCCTCCATGTCTCCTTTGGCAATACACAGGGCGCTGCGGGCCTCAGACAGACTACACTTGGGGAACATCTCTAGCAGGTGCTGCTCCTGGGACTCCCACTCGGGCACTGGTAGCTGGACATACACACACAAATATCAGCTCACTCTGACACATTTAAACTATGGATATCAGCGGTAGGACAAACAATGATGATACGTTAATGCATAGTAATTAAAATGCTTCAAGAAAGGGAAAACAATGTGCAATGATTACCTTGGCAGTGGCGCCCTCTGCCTGTGTTTTAAGGCACTGCGTCTCTGCTGGTGGCGGCTCACTGGGCAGGGTGGTGAGTTTCAGTAAGTTCTCTTCTCTCCTGGCCTTGAGCGCAACTTTTTCTTCATCAGTTCAAAAAGAAACACATCAGCACACTTTAGTATAAATGTTGAGCTGAGGATCTACGTCTAAAATAGGTGGCACTGCCCAATAAAAGTTTTTTTTTGTGACTCATTTGGTAACATGACAAGAAGAAACCATTTGGAAAGGGTAGGACTCCCACAGTAGTTTACTGCATGTATTATACATACTATTAATTTTAAAAGCACTACCTGAGGTCCGAGCGCTGGTTAGTTTTGAAGCCAGATTGAACATCATTTCACAGACCTTGACACTGCAAAATTAAATGTTTTTTTTAAGTTTGTGATAACAACAGATGACATTACAATCAAAACAGATAAAACAAAAAAAAGGCTGTCTGTTTACCTGTCAATTTCGGCAAAGCCAGGTATGTAAGCTTCCAACATCTCTGCACAGACCTCGACGTCAAAGTTCTCCTCGACACTGTGCTGGGAGCCGAGATCCTCCAGGACCCCGGTGATGTAGGACAGGAGCACATCGTCCAGTGTGCTGCGTTCACGGGGAAGAAGAGGTTACACACCGACTGGACGGAGCTTGTATGCAAGTATGCAACACATGGGGGGTTATTTACCTGAGATCAGCATCCGGGATGTAAGCCTGAATAAATTCATGGAGCGCGCTGTGGATGATTTTGTGGAGGTCCATTACGTCCTGCAGCGCAGCAGAGGAGACAGAGTAGTTAACCTAGTAGCTAGCTAAATTAGCATCTTTCTCACGCAGCCATGTAATCCCGTCAAACTGTATTAACAGTGTCACTGGTCGCTAACCAACACGCGTAACCTTCGTCTTCGTATCTTTCTCAGAGAAGTCGCGGTGGGTTGTTAGCGAACTAGCTCTAGCGGGCATCGGTTCGCTTCCTGCGAGCTAACGAGCTAACGCTGAGTCCAATAAACCTCTCGGGTTGAAGGTCAGCGCGACTTTTAATGGAGTTAAACTTACTGTGATAAATATTACGGAGACATGCAGCTCTCTGCTCCCCCAGCTGCGTTAGGGGATGTGGGTCGGTGCAGCGGTATCCGTGCTACTTGTTAGCCCGCACGATTCAAAACATTGGCACGTCATTTCCTCTGATTACGCAGCGTGGCTGGTGTGTGTGTGTGTGTGTGTGTGTGGTGAACTTATTTAAATGCTCAACCATAAAAGGAGGGGATACATTATGCATCGTGAAAAACAGACAGCAAATTGACACCAGTTCAGCTGAGATTAGACACTGAAGCATCTTTTAGAGCTGAAATTCGTCAATTAATTTAGTTAGTGACAAATATATCGACCATTTCATTCAATTCATTGTCTTGCAAATACCTGCATAATTCATAAAGGGCTTATTCACCACTAAAACATAGTCCCGATTGACCTTTTTTAGTTGCTGATCAACAACTATTTTTTTCAGTCATTTTCAAGCACAAATGCCCCAAATGTGCTTGTTCGTGCCCCTCCAATGTGAGGATGTTCAGTTCTCTCTGTTTTAAGTAATTTGAAACAGAATATCTTTTGGTTTTGGACAGGACAACATATTCAAATATTATATTTTATAGCAATAACATTTTTCATAATTTTCTATCATTTTATAGAAAGCACTAATTTATTAATAGACAATAGTTAGCAGATTAATTGAATATGAAAATAATTGTGACTTGCTGCCCTAAACTACATGTAAACTATGAAGATACGAAATTGAAAACCATTTTCTCATTTCCCTTCTTTTCTAAAATACTACTTCTAAAATTATTCTAACTACAATTATTTAAAATGCTGCTTATTAAATGTTTAACAATTGTCCACATAACAAAAGTTATTTATATTATATGTCACAACATTGTTTCCAATATGTTTTAAGCAGGGCTTGGTGATATTATAGAGAAACCAAATATCACAATATTTCAGACAAAATATTTCAATATCGGTATTGCAGCAATATTCTAGGGTTGTCTTTTGGTGGTTAACATACTTACACAACACAATTTTCGATAAATCATAAAAAAATACAATCGGCTAAAACAAACAAGAAGGGACCTCTACATTACTATTTGTTCCAATGATATATTTTACTGCTGCTCTAAGAAAAGTGCATCAGAAACACAATACGCTAGTAATGGCTCTAATATGTGTCCAAAAACTGTTCAAGGTTATAAAACTATGTGTTTCAAACATACAAATATTTTTCTTGTATTCCAGCTTTCATCAAATATTAAACCGAAGCTGCTAACATGTTTGATCTAAATTCTTTCCTAAATAAATGCGAACCTTTCTGTGACCTTCCTGACTCACTGTCTGAACATCGGTCTAGCCTACATTAGGCCAGTAAGTATTCTACTCTCACTTGGACATTATCTTATATCTTTGGCCAGAACCATACATAGTTGATGATCAAGGTGTTATCTGAGGCAACATCAATGATGTCATCAGATCCTGCTCTCAGTTACCTCCGCCTGTGTTGGTATTATAGCAGATATGTACTTGTGAATCATTAATGCCCATTCAATTGTTTCCCTACTCCCTTGGCAGTATCTCTCGCCGGCTGTAGTATTTCATGGGGGAAATATGGTACACGCTGCTGATAAAGCAAGCAAGAACAATCCTCAACTTGGCTGAACTCTGTTTCAACTCTGAGCTCATGGCTAGACAGGTGGGGTTGAGGTATCAGAAGAGAGCGTGTTAAATCTGCAGCAGATGAGAGCATCTCGGCTTTCTCTGACATTGATGAAATCCTGCAAACTACATAACACACACTAACGCTCAGAAGCATCAATATACTGTAATATTATGTTCACACGTATAGAAATCAGACTTAAGCTTGAGGCAACATTTGCTTACACTTTTACATACAAAGCCAATTCTTAACTGCTCTGTTTTTCCCTAATCAATAATTAACGATCCAAAAGCCACCATGGTTCCTGTATATTCATGTTTTTCATCTCCACCAATGCAGAGTTCAGTGGTAAATATTAACTCATGCTGACAGACCTACCAAAGCTTTTTAAAGTCAAAGGATTCCCAAACACAAGGTGGCAGCATTGAGTTATTAGTGACAGCAGGACCTCCCATGTCTCCCAGAGATGGTTCACTCTGGACTCCTTCCAGTAGAAACCAAACTAAAGAGAATATCAGATCCACAATAGTTCATAGCATCCCTTGGGGATGAAAGACTCTGATATTTTCAAAACAGCTCTTTTCCATCTGTAACTGTATTGGTGAACTCTCCTGTGGGGGGAGTTCACCAATACAGAAGCAACATTCTTGATCATGAATTTGGTCAGCCGACGTTATTTGATCTTTTTGTGGAAGTATACGTGTTCATTTTGCCTATCAATCCTATCAGAGAATAACAACTCAGATTGCAACATGTTGTTAATGTTTGGTCAATCTCCATGATTTCTCATTGTCTTTTTTAGAGCCGAGACTCCATGCTGTGGTTAAATTAAGCAGTCCATGCTTTTGTGTGAGTGAGTGAGCGAGGAAGACATGCATGCATTTACTGACTTCATTTTTAATGATAGCATAGCAAAAAGAGATTTGAATTCTCTAAGGTGAATATAGGAAAAACAATCATGAGGTAAATTTAGGATCACTTAAAAGATAGAACCACTTTAAGATAAAGGTCAAAGTCTTCTTTTGGGCAGTTTGTCCTGGTCACACGTCCTCAAACTGTATTACCCGGAACAAACATTCTGAGAGACGCCCAGGCATTCAGCTGCATAATCATTGTATAACATATAAACATGTACAATAAGTCAAATCAATGTATACAAATGTCATATACCTTCAATAAGAACAAGGCACATTTTGCACCTTTAGCCTCAAGCAATGTTAATAATATGAATTGCTTTTCAGGGAGGCACAAACAAGTAGAATGTTTGAGTGAAAACGCTGTGACAGAACATCCTTGTGAGTGTTTTGTGCATTTGTGTGACAGTAAGATAGATACATACATATATTCTTATAAAATGTGTTTAATGTTATTTTGGAATAGACAGCTTTAGTCTTTCCAAAGCACATGAAGACAAACTAATTTGGAAATTAATGCATTTCTTCTGTTTTTTGGCATAAGAACAAGACAATGTCTCAGAGGTATTTGATTCAACCATGGAATAAATCATTAAAAAGTGTATAAACGCATCCATTACACATTGATAAGTAAGTGGAGGACAAACCTTAATATGCGCTAATGGTATGTTTACACATTTTTGCTCCTATATACCAGGGTACAATCAAGCATGTCATGCAACAATGTCGAGGCAGGGCACATAATGTGGATATTGTACTGGTGGCACAGATTTCCATTTTCACACAGACAATGGGGACTGGGGGTTGGCTTGGGGGATGTCTGAGTGAAAAAGAAAAGATCACAATTCTCATCAGAGTCACCAAAACACTGAATGATTTACTGCCAAATTAATTACCCTTTACCCAACTTTAGACAATAATGCTCGGAGCTGTCTGTCGGAACAGTATTATTCTATTAACGTTCGATTTGCAGTTCAGCCAGAGTGACTTCATATTTAGATTTTATTGTATTTTCTTAGTGAATGTGTAGCAACAATAGAATGGCACAGAATGATCTGATCATTTCAGTTAAATTACCTGAGATAGGATCCACACATTATTTTGAAAGATAATTTGTTAAAAATTTGAAACACTTAACATATCTTTCTAAAGCATTACAAAAGGGGCATTTACAGAGTGAATTCAAGCACAGTGCAATTTAATTAATTGAAACTTTTACAATATAAGGCCTCCTTTACAATCATAACCCGTCTTCAAATAAAATCTAAGACTTACTGATCATTTCACCTCTCTGCTTGGGCTTGAAGGTTGTGTAATTCAAAACAGTATTGTCTTGATTAGTACAGTACGATAAATAAAAAAAAACATTTGTGAAATCAAATCATGTTGTTAATTAAATTTGACCCATATACCTTTTAATTTCTAAAGAGCTGCAGGTTAAGGATTTGAAGGGACTTGGTGCATGGGCATGAGATGAGCTGGCTGCTTGTCCCGGGGCGTGGCTGACCTGATCCAGATCCGGGCCACCTGTGTCGGCTAGCCGGCCCTCCCGTCTGCCTCCTGTCCTGTCTCTAGGAAGTGGTCACCAGGCAGCCCACTGCCACTCTCCCCTCCACGTCACCTTTCAAGAGGGCAGCGTTATACAGGACGTGTAAACCATGAAGCAGGCATCATTTTGTCTCAAATCAAATTGAACAATCTTATATTTATTGCTGAAAAAAATAGAACCATATAGTGGATGGATATTTGATCTATAAAAGTAAACAATGTAAGATGTTGGACGTTTTAATTGCAGTTCTTCAGTTAATTTTTTTTTATTCAGCATTATAAGGCACAACAGATGGGTGCAATAAGTAGGGCGATTGAAACCCCAGCTAGGTTCATCTCAGTAAATGGGTTGGTCTGCCTTGTCTTGGTCTGCCTGTCTCTGTTCAGCAGTCGATAGGTTAACCTGCCCGTGGCATCCATCTTGTGTGGCCTCCCTCACATTACCATTGATCTGAAGGAAATAAAGAGCACACGTGTTATTATATACAGCCCAGAAAAACACCCTCTCGCAGTGATGGAGTGAACCGGCCAAATGTATGAAATATTGCCCCTGCGACATATTCTGTCTTCCTGTCAATAGTGCAGCCTTTGCCCACAACCTGGATCAATAGAGACTTATCTTTTCATGACACATAACGATGTTGTCTGTTGTCTTTTTCTGATATTGGAATTCTAATTCTATTCCTCCGCCTTTTTATATCATCCACACTGATATGTATATTTGGGCATGGCTTTCTAACGATCTCTCGCTTTTTTCTTTGTTTTATTCCTAAAGAAATACAATTGGCGTGGGCCTGCTAGTCTGAGACATGGCAGTTACAAATTTACATGTTGGTTTTCTGGACGTTTCTCTGAAGCTTTTGGGGGTCTCTCATGTGTGAGACTGCTCAGCGGAGAGAAGACACCCCTCTGTAAAAACATCTGTTGTGGAAATGGCTGTCAGACTCCCTTTTGTGGGCTCTGTCTCTTTGCGCAGAGATTGTCATTTGTTTTGATCATTTATGTGGGTGAAAGCATAATGATAAAAAATCTGGAGAACGTACCCAAGCAGTTGAGCAGTCTGCAGTTGGACTGTTTCTTTTCATTTTTTTTGTCATGGAAAGGAACATTTCTTTCTGATTTATTGGCTTTGTGCTTTGCACATTGAGGCATGTCATGAAACTGTTATTTCATGTAAAACTAAACAAAAAGGCGCTGCGAGCGATACGATGAAGTTTTTAGAAATATCTTGCAATTAAATATTTCAGTAAACATGCATTTCCTGTACATTAGTGTACAGTGGCAAGCTGCTTAAAGATGATAACAAAAACTACTCTCTAATTATTCATGATGTGGTGATTGTTATCATGCATGGAAGAAGCCAACGGAGAAGAGAAATTGACATTGTTTCTATTAGTTTAGTCTGATTTCTTTGTGGAAAATGCAATTTCTCTTTGCACTGAAACTCTTTCATTCTGTGTGATTTGTATAAATGAATGAGGCCGTTGGTGTGATTTTAAAACAAAGTAAAGAAGTACAATAGCATTTATAGAAAGTGGTAAGTATAAAAGGTTGCCGTCTTGGCTGTTGAAATGTAGCGCCAACAAAAGCTTTGTGTTCAGACAGGCCCAGGGTGAGGTGACGCCACTGTTCTCCACCTTCACAGGAAGTGTTTTTAGAGTACCTGTCCTGGAGAGCCACAAGGCTCGTCACATCTATGTACACCCGGGTCAGCTGCCATTTATCTCAGTCAGTCATGATGCTCTTTCAGCTAATTCCCTCTCACTGCTCAACACTATTATCCACTTGAAGCATGAAACAAATTCTTTCTAAAATATTCATTACTTTGTATAAAATTACGTGATTAAGTAAAGCTTTAAAACAGATTGTATTTCCCCGTTTGTATGCTTTTCAGTGTTTTCAGGCCTTATTTGACAGAAAAAGCATTGCTTTGTTGAATGCTTTGCGCTAATTAAGGAATTTGCATTGTGCATTGTGACAGCTAGCTAATTTAATCTATCTTGAAGTAACAATTAAAACATCTAGACATTTAACTTTGACAATGTCTTCTTCTAACATTGTTAGAACCAGTTCTGTGTGGACATTGTGTATTTCCTGTGAGCCTCAAGAGACTGCTCTGAGATGTTTTCACGTGTTCTCAAGCACAGCATCAATTTTCTTCCATGTTAGACATGAGGCTTTTTCTTAGTTTACACGCTGGCTAAAGCCACAATGTCACATGGGTTTACACTGTGAATCCGTATGTTATATTAAGTCTTAGAGTTATGTCAATGATATGTCTTAGTGTCGGTACCATATTCCGTTTTTCTGCATAAAAACATGTAAATAAAGTCTAAATGTGATATGTTTTTATTTAAAATAGTTAACAAAATAGAGCAAATTCTGCATAAAATAATCTAAACATTGTGTATGAGACCTGGTTTAAAAGCTGTTTAAGAGATTTACATTTATATGATCCATAACAGCCAGATCCCTGCATGATTTAACAGGCCGCCTGTTTGTGATTCGACGATGTTCCTGCAGAACAGGTGAGTGTTTGAGCGGAGTGACACCTCATAAACTAGCTGATAACCTGTTCCCGTGTCTTCTTATCTGTCTTGCAGACAATCCCTGGTCCCTGAGCACGTTGTCGTTTCCCCTCAGGCCCATTATCAGATCCCCTCTGCAGGCTCCCAGCAGCTGCAGTTATTGTGGAAGACTTGACTTTTATAGCCCCGTGATGTTTGTGACAACATCAGCTTTTATGAGTGAGTACATTTTGTCTTGTGTGTCGTTTCCTTTTTTTTGGCGGGGGTGGGGGACTGAGAAGCTTCCCCCTTATTTTCTCTCTTTTTTTCTCGTCAACTAACATCTGATGAATCCTTATTAAATTCCTGAAAAGTTTACAACACACCTGACACATCTGTTTTTGGTAAACAACTAGAAAAATATAAACTAATTCAATTTCTCAGTGGCTAATATTGCTGTTCTGAAAAGAGTGAATAATATAATAAACATAAAAAGTAAAAGGTCAAGGTAAATAAAAGCCTATTAAAGAATTTAATGCTGAATTTAATGTTGAGGTTATTTACAAATATGGTATCATTAATCAGCCTTTTTCAATCGTCTTTCAGCACTGATCGGTGCCTCGCACTATCTGTGGGAAACGTGTTATCTCCCTCTGCCATTCATGTACACATTTATTGGATTCCAAGTCTCCGGGATCAATCTTTTGGCCACCAGAGGAGCATAACTAATGGCAACATTAGAATGGCTTTGTGAGAGGGACTGGCCGGATGCGGGTTAACCAAGCAGGAAATAATCTAGGATTTTATATCCTGCATGAATGGCCATAGGATATGCTGAGAATAAATTAATCCCCCCCACCCCATTTTTTTTAGCAGGTTATCTTTTAACAGTTTTAGAGGGACAGACGGTTTGTTTGGCTGATTTTGTTTTTCTTGAAGGGGGGTTAGTTTTCTCCCGGCATGCACACATTTGGAATTTCTTGCAGATAATGACCGTCATCTTAATGCTCAGCCAGGGTCAGACTATCTATTCTGTCTCTGACCGCAGGTCTAGACGGCCTTCCGCTGGAAAGCTTTTTCCCTTCCTTTTAAAGACCCACTTCTATTTTTCTGTTGTGCCCAAACAAGGATTTTATAAAATGGGTGACATCGCCACACAAGCTGTCTGCCGAATCCCCCTTAATTAAAGTGACGTTTAAAGCCTTCCTCAGACACTAATAAACCCCCTCTCCATTAAGATCCTCCTAATTACTGTGTGCAAAGGAAAGGGGGACACACACAGACAGACAGTGTGGAGGTAAGCCTGCTGGCATTTGGCCCCATAAGCTGAGCGCCACACAAAAGAAAATGTCCCCTGGGTTACCCATCCTACAAGAGAGAGAGTCCTTTTTTTTTTTAGCAACCTCTCTCCCCCTCTCGTTGTTTTCTTCTTTATGAATGAACGTATATGACATGTGGGGCTGAGAGTGTCCATTCATAGAGCTGGTGGAATGTGTGAATAAGGGCTTTGAATGAGGCATGAATCACAGCCACCTGATTAGTCATTAAGTAGTCTTTTGACGTTACCATTGTTTAAATGTGCATGGTGGAAGTGAGAGTGCTGCCATGTATAAACACCCATTCAGTCAAGTGAGGCTGATGAGAAAAGATAGATATTTAGTGAAAACTGAGAGATGCAGGAAATCAGAACTCATTAGTTATTAAGCATTTTGTCTGGTGAAACGCTGGTAACAGCTGACAACTTAAAAAACATTATTGAAAGTACATTTTTGTATTAAATCTCCCTGTTATTTTCTAGTCCCATGTTGGACCCGAACATCTTTATAGTGGCGTCAATTGATGCACACAAGAGGACCTCCTATCGTTACACGTCACACTGAGCCACAAGTACAAGAGTGTGTGGACAGTCACTACAGCTTCGGTGGCAGAGGCCTGCCCAGAAAGGTTAAACGTGTTTGGTTCATGTCCTGGTCTGCAGATTAATGACATTAACGAAGTTTCCATTAGTCGTGCAACTGGGGGAGACATGGGCGTCCATGCGGAAAGCCACATGACCGAGGCAGAGATAAGAGAAAATGAAATACGTCTTCGTGGAGACAGGAGGGGCCAGGAAGTGCCACTCCAAATTAGCCGCAGGCCCAGTTTGTTGTTACTTCATTAACCCAACAGCCCCGGGAAAAATAAAAAGAGGGGTCACAACCTTAAGCAACGGGGAGGCCTGAAATCAGCAAAGAGAGGCTCCTTCTTTGGCTGGATGCAACTATTGACACAATACAGGCAAGTGTTTATTCAGGGAAGTTATAATTTAGAGGAAAGTCCAGTCAATATCACCATTGTTACATTGTTTGTGTTTTACGTCAAACAAGTCGGTTTGCATTAGTATTTAATATTTGATTAACTCAGGTGTATTTGCTACAGTGTCATATAGACTATTACAAAAACACCGTATTACTTGTGTTTTCAGGTTAATGATCAACTCACTTATAAACTAATTGTAAGTTTCATTAAATCCAACATTTAATGCTACTCAGTTCAGCCTTGTGGTATATACTAGTAACCCATTGTCTTTAATGCCCTGACAGGCAAAAGGAGAAAACATTTTAAATATAAAACATTTACATATTGTAAACATTCTTACCTTTTTAAATTCCCCTATCCAATCTGTTTGTGAAAGTCTGAGTGAAATTTTATGCAATGGCATTATCTTTCTGATTCAGATCTGACAGCATGTGTGTGTAAACGTTCATACATTCTTAGTAAGTGAACCAGTTTTTAGTGCATGAATCACTCAAACACTGTCTGCTAAAGAACTTGAAAGCATCCCTCGACAATAGCATCATACGCTGTTCAACAAATGAGAATAATATAGGGTATTACGGGGTCATTGTGCATTGTGCTGTGTTGTCTTGCTCTCTAACATTTGGTGGTGGTGTACTTTAAAACAAAGAGTCGAGTTGTATAATGCCGTCCTTGTTGTTGTAAGGCGAGCTGCGCAGTGGCTCTTTATTTGCAGGCAGTGACTTTATTAGAGTATTTGGTTACAGACCCTTGGAAGGAGGGCTATTGTATTCTCACCCCTTCTCTGGCAAGCATACCTCTGCTGCTCTCTTGCTTTCTACACTCTTCATACCAAAGAGGCCTGAAGGATTCTGCGGAGTGTCAGTAGAAATCTGAAGTTATCGGTATTGCTTCATGAAATCTTACAAATTAATTGTTTTGGATCCATACTCAATGTTTATTTCTTAAGAAGTCAACAAAATCCGTCCAACTTATCGTACTACTTACTTATCTCTCTCTCTCTGACACACACACACACACACACACACACACACACACACACACACACACACACACACACACACACACACACACACACACACACACACACACACACATACCCACTCAGCAACATGGATCAGCAGCAGCTGACTTGGCTAGAAACTCTGTGTCACAGGTAGACAGAGGCAGGGTCCAGCGAGTGTCTACTGAGGCTGCCGACACATCTGCCTGCTTGATTTCACCTGGTAACTGAGCATGTAGTATTTACTTCTCGGCTGAAATGCAATCAGGGGCTGGTAGCTGGCAAGGAAGCAATGAGCCTGCTATTAGGTGCAGCCTTTTTCTCTTCTGAAAAAGTAAGGAAGAGTTAGAGTTGAAAAACTGTGAGGGGAAATATATTGTAGTTTGGCAACTCACGCAAAACTGCATGTTTTTTTAAAAACATTTTTTACATGTATAAACTTATAATACAAAAGTAAAGTAGAAAAATATGAAACCATTAAAACCTATAACATCCATGTATGTTATGTTAGTTCTCAAGCCTTTCATTTTTTCCAGCTTTCTGAAATTCTACTATTCCCTTGTTTTTGAAGAATTATTTTCAATAGTAGTTCCAGCACATAAAGATCAATCAGAGTTTCATGATGTACTTACCATTATTTTAAACCAATCCTCAACATTTAATACTAAAGCAGTGGTTATAATAAAATGTTAGGCTTACGGTGTGGCTCAAACTATAAACAAAGTGACTTCATGCAAAATGACTGAATGTAGAATAAAATGCACTGTGAGCGGTTCCAATGTTGACGAGCAGAGCCTTGTGAATTCCTGGTGATAAACGTAACAGTGACACTGCTGAGGTTCCTACGCTAGAGTGCTCCCCTGTGCGCGTATAAACATTAACATCCTCGAGACAAGAGTCACCTCTCTAATCTGGCTGAAGAAATGTGTGGAGAGGCCCTTTATCCGCCCTGCTTTAGCAGGTTGCTCACAGAAGAGCCATTTACCTCCACTAATGGAGAGTGAGCCTTTCACCAGGGCCGGTTTGCCTCTCAGCCCTCTGAAAGAAACTTCGCCAGAGAGGAGACATTAAGAAAACCTGTTAATCTGGAGCATTCGGTCTGTGTCTACCCAGGGAGTAGACTGAGCTCCTTGGTGCCTTCTCAAGAGGCTTCTCCTAACAGCAACTATAGAAGTGTGAGATCAGCACTTTACTCAGTTGCTCGGATGAAGACAAAGTGGGAAAACAGATGAGTGGTTAGCCTTTTTGGTCATTGTTTAATGTTTATTGAGTTTGAAGGCTTTAAAAAATATGTTGCTAATTTATAAAAGGAACAACACAACATGTATTGTGTCCTATCATAGCATCCTTACATGTTGTGTCAAGTACTGAAGTTACATAACAAATCTGTTTAAAAAAATAATAATACTCAGTGTCTGCAGTGCTGTGAGGCTGTACTTAAGCAACATGCTTTAATTTAAACGCTAACATCACGGTAAATGCTCACAATGGCTCTGTTATGTTAATGTTTTGCAGGTATTCTGTTAACCATGTTAACCATCTTAATTTAGCGTGTTCGGATGCTACATTGCTAGTTGCTAATTAATTAACACTAAACAGAAAGTACAGCTAATGCTGATGGGAATGTCATGAAATAAGTTTTGCAGTACAAAAATATACCTGATGATGGCGCTGCATGAAAAGTTGAGGGATCATCAGACTTAATACATTTTGTCCTGAGGAGAACATGAATGGTCCAAATAGGGGTGTTGCGATATACTGGTATTGAGAATAACCATGTCATTATTTATATCATGTTAATAATATACATGATAATATTGTATAAGTAATCCAGCGCCTTTAACACAATTGTATGGTTACAAACTCTCTTCCCACCTATCTACACTCTTTTTATTGATTAATTTGCCAAAAATTAGACAAGCACAACAAACAAATTTAAAAAAAATTACGAATTTGAGTGAATTATAGTATATTTATATTTTTATTCAAAATTTCTATTGATATTCAGATAATAATATTATGTCGTGAATTCTTTAAGTCCAATTATGTGGTAAAAATCTGATATGGATGTGAATGGCTGAATGACATGTCGTGTAAAACAAGTGATTTGAAATGGTCGGAAGACTAGAAAAGCGCATTTACCAAAGTTTTACAAGAATGCACGAAACACAGGTGCCTTAACAAATAGTGCAAAAACAAATGAGGAACAAAACAAATTCGTTCTCTTTTACTTATTTGGTGTTCAATTTCTCACTCTAGCCTATATAGAGAAAGCAAATTATTGATTTTAGAGCAGTTGGTAACTCTCTGAATCAAGCAATAAAGCCGAAAAGGAGCTGTGAACACAGTTGTCCCAGAAGGAACAGAAGCTCTACCACAATCACAACCAAGTCACTTTTAACTTGCCTTTGTTTGTGAAAGTGGAGGCTTTTAACCCCCAGACACTGCGTCTTTACTTATCGTTTATGGAGCAATCCTACTGTGTCAAGAGTGCTAGAACAAGGTCATCAGTGGGTGCAACCAGAGTGACCTGCTGTTAAAGATGGGACAAATAAACACAGGAAGAACTCTGGAGAATTGGGCTAATCGGGGAGCCACAATGGCAGGTGGCTGGCAGGTTAGGATGAGCGGGGAAAAAGAGGTGTGCTGGGTGGGTGTTGGAGATCAGATGAGTGAATGGGAGAAGCATTTGAATGAAATTGGGCATTGCAACAAGATGATTCAGTAGGCAAAATGCACACACAAATGTGGCCACGAAGGCATGCATGTAAAACAAAGACACACACACACTGGCTTGTGTTTCAGTGGGTACGACAGATGCCGTATGGACTGTTGTATTCTCAGCTGTAAAGGAGGGCGCTGAGGGTCTCTTCTGTCTGACAGTACACCAGGGATCAGCTGTGACACAGTGACACCAATCCCCTCATGTCACACACAATGCTGTCCGAACACCACCGTGTCTGTGCGAGTGTGTATGAAGGTGCGTGGCGGGGTTTCATCATGTCTAACATACTACAGCAGATTTATTCATGTCAGTAATATGACATTGTCTTGTCCACCTTTATGCACCTTTACGGTGCAGCGTGTCTGCCAAACCGATATCCCTTTTTTTTTCATTGCTTCAAAATGAGAGTTTTCTTTTTAAATAACTGCGTCAAAAGTACTGTTGGCTGTTGTATGGTTTGCAGGTTTCACTCTGCCTTGTTAGTGTCTACAAACAGAGGGGTAGCTGGGATGTGCTGTGGGTTGTACTGCTCATGTTTGGCCAGCTGAGGCCATGCTTTCCTCAGGGTAAGAGTCTGTCTCCAGCCTCAACATGCTGTCACTCTGGCCCACTTCTTTTCTACAGCTGTATATATGGGCCATGCAATTGGAAGCATTTCCAATCATCTTGCATTTCTATACACTTTGGGCTGCAGTGGAAAGTAAAAAAGTGTGTATAAGTTCCTGTACATACTCTTTTAATTAAGCATTACCAGTGTACATTTCTTTTCTTTTACTCACTTATTATTTTCTCTTCATTTATAGTTTCCGCTTCGTAGAATATGTTTTTTATGCATGACATATTCTTGGCTAGTCTCAGAAATAAGATGCTTTGCACAATGCTTCTTGCAGGTCAATGTGTTAATATTTAAAAAATCCATATGGGACCATTCTTTAGAAAATTTACTTACTGCAAATATCTTTATACTTATACTCAAAGTTTGGAGTGTTTATATTACTGAATTCTTAATTTGACTTCACCATAGGGCTGTCCTTGAACAAATAAATTCTTAATTTGTTAACACTTTTTTGTTTCTCAAGAAAGACTCACAAAAACACCACATAAATTCTTGTGTTTACTAGATATGTTCTCATACATTTCTTGGACTTAAGTCTCTCAGCATGAAAAAGCCTAAAAAAACAACTACGATTCATATTCATGATTCAGTCGATTAAGACCAAAGCGACCTTGTATCGACGAAGTGCGGTAGATCAGAATTTAAGAATGTTCATCACTGCTGTCCTTTCATAATTACAATTACTGAAGTAACTACAACAACATGGGAAGTTGTGAGTGAATAACATTTTTAAGAGATACCTAAAAATCTGAACAATCTCTACAGTTTAACCAGAGCTTATGGTTTGTTGTTTGTTCCATTTTTGTTTTGTTTTAACCTCTAAATGGCCATTTAAATAAGTTTGATATTGCAATTTGGAATTCCTTAAAGCACATTGTATTAGAAAGTATTAACCAAATGAATAGGTTGGTCCATGTGCCATGCTGGTCAGCCTCTTTCCAGGTGCAGACCTTCTCCACTAAAAACCACCATGAGCCTGTCAAATAAGCAAAGCCAGGGAGATGTGTGGCCTGTGAAAGGGATATGCTCACCCTGCAGTTGGCGCAGAGACGCTCCTTTGTTTGCTGGCATGTCTCACATACTTTCAGAGCCCAGATAAGCCTCAGCACCATGAAACACTGCTTTATGTTTGGCCTCGGTAACGTACTAGAGAGGGCAGAGTGGACTCAGAGGAGAGACCAGTCGGTGAGCAGGTACTATGTCCTCAGTGTCGCACCTTATTAAAGGGACAGATACATGTATCAGCCCTGGTTATGTAGTCCTGCTGAAAAATACTCCAATAACTAAACCAAAGTTGAAATATTGTTTCCTCCAACTCCTTCACTGTCACTCATTCTGTTATTTCTTTTCCTCTCTGAGGAGAAGGGAGAAGAAAAGAGGGGAGCAGTGTTTGGGGGTGGTGGGTAGGAAGGTGGGGGCTCGGCTGTTTCCTGAAATCGGATTAGCAGCTACTCTACACTTAGATTGCAGGGACTGGGGCTTTAGTTTAGCCCAGCTCAAGACCACCCAATAGGTAAACAGGTACATTACTGTGGAGGAAAAAGGAAAGTGAATGGTGAGTTGATAGAGGATAAAAATACTCATGAGAGATGGATACAGAGTGAGTGAAATAAATACGAGACTAGCTGGCAGACTGGTGAAAGTGGATTCCTTCGTGCGGTTAATCTGAAATTAATTCCCAAAACTGCTTGATGAAGTGGTGGAAATTTACAAACGGCAATGAAACAAACATAAAAGTAAAGAAAAAAAAATGGCAAGCATAACTTTTGAAATGTATTCTGAACTACCAATTTGTGAACTTCCTCTTTTTTTTAACCAACTCTCTTGGACCTTCACAAAAGACCCACATATCTCACCCAGCCCTCCCCGCTCACCAAGATATCTAAACCTCACACTGTCATGCTGCTGCCACTGCATCCCAAAGAAAACCTCCTGAAAATTAGTTTTTGGCAACCGGCTCGCAAACACACTCTCCTGTCTGCTGCAAGCCACCAAGGCTTTGTTAGGCAGGCCTGCTCTGAGCCCAGAGCCTTCAAGACCCCCATTATGCAGCAGGACTCAGCGGGGCAGAAAGAGCAGGAGTGTTTTCGCCAGTCATGTGGGCATACAGGCATTATACACTCTTCAGTGGCACTGTAGACATTTTGTGAGTCTTACAAACAGGGGGAGGCCTGCAAAGGCTGCAAGAAGTTTTGATAATTGGGAGTTATATAAATTCTCAAATCCTCACAGGAGGATTTTAAGTTTTTTCCCCTCCTTTTCCCCTATTGTGTGTTTTGAAAAGCTGTGTGTGAAGGCCCCACTGCGAAGGTGACAAATCCTTTGACATGAATCAGTGTGTAAAGGTTAAAGGAATACAGTCAAGTGCTCAGGAAGAAGAGTCTCTAATTGCCTATTTTGCTCCAGCTTTGCTGAACAGTGTTTTACAAATTAAATAACAGCTCTTGCGCACTGTAGAGCATTTGTCAGTGTGTGCACGCAGCTCACGCATGTGTGTTTGTGTGTCTTTGTTTAGATGTGCCTTTGTTTGTGTGTGTGTGTGTGTGTGTGTCCACTTTGGCTTATTGTAAAAATAAACTTGTTCGGCGCGTGTGTCAAGATCCACAGATGTGCACATCAGCTTGCAGCTGGGCAAGAAGAGCTAGAGTTTTTATTAATCAGTGATGGACAAACTCAGGGCTCCCTGCATCTCAAACATCACCACTTCTGTCAGGGGCCCCGAGTGCAGAGCAGGCGGGCTGAGCAGCTCCGATCAGCAGTGTTGTGCTATTTTTTTCTCTCCCACTCAATCACACTGGGGAACATGTGTGTGTGTTTGAGATGCAGGGATGCATGGTGCCAACCCTCCCCTGAGTAGTAATGCATGAACTGTTAGCAAAACATTGTTGCTGCTGCTGTTGCCTTCTATGTTAATAAGACGTGGATTGGGGTAGAGGGTACGGGGGGCGCACAGATGTAATTCAAGGTTGACATCACAGGATTCATAATGCACCTATAGCGACGGGTATCCTGCATTTGGCAGACCTTAGGCAAAGTTTAAAAGTCGATCCAGAAGACGCCCCTGCAGAGCATGATTTCACATCAGGGCAGCTCGGATAAATGATGACAAAATTAGTTTAATTCTCAGAAAGTTTAATTCTCAAACATGGTATTTTGGGACTCAGGTTATATTCGTATATTCAATACTATCTTGACACTCAATGCTATTTTGACACAGAGAGCCCTTGAAGCTCATTACAACCGCCCCGTATTTGTGCCTTTTATGCAGCATTTCAAGCTGTCAAGCTGCTTGCTACCATGTCACTCAGTTATGTGTTGTAGAGAGAAGAGTTCAGGATTTGTAAATGTATTTATGAATGCATGATTTTGTGAAAGTGTGTATTTGGCTCTCTCCTCTCCTCTTGCTGTCTAATAACTGGTATCCCCAGCTGTGAGTGTGTGTGTGTGTGTGTGTGTGTGTGTGTGTGTGTGTGTGTGTGTGAGAGATTGTGTATTTGTTTGTGTGGCTGTGTAAAGCTGAGGCTCGTCGGGGCACTGAGGCGAAACTTGGCCCCAGTCAGGCCAGTGCGCAGAGGGCAGAGACCAAAAAGCCTCCAGCCGTGCTCTCTCTCTCTCTCTCTCTCTCTCTCTCTCTCTCTCTCTCTCTCTCTCTCTCTCTCTCTCTCTCTCTCTCTCTCAATCTCTCCTCCCTCCTCCACTGGGATTTGGGAATAGGTAGCCCGGAAGATGTAACAAGTTTATATTCTGTGTACAACACTCAGGGATTTTTTTTGCTTTTTGTAAATGCACATGCAGTATATTTTACTTACTGTGCATTGGCTGGCTGAAAATGACCCCATCAACTTTGTGGGTGATTTGTTAAGATTTGTCAATTTCAAGTCCTAAAAATCTAACAGCAAAATGCAGCGTTTGCAGCTGCCCTTCAGAGGGACACAGTTTCTGATCTGACTTACATATCATTATTATTATTATTATTATTATTATTATTATTATTATTATTATGTAATTTAGAACAGTTATCACTGGTTTAGGTAAACGACTTATCGTAGTTTGCGTTGGATATGATCATTGTTTGGTTTATAATTATAATTTTGTTAACGTTAGGAGAAATGTCGTCATGGCTGCAATAATGTCACAAAGTCACAAGCTACAGTGACCATTGGAAGAAAAGGGGAAGCGAACAGTTCAAAGTCCAAAAGTGTTGTTGACCGATCCGTCAACAGTGACTTCTTCATTCTGCCAATATTTCCTCCTTTGCTCCTGATAAACAATAGTCATAATTGCTCTGGCCTCTAGAGGGCTTTGTCACTTGAACGTAATACACTGTTGTTTTGGACCATTTGTTATTTTTTTCGAGTGATGCTGTTTGTTTGGAGTACAGTCCTCTTTTTTTCTCTCATCTTCTCAGTGAACACATATTTGATTATCCTCACTCTGCTTTGCCTTCTCATCTCCTTCCTTCCTCTTAGGACCCTTCAGTAGCCTGAAGAGTAAAACCAGCATGGAGCCGGGGCCACTGGTTAAGCATTTTCATGCTAGATTTGAAATCAGATTATATACGGGCCTGCTCAATTGAATTAATGGATTTGAAGAGACTAGATCCTATTAATAAAGGAATAAAAGAGATGGAGGAAAGGGGCGCCTTTGCCCCCGAGGCTGTGGCCCCACCAGTGGGACTAGAAGGCTAATCTGCCATGCAAATTAAATCCTGCCTCTATGCACTGGCCCCTCTAATGTCCTCCATTACACAGCTTTTATTTGTTGTGGTCTGATATTGCAAACAGATACGGGTGCAGCAACAGTCAGGGACATCGGACTGGTGCGGGTGTGATTACTGAGGAAGATGGAATTTGCAACCGTTCTCATTCTGGCAAAGTGCTCTTTCCCTCGGAGGAACATGCAATGGGAATATTCCAAGATGGTCTTCAAATTGGGACTGACACTCGTTTTTTGTATCCCTCTTTTTTCCACCTCTTAAAGAATCCGCCTTCATGAGTTCCAGGCAGGATTATGATGCAGTTGAGAATGAGAGGTTTAATCAGTGAGAGTGGCAGTATTTGGGCCATAACAGAGCTTACTTCACCGTTTTCTCTTTTGTCTTAATGAGGTTGTACTTTGCTTCATTCCAAGTCTACCTCTCACACTCTGTTCCTGTCGGGTTGTCAAAAGTAGCCGTAAAAAACACACATGTCACTTATGCTAATCCAATTTGCACAGGGATCATGACAAGGATTATACTCTACGTACAGTAGCCACAAAGCTGTGAAACTTTCAGTGTTCTTTCTGTTTTCCAGCAGCAAAGTTCACCGTTCTCTGAGTCTGGCTCGACTTTGCAGGGCAGACAATTTCTCTCTGATTAGGATTTAAAGCTAAACAAGGCTAGGAGAGAAAAAATCCTAAGAACTCTTACATAAGTAGCTTATACGACTTTTCCTTTGAATAATCGCCGCAAATGAGTAGATGAAATGCAGGCTCAAGTGTTTGTTTGTGCATTGGCTAGTTGGTGGGAAAGTCCGCTTTCTTTGCTTTAAACAGTGTCAGTAGATACAACGGATTTCTTCAGTCACTCAGTTCCAAGCAATTGACAAACAATAACTGTATGATAAACACATAAACACACACACACATGAATATCTATCAAACTCTTCCATATAAAACAACATTTTATTAAACTTGTAAACAGAGGCAATTGCTGGCACACACATTAACGCAAAATAAGTCTATACATATACAATTTATTCTATACATGTATCCTAATAGATGTTTAATTTTTGCAATGTGTACAAAATATTAGGACCATAGACATTATGTCAAAATAATGCATCTCGGCACATAAAAGATCTAGCCTCTCATCCCCTTGACTAAAGTCAATAAGAACATTTGGACCTTATATTTCTACTGCATAATGAAAACAATGTTCTCCCCCTTCTATTGCCTACTTCATCAGTGTAGGAGGGGCGTTATTTCTGTCCAATCACAACTGAGAAAAACACAACTAAAATTGAACGCTAGCATTCTTCAACCTATTATAAGTGTTTGACTGTTTGACCAATAACTGCAAGAGAAACTGCTTCTGCAGGATACACATAAACTAAATATAGAATATATCCCGTGTCTTTGATATCAACATCCTGCCAAATAAAAACGAATATCCACCTTTCAAACAAAGGTATGCCTGGGAGTGTGGACCTCATTTCAAGCACAATTAACTTGAAATGGAGTGCTGCAAGATCAATAGTCCCCAGTTGATCCAGAGGGAGCTGTCAGTCTATGGAAATGGCACACATATGGTAATATCCCCAGCTTAACAACAACTTAGAGGATTTACTGTTGCTGTTTTCCAACCCCACATGAATAACAAACAGTGGGCCACCCCCTGGGAACCATTTTGTTTTACCCCAGCTTCAATTAATCTTTAAGGAGGAGGATACCATTTGAGAGAAATGGCAGGGGGGATATGAAGAGGGCGTTTGTAAATGTGAAAGGTATACTGCTAATTATGAAAACTACAAATAGACGATCCACTCATTCAAATTCAATGATGTGTGTGTTCCAGTGTTTTCTTCACCTAACTAGCTTTTCATCATCTCTTTTTCTCTTCCTCCGTCACACACAGACACATAAAGTGTGTTTGCACTTTCATTTTCTAATTAGGACACTTTTGTCTCAGTGAGAGCTGCTATTGACAGACACGCAGACATTAGCAGGATGATATGAGTTCTTACACTGATGAGTGTGATGAGATCTCAGGAGATGTGTATGGATTTTACCTCCTGCTGACTACACTTTTCTCCTCTTAGCCCCGGGGCCACAAACCTGTGGCATAAAAGACAGAGCGAAGAAGATGAGAGCGAGGATAGCTGGAAAGCACGGTAGTTATACGCTCCAGTATGATGTCATTAAGTCAGATATGTTTAGCGGAGTCAGGTGTGGACAGCGAGCACGTATAGACAATGCAGTGTCACTTGAGAGAGCGCTGGGACTTAGGTCAATCGAAATTGATTTACCTCAACTCTACGATTGATGAAGTCCGTTCAGGTTAAACTGCAGAGTTCTCGATTGGACATGTACTTTGGGGAGTCACTATTGGAATTGACTTCTGTGTGCCGCCTTCAGCTCATGCCAGGTGGGAAATTGAGTTACAAAGCACACTATGAGAGGGATAGATGACCTCTGTGACAGTTATACAGTTTGTGTCTGCCTTTCATAACTCCAGCTGAAGAAAGTCAGTTGATTAAACTGAAAAAGAGACTAAGGTAAAAATCCATAATACTCTTTTCATTCATACTCTTGTAATCTTGCAGCAGGTTGAGTCCTCTTGAGAAAGAGCACGAGAGAAATGGCGCCATTCAAACCATGACTGGTTAAGTCCTGCTGTTGGTGAATCTCTCTCGCTGCTCTTTCAGGAAGGCAGAATGTCGTCGGGAGACATGTGACAGGCACAGAGGCAATTCCCTGTCCTGTTTCCCAGGGAGTGTGTTAAACTAAATTTAAATTGCTACTATGATTTCGTCACTTGCCTCTGATGAAGGAGAAGTGATGTTGGTATAGAAATGAATAAATGAAAAAAAAGAGCCCGGGGCCTGTGGTTCTTCCTGACTCCAGCTTTTATCATGTAAATAAGGTGAATGGGACTGGGTTAGGGGGACAATTCCCCAGCCGCCACTTGAGCCAAATACAACTTTCCTGCGCTTTAGGCCTACAATGAGGAATGTATTTGGAGGCCTCAGTTTTAATTTAACTAGAGTGGCAGCTGAGGGGGCACCAGGGACTTCATCTCCTGACTGCTACGATTGCTCGGGTGGAAGGAGGGGAAACCTCAACCCGGTGCCGTACATTTCAATGTGCAAGATCTCTTCCACAGCTCCATCACTGGTTGTGTGTTTGTGTTTGTGTTTGTGTGCTGCAGCTGGCTGTTGCACTCGCTCTGTAACACCTCCTTGGTTTCCCAGGGAGGAAACACGCTTCTTGCTCCACTGTAACATTTGATTCATTACGATCTGAAACAGCACATCAGTTCGCTTATTATGTCTTAAAAAATCCTCCCAGCGTCCCAAAGAGCAAGGGGGGAAAATCCAGCGAAGAGGCACTGCCTTGAAATTGACAGCTGTTATTGTGCTGTGCCATCTGGTGCATTTGCCAGGGAACAGAAAAGGGTTAATATTCTATGATGTGTGGTAGCAGTGGAGCAGCCTCTTCTGCACAGCCAGAGTGAAATACCGGGTGCCAGGAGTCTGTGCACCCGATGGAGAGAAACCCTCAACATTAGCATGGCACCATATCAACCAATGTGGCTAATTTAATGGGTCAAATACGGTTGGGATTGTGCCAAAATAACAGACGCACCAGCAGAATCTCTAACAGGGTGGAGAATCACAAAGAGGAGTTACAGCTCCGCTTGGCATTATGCAGCTTTTAATCATAATTCTCTACAGATAGAGCAAAGCTACCCTGGAAAATATACTTTCCTTTTTTGTTAACCCTGCATTTGGGAAATCTGTGTTCAGCTTGTGCCTATTTGTGTCGCTGTGCATCGGTGTGCAAGTATGTGTTTTGCTGTGTTGGAGCTGTCATTATTCATTGACCACAGATGTAAATGGATTTAAACAATGGGACGCGCGTGCTGCGGATAGCGATCGCCCCTGGAGAGGACAGGGCCTGCTGAAATTAATAGGCCTCCCGTGGCTAAATAAGCAATGGCTAAATAAGCCTAAATGTCCCCCAATCACATGACAGACAGGGCCCAAGAATCCGAACAGCAGGTAGTTATTATATGAATTGCTGGAGAGGGACATATTGCAGATCTAACATGCCACATCAAAACCATCAAACCACACTGGATTTGAATCATTATGTGTGCATTTCAGTGAAGAAAAACAGCCAATTTACTGCAAAATCTTTCCTGCTATTTTTGCTTTTTGTTTTTAAATATCACAACTAATTATTTCACAGCTTATTTGCCTTACTGCGAAAAGCCAAATCATTACTTTCCATGAAACAATTGTTGTTCAACTTCTTTGGCATATCATGAAACATCCCATATTTATAATTATTTATTTCAGAAAATACCACATATGTGCACTCATATGCCCAAAGCCCTAATGTTGAAAAAACAAAACCATTTAAAAATATGGGTATAAATATGCTCCTTAGCTGGAAGACACACTTCTTTGAGCCATAAGCTCATTTCTAATTCTGAGGGCTGGTTCACAAAATGGTCCAACATTTAAAGCGACTGGCAGGGGGTAAATTAGTGCTCCGAGATGAATTATCATACAATTAAGGAGCCCAGAATGTGCCAAAAATACAAAAAAAACACAATATGGAGAAAAGACCTACTTTCCCCTAATTCATCAGAGACAGAGCAGTGTCCCATTCTCATTTAAAGGAACAGGCTTTGACTTTCTAGCCCACTTTTCTTCTGGCTCCTGTGTGGCGATAAAGGTTGTATTGGGGATCTGAGCTGTGTGGAGTGATGGGACTGCTGAGGTGGTCAATAATCTATTACGGCACACAGCCTTCAGCAGAGTGACAAATGTCTGTCAGAGAAATAGGCCCAGAGAGGTCAGAGCTGGGCTACTGACCTCCACCCCCTCTCAGCCACACAGATAGAGCTGGCTGACGCAGACTATCGTGGTAGGCGTCTGTCTTTGTGTCCACTTGCTTTTATCAAAACCTACCTGCACAGACTTTTTACGTTTTCAGTCATGTCAGTAAACTTCCACATCCAACTCATCATCACTGCACGGTTCAACAAATCTTGCAATCTTGTTTAGTGCCGTGTAAAATGAGGCTTTAAAATTCATGAACTTGTTTTCTCTCTATTTTGGGGGACGGGGGCTTGAATCATCTTCCTATTTAGAAACATCAATCACAGGAGACTTCAAACATTCCATACAGGAACAGGCGAAGAATCAAATGAAGCACAAAAGCAATCTGAGGTATCGTAATTTCTCAGTCTACTAATCTGCTTGTGTACATTTACAGCATATAGATTTAGTTTTTCCGTCAGTATGGTTGGCATAGTAGAGGGCATGTAGACACAGAGCGCATTTGGACATAGAATCCTGGTTAATGTCTCAGTGAAATGGAAGTTAGAGAGTCTTAAGCTATACTATGAGGATTTTAATTACATTTGATTGGATGTAAAAAAGTGGGTGAGTTTAGAGTTTAGCCCGATATGGAGTTACAGAGGACTATTGGCTCCACACACAACTCCCTCACCTGTTACTAGACCAGGAGGACGATAGAGAGATGAAAGGGGAACTTTGCTGATTTTCAATCCGGATGCATCTATCCACTCTGCAGGGACACAGAGCCGGTTGAAAATCTGCAAAGTTTCCCTAATATTATGTTTTTTTCATCTCTCTATATTGCTCTTTTAGCTACTACAATCCACAAATGGTAGAGTGCGGTTTTATATGACCCGTGTGACTAGCTAGTCGCCCAAAGTCTAATTGTATTAGATTCTTTTTTGTGCAGAATCAGTCATCAAACATTTAAAACCACAACAGAAGCTAAAGATGCTCCTACTTCACTTCACTGGGAATTTAATATCAGGTTTTTGGAGTATTCTTGTATGTTGTGCATCATATCGTGGTTCTAAAAACCTGAACAAGCACTTTTCCCAAATGTCCAATATAAACTGCTACTGTGATCAGACACCTTATCCAGGTTTTGTGATCACTATCTGCCATGTTTGTAGTTGCACTGTCAATTCAAGTTGTGTAGTAGTTAGTCAGTAAAACAAAAACAAAAAGGTTAATGATGATGCACACACTGAAATGAGAGTGAAAGTCTTACTTTGACATTTAGAGCATACATTGCATATAGTCTTTAATATCCAGTAATCAGATGGAGTGGCTAAATCCAGGAGAGAGAGCAGACACACATCCTGTGGTTGAGACGTTAGAGGACACACTTGTACTGAGACAATCAGAAACATAGAAACTGTTACGAAACATGAATACAGAGATATTCTCATCTCATGCTCTTTGTTAATATCATGATAAAGATCAAAGCTGAAAGAAGAGTCAAAGCGGGTTATTAATGTGCATGTATATGTAAATGTACTAAATGATAACACTGGAAGTTCCATGACTTTGAAATAGATCAAATCAGAATCCAGAATTAAATCTCTTCACAGTTGAATATACATGGCACGTGTGCTTGAGTCTTCATCGAAAGATTTACAAGAAATAATTTTGTCCAAGTATTAATTTAAGCATGGATCAGAACACAAGTCTAGTATAAGTTTGAGTTTATTTTCTTCTTGTGAGCCTTCGTGTGAGTCATGCCTGAAGGTGGTCCTGAAGACACCGTCTGTAGCGGGAACTACCACAGAGGAAGTTTAAGGTGCGTTGTATTGGTTTGCATGATTTGTTTGTTTTGCTGTGATTCCATATGCAGAATATTTATTGAGATTCTGTGAATTCATTTGGTGCTGCTGAGTATATAAAAACTCCCTCAAAGCCTTTTGGAGTCACCCTGAGAGGAGTCAGGGGTCTTTGTGTATTGGCAGCCCTGCTTCCATGTTATAGTGATAGGAATGGGCGTACACCATTTAAGTATCAAATCAATAGCAAATTAAATTTTTTAGCAGTGCAAGCTACACTCAGAATCACCTGTAATCATCCTTGACAGACTCTGGTTACGCTGCTCTCGTGTCACTTTGCTCCCAATACACACACTGCTTACATCTGCTCACAGCAGTTGCTGGTTATAATTCATATCTAATTAAAATAGTGCAATTTCTATCATTTGTTTGTATGTTTTTTTCAGGTTAATCAGCATAGTTTATCAGCCATCCGTGCTGCATATGTTATATGTAGATGTGTGTGTTCTTTATAGGTGCAGAAAAATGACCCATGTATTCAGACCACTACCTGAACACCTGAAGTAGGTTAAGCAGACACACATGCGTCTCGCCTGGTGGTGCGGTTTGGAAAATGGGATGGGACCTGATTTAGATAAAAACATGATGACCCACAGGCGCTCTTATAATGAATAGTGTGTCCTCCGAGCCTTTCGTTTTCCTCCAGCTTCCTACATTTGTCATCTTCATATGAATAAACAGGCCTATTTAATCTCTCTGTCCTTCCATGGGATTTAGTGGCACATATACCCTAGGAAGCAGGCTATGTGTAGCCTACAAACATGCATGTTTTGTCCTGTTTCCATTGAATGGTTATCAACAGAATCTCCATTGCAAATGAACTGCAGAGAGATGTAGAAGCGATCTGTCATTCTCTGAATTTATGTGTAAACTTGTGACAGTGTTTTGAATTAAATCAGACCTCCACACGTGATCAGTAACATAATGTTTGTAACTTAAACCTCAGTAACAGCTGTAGCTTATAAGCATGAACAGGCCTTAAAGGTTCACCTAAGGATTCTAAGAGAGACAAGAAGACAGTAGATGTTTTGATGCTGACCTGTCAGTCTCCCTGTGCTCACTCCTGCAACACATACTGTTGATCAAGTAGAAATTAAGTGCACCAGAACGACACGCCGTGCTGGGAATCTACACATTGGCGCTGCCTTTTTAATAGACAAACACTTCATTTGGCCTCTAAAGCCTGTGAAGTCTCCCCTGGGATGGCCTGAGGCAAAGACCCACACACAAATACACACCCCCCCCACACACACACATGCATGCACAGACAGAGAGCCAGAAGGAGGCATGCCAGAGGGAAAGACTTAGAAATATGTGGAGAGAGAGAAAAAGAAGGAAAAACATGAAAAGGGGAGACAGAACAAATTAAATATTGCTTGCAGGAGAAAGATGGTGGGGGGAGGGAGGAGAGAGAGACAGAAATGGAGACAGAAAATGGAGACAGAAACAGACAAAGAGACAACGCTAGATAAAGGAGAAAACACAGAGTGAGCTTGTGCTGTCTAAGTCGGGCAGCCGCGACAAAGCCTGATTAGACCATCGCTGCGCAGTAAGGGAGGGAGTGAGGGCTAAACAATGCAGACCGCTTCCCCTTCATAACAACAGACCTTCCTGTCTGACCCCCTAACCTCTGTCACCGGCAATACGTGTCACAGCCGCGACGACACCCTGTCAGACCCACCCCTCCCTCCTTCTCTCCATCACCCACCGCCCTCCCTCCAACCTCAAGGCTGTCAATCCAACCTTGTCAGCTGATGAACCCCAAATTATTCACTTTTCAGCACAGCAGGTGTGATGAAGAGAGATCTTGTGTTTATGGTCCTACATGTGACTTACACTGGCACAGTGTTGCTCAGAAGCTCCGCAGTGGTGGTACGAGAAGTCAGGAATAAGTTAGGGTCCAACCCTTCAGTACAGAGGAGTTTCAAGTTTCCTCGTTGCTGTGACCAGTATTGCTGTTTTTTGTTTTTATTTTGGGGGATTTTAAGGTTTTGAGCTAAAAAATGGCGCTGGAAAGAACTATTTGTATTTAAGTTTCTGACTGTGTGTCCCTGAACTGCATATACCAATATTACAAATACCAGAAAACAACTGATTCTAACAATATTAGAGTTGAAACAAGTATTAGTCTGTAAATCGATCGAGTGAAAATGAATTAGGAGCTATTTTGTTCATCAGTTCTTTTTTTTACCCCGAACAAATATCGCAAACTCTGGTTCTCTGGTTCTAGCTTATCAATTGTGAACAACTGCTGCTTATATCTGAGTTATGTCTCTGTGTCTTTAATATATTTACCATTCTTTTGGCCAAACAAGTCATTTGGAGACATCACTTTGGGTGTTAAGGAATTGTGATTCGCTCATTTCTGACATTTTAAAGACTAAACGATTAGTCAAGAAACAGTCATCAGATGAATCAATAAGGAAAATAATTGTCAGTTGCAGCCGAAACATTATGACCCAGTATGTTCACTGTATCTGTTCTATAGTATCTATAATTTGCTACGTGGTACTACATTTAAGTCCCCATTGAAACAATTTAAAAGAGGACATCTTTACATTACATTTTCATTTAGCTGACGCTTTTATCCAAAGTGACTTAAATTTTTTGCTCTATACACTGTAGACACAGCAATGGGGAACAATTTGGGGTTAAGTGTCTTGCTCAAGGACACATCGACGTGGACTAGCGAAGCCGGGGCTCAAACCACCGATCCTCTGATTGACAGACGGGCATGCTATCCACTGAGCCACAACTACATTCTGTTTTTTCTATTTAGCAAAGAAAAAGCATCCCCTGAATATGTATTGTTCTATATGATGTGTATGACTTTTAGTGAATAGCCCTCTGGTGTCCTTGGTGGCGCTATAATATTGTATTTATTTACTGATAATGTTCAGTACAAAACACAACAGAAACAAAAGTACAGAGGAGTTTCAAGGTTCCTCGTGGTCATGACAAAAGTGACAAAAATGTTTCTCTGTACCTTTTGGAATGTGGAAAACGAAACCAATAAAGTCATCTAGAAAACCAGTTTGTATTCTACTAATTTGGATTATCTTTACTTTTACTGAGTGATGGAAGTGGTACTGTGTTGTACACAAAGCTAATCAAGTGGTTGAGGTGGATGGTGAGTGTATGAAGCTCAGGGCTGGAGACATACTGGAGACATGGGAACCTTAACGTTGATGTTAGGTTTAGGCAACAAAAGTACAATGGTTAAATACTAATTAAACAATAGTTACATTTCAATAAAATACCTTCCTCCTAACCTACTTTCCTAACCTTGACAAAGTGCTTAACCAATAATGTATTTGTTGCAACTAGCCCACATGATCTTTTCAAAAGAAACCTCCACAGAAGACATACTAACGCTTGCTAGTTTCCACCGGTTTGTTTTGTATTCACTCCGTGTAGTTCGATGTAATTCCAGCAGATGGTTACAGCAGAGTTAAAAATCTGCTGCAAAATGGCATCTCTCTATCAGAAGTTAACAGTTAACGATTAAAGCGATTCTCCAGTTAAACCAGATCTAATTAGCTTTTGCCAATTTCCCCCCTCTCGTACCCCTAAACTCTCCATCTGCCGTATTGGAGCTTCTGATAGAAAACTCCACTTCTAGGAAGAGGAGCTGCCGTAAAGCTCTCTCTCTTTTTTTTCACGCGCTGGTTGGAAGTCATCTTTTGTCTGGCGAGGGGGGTTATTGTCTACATATTAAGTGAGGTTCTGCAAGGCTTCAGCAGCATCTTGACTCCCCTAAGCTGAGGAGCAGCTGAGGTTAAGTGGTCTCCTCACTCATGGCACCCATCTTCTTCTTCACCGTGACAGCTGGGGACCAGCCCGTTGCCATAGATACACTATCCACCCCCAATCGACTGCTCATTTGAAGTTAACACACACACACACACACACACACACACACACACACACACACACACACACACACACACACACACACACACACACACACACACACACACAGCATATACTGTGTACAGTATCAGTTACTAGTGATTGAACTTTGATATTTATCTTGCCTCACTCTTTATATTTCCCTAAGCAACTAAACCAAAAGTATGAACACCGAACAACGTGAATACTGAATCTGAAAGCAGAACACTCTTTTCCTTTCATGCACTCTGAGGTTTAATTGTTATCTATTATAACTGATTATGAAAAATGGAAAGTCAGTTTTTGGAACAGTAAAAATAAATCTCAGTCACTGCGTTTCTGTTTGTTTTGCTCAAATTGCAGAACTTTTCACTGGAGGTGGAAGAATTCCAAGAGATAAACCAGTGATCAGGAAAATAATTTCAAATATTATTTTCCAATAACACACTCCACAGGGCAACTTCTTGTGTGCCAGGCTACAGAAGACACAGGTCTTGTTCACTGACTGAACGGATTGGAATTTGATTTTTATGCAGAAACTTCCCTCGGTGATACATTTTATCTTTGAAAATGTATTTATACTGTAGGATCATTCATTTTCAAAGCCATCACACTTTGTTTGTTTTCAACAAGTATATGCTATTACTTCAAAGTATAAAAGATGTAGTGAGTGATAAAGTGACCCAGGAAGTAACCATCTGGTAGTCCTTAATTAAGGGATCAAGGTTATGAGAAATGAAACTTAAAGATACTTTTAGTGTCATTACTTTGCGTTGTCATGTTGCTGTGGCTTATTGGCTCCAAACACTGAGGAAACAAACACATATTTAAGAATAAATAGCCTTTGTGTACATGGGATAACTCAAATTCATATGGTAACAATGTAGTATACGTTTCTTTCTTTCAGACATTTATGAGGACCTCTCTGGGCATTATGGGCATAATTTATAATTTCTCATGAAAAGGCTTTGGCTTTTAAATGTTGCCAGATTTAGCTCAGAGCACAATGTTTGTGCAGAATTTATGTTGTGAATTATTATATGATTTACACATTTCTTTAAATAAAAAAACTTATATTTTCTTAAAACACAAAAGGAAAAGATCTAATAGAGAAGGTTCTAGCAATACCATACACTTAATAGGATATTAAGGACGATATCTGAAAGCCTAATAGTAGATATATGAACCAATGAAGGCCTCTCACACCAGTGTACATTAGCCTTTACGCTGATAAGCGGTATGATAGGCTTGTGTCCAGTTTTGTCTATATTAATATAGACTTTTCTCAACATTGTGGTTTAGAGTTTAGCCACAATTCTCAGTTTCTTATTTACAAAGCCAGGTTCCAGTAAAAAAGAGTTAGCATGGATTTAGCGTGTTAAAGATAAATAAAAAATGACCTGGAGATTTTTGAAGAGATATTTGCTTACCTGGCATGCATCTCTTTGTCAGGGGTAATGTATACATGGAACCACTGAAGGCTATATGTATTGTAATTACCATGCCAAATGTTAATCAACTGTTAATCTGTTTTAAATTGCTCTAAATTTCAAAGAATAGTCAGTGTTCCATCTCTATATGAACAGTAAATCAATGTATTAATGCAAAAGCAAGAATGGATTTTTGGGGTCACAGTAGAGGACGTTTGAGAGCTACGTTTTTCCGTATGAGTTAAATTCAACAATTTTGCATTCCTTGTCTACTTGTACAAATGTATTAGAACCCCATCTCTGCTGCTCGTCACTGTAAAAGATCCCACCACGGGGGAGCTGCTGGATCCTGATGCTGCTGTGAGTGACACCGTAGGTGTGTGCTGCTTACTCACCAGCAGCGCTGTCCTGTGTGACCACGGTCTAGGGTCAAACTCTAAGGAGGAGGCCCCAGCTAGAACTCCAGACCAGCAGGCTGAGATTAGGGGACATTTGTTCCACAATATTGCTGCCTCCTGGTTTCCTGAGGCTGCCGCGTTTGCACAGAAGGTGCAGGCAGATATTTGGGCAGCGGCCAAAGTCTTTCCTTGCTAGCGGGCCACCTCGCATGAGCTGCAGGTGCTGAGAAGGACTCCCCACTGCTTCCTAGTGTGGTCTGCGACCCTGCAGGCTGATGGAACAAATGCTGGTCTAGGGAAAATAAACTTATCTCATTTGGATGACAACACGTAGCCTCAGGTTACTATGTTGTGTTGCACCAGTTTTGAGGAACAAGTCGGATGGGGTCAGTGGCTCATCTTGCATTGGGAAGCAGAGAGAGCAACATTTTCTCTTTGTATTAATATGTGAACTTAAAAAAAAAGCATTGTTACTGATTGCTAATGCAGGACTAAGTCTAATCAAATGAGTTCCCCTTGCACTTTCTAAGCCTTTGGCGAGTAACTGGGAATGCTGGAGGTATTCTCTGTGGAGGGGCTCTCTTCTGGCTGACCTGGCCCTGACCCCAGAGGTGAACCCCATCACACAGAGGTGTTAGCGTGCCACCCAGCGTGATGGATCACCCCTCAGATCCCTGTGATTTAACAATCGCAGCCAATGATCAGAGCTCTCACTGTTACTATAATGATCGGCAATGATTCAGGCCCGTAGTATTTAGATGATGGATGGAGGCTCACGCTGGGCCCTGAGAGAGGGAGAGTCAGGCTGGATAGAGCCAGGACTCAATGTCTATTGACATCGTTGGTAGGATGGGTAGTTGTTCACATCTTTATCATAATGAAGTGGAGATACTTAACCCTGGAGTACGTTGGGGGTCTCTTAGTGCCTTAACACTGATGTTTAAGGTGACCCCCCTTAGGGAGACGCCCACACATTGGCTAACCCTTTTTGCCAGAAGATATGTTAATTTTTGTGACCTTAGATTGAGCTGGGTTACTCCCACCTCTATTGAAAAAGAGAGGATGATGAGCTGTATGGGGATGTAGGGGATTGCGATTTTTATTTACATTTCTTTAAATTGAATATAATGTCAATCTTGGTATCAGTAGTAAGTTAAGTAGGAAAAAATGTCCACACAAAGATTTTCCAGGTGAATCCTTTGTAGTTTGTACAGAATATCAAAGTAATACTAACACTAATGTATACAGCATAAGCTCCATTTGTGTGGAAAAAAGCGATTCGGTAGCAATAAAATGTTTGAAGCCGGGTTTTGTACTGTATCTCTATATAATACATGCAGCGTCTATGTCTGGCCTTGGATTTGGGTAAAGGCTGTCACAAGCTCACATGAGTGCATGCATCACGGAGCAGGGGTACTCATCCAAACCCCACCCAAAAACCCACTCCCCCGGTGTGGGGAATTACTGGGCCTCTCCCAGCTCCTGGTAACCCCTTCATTATCCACACACCAATGGGTCCGGATCAGATTCAGCCTTTCTGCAGGGGGGAAAGAAATGGAAATTGGGAGGCAGGGACTGCAGTCCATGCATCTGAACAATGCCTCAATGTTTAAGAAATGGCCTCATGGATGGGAAGTGATAGGATTCAGTTGTGCAGCTTGGACTGGAGCAGGCTTCCTTGTTTTAATTTGGCCATTTGTAAGAATCTGATAATGGTTCCTCTGAATCTTTGGCGTGGAGCGTGGTTTGCAGAATTACTTCACAGAGAAAAAAATATTAGACGCTATATTTAGTTTTCTCTATGATCTGTGAGGCCTGTGCTCAGCCCCTCTCTCTGTCTCCATCTCTGTTTCTCTCTCTATGTCCTCTATTCATTTTTAAATTAACCTCCAAATGGACCTCATCTGCCCAGAGAGAGCTTAATAACTAAAGGCTCTCCCTCATCCAGAGTGATGACCACAGAGGGCTGCAGACACCCACACAAACCTGTCCCTCACTGCCCATCAAGCCAACAGCCTCACACATCAGGAAACAAAAATCAAATGTGGAAAAAACCAAGGGGTAACAAAAGGATTTCATTATATAGAATTAATTACCTACTGGCCTTTTCCGAACAAAAGAATTAGAGGGCTTTAATTGCTTTATCACCTGGGCCTTGTGAGCGCAGCAACTCAGCAATCAGCCTGATTTGTTTTAAATGAGCTGCCATGGGATGGGGTGGAAGCGCGAGGCTCTTTATCTGCCCTGCAGCACCTATAGGTGAAGTGCTGGACTGAAGGGGTGTAGAGTAAAGCTTAAATGGTAAATTGAATGACTGTAAATTAATGGAAATCAACAGTGTCAAACCCTGAAGCTCCATACCGTTTTCTGCTGGTCAAAACAGTCTTCAAGAAACAGTTAAAGGGGCCCCCTTCTTTTTTTTCACGGAAAGGTTTCAAACCCCACAAACTCCCTCAGGATGTGGTGGCAGCCTTGGGATTTGAACACCAGTGTTACTGACGCAATTAGCATATTCCTGTATTAAAGGAGGGAAGCGTGACAGTGTTTTCCAGGATGTCAGTATGTATCATTAAAAGGCATATTTTAATTAGGGACATGTTAGTTCGTTACACTAAATGGATTAACATTGCTTGTCAAGGGTAGAGATATGTTTTACATTTAAGTCCACTGGGGAACAAGGTCTCAATTTAACAAGACATCTTAAGTTGAGATGGGTCTTGTTAGTGGGAATTCAGAAATGGCACTTAGACAGTTTAATATTTTGAATATGTGTGAAGATGCTGTATCGCAGGGCGGCTGTTGGTGTGTAGCTAAGTGTAAGAAGTCAATTATTATATTGCAAAAGTCTGCAGATCTGGAAACAATGCACTCAAAGGACAGACAGTTTGCTATCATTTCCAAAGTATTAACAACGGACAGACTTCAAATCAAATTGGTTTAGTTTTACATTATAATTTGTGAAACAAATAATCTCAAAGCATATTTGTCCTTTTCAAAGTTATGAGGAGAGATTTCAAAGTGTGCAGCTTGACAGTGCACGTTCTGACGATGCAGCAAGTATAGGTTCTGCATGACCGTTTGGATCAAAGAGTGGTTATCGCTCCTATTGAGCTGTTCTCACCTCTGTCTTCTCTCATTATGGGGCGGACAACAAGAATTTCCCTCCATTAATCAGAACCCAATTCCCGGGTCAGCCATCACCGGACTCTTAACAAGCCAAAATGCAAAAAAAGAAGTGTGGAAATAAGTAAAATAAAAACAAGACAAGCATCTCCTGAATGTCATAGATGCCAGAGAATTGATTTCTTCCCTGTTAGAGGGAAAACATGGGCGAGAAACTACTGCTTAGCCAGAGGTTCTACTAAATTAGATTCACTTTGTGTGTGCAGTCAGCAATCAGTCAGCAAAGTCAACCTGAACTGGTTGTGAAGTAAGCACATATTCATATAAATTGGCTTTTTTTTCTGCAGTGAATGAAAAAATCCCCTACCTGACCGCGGTGGATCACTCTACATACATTTAGACAAGTTGTTTCCATCCGCACATGAATAACGGCTTGTGTTTTTCCAGAGTTTCCATAAAGAGCGCGTCAAAGGATTTTGAGACTATCAGGATAGTTATTGGCATGTGAATCCTGCAGCTGTGTTTTTACATTTCTTACACACCTGCTGTTTTAACAACACCCCGCAAGGTTTATATCCAGAGAATTTGCAGGCGAGAGGCGTAAACAATTTTCTTCAAGTGCAGAATTATTGATATGTGCTGTACACATTAAAAAAGTGCCCACTGAAAGATGGGATTAATTAAGACTTGTACAAATGCAAACATGAAATCAGATACTTTCTGCTGAATGCTGACAGACATTTCAAAAATCTGATAAATAACAAAATATTTGCATGCAGAACTTACAAACCTCTCTGTGCTGTGCCATTTTCCACGAGTAAAAGATTATCTTCAGTAGAATATCATCACTCCTCTCTTCTCACTGTCACTTAGCCCTGTCTAGGTATAATGCCCTGCCCTACTTTGCCAGTTCTTGATTAAAATGTTGACTTTTTGCTGGGTAATAACCTGATTAATGTAATTGAATGTAAAAGGGCGTAGCTCAGCAGCACTGCTGATCACTTGAGATGGATTAGGAGAGAAGGCTTTCAAATTGAATACAGTTCTCCCTCCTCAGCTTGTTAATTGTGCCGTTTACCACTACCTGAGTCAGTGACCACTGCTATTTAGTCTCTCTAATGATGATGCACAGTCCGACCCAACCACAGATAATTAAAAAAGCCTTCCTGACACCAGCCCCCCATCTCTCCCTGTCTTGAGTTTGGTGTTGCTTTGACAAGCCGCACTAAGGCCAGATATTGAGCTGTCGAGTCTTGGCTGCGGGACCACGTAGCCTTCTAAATGCTGTTGTGTTGTGTGGTGTTGGCCTGTGTCATTGACAGCTGAAAAGTCAAAAAGATAAGAATTGTCCTTCAGCTTCATTGATTTCCAGTTGGATGTCTTTCCGAATTTTTTTTTTTTCCATCTGAATACAATACCATGTTTGTAATCTTTACCTGGGTAATTGTGAAAAAAACAACAAGCCCACATTACTCTGGGTCAGTCTGTCTGGCTCTGTTTTGCTTTGCGGTGCAGAATCTCACACACTTTGTAAACCTGACAATAAGTTGCGTTGGAGTCATTACAAGCAGCACGCTCACATGAGTTTCTAGTTGGCGGGGACAGGTGACATTTTTATTTGTCGAAATGATTTGCAAAGAAGTACTTAACCTCATTGTCACGACCAGGCAGTGAGAGCAAGCTCTTTTCATCTCTACATGGAGCTGGTTTTCTGGTCTGTTTTTTACAATTTGTTCTGTTTACATGGGAGAATAAAATGGACAATGCTAAATGCTAGATGATTCTGCAGTATGTCATTTTTTTCTTTGTATTAATCTAACACCACCATTTGTTTCTTCAGGGCTTCAACTAAAGATTAGTATTATGATAAATCTACAGATTATTGTTGAATTTTATTGATTCATCATTTAGTCTATTAAATCTAAAAAAAAGGTTTTAATATAATACAATGTTATAGAATTTAAGGTGATGTCTTCTTTAGTTTGAGGATCAATTTACAGTGATATAACATACTTAGAAACAGCAATTTTAGCTCGACTTTATTTTATTCTCAGGTGGATTAAACACCAATTATTGTATCATTTCATATGAGCAGTAGATTCATAGTAATGTTTTGGCGCATAACAATGAGATTACTGCCACATCTATTTAGCTTTTGAACAGGGGTAGGATTAAAAATCAAGAGCTGCGTAAGGTAGGTTTTAGTCAGTTTTCGCTCACACTGTAGTGTTCGCTCACATTAACTTAAAAAAACGTCTCAATCTGATAAAGATTAAGACTTTTTATGGATGCATCCTGTGTCTTTTGTCCACATTTGGTTTGATTACCAAAATAACTGAACAGTACATTATTCTATGGGAAATTATTCCATGTGTTCAGTTTCATCCCTCCAAGAAATGTTGACATTTTCCAATACATTTCTACCAGATTGATCTTTTAGAACCCTGTTGAAGCAGCTCTAGACGAGAAGCTTTTTAAGAGGTCTGAGAGTAAGTAGTCTGTGAATGTACACTGCTTGCAGTCTGGAGCAAGTGCTGAAATAATTAGGTGAGGGAAATCTTTGGCTTGTGCAAACTTCTTTCCACCATTGCAGAACAAAATAATAAAGACAACGTGTGTGAGACAAAGGCAAGAGACCCCTACGGTGCCTGGGTCTCTGCTTCCTGTCAGGAGTATTCCTGCGGGGTTTCACATGACAAAACGCAGAAAGTTGTTTTGTCCCCGTGCCTGTCACGATACACCCTCATAACCGCAGCTGTGTGTTTTTGTGCATTATTTGTGTATGTGTGTTTGGTTGTGCACTTGCACACGTGTGTAGGTGTGTGTGGCTGTGCTTTTCTTTTTTTGTGCTGGCATGTTGTCTCGCTGTCTTCCCTGTCAACTCATAGCCTGGCACCTGCTCTCATGTTCCTAATTAGTTTCATTTAATTAATTATATTCTACGGCACATCTCCTCTCTGTTCATATGCAGTATCTTTCTGTTGGTCTCACTCCTGTCCTCCTACTCTTCTAATTCCTTGTATTTCATATGCAGAGAGAGTCTTTCCATGTTGTCTATATTTCAGTAGTATGGGAGTCAGGGCGAGAGGCAGTGGAGGTTGTGTTAAAGCTAAAGTAGCAGCTGTCTTCTGGTTGAATCCAGCACTCTTTTAATAATAATCGCAATGTCCTTTTCAGTTCAATGGGAAAACATATTTCTTTAGTCGACCATGTGGTGATACTCTCAAAACCAGCACTTGGTAACTTTTCCCACCTCCTAAATTTGATGCCAAATGAGCATTTTTTTTACCTGCGAGACACATTGACAACCAGCTGACTCACAGACAGAATCTCTTCAGTAAGCTGCAGGAAAACAAGTCAAGTTTCAAGCATGGTGAGTAAACAGAAATCAGGAAAGCACTTTACCTGTGACAGTTGGCCTAAGCACCTCTTTCTTCTCTGTTAGCTTTTCTGTTCCATTTGTCAGGTTCACTTGGCTTTTATGCCAGCGTTGTCTATTAGCTGTATTTTCACTGGGCTTAGCACTACTATAGGAGAGAGAGAGAGAGAGAGAGAGAGAGAGAGAGAGAGAGAGAGAGAGAGAGAGAGAGAGAGAGAGAGAGAGAGAGAGAGAGAGAGAGAGAGAGAGAGAGAGAGAGAGAGAGAGAGAGAGAGCTTCTCAACCTGTCTGATTGATGAATAATTGTGTTGTACTTCATCTGTGACATATACATTACTGTGTATTATTGCACATTGTTCAGACCAACACTGGTGGAAGAAGTATTTAGATTCAGGTTGTTTAAAATACACAAGTATTACCAGCTAAATGTTCTTAGTGTCAAAAGTAAAGTACATATTATGCAGAATAATAATAATGAACCCTTACAGTGCTATTATTGCACTTTAATATTGTATTTGGTCACTGGAGTAATTACTCATCATTTGTCCCCAACAAAAGTTGATAGTAAGGGCTATATTATACTAGTATAAGACATTTAATGTATGTCAAGCTTTAAATACACTACAATATCTGATCACTAAAACCATCGAACATTTAACCTAAAATTACCGTTATGTTGCATGAGGTGTGAACTTAAAACTAGGTGACGCTAAGAAGGGGGCATCCAAGGTACACAAGCACGTCAATGAGTGGAAACAGCGTCAAATTTCACTTCCTGATGTCAAAGATGAGGGGCAGCCTCCCAGCTGCCCCTCATCCCGTGTTTTCCACGAGAGGATCCTGGGCTTAAAGAATAGATACCATTAATAATTCAGAGCCTTGATGAACACCACCCAACACCGCCACAAAAGACAAGATCAAACTTTTGGCAAAGCCAGCGCCGCAGCGGGTCGATAGTGTTTCCCTGCGTAGCACGCTGTACGTTGACCATATGGACATCATAATCACCCGTGGGATGAATCAGCAGATTCTTGATCTGGAGCCCAAAATCACACAACACCTTAATTAGCTGGTGTTGATATCGCCCTTCACAGTGCTAATGTGTCACCGCCAACAAAACAGCTTCTGGCAACCACGGTTCTGTTGAATTTTGTCGACACTGCAAAGGAAACAGAGATGGAGCATTTGAGGTGACAAATATTCGGGAGTAAAATCCCCCCTGACAGGTAGCTCTACTTGGCAATGCATTTATTTTTTATCAACAAAGATTTCACACTGAATCATGTTACATATCAGCAGCCAATTATGAGGAAATAAGCATGAGTTTGTCTTAGTTATATCCTGAATAATCATATGCTGCCATCATTAAATTATTTGGAACTTTGTCTATTACCGATGACATGCGGTTCCCAATAAGGTGTAAATAATTGCTGCCCTCCTCGGGAGGCGTAGCCACCATGAAGCAGTGAGTTGAAAAGGTCAGACGTGTTCTGCACGCCAGTTCCAAAGTGGTTTATTAGCATCCCAACGACATATTCAAGAGATCGTCTGAGACATAATTACCTGGATAAGGTACAGATGAATACTGTATTTGGGGGAGAAGGCAAGGTTGGTTGGATATTGGCTTTGTCTCCATTAACCTGGAGCGCGGTGTTAAAGGATCTGTTTGTGGAGAGAAAATGACAGGGAGTCGGGCTGACGAGGCTGGACTGAGACAGTTAAAGGCCCCTCGCTGCATAGGATAATTAATAAATAAAATACCAGGGGAGCCCCTGCCATGCCTTCGTCTATGACAGGGGCTGTCTCCAGTGCGCTAAAGCATTAAATGACCAATTTCTGTCAGACTAACTTCCACCACGCTCTCTCTCCCTCTCCTTTGCTTTCTCCCTCTCTCTTTTGCTTGCCCTCTTGTCTCCACCACGCTCACCCTTCTCTCCCTCTCTCCCTCGTTCCCTCCCTCGCTTCCTCGTTTTCTGAAGTGGGGCTACTTTGCTCTCTTTGCACTGAGTTTTTCAGCGACTGATGGCTCTAGTTCATTTCTGCTGAATTAATTGGTCCCTGAATGAATTCTGTTGACAGGGCAATTCATCATGTGTTTGGCCTGACAGTGACTGGGTGTTGGGTAGAGGAAGGGGTGGAGGCGTCGGGGAGTGTGTGTGTGTGTGTGTGTTGGGGGGTGAAGCGGAGTGAGGAGCCAGTCAGAGGTGGTGGGGGTTGGTGGGGGTTGGTGATTGTGGCCTCCCACTTTTCTTTCTCTTCTCTTTGCCTCGTCTCTTCTTCTTCCTCCGTCCTGCTGGAAGCTGCTGACGGCTGGATGCTCTTGTTGCACCGTTTCACCGAAACAGTTGGGACTCAAACTAATCAGCCCGCCCTCAGGCCGGGCTTCTGTCTGACTGAAGACCCTCTCTCAGCTTGAGAGGGCCCGCAGGTCGGTACTACCCCATTTTACAAATTTTGGGCCTTTTGTTACACCCCTACACACTTCCTCCCCAACCTCAAATCCCTCCCCACCACTTGATGTGCACACACAAACCCCATCTCTAGGCCCACAGCTCCTCAGCCCTTTTAAAGAGTGACATAATCAGGTAGCGAGGAATATTTAGTGCTTAATTACACAATGTGTCACACAAAGGCCATTCAAAACGATAATTTAGCTCCTGAAGGGAAATCGCTCTGCACTGCTGAATGATCTAACTGGGATGGGAATGGTCTAATAGCATATAGTTGGCAGATGAGGCCTGGGTTTAGAAACGCAGCAATTGCTTTTCTCCAGACAGCTCTCCGACTTCTCATTATTCTAATTGCGAACTACGCTACAGTACAGGCTGCACACAGAGCCCGAGCATCTTTTGAGTTTGAACATGGAGGAAACCTCTTTAGGCTGTGTTGAGTCAATCAATGCTCACTCATTACAAACATCACAAAGTCATGTTCTTGTCGCCTGGATGGTCTCACCCGCCGACAGCGAAAATAACCTCATAATCATCGTTCTGTCAGGATCAGGATCATCAGAGACCGGGCTTGAACTCTCTGACTCCCCTGCCACGCTGAAATAATTTTAGTTTGAGAAGATGATTTATTTCCACAAGGACATTTTCCAAAACCTTTATTCTAATTTTCAAAGCCGTTTCTTTTTGGACCAGGATGATAAACACACAGTTGCTTTAAGACTTTCATATCTATCTAAGACAAAGTCACTTTCAAGGTACAAACAACAGGAGAAATAACTCTTTTCAACACATGAAGTAGCTTCACATTATACCACTAGAGCGCTTTAGTGATGCCTCTTCTCAACCCAAATCCATTTGGGATTAACAGAGTTAACGAAGGCGCCATTGTGAACAATACTGCACCCGTGTAGCCACTAATTAAAGCCGCTTCTAATGAGGGCTCGTTGATTGACACAGCAGGGTTGGCCTCTCCCCTCGCCAGCATCAACTATGACAGCCACATGATGAGGCTGATGACAGGCTCCCATGCAGGCAGATGACAGGACGTCACTGCTGGACCACCACCACTCCTCGTCTCTGATCAGTGCAGCGCTTGTGTCAAGCCTCGGAAATTCTGAATCCTCCTTTCTGGTTATCTCATGGATGTTTGCACAAAGAAAATGTATTATAAATTGAATTCTTGGTGTTTTTATTATACTTTGCTACTGTTGCTACGGTCTGTTAGAATGAAACACCCTGTTGACCACTGGTGATAAAGTAATACACAAATCTATAAATACTCACAAGTAAAAAGTACACACATTTTATCGGCAAAATGCACATTAAAAGTAAACGCACTTGGCTGCTAAAAATCATTTATGACTTTATTTGTTTGTTAATATTAATCTGGCCCAGGTGCATCTTAGCTTTACTGCTTTACTGTTTGGTAGTTTAGTCCACAAGATGAATCTGTAAAAGAATACAAATAAAAGTTTTGAGAAGTTTGAACCGGAAATGTTTCTTTAGTGAGCCTGCTACTCAAAGACATCTGAAGTGCTTTTTAAGGGGTTTCGAAAAGTATTTTGTAAGCCTATCGTGTCTTCTTTTTAATGGAATATTCTGATGAAAAATAACTAAGAGCTGCAGGAATCAGATACAAGTAGTAGACTAGAAATATAAAGTAATATAAAAGGAAAATCACGTAAAGTACCTCAACACATATTCCACTGATGCCAACGGGCAATCTTATTTGAAATGCATATAGCAATTATATAAATGAATATAATTGAATGCAATATGTTGATGCCTAAATACAACTTTCATTTTGCAAGGGATTGCTACCAGCTCTGTACAATGGGCTTATTTCACTGTATATATTATCAGTGACAGACATGAATCATGCCAAAGAGGCCTAGCTGTAGGGCATCACCAAGCCACGTTGACAATGAGGGTGAAGTGTTTGAGTAAATCTTGAGCGAGGCCCATTGGCCCCCGTGGCAGGGCCTCTCTGTGCGGGGTTTGAGAAGCCCCGAGGATGACAGGTGCTTTTCGTAATGCCTAACTGATGAGAGCCAATCAGTGTTCCCCATTCTGCTGGTGTGTGTGTCTCTTCTCCTGTTGTTGTCATCTGGCCCGCTAAAGTAAAGATGAGCTTGACTGACAGATGCATCCGGGTTCACAGTTTATTGGTTTCTACGAGGGAGCCAGATATGCCAATTTAGACAGGGTTGTGACAAAAAAGTTCCCATCTAAATGGAATAATTTTACCACTGGGAATTCTCAGCTGGGAGTGGAAAAAGTGTGTATGTGTGTGTGTTTTATATTTTAACAAGGCCTGAATGACAAACACATAGGACAGTAAAGGGGCTGACAGAAACAGCAGCTTTTGATGCTTCACAGGGGATCCATGAAATAAACAATAGGCAGAGAAGGCAGGGAAATTGAATTACAAGAATTGTTTGTTTAAGAGTAGAGAGTGCAGAGAGGAGGTGAAGCAGCATCACTGTGGTATAGCAGGATGAAAACAATGCATCATTAAATATAGTGGAGTCCGAAGCCAGGCAACGCTCTCCTGCCTTCCCAACTGTCCTGCTTCTCTCTCCCTTTCTTTTATTTATTTGTATTTCTCCCTCTGTCCTGCACACTAACATAATGCAGCTATTTTCACTGTGGGTTACTTTTGCCCAGAATCATATAATACATGTTTTCTACAGATATTCACACCCAAACAACGTGCCTGGCGTCTATCATGTATTTAATATTTGAGAGCTGTAACCCGTCTGTAGTCCTGACTGTTCATAAAACCAAACATCAATATACCCGCAGCAGTAACGCTCCTCGGGAACCTTGAACCCTGAATCATTTTCTTATGGGGTTAATAATGAGGGGACACCGAGGCGACGACTGACATATAAAAGAATTTATTTCTCATGTGCACAAAAAGAATTGGAACAGAACTGAAACAGAACAATGATTGAGGCCACAAGGCTTTCCATATAGATTTTCATCAGAAATCCTTTTTATGTCCATGACACATCTCCTGTATCATCTTTACAACAGAAGAAGACCCGTTCCTTCAGAGGTGCTCCTATTCCTTAAGCAAAGACTTCGCCTGAATGGCGGTGGCTCGCTCTCTGTGCCAGAGTTTCATTTTCGGATATGTCGAGCTACATGTAGACAGAAATAGGCAAATCCCAAGTGCAATTGGTAGAGGATAGCTTCTCCTGAAGAGCAGGACTGCAGTCTGTTTCCTGTTATCTGATGTCTTCAGCAACAGTCAACCCTGGTACCAGTTGATGTATTTGCTTGTGTGGAATTAAAGTAAACTTCATCTTGGATGCCTTACGCTAAAGAGTTGTATTGGTAGAGAGAGTGGAAGGAGGGAGTAGAGATGGGTAATAAGTGAGGATGTGTTTCTATACATGGAGGCACGGATGACTGTAATTTGGATTAACATAATGATCACAACATCTAGTAACAGCAAACAGGACAATATCTTTGATTGTTGCCAATGACTTCAGTTTGATCACAACTTCATTTAAGGGAATTTGTGGAGCAAAAGTGAAATGAGAGAGAAACCATTTCACACTGGAGGTCTTTTCTATTTGTATGCTGTTCTCAATGGGGATTACTTAATCTGAGTCCAACAACAAAAGATGATACAGAAAGCCATTTAACTCATTGCATAGTGACATAAAACATCATCATGACATTATCATGAAAACAAAATAAAATGACAAAGACAACCTATGTGATGTTAGCATCTGAAACCTGCTACAGCATATGTGGCCGCAGGTTATACAGTAGTTGTGCCATTCTTCAGAGCACAACATTACATTACGACACAAATGTAATGCATGTTTTCTTCAGTCTGTATATCTACAAAGGGAGCCAGTACATTAGTATGATACTGCAATGGTGTGTGTGATATTATTTACAGAGAAGAATTGTCTTCACATTATTCACAAATCATTCTACAAAGCAGCATTTAGTTGCAACTGATGGAGTATTGAGTCACTGAATTTCACCTTTTTCATTACAGTCATATGCATCATGTTGTTCGCCTGTTGAAATGTCACGACATACATGTTCAGTGTTGACTACTTATTCAAAAGATAATACTGCTTTATTTATGCATACATATACTGTAAATAAAATATTAAATATCAAACTAAGTCTTTGGCAGATGTAGTTAAAAGTACATTCACAAAATATTTTCCCAAAAGCAAACTGAATCAGTATTTCCTTTCAGTCCCTATGGAGAGTAGAACGTAAATCAAGGAGGGTGGTGAATATGTGTTTGTAAAGGCAATTAATTAAGTTGAACAGGCATGAATTTATGTTGAGAAAACAGGTTTGTAAGGCAATTGTTGAAGCTAATTTACAGTTGGTTCGCTCAACTGCGTACAGCTTTCTAAACTGTGTAGGCATCTAGTGGTATGACTAAGTAGCTGAATGGATTATAACCCAGTAGAATTGAATTTGTTCATGGAGCCATATGGCTATGGCTTGCAAACTCCACAGAAACTTGAACGCATCGCTTTTACTCAGAAAATATATATTTCTGCCTGTCCGGTTTTTGTTTTTACACTTACACTATCCAACATAAATAGTATCAACTTGTGTTTAAAATTGGTAAGTTATTAAACTTAATTTTAAGAGAATGTACCAAATAAATTAAATAAGATGAGGTTTTAGTGCAAAAAAAGAGCAAAGGACGATCATGCATGGTCATGGACATGACTGGAAAAGGAGGGAAACGTGACAACTACTCTGAAGGAATCTTTGATAGCCTTTTTTTTACATAAAAAAAACAGTGACAGGGAAAAAATTATTTAAAGTATTTAAAATTCTGGCGAGGTCATTTTGTGATCACCGTGTTTTTAATACTTTACAAAATGTTTTACATTTTTACATCTGATTGTTTGCCACAGGGAGTGTGATGTTGCCATTGTTTTATATAGGGTCAGTAAACGTTGTAGGACATGCTGTGTTTATCTGATGATGTAGGCGGGACAGGAGGAAGCAGCAGACGCAGTCAGCCACAGAGCAAAGCCCTTCCCACAGTGTGGAGCCGGGCTCTCGTTAGGTGTCAAACAGGCCTCGCAACACTGATTCAAGTCGCTGCATCATCAAGCTGTGGGACCATTGTCATCTCCCCTGGACTTCTCTCTTTAGAGCAGAAAAATACTGCAGTTCATCACATAAAAGGAATGTGAGGAACGATGAATAAAATAACAACAACAACAGCAACAAAGAAACAAAAATAAAAAACCCACAACATTTTTTTTCCACATGGTATTCGTCACACTGTTTTTCTTCAATTTATATTTTATAATATATATATTTATATAATCTCGTAAAGTCATTTTGGAACTGTTCCGGCCTTTGAGAGAGTGAGGGCGTGATGGGTGGGTTCTGAACGCCCGCGGGCCCTTTGGAGCCAAAGTGTGTGACGCTGAAGCTTGGCTGGGTGCGCCGGCGCCGATCCCTCCTCCACATGGCGTAACATAACAGGATTTCCTTTAGGATTCCACCTCGCATCCCTTTGACCTCAGTGTTTCTCAGACGGGGACAATATGGAGGCCGAAGCCCAGGCCCTGCAGTTTGAGCTGGTCTCCATGGTAACTAGTGGCGGTCATAGGCAGAGGCAGCAGTGGGCGGTGCTGAGCCACGGGACGCGGCACTATAATAATAAGGGGAACCTGAAAGTTAACAGAAGAACGAGCCGTTGGAAACCATGAGGGCAAACATTGTGTAAGACACGTTTGTGTAAAACTCCAAGGACAGAGAATACAATAATATAATTGTGTTTTATTAATACATTAATTTAAAAGTTGTTTTAATGTTAGGCTATGCTTGACAGTTTTTCTTATACAAGACAGAGTCACTTACTTAATAATGCTGGATTGCTGAACCGCCATGCTTCGTTGTAAGTGGTGTATTGTGGATGAGAGTAAGGGTTTCCAGAAAAGTCCCCTCCTGGAGAACAAATCGATTAAAACAAACGTTAGCAAAGAGCTAAACATCTGAAATGACTGAGCTTTCATAAAACATTAAGGTGCAGAAAAAGCACCGATCATACATTATTTACTCATAGCTACTTTGTAGTTCGATTACAATCGTGTCACGATGCAATGTTTTTTTTCATCCTGGCTGCTTGCATAGCTTGTCTCCGTGCAGCCCCTTCATGTGAATTGATTGCCTTATTAATCCTCTGTTAGTCTTTAGGATTTCCTCAATGTTTCTCTTAAGTAAGGACGTTGGGGCCTTTTTCTCCTGCTTTTAAGCAATGATGCTGCGCTTTAGAACTCCCTAATAGGTTCTCTGAGAGTTTCATTCGCTCTTTGTCCTCCGTGTGCAGGTCATGGTGGGAAGGACGGGAGGCTGAGGGGATGTCAGAGAGCGATGCTGTGGGTCCACAGGTTTCCTTCTTTTACGAGACTATAAAGGCTGGGTTTTATATGAAGCTGCTGAAGAATGGCCTTTTCTTTAACAGTGTTTGGGGCCAGTCACTAAATCTTAGTCATTCACCACAAGATGAAAAAAAAATGATAACCTCTGGATTAAGAAGGTATAGAGCTTGTATGAGTATATCATAAGCACTGTCACGTGGCATGTAAACCAATAACGCAAAAGGCATTTTCTTTGTATCAGATATCAGCTTTTACCTCCATGTTTATCTTAAAATGTTACCTTCATGCACACTGAGCTCACTTGTAAATACTGCACGCCTGCTTTGATTATTGGTCAGTGTGAAAGGTACATGTCTCTGAGCCATAAAGGGAATCGTGTTTTCAGTTGTTTGGAAGAGAGATCTACACACGCTGGCAGCTATAGCATCCCCACTGCAGGTCGTGTAACTCGAGCTCATCCCTGAGAGAGATAGTGATTTAAATATTTACAGGCCCTCCACGCCTCTGTGTTTTGACCCTTAACTGTTTGCTGTGAACCTGAACTGCAGGTTAAGTAGAGGGGAAAGAGATACGCTCTGCAGCCCTGGGTGTCCGGGGAGGCAAGGAGAGGAGCAAAAGTAGTGTTTATCGACAGGGCTGGTGAGAGTGCGCTGTGTGGACACGGTGAGGGTAATGAGCGCTGGGAGCTGGAGTGTAACTGAGAGGAACTGTCCTATCACACGGCCACTGATTGTGGTGATCGCCTATCGAGTTCATCTAATGTCCTCGTCCGCAGACGCTAACCGCACGCTAACCGCAGTCTAACAAAGCTATAACAAGCTTGCTTCAATCCTTTGGGTCGAGAGCAACGCTTTAAGGTTTCTTCAGTCTCTCAAATAGTGGATGTGTTTTTGTATTTGTTACATGTTTAAGTGACCTCAACAAGATCGACTGAAGGGTAGTGCCTACTGGAAATAATAACCTGTAAAAGAAGAATTAATGGCATCATAAAAAGGGAGTAGTGGAACTTACCAGGAACCATTCCAGCGAGTGTGGAGGTGGGGTAGCTGCCTTGTCCTGTGGGCGGGACATGAGGCGGGTAGCCAGGTAAAGTGGTACTGGCCATGTCTCGACCTGCAGGCACACAGGAGGGAACGTTTAACATGTATACTTTCTATGTTTAATTGATGGTGAAGCTTAAACATATTTATCTGGACACATTATTTCACTCCCAATGCTCCAATTATAATATTTCATAAACAAGAAACACCAAAGTGAAGCGATGCATATATGGTCACTGAGAATAAATTTCAAACATGTGAAAATAAACCACAAATATGTAACATGTTGCTGCATGTGTCATGAAGTATCAGACTTATCTAGTCTAGAGTTGCATTGGATGAAAGGTGCACCGGGGTCATATCACAGGGTCATCTGCATGTTTACTTGAGCAAAGTTACTTAAATTGTGTTCATAAAATTATCTTATCAGTGGCTACAACTGCTGTAACATGAATATAGCAACATCCTAAGCAGCTTTTGAAACTGACAGGAGCATCGGGCCAATGAGGGCTCTCTCTGCTCCTCATTCAGTCCTCTAATTAACAGTGACAGCATTGGGTATGGCTGGATGAAGGGGCACACAGGACAGGGCCATACAGGTCCAAAACAGCATCAGCCCTACGTCTCCGCCTCTGAGCCCCTCCCCCTTTGGCCTTGTCTTGCCCCCAGACCTCGGGCCTGTCACGAGGCTGGAGAGACCTGGAGGCCTATTGTTAACCCGAGAGGGGGAGAGAGCAGCCGCTGTTAATGAGGGGCAAGCAGTCAGTTTGGCTTGTGTATACAAAACAGTGGGGCCACAATGCATGATGGGATTGATGGCTTGAGAGACGGACACTTTAATTTGGTGTATATTTGATATTTACTATATTCTAAAAAACAAACACATAGGTAAAATCAGCTAAAAAAGAGTGAGCTTGATTGGGTTTCGCTTTGTTTACAGGGCCTCATGGGTAAAGTTGTACCTGCTATAAAGGGCTGGCTGGCATAGTGGCTGTAGCGGGGGCCGTGGGCATGGGCAGGGTAGCTGCGAGTAGAGGCATCTACAGATAGGCTGGACTGGTGGGGCAAGATGTCGGCTAGAGCAGAATCCCCAACAGAGGAGGGGGTGAAGGGGGCAAAGGATGCCTCATGGGGCTCTCGCTTTACACACATGGAAGGTGGATATGATGGGTGAGAGTCTGCCAGGTGGAAAGAAAAAGAAAGAAAAAAAAACTAGGTATAATGTAGACATGCAACTCCACACATACTGAACATACATTCACTTCAGTCACTCGGATGTATGGAGGGATGGATGTATAGATTTCTAAATGTCCAAATAACCGAATGGAAAATGTCTTTCGAGAGGCAAAAACAAACCAACTGTGTCGCAGCAGATGTTTTTAGATGCAGCCGAACACAACCAAAGAACAATATATCAAACAGAAACGGGACTCCAAATCCTTAGCAGATTTGGGGCATCATTTAAAGGATCATTACAAAAAGTGCAATTGCTACTACACATTAACTTCTCTTTTACCAACTCATAACCAGACATTGCATATGAATCCTGAATAGATAAGCAGTCTTTAGCAGTTGATTTGTTCATTTACATAGTATATAATAATAATCTCATATGCACCCAGCAGTAATTCATTCGGCTAAGTGGAAACATACACCAGTGAAATGTTGCAACAACACATCGCGCCTGATCAATCAAGCTCAAATGCGTTAAAAATTTCCCCAAGGTTTTGGGGGAAACAAACAACATAATCTCACGGCTGCTTTCTCGCAACAAAATCACTCCCCCAAATAGCCAAACAATCGGCTCGCAGACAGTTCAAAACTCTACACTTTGATCTCATTTGGCTGATGAGTCTTGGCATCTTTCATTTCACCGGCTCTGCCTCTTGAACCTGTGCAATCAATGTGAGCTCTGTCTCCGGCCTCTCCACGTCTGCCGCAGAGCCTGTTGTGTTTGCTGGGGCCTGTAGGGAGAGATGGCTCTTTCCCGACACCATGATAGCCTCATTAGCTGCTTCCCCATCATTGTTATATTTCAACAGGACTGTGTGTTGCGATTCCTCATTAAGATAAGGGCTGTTCTATGGAAGGGGGATGCAACCCTGTCAGCCCTATGATCCTAATGCCAGGGAACACGACTGCTTTCCCATAGAAATCTATAGCAGGTTTTCCAAATCTCTTTGTCTTTGTGACAGCTGTAAATGGGGATTTAGACAGAGGTAGAGCAATTACACACAATGCTTTCATCTTATTGAGACAAATAGCATTGTTATGGAGGGAACAGCACATGTAAGGGTTTTTGATCAAATCATTAAAAAGCTGGTTGCCACGAATCTCTGGCATGAACAGAAATATTCTAATGAGTGGGCTTTGCATTAATTGGATAGGCCTACATTTTGTCACATGGACTGTAGAAGTATGTCATAAATTCATTGGAAACAATGTACGCATATAGGAATGATTGCAAATGGCTGGCACACAGTTCGGTTCTTCAGTTAATTATATCTAACGTGTACTTTGTTAAGGTCTTTAGAGTTAAAACAACTTTCCAAAGTCCAGTAACCCTGCAACTGATTTGGGTGCCTAACAACATCCATCCACTACCAGAGTTGGATACTATAGCCAAGTAGATAATGTGAGCCTGAAATCACTAAGTATTCCACGACCAGCTTGATCAGTGGCATTACGTTTTTTACCCGCGAATACAACAGCAAGTCCGTTAACCCAGAACAAAAACACATCACAAGACATACTCAACAAGTGCAGCCTATAATAAAACATGATCCAATCACTATGTGTCAAAGTTAAAAGTGGATTGTGTTTGTTAACCTTGGTCCCGTGTGTTAGTCGTATTGTTCTAAGTAGCACTGACCTTTGGGACATTAATCTGAACTTTAGTTAAAGGCTAATGGTGCCAAACAAGCCCAGGCTAGCTCTGTTTACACTGAGACTTCCTGCATACTGCTGTAGGCTTCTGTTTTCTCAGCGCCTGAGCAACCGTTGTCAAACAGACAGTGGTTACGATGCAACAACAACCGACACAAACGCTGCGTTCAAGACCACTGAACTCTGAAACTAATCAGACATGGTGTTGCTTATTGTCCTAGAGACGAGGCAGAGCCTGGGTAAAGGGAGCCTGTCAAATCACAGGCCCTGATGATGGAGATGGAAGATAAACTCAGGGTCCTTGGGGACTCTTCTCCTCAGCAAACACATCTCTGAGAGAGTGGAGACGCTATAGAGTTCTCCAACATCTGTCTCTGCTCCACCCCTGATACCACATCTACAGACCCCATCAACCATAGAAATGGACTGTTAAGATCTACAATGGTCCTCGGTGTGATGCGTCCAGATATAGCTACAACAGCCTTCTCTTAAGTGAACATTTCATTTTTAAACATACACAGAGGAACTGTGGTGCACAAAAACATTTTCTGGCAGAACTCTTGTTTTCAAAGGCTGATACTCAATCTACGGAGAACTTTTTTATTCCTACAGTGTGTTCAAGATTACAGCAAACCTTCTGTGTAGGTAGGGCAAAGTCATCTGGAGAGGAGGTAAATATAAAATGTACCTTGACAGGGACACATTCATGATCACTTCAATAGAGCCTTCCCTCTCCTGCATTGACGAGTTTGTACTTTATAACCCATTACCCCAGGAAAGGAATAACAAAACTATTCTAAAAGGCTGCATCCCGTTGTCAGTAAAGAATAGTTGCGGGGCCAAATAGCTTGAATTCCCCAACCACGGGTTTAAAGTAATTCATTATCAAATGTGTGCTCAAAGGTTAGTGTGCAGGGTGATGCAAACATTAATTTCTGAGCTCGGGGCTGCAGGCGTTAACTGAGCTGAGACATGCCGTTTGTCACTAGGCCACACACCAGGCACCACAGGTTAGGTGTCTGCTTGTTGTTGCCACCCAGCAGAGAATAGCTGCTACTGCCAAGTCATAAAAGAGGCATAGAGTGTGGTGTACATTTCAGCGAAAATTAATCATAGATAAAGTGTGTTTTGTTTCCCACCTCATTAGTACAGTTGAGATGAGGAAAACCGAGACATAGATAGATAGATATAAAGAGTGACTGAGAAGCACTGGATCTTTGCATCTGCAAGAGTTTAAGTAGGTCAGAGGGGTGCCCATTTACACCCAGCGTCCCCACAGGCTCTGGTGAGAGTGATTATGGAGCCAAGCTTTTACAGAGACTACTGTACTCTCATTGGGAAAAACCCTACTTAACTACTGATATGAAGCTATATTTTATTATACTATCTTTTGTTCCACATACTAAGTCTCGGGATTAAGATAATTAGTCAAGATGCAGCGGATCTGCGGGATATTTTATGTTACTGAGTCTGTTCACGTACCAATAGAGAAAAGTGCAGACATACAGTATAAATACTGGACAAGAGCCAGAGACCAGGAGTTAATCATGACATGCTGTTCTACCCATGGACGCACTGAGCAGTTCACTGTGTTCCTCCACTGGACACAAGTACAACAGTTTCACTGCAGCTTGCAAACACCAGCAACAAAGTTCCCTGTTTGTTTTTTATCCAGTCTATCTGCTTGCCAAATTAGCAAGAGCTTCATTTGTAATGTTTTGTATAAGAATACTAATAGAAATAATTATAGAAATAATAATAGACAGCTTAATTCTTCTTTCAGAAAAAATTAACATTACAATTTTTATTTGTATTTAGAAAATCTAAAAGTTGTCATTCTGCAAGAGGGGAAATAATTTGTAAAATGTTGTTTCTTGCTAAATCCCAGCGGGACGTTTCCGTGCCCTTAATCTCTCTGATTTGAATGTCGCCTTCCTTCCTTGGTAACTGTCTTTTCACACAGGATAAACAGAGGACACAAAAAATGGCCGACATTGCCTTCGCTAGCACCCTTGGAATGGAATGCTGAGCACTTCATTAATCATTCATCTTTAATAGATTATGCAAATTTCAGGACATAAAAATCAACAAGATCAATAACTGTATGAATTTTAATTGGGAGCAGAAAACATTTAAAGAATGAATATAATCTCGTGGCTCCATCCAGTATGAGAGCGTAATTTATTGATAATTGGATCCAAGCCTAAGTGGGGAAGGTAATTTAGCATTTTTCAGCCTTGGCATACATTCCTATTTACAGGGTTTGCTAATGGCAGAAAAAAAATAATATTATGCAGTAACAACCTACACCCAATCAAATGCTTCATGCATTGCTTTGCAAAGTCGTTAAAATTAAGTAATAAAAGCTTACTGGATATTACTTCTGACTTTATTTGCTGCTCAAAATACTCATTTTCTAATGCTTGTGCTAGAGTTTGTTGTCATTTTCCACTCTGAGAAAAGTTTTCTTATTTTGCCTCCTCATTATACAATTTGTGGCCCTCACATGTATCGCTTTAGGAGGCCCCTGACCCCCAGGTGGCTTGAAGGCCACCTGCTATGAGTGTGCTCCCCAGTGCGAGACCGCTTTCATAGGAGGAGCCCGGCATAAAAGACAAAAACACACCTTTCTTCTCCTGAGGCCCAACTTTCTGGGGCAGATCTACCTCCCACATATTCAGGAATAAAAAAGGGGTCTTTCTTTTCCCATAGCTCTGTGTCTGGGGCCGGACTGGAGGGATCATTTGAGAAGGGCCACTGCAGTTTTCAATCATGCTGTCCTCCTCTTTACTTACTCACTCTCTCTCTCTCTCTCTCTCTCTCTCTCTCTCTCTCTCTCTCTCTCTCTCTCTCTCTCTCTCTCTCTCTCTCTCTTTCTCTCACACACACACACACACACACACACACACACACACACACACACACACACACACACACACAGTGGACTCATTGACTTTGATGCCCAATGCATAATTATGGCTGTTTTATTAAAAGGCCGGCATATTACTCTCCAGTCAGTGTGGCCATCAGTAAACCTAACCTCTCCTGGGAAAGAGGCTCAGCAGCCACATTGAAACGAAATTTCAATTAACCAGGCGGCCATCAACCTCGACAGCAGAGCAAAAGAAGCCATAGTGCAACAGAGGGTGGGTCAGTGTGGGTTATATGATACAGATAGTTAATACAATGTGATATTCAATACAGTGCACCTGCCATTACCTGTTGGCTCTCAGTGGAAGTCACTCTTGAAAAACAGCAGTCAGTTCATAAGTTGTTAAAAAAGCCCCGTGTAATTTCAGTGTGTCTTTCACTGTCTCATCTGTATCTGGGTCTCTCTCTCTCACCACAGCGTGAGGCAGCCAGCCAGCCACCGTGCTATTCCAGCCGCTGTCAATCAACAGGCTATCATAGCCTTTGATGACAACGTCGTGTCGCGCCGAGAACAGCAGCTGTCTCTTATGAGAAGTGCTCCCAGTCAATCTGTTAGCGGGCCAATCGGGGCTAACACAATAGCCAGTTAGGAACAGCGAGTGAAAGGCCTGTAGGATTTAATGGGCTCAGATGATATATCGCCTCGCTCTGTCCCTCAGAAATAAATACACAGAGTGCCTCAAAAAGTGTCTCAAAAGAGGGTTTTCATCTGGTGATAGAGATTTAATATCGCTGGAGAATGTAGGTGCCATAAGGGAGCGGCAGTCAAAATCTTGATTGCTCGATAATGACGCAATATTGAGATGATTTTTTACAATACTCAGTCAGAGTTGACCAAATTTGAGTACTTAATTAAATTTATAATACTTAAATTGAAAGAAAACTGTTTAGAAGTGAAAGCCCAAACAACTGGCTGATCATCATTAATATATTTTAGTATGATAAAGTCTAAAATGACAGTCTATGGCATTTTTTGTAAGTTGCAGTATAGTCTCATTTGTCAGCTGCTCCCATCTTTTACAGCTGCAATAGTGTGCACATGCTGATTATGGGATTTAATTGGACTGATTTATTTTGTATCAGGAAGATGAAGAATGAGAATATTTGGAAAACAGTTCATCAGATTAATTTAGCTGGTGAGAGGGGGCAGAGAGGAATTTGTAAAAACGGGATGCTGAATGTTCAAATTGATTAGAATCACAAGTGTGATATGCTTGGTTATATTTTAACTAAATGCTACAAAACTCAATATAGAAAGACATTGCGACAGAAGTACTGTAAATACACTATGTTTGTGTTGTCACTACATAGTTCAGCCACCTTGTTGCAGATGTTTTCGATCTGCTGCAGCTGTGTGTACTCTTTTAGGGATCAATCTAGCGTGAGTCAGATTGTACCTGTCACAACAGAGTAGCTCTGGGAGACACTGGAGGCGAGGTCGGAGCTGGCGCTGCTGGAAAGGCTCGGCTTCACGTCATCCAGGCCAGCGCTCAGGGATGGGTGTGAGTACTCATTCGCCTGGAGACAAATACACGGCACATGCAAAAATATGTCAGCATAGATGGCATACAAAAAGAGCAAATCAGACTTTTTTTTTACTGCCAAATCATTTAACATTCCACCAGATTGCGTTATGATCTGGTTAATATTGCTCACTTTGAGTGTGAGATTTAGAGCAGCTTTCCCAGCGATATATGAAACATGTCTAAAGGAAACCCCTTGTGTATCTGAGGAAGCTGTCTGTGATCCTTTCGCTGTATTTCCTTCTGAATATTTCCTGTGAGCATCACCCCCACTCCTTCACCAACCCGTCCCGACCCTGCTCCCCGTGCTTTACCAAGACCTATGATGTATGCATGCATTAGGGCTTGTCTGAGAAGAAGGCAGAAAGGGAGAGAGGGATGAGAGAGGGATTGGGAGAGGAGTGAAAGGACGGGGTGTCAGCTGGCTCTTTGTGCTCCACTGCAGTCATCCCTGTGACCAGTCAAGGGAGGAGACATTCAGGGCTTTGTTACAGGAGAGACATGTGGTGTGGTTTTTTAAAGGGGCGTACAACCTCAAAAATCAACCTTTGTGTTTTGCCTCGAGGATGAACACATAAAACTGGGTTAATAACATGATAAAATAGTGTGTATTGTTTTACGTCGTTCATACTTTTATTAGTATATTTTACTTTATAGCGGAGATTTTCATTTCATATCTTTTCAACTGTGATAAAACATATATATGGTGCAGCCATCTTTCATGGTATACAATTGTTTTGTTCAAAACTATTTTACAACCATCCACTGCACCAGAAAACTTAATTTAAAGATCAACCACCAACTAGTCTCCACCGAGTATTCATCACAGGTTAAGACTCTGCTATAGCAGCTGTGATTAATCCTGTTTGTCAATGAGATGACACTTCCTGACCTGACTCCTCTTCTTTGAAAGGATAAGTGTGTGTGCACACATTTGTGTCTGCGAGTGTTTGTGTCAGTGTGTATGTGTGTGCGTGCATCTGTTTGTCTCAATGGGACGGGGTCCCACAGGGGCGAGCTGGTGACCCCAGTCTTGTCTGCCTCTATCCCAGATAAACTCTAATTGTCTGCTTACAACTGTTCCCTGGCACTAGGCTGGATGTTCCTCTCTATTCCGCTGGGCCTCAGCAGCACAAGAGACATTTTGTCATGCAGATGGGCTGTGGGCAGGGCTGGGCAGGGCTGGGCGGAGGGCGAGTGGCAAGCACAGAGAAGCCTGAATGACCCGACCACATGGCTGCCAGAAGTGTGGGAGGGATGAGGCCTATTCAGCCTGGCCTCTTCAAAATGGCTTTTTAATGCCCTGATGCAGACACCAGACAAGCCCTTAATAGCCTAATATCCCACCTTTTCACCAGTTTAAGAAAAGGAGGGGGTGTTGGAAACAGGGAGAAAAATGGAGGTGCACAGAAAGAGTAGAAAGCGGCCTGATTAATATTACATTAAATTAAAACTGATTTTTCTGGACCATTCTGGTGCCGTTTTTCTCTCCCCCCTCCTCTACCTTCCTCTCGCCTTTTTAATACCTTCTCCTCCACTCTTTGTGATTGCAAGTCATTTCCAATTCGTTTTGGTATTGATCTTGCCGTAGAAATCACTTTGGTAATTAGCTGCATTAGGGGCTGTATAGCAGGCTGAGGGGCTGTCCCTCTGATTTATCGCTGCTGTAATTCCCCGCGATCGCACAGAGATGAAAATGAACTCAATTAGGGCACTGCTAAGGCTGCATGGGCACCCACATAGAGTTCCAATGGAAAATTAATAGTCTCTTGTTGTTTAACAGTCTAATGCATGTAAATAAAGGTTATCCGCTAAAATAGGCCTTAGGCTGTAGGCTTGTAGGCGACTTGAAGCAAGAAGTTGCACAGAGCTTTTTGTCCCTTTTGTCAGTATGTGTACCAGATTATTCTCTCGATAATGTTGTGAAGTATTTGACTTAAAGATAGACAGAAAGAAAGAAACCAGGATGCCAGCGCAGGGCTGCACATTTCAACGTGTAGAAAGAGATCTGGTTAGCGAACCTGTTCAGGTTTGATGTGTTCTGAAGTGGGGAAGACATCAGGGTAAGAGGGGCGTTCAAACACGCGGTCCAGGGCCTCCAGCTGCTGCTGGGTGAAGGCGTCTGCTCGCAGGTGCTTCCTTAAACTCTCCACACTGCCCTGAGAGTCGCTGCCCGGACCTGAGCCATCAGAGCCATCTAGAGAAAGACGGAGAGGAAGAAGGGAAGGCGACAACATTCTGCATCAGAATCAGGGCGTAGGTCCAGTCTTTTTACCCAATATTATTCTAGCCGAGTAGCAATGTGAGATAAGTACAAGAAGATTTTGTTTGAGCTCAACTGTGTGAGGGTGATGAAACGAGGAGAAAGTAGTAAATTCAGAGAGACCCATGAACGTGTCTTTTTTTTATCTCCCTTTCTGTTTTTCCCCCTCACCCACTTTTCCTCTCTCACACACACACACACACACACACACACACACACACACACACACACACACACACACACACACACACACACACACACACACACACATACACACACACACATACACACACACACACACACACTCCCTCAAGCAGCTCCCTGCTGCCTCCCCCCACCTTTCCTCGTAGCCACCATCAGCGCGGTCATCATGTGAAAGGTCTATGGTAATTGATGGATTACCTTCAGTGCAAATATATACTTGTAAGGGAGAGCATGTATTTCAGGAGGAGAAAGTAGGGCTGGCGATTACATACAGAGCCTCTCATTCTGCCAGCGAGGAAATGGAGGGCCATTATTTAACTGTACTATTTCCTCCTGAACATATTACCCTTCCCTCTCTCTGTCTCTCTTTCTCTCCCTCCATCCCCCACATATTGCCTGTCTTCTGGAAAATAGAATGGAGTGGGGACGGCACTCATGGCCGAATGAGGATGGGGCGTCGGGGGCAAGCGTATGCATTTCCTCACTTGGTCACACTCCATATAAACAAATGAGCCTATGCTTCCCTCGTTCTCCTGATCTCTGACCCTATCAACTTGGCTAGGGAGCCCGCCGCTGCCGCATGCAGCGCTCCCTCTGCTCACTCATCAAGCCCTGAACACTGAAAGAAAAAAGAAATCTGTAGCTAAAACCTCCAGCCAGTATTCCAGGAACCTCCACTCCACTGCCTGCCTCCCGCCACCCTCCCTTCCTCCCTACTCCCCGTCGCCAACAGCGGATGAGGGCTTTAGCTCCCATACAAATCTGTCATTCTAAATTTGCAGCAGATTATGTTCTCTCCTGGGCGAGCCAGCGGTGATATATGATATGCAAGGCCGCTATTGATTGCCTGATCCGCCAGCAGAGGAGGGAGGCGAAATGAACTTGGAATGAACATCATGCCTCAACTCATTGTGCGTATAATACTCTACTTAATCCCACATTTTTCTGTGCTATGGAATTCAATTGATCAATCATGTTCCACTGATGGTACCATTTCAGGGGCGTTATTGCCATTCTGCTCGGCTGCTTGACCTTTTTTCAATGGCTGAGGCCAGAGGATGAACCCGACTCGCACCAAGAAATAGATCCATGGAGAGAATGGAATAGAGGTGTGTGTGTACGTGTAGATGGAAGGGTGTGTAGATGTGTGTTTCTCTGCTAAAATATATTGACTTTAGCTTTGTGTAACATTTATGAAGGAATCAGTTTTTTTTCCTCCTCCTGTGTTTCTCCTACCACCCGTTAACCAAATATTTTAGCAGGCTTTCCTTTTCTTTTTTCTACAAAAGGCTCCCTTGGATGAAGGGTTGAGGTTGCATCATTAATGTTGCTGTATAAAACTCAATTGTTGTCTGTGGTACAGAAGAAAATAGGGTCATTAATTACCTCGTATCAGTTGGTCAGAGAAAAGAGGCGAGCTTAATCAATAGCAAGAGTGTTTGTCAATCACTATGGAGGAGCATGCTTATACTCACACACACACACACACACACACACACACACACACACACACACACACACACACACACACACACACACACACACACACACTTAATCAAGCCTTCTGAACTGGCTGTAAAAGGACAGATTCCCATCATATGGACACTTTTTGGTGCACTTTCTGTTATCTAAACATAAACCAAAGCCTCAATAGCTCATTTTAAAACCCAATTGAAAAACACGTTAATTGATTAATGGGATTTTTAACACAAGACTAAGAATAAACAACTAAATCTATATTAGCACACTGTGTGATGTTGTTAAAGGTTTGTTTACAACAGAAACAGTTTAGAAATTGGAGTGAAACGGGCCTTATTTTTAGTCATGTTTAGTTAACATTTCAACTTCAAATATGTATGTGGATATATTTCAAATTTATGTGGTTAAAGAATTATTGATTTGGCGTTTTAAAGGAAATAATACTAACTCTAATTATTTTCAGAATTCACCATTAGACGTTCATGTTTGACATATATCATAAAATAGCTGCAATAAATCAGATTCATCCTTTAACAGTCAGCGTGTCAAGTGGAGTGTGAAGCCCGACTGTCAGATCGTGTGTGTGTGTGTGTGTGTGTGTGTGTGTGTGTGTGTGTGTGTGTGTGTGTGTGTGTGTGTGTGTCTCTCTCATTGGTTGGCTTCATTTTCTCAGTGTTTCTTCAACCCCTTTGGGTGTCTCAGCAGGTATTCTCTTATCACTCCCACAGCACCAGCTGACTGCCTCTCTGCGTTTTAACACCAAAGTGTAAGGAGACAAACCAAGATAAAAACAAGACTCGGTGACATTCACACATCAAGCCTAAAGCCATGTACTTTCAGGGAAATGCTTTCTCTGATCAGCTTAAATAGACGAATGCTGTTGGACCAAAGTTACTGTATATATTTCATAATGAAGAATTACAACATTTGAAGTGGACTGTGTATAAAACTCAAAGACAAACTCAATCGCATGAAACTGCAACTATTCTTATGAAACAATACTGTAATAAACAGATCTTTTTCTATCTAATATTTAAACTCATACTCTGTCGGCCATTTGTACTAACACTTACAGCTAATGACAGTAGTGACTGTGAGACGGACCACAATGGTATCAAACGCTGTTCTGTTTTGCTTTGTGTTGACGTCCTGTGGTGGCTTGGTGGCTTTATGTCCTCCTTTCATCTCCCCTGTCCCTCTGATAAGATAACTCAGCGGAGATTAGAGGTGGTGGCTTGTTTGAAAGGCAAATTAATTCCTACACACCGCTCGGCTCTCTCTGTAAATCAATGACACAGGGTTTCCGACTGCAAGTCTTCTGCTGAGGGAGGGGGGAAATGATGCTATCGCAAATTGTGGATCATTTGTTGATGTTTTAAAAAATGCAGTTATGCTTGAAAAAAAAAAACAAGAGAGCGCCAACGAACTGGTATACCCAGAGGGTGAACACTCTTTCCCTGTAAGCTAGCTATATTTATGAAACCTCTGAAGCGGAAAGGAGAGAGGTGGGTGGGGTGGGAGAGCGAGAGGGAGAGGGAGAGAGGCAGCAACACTGCCATGGCTGTTAAGATCCTGTTATGTTGTGGCGTGTTTAAGAGCTTTATTAATTCGATTTAGCACCACCAACCACTGTACTGACTATCAGCAGGCACAGTGATGCTTATTTGATATTTGCACTCACTGCCAGCACGGAGTCTGCGTTGCTAGTATTCTGAAGCAGTCTAGTAATTTAATTTACTTTCATTTAAATGATCAGATCCAAGCCAAAGCAGTAAGTTTATCATACATAAATAAACTCATACGGCTATTTTGGATATAGTTTGTGCGTTTATAATTTAAAAAGAGAGAGGAGCTCTAGATGATCTGTAAAGAGAGTTGGACTTCATCCTGTATTCTCCTGTCCACATGTCAAAGTGTCCTTGAGAAAGACATTGATCTATCCGGAGTCAATGTGGACAAAACTGCGTGAAAAATTGCTATTTTATCGAATCAAAATATGCCAGCGCTGTGAGACTTGTGCAATATATTCTTGGAATAAGTATTTAAACAAGAAAGAATAATGTAGTTTGTTGCACCACAAACTAGAAAAAAAGTATTTAATTGAAACAAAATAACTTGTTTTGCTTTTGAATCAGTTTAAATACCATTTCCTCTATTGTTTAAATAAACGAGCAAGTACTTTAGAACAAAAGTGAGATAATAGAAGCATATTTGTGCCGTCTCTCTCTCTCTTTAGTATGACTCCATTCCCATCATTTTTCTTTGTCCTCACATCTCTGGACCACTCTGCCGTTTAGAGTTGCCACCCTGTGTGGCAAGTATTTGTGGAAATGCAATTAACGTATCCCCTCTTTTCTCTTGCCTTTTCTCCCTCCTCAAGCTGAGTAATGCACCGCTCCATTAATTCTCGGCATCGCTGCCCGTAATTGACTTTTCTCTGACATGATTCCTCTCCATTGAGTGAATACACTCTCCTTATATTTTTTGTGACGGATCTCATTGTATACTGTTTACAACTATACGTGGGGTCTCACGCAGCCATGTTGCTGAATACAAACTCGCAAGACTTGGAAAGAAGTGGGGGACGATAAGAGGAGAAATGTAATGCTGAAGAGAAAGAACGACCGAGATAGAGCAGAGAAGGAGGAGGGGGAGAAATGCAATGTGGACCCTTTTGTGTCCTCCTCTACCGTCGGGGCCCTAACAGCTTCTTGTCTCTATGTTACGCTCTGTGGCCCCTCTCAAACCTGGGCTTTTCTCTCTCACACTCACCCCATCAGAGCCATCATGGTGCTCATGATTCCATTTATTTCTGCCTCGCTCTGGATGCATTTATTTTCTAAAGTGATCCTCTATTGACTCATTGTCATGGACTGGCTTGACTAGCCAACCAGTGTAGGCCCAGGTTCAAATCCATATACTAACTGATTTAAACTCCACAAATGGGTCATATATGTGTTAAAAGATACACACCGGACAATCTCAAAAAGGGCCAAATATCAAATCTGAACAAATCAAAACAGCAACTGTATTCATTTTCCCCCAAGCTATTGAACCAGGTGGATATGACTCTGGCTGCTGCGTGCGAGCGTTCTTTCATGTGAACAGCCTGCTATGCCATATTTTTTCTCCCCGCGCACACACTCATCAGCTCCTTCTACACTCATCCCACACCCACGCTACAATCACAAGTTATGACCTTTGGTTTCTCCATCTAATTTATCACTGTAGCTCCCTGCTGCCTGTCCTCCCCGGAGCTCCGCTGGGCTCCATCCAGGACGTAGAGAAACATACAGTTAGGTCACATCAACCTGCCAGCAGCATACAGCAGCAAGGTCAGCAGTAACCTGTCATTGTGTGCTCAGACGAGGAAAACAATGAATTTACATAAAGCTGCAGCGCTATTAAAAACAGCATTGCCTTTAAAAAAAGACAGTGAATCAGAGCAGGTGTCTCACATGATAATTAGTTCAAAATCATCTTCAAGAAACAAGTTTTAAGGCCCAAACTTTATATAAACGAGTTGGACTCCATACTCTCCTGTTACACATTTGACAATCACACAGTTGTCACCCAATCCTCTCTGTCTTTCCTTGGCTTCCACTTCCACCATAGGTTTCAGTGACTGAGTGTGAGCATGCTGTACAACAGGCTAATTTCCCCACTTTACTATTAATGCATTTGGCAGGAACAACATTCCATTTCCTGTAATGAGATACACAAATAAATCTGGCTATGGATAGATTCGGGGGTGAGGTGGTGGTGGTGGTGGTGGTGGTGATGGTGGTGGAAGGAGGGGGGGCAAAGGAGGGGGCACATTGAGACGCATTCTCCCAGCACTGGCATAATTGGTATCGCTGCTTGCAGACATGCAAACCAATCTCTCCACAGATAGGGCTGAGACTCTCTATTTTCCCCCCTTAAGGCTATTTCTTTTGTCTTTTCGATAGCTTGCACATTCAAGATAGAGGGGGAGGGAGGGAGAGGGGAGATGTTAATTTGTGAATTAATAGCTTTTCTCTGCAGAATTGCAAATTCTTTTAAATGTCACTATGTTCATCGTGTGAGAAACATCTGAAGCCACGGAGTTACAAACAGACATTTCCATGCACAGGTGTGTATGCTATATATGAATGCATGTACAAATCCTAAAACAAATTCTTGCTCAACTCTCATTGAGGCCACCACTACCTCCTTATTCTCTCCTCCATCCATAAAAACACTTCCCCCCTTCTCATTCCACTGCTCCTCTATCTCTCTTTTACCTCCCCCATTTTCACTCGAAGCCGTCCAATGTTACATGCTACTTTTAATTTGCAATAACACATGACGAGGACAGATTAATGGCTCTTATGGCACCTATGTCCCTGAAGCTCGTCTTACGAGGACCCGGTGTACATAACGCGTGTCACACTACATTATCTCTGCAGCCCTCCAGTAATGGGGACCTTTTTCCTCCTCAAAGGGCAACCACTGACTTCAGCCACACTGGGATTAAACACCACCACCATCATCCCAACACCAGCAGTACAAGAACTGTGCAACGCTTTTCTTCATGTCCATTGTGGTCAAAGTATCACAATGTAGGCGCAAATGTGACGAAATCTTTGATTGGTTTACAGACATGCAACACAGTCCAGTGAGTCATTTGTAGAAAATGAAAACTCTTGCACTATGTCTCCCCTTGTTTTTAATGTATTCATTTACTTAGTTATGCATTTACTTTGATGAATGAATCAGATTAATTTGACGAGGTAACATTACAGCAAGTAACTTTCTGCTGTGACGTATAGTCTTATCCAGCTCAGGTAGCCTGCAGCTTTGTTTTGTAAAATAACAACAATGCTGCAATTTTTTATTTTTTATGTGAGTCTCTTGACACAACAGTTCTAATTAAGCCAAAATGCTAATTTTAGAATAATTGAAAAAAAGAAGTTGACAATAAACTTCATCTTGCTGTTAGAAATCCACAATTTTCTTTAACTAATATAAATTATAAATAAGCAACACTGTGCTTTATGTACAGAAATGTATGTTGACTTGCATTCCATTACATGGAAAATCTGATTTTCCACAGCCACTTGCTTAATTCCTTTTTAATTTCTCAGAAGATTATTTATTGAAAAAAATCTTCCCCACCTTGTGCTCACACACTCAAAACCCTGGAAGAGCAAAAACAATAATTGAGAGGAAAGTATTGTGATTGGATTGATCAGAGCAAGAGGAGATTGTCAAATTTCCACTCACAATGTCCGATTTTCCTTCCATCCATGTGGCTGCCAGTCCAGAGAACTAAAGAGATAGAAACATAAAAGAAGGACCATTTTGATGAGTGCTCTTTGAGATCATTTTCAACCATTTCATCCCATCAGCCACCTCAAAGCAGCACCACAGAAATCACACATGTGCGCACACACACACACACACACACACACACACACACACACACACACACACACACACACACACACACACACACACACACACACAGGCACACGCGCAGCCCCCTCCCTGCCTCCACCGGTCTGTTCCTACACCTGTTCAGGCCTCCACCGGGGACATGTTAATTCATAGGCATTAAAAAAGCCAATTGTTTGCAAAACCGATAATCTATTAGCCCTCAGGCAGTGTGTGTCCACTCTCTTGCCTTGCCTAGGAATGAGACATTCTGGCTTGGACCGGATAGGCTTCCACTTAATCTTGGCGCATATCTAGGGCTATTTTCTTGCCCTATACACTAGTATACTGTCTTGCAAAAATACTTTTTGATTGATGTTTTACTACTATTCAGAATCAAATATATTTTAGTAAAGAATGTATCTATAAAGTGAAGGATAAATAAAATACTGGTATTTAACTGATAGTACCGAGGTCGAGATCCAATCGATGCCCAGGGGGATTAGAGTTGTATGACAGCTATATGGGATATCTACAGTACGTCTGAGCATGGTGTAAAATTGAGATGCAGCTCTGTAGGCGTATGGTAAAACACAGGGCATCAAAAAGCTGATTGAATCACAACACTCGCCCTGCCTGATATACAACATAACAAGTCACTGGAGACAGCACACAGAAACACACTTGGCTGCAGCGCTGTCATAAATGCCATCTTCTTCACACACATGAGAAGAAAAAAAAGTAGGAGACGAGTGATAGAGAGAATTAAAAGGATGGAAAACAAAGGCATTTTATGTGTCTCCCTTACCATCGTCTCGTTTCCTCTTCTCGCCGTTGGAGCGGGGGATACCCAGAATGCCGTTGATGGAGTAGGATCCTACGGGGTCGTTGGAGGCGCTGCTCACAGGGGGCGAGGCTGTGCTGGGTACTGACGGAGAAAGCTGAGTTAGTATTTGTACTGTACGCATGTGTCTCATTTGTGTGTATGTGTAAAATGCTTGTATGCGTTCATATTTAAGTGTTTTCCTCCTGTTTCAGCATCCCTGGTCGGCTCATTTGACTGTGCTGTAATCTGCGCTTGGATTCATTCATGCTTACCTATGGTGTGGCCGGGCGGGGACAGAGCCGTGACAGATCCGTCAGGGGACGGGTGGAATTGCTGCTGGACTTTGGTGCGGATAATCCTGGGAAAGTGAACAACAGACACGGATCAATCAATACTGCTTCCAGAGCATGGAGATTTCACACCAGCCCGGCCGCCCTGGGACTCTCAAACACGGGACATCACGTCCACTTACGCCCGTGCATGTACAACTGCGCCCATCGTTGGGGCGCTCGTATCCTCATATTCAGGCTCCTGTCACAAATAGCCAATCTCAGGGCTTTAGGGGCAATCTCTCCTCTCCTGTGTGAGGCTGAATGGGGGCTGCCCCCTGAGATTGTGGATTCAATCTTGCTGGATTCTGAGGTTAGAAATATGATAAAGTCCCCATACCAGTAAGATGTGATGTGGCGGGAAAGTCTTCATTGCACTTTGGTCTGAATGATCTTGCAAACAAAGCATGAAATCACATCAATTCACCTCAATGATCAGCTTCACTGGCTCTACCTGGCCAACTCTAATAATCTCCCTCTTCTGCTCCCCACTCCCTCTTTTCTCCTCGCTCTGCCTTTTCTCTCTCCATCGCTCAAACCTGATCTTTCACTCCTCTCTCTCTCTCCCAACCTCATCCTCTTTTTTTCATTTCTACTCCACTCTCCGGTGTGCGCTCCGTTTTACTGTACTTTACAATTCCTGTCTTTCAAACCCCTCATCTCTGTCTTTCCTTCTTTCTATCGCCACTCTTCTGCATTTCATTTCTTTATCCTCCCTGTATTCTCTGTCACCACTACGGTGTCTGTTGTAGTTTTTGGTCTTTTTGTTGCTCAATGTAGCACACAGGAATCCTCCAGGCTCACTGAGGATCAGAGCCTATTGATTGGGACTCCCGGATAGAAAACTTGACGACTAATGGTGGAGAGGAACAGCAAATGCAAATGGTGATCTATAAATTATATGTGACAGGAAAGCAATAGTGTCTTATTGGCCCTGCCTGAGACCACCGCCACATCCGATGTATTTTAATCTATGGTGCATTCTGAAATAAATAAGTAAAAAATCAAACTGACATTTAAAAAAACAAAAGAAATGTGAGGCCTCAAGAGATAATTTTACACTTGTAAAATTGAGTATTGTTGTAAAGGTACAGTGGGATTTACACCAGCTCAGCTTTAGCTCTTATGGGACATGATCGCATTACATTAAACCATGACTATGGTAATCTTCTGATTGACAGACAACCGCGAGATCATTGAATAACAGGCAGCGTTGTGCACTGACAGAAATCCCTCATGGAAGCCCTCTCACTCGAGAGGTGTGACACAAACAGACTTTTACAGACTGCAGATGAGGCGAGCGACGTTCACAAGTACATGCAGCATCCAGCAATGAGCTATCAACTCTGAATCAGGCAGCGATGGGGTTAACTTCCTCGGGGGCACAAATGTACATCAGACTCTTTTCATTCCCCTCACTATCTCATGTGTCCTCCACACTCTCTCCTTCAGGCAGGGCAACAAAGGCTAGCAGCCTCCTCCAGAAAACACACATCAATATTTTATTTGAATTTCTAACATCTCCACCACAACAGTTATCTGACCTCATGACTCAAGGGAGGCTCATAAATTCAAGGACTTTGTTTCAAGTCTATGTTGTTGATATTGAAGAAGCAATTTGGATGGGTGAATTAACGACTTTGGTGTTTGGGTGTTGTAATAAAAAATAATAAAAAATCCCAAAGAAAGATTAAAATGTGGATCAATATGATTGAAAGCCGCTTAGGACCTTATGGGTATGTGCACTCTGTCCACTGGGCATGTTGCAGCGGGTGGAAACTCCTCTCTGCGGCAACAAAACAAAGTGCAACCCAGCCTCTGTGTAATCTTTAATAATTAATGCAGGAAAAATGTGTTTAAAGCCAGGACATCCTCTTTAGTCAATGGAGCAGAGGTCAGCCCCTTAACCACAGAGACCACCAGGGGTCCACTGCTCTCCCCCTGACTGCCTCGTGTGCTTCTCATCCTCACTTTCTTCCTCCTGCTAATCTTTACCGATCCTTTAACACCAGCCGTGAGAATCAAAAAACAACCGTAGGCATTTAAAATAGCCTGCAAATTATGGTTTACTATTCCTTGAGTTAAGGTTAGATTTGATAAACAGTTTGATATACTTTAATATGATGTCAAATAAACATCAATTAACTTTTCTTCAATACTAATACATGTTGGGGGGATATAATTCAAGAGCGAAATCCGCTGCTTGTTATAAATTTAGTTTTGTGTATTGCCACACACACACCCTGATGTTAATTATTAATGTGCAGGCCAACTAAGTTTCAAAGGAAAACATTTCTCCTAATAGTGCTGTTGCACACAGCTCAAACTCAGCAGATGGTCAGAAATGCTTTGTAATTGTAACACATTAAACATTGCTTCCACACACCCTTAAATACATTTTCTTTTGGTTTTAGGAACAACAGGTAAAAGGCGCCAAAAGACCTGTTGAAACCATAATTTCAGCCCGATTTTATAATAGGTCTTTCTCTCTTCTTTAATTTTTTTTATACATATAGATAGATCCATCCATCTCCATGCATTTAGCTCGATGTGTTATAAGACTCTCTTCAGCTCATTAAAATGTAATGCCGATGACCAGCTCTCTGGAACAGTGCCTCCTAACCAAAGTTCACCACTCGCATGGCACTATGGGGTTTTTTCACTTCACACATGCACTGGATCTTTTCACCAGCGTCCCCTGTCTAAAGACACTTTGTCCACGATGCCCGCTTCATGTGAAAGGTGAAGGTGTAGCAGTGGAACAGAAACTATTTCATATTCCATTTAACTCAGCACGGTAATTTATCTATACATAATAATATACATTCATTCTACTTATTCTGTGATAATACTTACGATACATGTTATTATTATTATGATAGGTACAATATACTGTATAATTAAAGCCGGAATCATTTAGAATTGCCCTCACTATCAGCCTAAACGTGTGATGTGTTGTCGCTCCACATTCACCTCGGTGTTGGCAGTAAAGAGGCTGCTGCATGCCGCCTCTGTCGCAGTGTGGTCCGCGTATTGAACGACTGTGTCGGGTATTTCCTCCCGCCTCTGGATCTGGTTACGCGGTATTGATCGGTTTTTATCGAGACAGATGTGATTCTGCGTGGCCCCAGCCTCGGCTCCCGTGCTGGCTGTGTTGTCGAGGGCCGCACCGGAGATTGAATTGCACTTGAGAGACCACCCGGGAGCCTCGGCTGGGACTGACTATATAGTCCAAGTCTCGTATACGAACATGACATCGCGATCTGCTCATTCCAAAGCTGGTTTTTCCAATGCCTCGTTTAATTTTCCTTTTGTATTTGGCTCACTCAGACATTTTCGCATGCGAACATTAGTAAATTACGCGTTTCGGCATGCTTTTAATGGACCACAAATGGGTTATTTCCACCTACCTGTTGATAGATGAAACGCTGGGCACAGTGTCGTTGTCGCAGACGCCCTCAGCCAATAGTCGGTCCCTTATCTCCCAAGCGAACATTGTGGGATTCTGGCGCTTATAGTCAGCAATTTTATCCACCACTTTCGGAGTTGCAACCTTTGGTTTGGAGCCACCAATGACTCCGGGTTTAATACTGCCGGTTTCGTAGTACCTGCATGGGGACAGAGTGAGCGTTCCTGAATGGATCCCTCCTTAATTCAACAATAGTCTGATTGATGGGAAAGGTGGTCTAAATATCGTTTGTGTGGAAAACAAATCTCCGCCGACCTTCTGTTACATATAGGGCAAAAAATACCTACAAATATGATGGCGGCTGTAATGTAATAATTGGTGTGGAAGTGTGCTGTTATATGGGCCTAATTGAGTGTCAGCTGGAGGGTGAACAGAGCGGATTTTCAACGAAAAGCAGTGTAATTAAAATCACACAATATAAGCAGTGAAACGGACAGAACAAAGGACAGTTTAGCTGTAAAAGCACAGTTTGGACCTCATTTCTATATATAGTCTCCATGAGATTACAGTAGCATGCACGACATGCCACCATGACCTATTGGTATAAATGTTGGTGACAAACATTCAGTGTGTGTGAAATGAAATACCTCTGAAATGCCTTCTGATAGCTGAAAAAAATATATTTCAAAATATTATCTCACAGCATTTGTGCTCTGAAGTAAAAAAAAATGATGTAGAGGTAATTTATCAGGTTTAAAGTAGCGTTTACACTGATGGAAAATATAAGAACGTAAAGTGTGTATTTGTGGTATTTTTCTAAAAGATTATGAAACTCAAATGTGAGTTCATAATGGTCGTAGACGTGTGTGTGTTCTTTTTTTATATTCCAATTTGTGTATGTAGACTTTTTAAGTTACCTCGTGCTACTTTATACACTTGATCACCTTCAGTCTCCTATAATATTAATACAGCCTCACATTCCTCTCAGATATTTTTTTTATCCCCAATGCTTAGCTGTAAACTCTCTTCCGAAAATGTATTTCATGATTATGATGCTTTCTCTTGCAAGTCTGCAGGTGATGGATAGAAAATCTCGGACGCAGAACTGCTGTGTTCAAGCAAAAAAAAAAAAGATAAAGAAGAAAAAAAAAATGACCTGCCTATATAACCGATGGCTGAGGCTGAAATTGAGCTTGGTGCGCATATACGAGCTATATAGAAGATTGATGTTTGACACACATTGAGCTCTGGTGGTAGTGGATCCCCCCTTTTACCTGCCGAGGATTTTGCTGACACAGCCGTGACTGACCCGTAGCTGTCTGGAGATGTCGCAGGGCCGGACGCCCTGGTGGGCCAGCTCCACGATCCGCTGCCTCACCACGTCCGGGAGGGGTCTGCCGTTCACGAACACCCCGCCGAGCTGGTTCACACCGCCGTGCCCTGCGTGGGACACAGCAGCAGCACAGGGGAGCGGAACATTACATACCTGCAGAAGACACGGCCTCTCTTCACCTGGACTCATTTTGCTTTCTTTTATTTTCTTTTCGTTAGTTTTTTGGTCTAAAATTATGAAACATACACACGCACTTACACACACAAACAGGCGTGCACATTTTAATTTGGGCCAATTGTCTTTGTTTGTGTCTTTAAACAATAGTGGTATATTAAATAATAATAATAATAGTAACAGCAAATATAATAATAAGAATACAAAAATAGTAACAGTAATAATATTACTAATACTACAATAATAATAATAATAATAATACTAATAATAATGGTAGAAACTGAACCAGCCTGAGTATCAAATTAAATAGATGTACTTACACATATTACACACAATATTAAATGAAACAAACAACATAATAAATAAAAACATTATACATACAATATACCTCACTGGCTCTTTTGGTACCACAACACTATGAATAAAACTCCTCTCTCCCTGTACATTGGCAATAGGCACTATTTTCCAAGAGCACCTCCTCCACTGCAGCCTAACACATGTCGCAGATATTATGTTTCAACCTGTTTAATTTTCCTCGCACAATTATTGTAAATAATTAAAATGAGCTTTGATAACTCATATTACAAACGCGGATGGTGCGAATGAGAAGGAATAAATAATTTACAGCAGCCCGGGTCTTCTTTACCCCTATCGTATGGAGAAGAAAACATGAAGAAAATGAAGAGAGTATCTGCGTTAGTTTTATTATTAACCATCTAAATCGAGAGTAAGAGATACATAGAGTGACTCGTTTACATCCATTTGCACACAACGTGCCCTTGTTTTTAAAGACGCCTAACTGTAATTTCACAGGCAATAAAAGCTTTGTATTTAAATGGAGGAGTTTCTATTATGTCACTCGAAAGTGGATGTAGCTCAAACCGGCTCACATTTCGTCATTTTGATTCAACAAAAAAAAACTTTAAACAACAAATACACAAATAAAACTCTCCAGTGACCCACGTGCTCTTAAAATAAGCCAGACATGTTTGAAAACACTTTTCTCTGCGCCGAATATTCCATAATGTATTACCAAAGTTTAAGTAGGCATTAATAAATCTTTTTTTTTAAATAACTCTTCTTGCAAAAGTTGCCAATGTTTTGAACGGTTTTGGAAAATGACTTAAGGTACTAACATGTTCAATATTTGAGAGCTATGTTCATCTTCAGTATTGTAATACAACGTTGCCAAATATACTTCAAATTAAAATATATATCTAGGCCTATTGGTTATAAAGCACCTTAAACATGTATAACTGCATGTTTTTTGTGCGTAAACTAGACCGCAGTCATTACTAATGTGTGCAGGAATGAAATTCACAACACTTGCTGTGTGGAAACTAATTCATATACTCACGGTGCATCGCCGAGAAGGGGTCCGCTTTGCAGTGAATATCCATTGGATAGCAAAGGAAAGAAAGGTAATCGACTGAGGTCGCCGTTTCGCCTCGGTGATGCAGCTTTTAAGAGGTAAAAAAAAAAAAAAAAACAGCAACAAGGATTTCTAATTTGGCGTACAAACAGTCCGTGTGCGAAGAGTCCGCAGCGGTGGACAACTTCTCGTGGGCGATGCTAAGTTTTCCTCCTGTTCAAGTCTAAACTCAAAAGTCTCGCAGAGGGTTGGTCAGGTGCGGCGCATGACCCACGCTTGTGCAGAGCGCACCGGTTCGCGGCAACATCGACTCAAAACCGGGTCACTGTTTGTGTTTACAGGGCATCGTGAGGAAAACAAGAAGAGTTGCTGAGTCTCCACGGGTCCCGCTCAGGACTCTGCGGCCGAAAAAAAAAAAATCCTTCCTCCTCTGACGGCGTGGAAGCTCAGGCAAGGCGGGCTGTGCTTTAATCAGATGGGGGCGGAGATGACAACAACATGGACACGAAGAAGTACAGAGCAGTGAGTCCCCCTCTCCTCCGGAATGGGCTGTGCCTGAGCGAAGCTTTGGGCTGAGAATGAAACCCCTCTCCTTGTGTGTCTGTTTCTAAAAGCTGCAGTCCCACAGATCACCCCCCCCCCCCCCTCTTTTTTTTTTTTTTTACCTCCATCCCACAGATCCCCTCGCATAGAGATGGATGACTTGTCAGACAAAGGCAATAGATTCCAACACTTTGTGATTCGCCCACGTAAAAACCTGCAGCTCAAATGAGGAGGTCCCTGCATCCGACAGCCAGGAAGGGGAGGTAGACGAAATGGGAAATGATGAGACTTTGGGGTGAAGAATTAAGGAAATTAAAGGCAGGGGGTAGAAGAGAGGTAAAGCACTGTCAGGCATGTGTGTGTTGTTTAAAGCGAGGGAAATGTTTCCATGTGAAGGACTCCCAATAGAAACACATGGGGAGACTGGGACTCGCATGGCTTTAGTTGTTATTTCGAAAGTGAAACCGATGAGCCTAATACGAGATATTTCAAACAATCTTAGTCCATAGATTCTACATTTGTTTCTTGTAATTTAAATAACAATATCATTTAACTAATCTTTAAACTGGCGACCCAGTAACCCACTTAGCGAGCACCGTATCTAAAGTACGGACGCTTAGTTATCTCTTGCAAATATTACATTTTTGTAATGACTTCTCTTTTATTCGTTGGAACATGTGTTGTGTTTTTACAGCAGCCTTCTCGTTGCATTATTTTCCTTCGCTTCCTGTTCTTAAATCAAGCAGAAAAACGCTCTTAAACAAACGAATAAGTCTTCCCGTGTTGTGAGTTCAGCATAATGATGCAAAAACAATTCTCAGTGACTAAAAAGCTGCTGTGCCTCTTGTCCACCATGACTGCAGCTATCCGTGTGTGGTCAGACAGGATGCGCGCAAGGTGAGCTCCCAGCCTGCAGAGGGAGAGTCAGTCAGTAGGCCATCATCATCATCACCATCATAATCATCATCATCATCATCATCATCATCATCATCATCATCATCATCATCACGCACTCGCCGCCTGTGTGCAGAGTCGCGCTGTAGATGGCGCTCACACAGTAGGTTACAGCCCGCTGTGGTCACAGGCAGCAGCAGCAGCAGCAGCAGCAGCAGCAGCAGTAGCAGCAGCAGCAGCAGCAGCAGCAGCAGCAGCAGCAGCAGCAGCAGGAGCAGCAGCAGCAGTAGCAGCAGCAGGCAGGTAGGATGGTGCTGCTGCTGCTGCTGCTACTGCTGGGCCAGGCCGGGTCAAAGGTTGCGGGTAAACCTACTGTAGCGGTATTGTGCGCTCTTAATCTCTTCCGGTAGAACTCAATCAAAAAGGAAACAAAAAGAAAAACACTCAATCAATGAAGAATCATACAGAAAGTGCTCATTCTCATGGTTTGTACTAAGAGGTTAACACTAACTTCTGTAGCTCCAGTTTCCTCAGCATAATTCTGTCAGATTGATTTCTATGATCTGATGACAGTTTATTTTTTTACAGTGTGGAGTTTTTTACTGATGTATACAACTACAATCTCCTTGGATGGATGTATTTGTTGTTATAAGACACAGGATAATAACACAGTATAATACATAATACATATCATATTATTTTTGTTATTATTAATATTAGTATCAATATAATTATGATCAACATCATGAATAATATCACTGACAATAATATGAATAATGATCTGTTAATTAAAGGGTTTGTGGACTTTGTGTCACATCTCCGTGTTGCGGCCAGATGCCCTCTGGACAAGTTTGAGGACGATTCTTCTTATTGTTTCTGCTTTTTTTTGGGGAGGGAGCTTCTGGTACAATATGTAGCACCATGGGCTGTAATTTCACACGTCAGTGCACTTTTGCCCTAAAGCTGCTGCTATTTCCCCCACAACACCCCGATTTGCCCCCCGTACCTCTCCTCTCCTGCACTGCTGCTATGACGTCTCCATGTCACAGCACTACATGGGAAACCGGCGTGATAATTAAGAAACTTCACTCCCTTTTAAAACCACAGCCACCAAGGACCCAATGCGATTATTGTTTTCCTTTTTTTTCTTCTTTTCTTGTGCCTGCATTATATTAAAGACCCTCGGCCCAGTTGTCACACACAATAAAATCTGTTTACTCTAATATATTTCAGGCACTTAAAAGAATAAATAAAAAAAACGTGCCAGCTTCTAAACCATAGTGTTGTTTTTAATTGATAATAAGCCTGTGCTCTGAGTCGTGTTTCCTTTAAAAATCTACATTCCCCATTGTAAATACGAAGTAATAAAAGAAGGCTTAACTGATAATGATAATAATAATGATAATAAATCATTTGTTGTTGGTATTTTAATAAGAATATTGAGATGGGAAGACAGAGCGGAGGAGGAGGGAGGGGAGGATGATGAATTTCCTCCGAGGAAAATCCGTTTTTGAGACATATGGCGTAACGCGCGTCCACGTCAACAATCGATATTGCTGTTTTTGTTGTTGTTATCTTCCTGTTGTGTCTGTAGTGCGTGTTTTAGACGATGCAGGGGCTCAGACACTTGCAGGCTACCTGATCACCCTTCGCTGATAACATTTGGATATTTTGGAAATGTTAATAGATTTAGAAGTTGCTGTTAGAGAGTGAAATAAAAGATAAATAGACATTTTACATTTTTTTTTTTTTTTGCATTTTTACTTACAATGACCTGGGATATTTTGAGGACCCCAAAGGTGTCCTGACCTCAGGAGCCACTGTAACAGTGCAGTTTTCTGCAAGTTCAAAGTTTGACTTAGAATGTGTAAAGCTTTCCCTCCTGTTCACGCATTTGTTTTTATTGTTCTGTAATGTTATTGTTTGATTCGAGAGCTCTTTTGAACATATAAACTATTTAAATCTGCACGAGATGACGCCCTGAAAAAATGCAACTGAGAACACCCAGGTGTCAGTGAAGTAAACACTAAGGAAACTCACCTGAGTCTTTCACTCTCAACTCTTGTAATTAAGAGATACTTTTGCTAAACTGTAATTCTAACTCCCTGTATATATTTTTCCCCTATTAGACAAAACATCCGCGTCATAACGGGAGTCACTTATACTACCCCACAATGATGTGGTGTCTCCTGACACCAAAGCCATATGGGAAGGCTATGCCAAACTGCAGGATATCAGCTGCGTCCTTAGATTGCTTATTCATGTGCTTTATAACGGGAGCAGATGGATATCAATTTGACTCTATCCTCGACACCATCACAGATTGATTTTGTAGTTGCTTTTAATTTTGCCATAATTAATTAGATCATTACAACTGTTTTCCATTGATCTTCCCATCTAAACCCAAAATTGAGAGGTGAATTAGATTGCGATCTATGTTTTTCAATTACAGCCCCAAGCTTAGGTGATGTAAATAGACAATTATTTGCAACAACGACAATAATAATAATAATTATAACAATAATTATATCAAAATATAAAATATTGACCGTAATTTCTGACATTGCACAATAACAAAAAAAGTGTAAATGCACGAAGTCCTTGTGCCAAATGAAAGAAAAAGCACACTATGCTTTGTTTGATATAAATATATATATATATATAAATCCAGATATATAAGCAGGGAGCCTGCTCACAGTTTTGTCCCACTTTGTGCAAACAACATACCAGCGAACAAACACGGACATGAGTCTGAGGCAGAGGGAGAAATCCTACCTGGTCGTCCAGCGCTGTGAGGCATGGCTCTCCCCTTGTCTAATGGTGCGTCTCCCCGATGCAGCCCAGTAGATCTGTCCGGCCTCCTGCGCTCCCTCCCCGGCTGGGCGTCGTGCTTCTCCCCGCTGGTTGTCAGAATCTTTGACCGATCATCCAAAACTAAACGGTTTAGGCGACAACAAAAAGCGGAAGCAACCCTGCTCCAATGAACTAAGAATTGATAAAGGAAGAATACAAAAATAGAAATCAAAGAACACAGAGCATTGAATTAAAATAACGTGTTAAACTTGCTTTTGTTTAAAAACAGGAGTTTAGTATTCAAACAGCTGGAGTTGCGTTTGACTCAGCACGAGGTATATACATGAATAACAACATAAACACATCATATTTCGCACTCACTGCTATGTATTTATTTATTTTTTTAAACTTAATATCAAGTACTTAACCTATAATATTTCTTTAAATACTCAGAAGTTAATTTCCAGGAAATGTATTGAGCTGGTTTGTGGTTGAGTAGTTGTTCCAGTCTATTAAACACTTAAATTCAGTTCGAAATTATACAAATATTATGAAAGTATTAACGTAAATTTTTGTAATATAAATAATATATGCATGGAAATTGTCAGCAGACAGATGTCATGAAGTTTAGATGCCCAAAACATTTCCCATCGTGACTGTCTTTAAGACCGAAAATCGATAATATTGATTTATTAAAACAAGATAAATGTACTTGTATGATTAATATGGCACGTTCATGTGAAGTCTCTCTTTCACACACACACACACACACACACACACACACACACACACACGCACACACACACACACACACACACACACACACACACACACACACACACACACACACACACAAAGAGAGAGAGAGAGAGAGAGAGAGAGAGAGAGAGAGAGAGAGAGAGAGAGAGAGAGAGAGAGAGTGAGAGAAAGGTAGAGGTGGGGGCAGTGGGAAAGGCATACAGAATAGTGAGAAACCAGAAATCAATTCATACTTCAGATGTTAATTCAGGTGTACTTTGGCATCTAGCAGTCCGACCACATCTGTTATTCTGTGGTTACAAAGATGTTTATTTTTTCTTATCAAACACCTCGACCATTGGCTCTGAAACACTTTTCTCAAAGTGCTCTTCTCAAGAGATTTAGTCCAGTCAGATATCACATTTATAAAGAGGAAACTTTCTCTATGTGTTTAACAGTGTGAGGGAATACAAAAAAAATGTATAAGGGAGAGTATAAAACTTAGTAACTGGAACATTAACAGATGAATAACCAGTAAAAATGCAATATTACAATATCCACAAGAACGACCGAGCGTGGTAAAGCTATAAAATTCAACATTAAAAGATTATAGCTTCTCTATCGGCTATTTAACAAACATTTTGTATCATAAGACTCTTTACAGTGCTTGAAGTTCAGAAATGGTAATAAGGCCTCCACTGGACCAAGGACCAGTAATGGATATTATGGGACACTTTAGATCTAAGATACTCAGCTTAAAAAGACTTGTTCCTTACTTACTCCCACTGAAATGTTATTTGAAGAGGAGCTACTGTGAGTGCTGGCTGTTTAAAAAAAAACACATTAATGTCCATTTCATGTCAGTTATTTCAATTAGAGATGCACTAATTCTGATGCTGATATCGGACATCGGTTCGATACTGACTCAATTAGCTGAATCGGGTATCGGTGACAATGGGCCAATTGGGTATTGGATACCATTGTTTCAATAAATATCCATTCAGTGTGTTTATATTTATGTTTTTATTTAGTTTTACAAAGGAAAGCAATGTTTGAGTCAGAAATGATCCCATCTCTTCCACATAGTGAGCCGTAAAGCTTATTAATCAAACACTGCTATCGGCTACTCAGTATCGGCCAATATATAAAGCCGCGGATATTGTAGTCGTATCGGGACTGAAAAGAACTGATCGTTGCATCCCTAATTTAGATGCACAATCTTATTTCAAAAATATATTATTTCACCCACGTGGCTGAGAATAAAATTGAATTAAGTAACTGCATAAATATGGACGAAAACAGTAATCTTTGCATTTGTTGTGTTAATACAAACTATTTAAACCAATATGTGGTGCACAACTTCATATTTTAAAATGCAGCTCATTTACGTGTAATGTTCTCCATAATAATCCACAACCTCCAAAAAACTACCAAAGTGTTTAATTTATGCTAATTCACAAGCTTAGATTTACAGGGTGGCAGACACACACACACACACACACACACACACACACACACACACACACACACACACACACATACACACACACACACATACACACACAATGACACGCTGTCGTGTTGTTTTTACAGTGTTACTGTTTATTGCTGAGAGTATTAAAAAGACATTTCCAGCAGTAAGAGCTGCGTCTGCTTTGGTATTCTCGTCATTAATGATCTTAATAAGTATTTTTTTCGCCCCTCTATCTGTTCAGGCGACACACTGGGGGTCTGCAGGAACATCCGAATGGGAGGAACCCAAATCGAGGAGCTTAAATGGCCATAAAGCTGTGTGGGCTGTCAGTAATGGAACCTAAGCTCCTCTCGCAGCCGCACACCACATTTACGGGTTATGACCGGAGTCTGCAGGAGAGGCAGATTGAAAATTGAGGGAGAGGAGTGATTTTGGTTGGACAGCGTTGTGGGGGTAGAGAGATCTTATGGCATAGTCCATTAGACTGGTCAGTGGTATCTACTCTGTCCAAGATTGCCAGGGGGCTGAAAGGGAGCGAGTGTGTGTGTGTGTGTGTGTGTGTGTGTGTGTGTGTGTGTGTGTGTGTGTGTGTGTGTGTGTGTGTGTGTGTGGTGGGGGAGTCAGGTTAATGGTGGAGTATGTATCTTCAAACCCTCTCTTCCTGTCTCCTCTCCACGGACAGCTAGAGTTCTCACCTGCACTTCCACCCTTCATCCTCCAAAACCCCCACCCCACCCCACCACACATCCTCCCCTCCACTCCCCCTTAAAAAAAAATTGTGTCCCACTTGCTCATGGGCTGAACATTAAATAAACCTCCCTCCTTCACCCTTCATGCCCCCATCTCTCCCTGGCACCACCCCCCTCTCCTCACTCGGAGGCCACTGTAACTTGGCCGTGCCCATCATTTATCACACCGTACACCAGGGCTGAAGTCACATGTGTTTGAGCCTTTTTCAGGCAAATTTCACCAATCACATTCACCATCACATCATTATGATATCTCTAAACAGTAATTTAATCTTTAAATATATAGTTTGTATAATTTTTATTTTCCTCCGTTGGGAAATATATGGCCAAACTAAGACAACAAAGGGACAATATGTTTCCTGCCTGGTGTCTGGATGGTTTGTCGGAAATCTGGGCTGAGCGACAGCCAGTATCATCATCATCAACTCTTGCCAGCTTTTCATATTTAAAGCCAGCAAGGGTTTAATTACCAAATGATGACAGTGTCATATGGTACCATGATGGCACAGAATGAGGGTGTGTAATGTGTGTGTGTGTGTGTGTGTGTGTGTGTGTGTGTGTGTGTGTGTGTGTGTGTGTGTGTGTGTGTGTGTGTGTGTGTGTGTGTCTATCTCTCCCTGTCTCTGCACATTTGTTTGTGGTACATGTGTGAACACCTTTGTGTGTCAACATCATGTAGGTGTAGCTGAAGGCCTGAACAGGGAGGCAGACAGCGGGCAGGAGGTGTTGCGGGACCCCCAAAAAAAACACAGTAAAACATCTGTAATTTGTAATTCTCTAGTATTCAATGGCTGCTCATGGATTAAAGATTAAAATATATTGTCTTGACAGATGGGAGAGAGACGGTAAGGAGAGGGGGACACTCATGCACATCCCATTTCCATTTGTATATGAGCAGCACAGTTTGGCTAATCACAGTGGAAAAATACACTGTCTGCTTGCCTCACTCTGGGCAATGCCACCACCAGCCTTCAATCCAGCTGTGGAAACATTAGAGACAGAGGACTTGTTCTGTTGCAATGGGACTGTGTCAGCACGCCAAGACTATTTGTTTATTAATATTCTAGTGGAAATAAAGCACAGAGACACAGTGTGATCAGCAGATAGGAATGGCAGTACAATACAATAACTCCCCAAACATTTAACCAGCTGTGAGGAAATGAGCTATCAAGATGATCACATCAAAATAAAACACTTCAGTCCGTTGTGAAGGCCCAGCAATGCTGCAAGTTAGGTGAACAGCAGACTGGTTACAGTATGACAGATTTTTTCTTTTTTTTGTGAATAAAATTTGTCATCGGCTTGTTTGAAATGTTAATTTTACATAGAAAGAGCAGAGGATGCTGCATGGATAATTTCCTGGTTTAGTATGTGTGGTCTGCACTGAGAGGGCTGTGTGTATGTGTGTGTGTGTGTGTGTGTGTGTGTGTGTGTGTGTGTGTGTGTGTGTGTTTGTGTGTGTGTGTGTGTGTGTGTAGGGGGTAATGGTCTGGTCAGTGGAGTGAAGCAGACCACCTGAGAGTTGTTTTTGGGCATTAGTGTGTGTTCTTTTTCTCTCTCTCTCTTTCTCTCTTTCTCTCTCTCTCTATGTGTGTGTGTGTGTGTGTGTGTGTGTGTGTGTGTGTGTGTGTGTGTGTGTGTGTGTTCGTGATACATGACACTGGCCATCTGAAGGAGGTGCCTTGCTCTCCCTCTGCAAGTTGCATGAAAGGGAGCTGAGAAGCCTGATGAATTAAAGCCTCTCTTCAATAAAACATCAGAGTCTTTCAGTAACACACGCTTGAGATGCCCCAGTAATTGACTTTTGGACTTTAGGATTTACATGAACCCTCCAAAAGCAGCTTACCTGTGCAGCGATGCCCCTTGAGTCTGCATCCATTCCCTACTGATGTGGATTTCCATAAACTCATGCAATCTTTTTTTTTTTTACCTCATCTCTGATAAATACAAAACTATCCACTGTAGATAATTTGAGGGATTTGTTGAAGTGTTTGAATTTATTCATCTTGAATAAGAAATCTTTTCAAATAAATCTTAATCCATCGATATTTGGCACAGTTGTAGTCTAATAAAGTCAGCCTACAGATTCCACTCAATGGATGTTTGCTAATTATAGAATTACCATAAGTATTAACATTGCTCTGATTTCATTTATCTACTTGCGGAGGATTCTATACTTGCAGTACAGTCAATTCAGCTGTTTGCTTATTAATGTTTGACATTATTCCAAGGTAGAAAACATTGATCCTGTTAAGCTGCATAAAACCTGCCTTTTATTTTTTAGCTAAATTAACAAAAAAAATACAATGTATCAAATAAAAACATCTTATTGGACCATAAAATAAGACACCCACACTCATAGTGGACAAGTACAGTATATTGGATGTCAAACAACCACATTTGTGATTGTCTGTCAGACTAAACATTATTCATTGCAGTCGGTCCAAGTAGCCCAAGTGGCTTCGGTACCTTTTCGTTGTCTCACATCCAGAACCCAGAAGCTATTAAAGAGGGAAGGACTGATGCGACATACTATTTATTGTTCCCTTCCTCACAAATGCCAAGTAACATTTGCTCCTCATATCTTTCACCACCTATGAAATGTGAATTCTAAGCACGAATGGCAGATTATACTTACAATATTACACATGAGATCGCAGTAAGAAAATGTCCTAGAGAGATGGGCCTGTGCAAAGTTGGGAATTTACTCCTCATCTCACTCAGCACATAATAAACTCTTTAACAAGATGAGGAAAGTAAGAATGAAGGGAGATCTATGGTAGGGGCAGAGTAGCTTGGCAGATTTAATTAATTACCGCGTATTAAAATGTTTGTTTACAGAAGTGAGCAGCTACGAGAGGTCCGATGTTAATTAATTTAAGGCGTACTTCCCCCCAGCCTAAGCGATGTGTCACAAGCTGCAGAGCTACTCCCTTTGGCAGGGACTCTGCGTCTCATTGGATATCCATCAATTGCTCTGAGGTGTGTAAGAAACAAAGATGCACGCTGCACAAATTGGACTCAATGTTAACATTATTGCATATTAAGATTTCTAATTAGCGAGCAGAAGGAAAAGGTGAAGTGAGGAATTTGTTGTGCATGAATGGTCATTTAGGAAACACAGCAGCTGAGGCATGAATGTTTCTCTGTGGAGCATCCACATTATTTTTGTTTCACTATTGAAATCACTGGTCCATGCTCAGTGGCTCAGACACTTGTGTCCGAAGCATTTGTTGACAGATTCAGCGGCTGGACAAAGTCAGACTGCTTAACACGTGAGCAGCTTCTGTCTGGTCTCCAGAGGTTCCTCTTCGGACAATGATGTATCTGACTCCCCTTCGAGGTCAGCTGGACTGAGTCCAGAACATCACCTGCAATCAATAGTGTGGGTAAAGCAGGCCCAACTGAACACATGTGAGGGCAAAGACACCACTCGGAAGCCCACTGTGGGGGGAAAAAAGGCCTGCATGGCCCATTGCCTTGCTAAAACCAAACCACAGCCAGGTTTGGATGCCTGACACACTGGAGAGAGGTGGAAAGATGCTGAAAATAGAGACCGAAAGAAAAGAGTCGAGTAGTTTTGAGGAAATAATAAAAAATACTAGAGGTGAGAAACAAAACCAAAATACACTTACATACAAACTATTACATATTAACACTGCCTTTTAAAACGTAGCTGATAACAGCGAGGGTCTTTTTGTTGCAGTGGGCTATGTGAGAACATATCAAGCACACCACAAGAGAGAGAGAGAGACAGGCCCAAAGAGGGGGTGTTCAGTGAGGTGAGGAATGGCTGTATTTGTGGGGATGCATGTAATTATTTCACTTCTTAGAGTCATTATTGGCCCTGCTTGCTGTACTGTCAGCGGCTAAGAACCTTTCATCTACATGCAGAGCACAAGTGTAATGTTCCACTGTGGTAATCTAACATGTGTTTCCCTTAAATTGCTCTCTTACCTCTGATCATGATTATCAGACCAGAGCTCCAAATAAGGCCAAGCACCTCCTCCGTCTTATACAAACAGGCAACAAGACAAAACATGGGTAGAAAGAACTGTGAGACATGATTACATTCTTAATGATGGAGACCCTGAAACTAATGGTGGAAGAACATGTATATTTTAACTGTTTCAATGACATAGATCATTTTTTTAATCATTCACATTTCAACTTGGAATATTTCTTCCAAGTAAATTTAATTGTTTAATGTTTTTATATTAATGGCTTTATTTTGAGAGTGATCAGCGATGTGACAGGAAATCAGAGGGAGAAGGGGTAATATGCAACAAAGGGACGTTAGAATTACATGGTCAGTATCTTCACAACTAGTTCCCTAACTTTCAATGTCAACATAGAAAATACTGCATCCAGTTATACTAGTTGAGAGGTCAAGTGTTTGAACTATTTTTAAACCCAAAATCAGTGGCATTCCAACCCTGTATTGAGAGACAATAAATCCTAGCTAAGCAATTTTAAATTATTCTAGACAACCACACCACATCTTTCTTCCCCTTTCTCTCACACACACATGTGCACCTTTTCCTGCAAAGAAAGTGACAAAGAAAAACTAACCCATTTATCCAATATATACTGTTGGTGCTTCTGCTCAAACAGCCATGGTGTATTTTTTATTCTTAACTCTCAGCTGCCAACAGAGCTGCAACTGCTTCCTCAATCAAGACCTTCGAGTGCCACAGTGCAGACTCCACCGCTGAAGACACTGACGCCTGGGACGCACGGGGTGAGGAAAGTGGCAGATGCTCTGCTGTGGATGGTGTATATATATGTGTGTGTGTGTGTGTGTGTGTGTGTGTGTGTGTGTGTGGTTGTGTAAACTCCTACTGTAAGTGGGATTTGAAGAATTGGCACAGTCATCTGAGCAGCGCTCCGCATCTCTCACAAACAAATGAAGGCCCAGCGCCTTAAAGTGAGATTGATATCTCTTTCTGAACTTCACAGGGAATGTTCTGAATATGGAGAGGGGTTCCTCAATCCCAGGGGATACAAAGGGCGCCTCTCCTCTTTTCCCCACCTCCACGCCAACAATAACAGGGAAAAATGGCCTGGATACATCTTCTGTGTCCATCAATATTCACTCATTCATCGTGTGTCCTGGCAGCTGAAATGTCGACAAGCACAGCGCAATGGATGGGCCAGAAATCCACTTTGTTGCAGCGTGGAGGATGTCTGAAATTGAGTTTAGAATTAAAATAGAACAATCCCCAATTTTTCTGGACCGGAGGCAGAGCCATACATTTCACTTAGCAACTGAAAACTTTTCAATTTGTGCGGCGGGTCTTCAACAGAACCCAGCCATTAAATAGGTCAAGGATGGATGTACCCAGGCTACATTGCTCTCTGAGTCAAACAAAGAAAGTTGGGAACACGTTTGTCAAACATCATTTGTTTCACATAGAAGGAAATGTTTGCAACTAGGGGTTTATACACAAAAGCAAATACTGCATTAAATAGATGCTAGTTAGCAAGGAATAGCAGCTAGCTTGTACTGGAAAAACCACTCAAAATGAAAAATCCAAATGACACTATACAAATTTCCACGACGATGTTTAGTCACAGGAAAAACAATCCTTGGATGGGATTCATCACAGTCCAATATAATGATTATCACCACATGGTGACTTTGACAAAGCTGGCCCTGATTTGACTCATTGACCTGGTCCTGCATGGGTCACAAACTAAGCAAAAGTTTACGACACTGAGGCAGCGAACCTCTGAACACGTCTCTGTCAAAACCGGTCTTTGGTAAATGTGGCGATATCTGCCAGGATCAATACACGCCGGTGATATGTTTTTAATCATGCGCAATTGATGCTGTATATCTGTCATTTTTATGGTGGATGCACAATGCTGCTCAAAGCACATGTCCACTCATGGGGTCAGTGATTTCTACTGATTTAATAATAATTAACCTCACTTTTACACTTTTGTGTTTTTTACAATTGTCATATCTATTTCTTGTATAACTGACTACGTGTGACAAATACTATATGAGTTTTATTAAGAATTGTCATCCTTTTAACATGCATATTTAAAATACCTTCTCTTCATTTAGAGTTCTCTAACTATTGTGTTTATGATTGTAGACATATATGCGTGTGTCCATCTTTATGACATTGAGAACATGTACAACTGAAGCTAATCCCCTTTTGCCCCCTTTTAATCCCACTCTCCCAAAACCACTTCATAATGATCTCCTCTTGAAAGGTAAATCAATTATATAACGATGACAAAAGAACCGTTTTGTCATAAAATGGTAATTAGTTTGGGTCTTGACCTCCCTCTTGGCACCTCGACTCCCCCAGCTGAGGACCGGGGCAGGTCCGCAGTTCACACTTAACGGCAGGCAGGCGTAACACACTGGCTGAGCATTGTGGGGCCTTTGTCTTCATTCAGGGGGAGATGAAGTTCTCGCCGCCACGTTTATCAATCATGGAGGGGCTCCAGCTGTTCCAAGGGCTTCGGCCTGGCGTCAACAGCCGGCTTTACAAATTGTCTGTGAATAGCAAGGAAAAGGGACCCCCACCACACACACACACACACACACACACACACACACACACACACACACACGCACACATGCACAAACACACACCACCATGCACACAGAAACAACATTAGCATCAACATACATGCACAGACCAGCATCACATGTACACAATCACAGCATTCACTTTGATTTAACACACCAACACAAATACATACACAAAAGCTTTTGTGGCACATGCAGATGCACCAAAACAACATAATGGCTCCTATTGTTCACGTCTGGTGACTAATGTTTCTCCACAGCCTTTTCACAGGCACGACCAACCCTGCCGTCTGCTCGGTGCAATTACAAGATGGATTAACAGCTCTCTCTAACACTGTCATCATCACCTTGCATGCCTTGGAGGAATCTGGATGCTGCATTCCTGGGTGAGAATCACGTCCAATTACAGCTTAATGAATGAAGGAGAAGAAATATCCTGCTGAACAAATCAGGCATTATGAAGCCACTCTGAATGAATTCACAGTGCAGTTTTGAGGGCATTTTATGTCTATAGATCCTAAGCATTGATGTCTTAACATGTCAAAGATCAACTAGACTTCAAAATCAAACCCTGCATGTGAAGAATTATTATTGTATGTCTGCACGAGTGACTTGTAGGCTTTCACTGAGATGAAAAGTTACATGTGTCAAAAATATAGATAGATGAACATGTGAATTAGTTGTTGTCCAAGGTCAAATAGTGATTGCATTGTTACTCTCACATGCCACGGTGTCAAAGCCATCTGCAGTTACACTTTTTCATCATATTCTGCACATCAACAAAATAGCAAGAGAATGAAGTGAAGGAGACAAAGCAAGAAAGAGAAGAGAAAACAACAGAGAGAAGAAGAAGAAAGAAAGAGAAGGAGAGAGGGATACAAATTGATCGTTTGGTGGCAAGATCAGTCATAGTCATCCTGGGCGGATGGATGAATGTCTTTGATGGCCACTGCAGGTTCAGGCAGGGAGAATGTCTGAAAACAAGAGAAATTGGTTTGGGCCCTCGGGAGGGGAATCAATGTGTGAGGGGCATGTAAGTGCTGTAGTGTTGCTCCGTGCAGGGCTATGGGGGTTGTCCAAAGTTTGAGGGGTCTTGCGTGTGACAGCTAAATTCTCCTTTTTGAAATGTCCATGTTTTGTTTGCTTTTTAACAAGAAAAACTTTCATAGTTGAAAGGTGAATACTTTTAGGGTCAGTTTCCAAATGTTGATGTGTAATTGGCCTGTTTACAGGCAGATTTAAACATCCCATTAAATACGTATTCTGCTAAGCCATAGACTCTTCCTGTAGGTTGCATGCAACTCTCCTAAATGCAACTGTTCAAAAGCTCATAATCAAATAGGTAGCCTGAACTTTTAGAAGGTCGTCATTAAAAATAAATAAATAAATGGATTGAGAAATTATTGAGAAAGTTTATGTTTTTTGAACTTAATTCAACTGCGGCAGATCCGCAATGACAACCAAGTTCCTTCTGATTTGTTGTTAATTGTTGTTAATTTGTTGTTAATATAGCGTTGTTGGGTAGCCATATTTTTAAGAACGCAACAAATAGATTGACCTCCATCCACAAGTTTTCCATCTATTGCTTCCACACATTACTTCTCCGATGGTTTGGTGATTATCTGTTCAGCATGGCTCATTAGTTTCCACCATTTTACGTTAACAATGACAACAGTTTCCAAGGCATGACCTGCTGTGCGTATACACTGAATATAAAATTCAGTTTGATAAGAACAGGTTGACAAGATCAATCAGATCAATCATTTTGATCCTGACCTGAATATCACTTTCGAGATAATATTATAAGATATAGCTTCTCCACCTTTTGTAGGTTAATAATGTAATTGGAACAATAGCATTATTTGTATTATTATTACAACAACATACATTTTCTTCAATCATGACAAACATGCATTTTTAATGTATGTTTAAATGTATATGGTTAATATAGTAGATATTGGAGTTCACATTAAGTTTTACTCCGCAGACACCTGCTGTCCAGCCGGCCAGAGGAGCAGCTGGCACAGTCACTATGGTTAATTTTCTTCTTTTATGGAAAATCTTCTTTAGGTTGTAGTGCTGCAGTTTGTAATCTTTGACCTGAGGTTGTGGGTGGTGAGGTGGTGAGTGTTGCACTAAGAGTGAAAAAAACTAAATATAACCTATATATATATATATATACATATATACATATATATGTATATATGTATATATATATATATATATATATACATATATACATATGTATATATATATATATATATATGTATATATATATATGATAGATAGATATCTGTGGGAAGCACCGCTGTACTTTCTCCCTAATAGCAGCTTCTGTCTTTTTCACGGTGGCAGTAATAGAGTTTTATTAACTGATTAGTCTCTATTTTCAGGGTGGAAACAAGAATCAAAATCTCATGCTAGTTAATGGGTCCGTTGTGACTTGAATAGTTATACGTGTTGGATTATGATTTTTCTGCAAGAGTCTCTTTGAACGATGATGCAACAGACTGTCACGTCGACTGTGCTCTGGTAATGAGTCATATGACAACTCCTGGGGTTTCTCCTAACTATCCAGGCAAATGTCAGCAGTCTACCCCCCATTCCCTTTGATGACCTATTAAATATTATGAGGACCCCCTCCTGTGTGCACTGTAGTCTCACTCATATCAAGATGGTGTTTAATGCCCATGAGACAAACAACAGACAGATTAAAGCTATTATACTCTGCTGCACTCCCACATTCACCCTCTACAAAGTGGAGTTGTGATGAGTTGTTTAATAGTTTAGTGGCTTAAAACCAGTTTATGCAGTAAAGCACAACGTTGGGTTATAAACGACATCTGAGAACATATAGTATAACGATCTTTCAAAACAGAAGAAATCTTACTGACCTCTGCTGCAGCTCCATCTCGCAGCGTGTCGCTCTTAGACGTAGAGGACTTACCTCCCTCTGATCCAGCACTTGTTATTAATAAAGCTACTGAAACCTAATCAACTTCAAATACTGCTTGTCAGACAGACAATATATTAAGACAAATGATGATTTTATTCTCAGCCAAATGACAGGCTTCAAATTCCTTGAACATGGTCATTTTCTGGCTTGTGAGTCAAGTATAAGGAGCTAATTATATGACAATCTGGGCAAAAATAACTTCTCATTTTCAAGAATAATGGGAAAGAAATGTTATAGATTAATGGCACTATTTATCTTTTTTAAATTTCTGTCTTTCTCTGGTGATGGCAGCGCTCCCCAAGGAAAATATTCATAAAATGAAATTGAAGTCATAACTTAATAGGTTATTAAAATTTTTGAATGCATATCACTTCTCCTTTTGCGGCACTGTAAATTTAAATTGAAGTTTGTGGCGTTCGGAGACACCGGCAGGAATTTTTTATGGTGGCACAAGAGAGGGAGGACATGCATCTTTGTCAGTGGGGTATTTGCTATTCTAATTTTATGGCAGGCCAGATTATCAGGCAGGAATGTCAGTGTGTGCAGGCAGACTGCTGACAACACCTCAGCCCTCAGCGATGTGTTTCCATTAGAGAGAGCCAGCGTCCAGGGGTTTGTTCCCTCTATTATTTTCTATTTCTGTCTTTTATCTTGATTTAAACCGAGACTTTCTGCATATTCCTCTCTTGTCATTTATCGTCCTTTCTCGCCTGCACCCCTCGCACTTACACTCTCGCTCTCTTTCTTCCCTCCCTCTTGATCTGCTATTTTCTGTATCCTCACTCCACTTTCTGTCTATCGTTGCTCCTCAGGGGAGCTGAGGTCTCAACAGAGACGGGGAAGACAGAGAGAGACGTTACACAAATCTCAGGCGAGTGAAGGTGGGACTCCTATCTTTAGCCTACTATCTATGTATGGACACAGTGCCAAAGAAGGTAAGATGTATTGAGGTGATTGAAAGAGAGAGGGGGAGTGGTGGAGGTACACCCCCTCACCTAGATGGATGGATGGGTGGGTTTTTTCCCTCAAGGTCAGGGGCCAAATTTATTTATTTCCCTGGAAGTTACAATGAAATTTTACTGAGTACTTTGCTCTGATGATGAGAGAGATCAGTGGCCATAAATTTGTCTTGCCATTTGGTTGCCAGTGATGAACCATTTATTATGCCGCCTTCAAGGACACAGCATGGTATTTGTCTGATAGTGCTATTCTATGTAATGATATTCATTTCATTGTGCCATATAACACAAATGAGAAAATTAAGAATAAAACTGCTCGGTGCAGAGCAGGTCTAGCTTTATTCATAGCTATCTAATGGGATATGTACAGTAAATGTCATATGATATTTGTGATGCCCTTGTCCTGGTTTTACAGTAGCGGTTAAAACATTGACGTTGTCTTGCCTTTGAAAAGGGCTTTTGGCAGTGCAGCGCAGGTGAAGAACTTGAGTTTTGGTAAATGTCTCCTTTTTTTTCCATAAAATACAACATTTATGTGAATTTCTTCGCTGATGAATAAGATAATAATAAATTACCTCCATAAACAACACATTTAGCTCATGTTTGGTTTCTCACATTTATCATTCACAAAGAATGGGTCTCTCGACTGCACATTGTATGCCTTTTTTTGGGCTGCCTCTCAACACATGACAAACACCTCCAGGGTACCTCAGAGGGCATGATGGACTAATGCTCTTTATTGATTGGCCATTTAAAAGCCTCTTGTAGCCTTGGGAGTATGTTAATGCTGTGAGGCCCTTTACCCCGCTGCCCTGTGGTCCCCAGGGCCCTTGTGTGTATTCCTCAGTGGGCTATCATAGGGAGTTCATTAATGGTCAATTACTAATATCTGATGAGGTTCATTGTGTTAGGACGACGCTGTAATGGGCATCTGTGTCTCTCCTGCTTTGCAAACAGACATCACAACAATGCGGGAGTTTTTACTGCAGCGAGAGCGAAAGGAACGCGTGAGGGATAAGGAACAACATCCCATTATTTAAGTGTCTGTGGCTCTTATGTGAATTTAATGTTATTTATTTGACTTCTTATCTCAAGTGATATGTGCACAGCTTTTGCACAGAGGCCCGCAACAATACCTCTGGGAATTTTTCCTTCGTAATTTTCTGTTTCTGTTTAGTGATCGTGCATGGTGAAAACCTTAAAGTATAACATATTGGAGCGCTCACACAATCCTGACCTGTTTATGCGAGGCGGCGTGATAGGCTGTCAGGCCCCAAGTGGGAAGAGCCCCCTGAATGTGGTGAGGCATCCTTTGACTGCTGGGCTGATATTTGTGGATAATAAAAGGAATAAATCAGACAATGGGGCTGAATATTTCATTTGTTATCCATATTCCTTATGGGAAAATAATACAGAAATGTAAAAACAGCAATTTCCTAGCAGCCACTGCTGGGATTGTGCTAGAGCAGAAGGGCTGTTTTCATGTCTAAAGATAAAGTGCATCTTTACCAGCCTATTCTCCCTGGTATAAATCTAACAGGCAGCTTATACATTACCTGTTCCAATGCAACATGCTTCTGCATAAGTATGCTATTGTAATATGTTGTTATTTCCAAGTATTTTCCTCCTCTCACTTCCTGTCTGTCAACATATCTCTTTCTCATTCTATAACTGTCCCTCCTCTCTTCCTTTCATGTCCGCTATCTGCTATCCAGAGGACAATATTCAATCTCTGGGACTCTGGTAACTTGTGATGACATTTATAATGACCCTCACTTTTTGCTCCTTCTGGTGATGGATCGCCTGAGTTATCTGTGCCTCTGCTGAGAGGTGAAGATTACCTCAATGAAATGGGCCCGTGAAGTGATAACCATCGTGCATTGTAGGCTACCTGGCTACTTTACAAATGGCTGAAAATAAACACATTAGGGTAGAGTAGAGGTACTGTGCTCAACTGGCTTTGGTCCCAGACTCCGTCAAAGTTTGGAATGCAGCTTTGTGTACCCTATCGCTGATAAGGAGCTAATCAAAAACAAAAAGGGATAATAGAGGGAGTCAAAGGCCACACAACGCATCAACATGAATTCATGAGCAATTAAGCTTTTGCCAAATTAAATCACCACTTTCACTTTTCACCGGACCGGTTTCAACTTTCAATCTTTGTAAATATTGCTCATTAAAAAAGTAGAAGAGGTGACTTTTCACGATTTTTAAGTTGTTTTCAGGTTTCATGCTTATGATGAACGCAAGGCAAAATGTAGACAGCAATCATCCCAACAGTAAACTATTTGTGCAGACCTCCGATGCCAGGAAAAAGGCCTATTTGGTGGGCTTTTTATGCCAACTCAACACTCTGTCCCACAGTGCCCCGTCCCATCTGTCAGTGGACCCTTTAGTGGCGGGGAGCACGGGGGTGGCAGGGGCTGAAAGCAGGGCAATTGGGATCAGTCTGTGTCTCACTGCCATTATCAGTTTTGCCCTGACAACACATCTACTTTTCACTTTCACCCCAGAAAGGGGGAGGCGGAGGGGTCCTTCACAGATGCAGTGGCAAGAGCAGGAGATGATGGACATGAAAATGAGCTTCTTTTTTTCTACCCTTCACTGAGTGGATGGTAGAAATTGTGGTGTCATATCTTGTCAGAGCTTGGCTCCTGGCCAAGAGGATATTCATGCTGAAGTACGTTCAGACACCTTTTCTACTTCTGGTTTCACGTTAAGAGGCCAAAAAGTGCTGCTTGTTACACAGAACTTAACAGAGGTGAGCAGGAATTCATCAAAATACACGGCAAACGTTTGCTGGGGTAACTCGACATATCAGTTTTGCCCCTTGTGACAATTTGTTAAACTTCCTCAACAACATTTAAATTGGACTACAACTAATTTAATTTTGCAGCTCTATGCACATGTAAAACATTACTGCAATGGCTCACTGTGTCTTCCATCCTCCTACTATTATGTTTTTCTTGTACAGACATAAAAATAGTTGCAATAATATTTGCCTTGTTTTGTTACAAGTGTATTGTGCATTTTGTTCAGGCTCTGATGCTCTTAATTATATCAGGATGAAACATGTGACACATTTAATATAACTCTGGTACAATACAGAAAAAGGAGACATTTTTGTTTAAAATGTTATATTGTCCCATACAAATGAATCAAAGTACAAACATACACACTGTGTTGAGTTAAAACAACTGTAACTGTGAATTCTGCCTCTCAATGGACTCACAACACGGTTAAACACTCCCTTTAAATCCATTTTCCATTTTATTACAGCAGAAAACGTACAATGTTTTGTGCCCAAATCTGCTCAGAGGTGACGGAATCAGGTGTGTGCCCCATCAATAGCTGTGGCTGCAAACACTGAATTTTCATATTTAATTCAATATAATTAAGACATTTTTTATTCAAAATATTATTTTAAATGCAGCGATTATAGTCACAACATTAAGAATGCAAACTTGGAAAAAAAGTATTGTTAAATAGTTTTTTCTCCACAGGTGAAGCGACTGAATGATTTGGACAGTGGACAGAGGTATGGGCCAAGGGCCGCTCTTCTGATCATTGATGACCGCCAGCCAGCGCAGGCCTCTAGTGATATGTGGGCCCTCCAAGCTCCGGTAGCCCCACCACACCACACCCTGGGGTGCAACAAATATCAGCATTGTAATTTCACGCCTGTGATTATTATCGCGAGCTCTATCTCTGACTGGGAATCCTCCACCCATCCTCTTTAGTCCTCCCAGCTGAGATACTGTTTAACAGCCTCTCCCCTGGACCTGTGCTCCTACACACACACACGCACACGCACACGCACACACACACACACACACACACACACACACACACACACACACACACACACACACACTCTTTTAATGTCTGCCCTCCATGGGCCCGTTTTAGGCGTTCTCATTTCTTCTTCTCCCATCTTCTGTTAATTCACCACCATCTGCCTCCGCATCTGTTTGAGGAGCCAGAAAAAAGTGTCTGCCATGCTGGAGAAACTGAATGCTTTTTCCCGCTCTTGTTTTTTTTCTTCTTTTGCCTCTTTTCTCGATCCCTCACCCTCTTGCCCATTTAAATGCCAGTGGCAGCATCCTCTTCAGTCTTTGTCTGGCCTTCTGCTCCACCCCCTCTTCTGACTGGCACTGGTTTAGCATAATCTCTAAAAAAAAAACTTGATCCCTCCCCCTCAGACTCCTCCAAACACACACACACACACACACACACACACACACACACACACACACACACACACACACACACACACACACACACACACACACACACACACACACACACACACACACACACACACTTTGTACGAAAACTCTTCCTCTCCAGCTCATCGTCCACCGGAAAAGGACAGAAAGGGCAGTCACATCCTCTCCATATCAAAGCACTTTACAGGCAACAGGAACATGCAAAGTTCTACCCTCTTATGTTTTTAAACATAAACTATTTAGGACATATTATTGCAGAATAAGCATAAACAGATAGCAGGATGACAAAGGTTTTCAGGGAAAAGGTGAGCTTCATGAGGAGGATTAAAGGAAAATACTACCTGCTCGTTATCGTCAACTCCACACCGATAATCCATCCATCCCTGCACTATATTTCACTGCTTCCAGAGCCATCTTCCTCTGTCTTTTCTTTTCCGCCTCCTGCCTGCTCTCCTATCTTCCCTTTCTCCTTTGAGGTTTTAAGCAACAATAGGACTGTCCACTCCACAGCCGGCCTGAGCCACAGGATCCGTCCCCGCCAGAAGAGATTACAAGCATTCTTGGGCCAGGCTGGAGTTGTCGTGGAGACCTGTGATGCTGTGAGCTTTCGGAAAACACTTTTCTGATCATGTCTGTGCCTTTTAATGGAGTTTTATTTATTGGTTTTGATCGTTGCTGCAACATGGAGTTTGTAAACAAAATATAATGTTTGTTAGAGAAGAAGAACAAGCCTTAAATGTATCTGTGGTAAGTGTTGAAATTAGCACTTGACTGCAGGGAAGTGAGCATCCTCTTACAGTTTACCAGTAAGAAACACACATTTTGCGATCATTTGTGTTTAGTGCTTCTTGTCCTCCATTGTGGGGGAATCATATTTTGTTGTACATTTTGTTATACCTCGGGTTAGCTAACCAAGGATGTCGGTAATTGCCTGCAATGAGAGTGATACAATAACCTTTCTTACTTTCTCTGTAACTACCTTAGCTGCAATTAACATTTGTTCACTGCTTTGTTTATATTTTATTTTACATAATACTTAACTAGGAAAAAGAGAATGTGACAGAGCGCTCAAGAAGCCATAGGCTTATACAATGGACCTCCCCTTAAAATTAAGAAACACTAACAATAACAAAAATGGGGAAAACATGTATCCCACATAAATAATTTAGGAAAACATAATTTAGAAAAATACAGCAAAAAAATGTCAACAAGAACCACACAAATATAATCAATTAGTCTACACAACCCAACACAAAAATGAAAAACACAGGAAATAAAAAATGATATTTCCATATATATTATAAGGAAATATATATATATAAAAATATATATATATATATAAATATATACATATACATATACATATATATATATACATATATATATATAAAAAGACAATGATGGTATGATATAATTATATTAATTAATTATTATGACAGTATAACATTATTTATTTTAAACACATCCTCCTTACCTCTTTTAATTGTCAACCCCCCATATTTCTATTTACTTCTGCCTCTAATTCTTTCAGTTTATTCCTGTTGTGTTTACATCTTGGGAGTGACATGCATCCTCTCAAGCCCACTGGGACCTGCAGCTTTTATTTAGCAGCTCTTACAGACGGCATTAAACACCCTCCACTAACACTTCAGGCCATGCCACAGGCTAGAGGTATTAGTGTCATCTAATTAAATACAGGCCTCTGCTCCCTGCTTCGCCTCAAGCCAACATGGATTGGACAGCTTTGTGCAATATGCTAAAACATATGGGACGATGCTTGGGACTCTGAATAGACATGTGATCTTTGACACTGAAGCCACTTCAGATAATTGTGATTATAATTCAGTTTCTTCTTCTTCATCGTACTATTTGTGATATTATATAGCAATTCTGTCCGTGGGCAATGATGTCCTTCCTCCCTCCCTTTCTCTCATTTCCACATTCTCTGTGGGGAGCTTTTGTCTGATAAGTTGTCACATTAAGTGCTAACTTTTGGGTGATCGCTGGGCTTTTCTTTCTATCTCTTTATGGCCAGACCCTCTAATAGCTGTCCTGCGGCAGCGCCCCAGGCAATCATGTTACAAATAAACAGGCTGACACAGTCATTTACTCAAATCGTCCCTACACTATTCACAACCCTCCCCTGGTGATGATCCTTCGAACAACAATTATTTCAAATGTCAAAGATCCAAGCCTTCGGGGCATAGACAAATGAACATTAAAAATCTATTACCAAACACTTTAAAATATATATGTAGGCTTTCTTTATTTCCCTATCACAAGATTAGAATAAAGAGGGTCTGTGGAGCCAAACTTAGAATATAATAATAACAAAAAAAAGACCAACTAAATATGATATCAGTGTTTAATCAACATCAATTGTGGCAAATTCCTTCCATGTATGACACTATAATGTGGACATAAGTCACCGGTACTGCAGAAAGCTTGAAGGTGATGGAGTTTGCCCACAGAGGTTTGTGTTTGTGTTTCATCTCCTTGTTTCCTTTTGTTTCACGTGACTCCATCTGGAGGGGTGGCCTCTGATTTGCTGTCACACCGAGCTGTTCTACATGACCTCTCCTAACCTCATCTCATCTCTCCGAGGACTCCCAGGAACCTTCGGCCGACCCTGCTGATGAGATGAAGATATTTCCACCTCAGCCAACTGAAACCTCTGGGTGATAATGCTTCTTGAGTAATCACAAAAGTCAAAGTTTGACCTGTCGGATTCTTTGATTATCACATTTAAAGTTAAGTATTGGTAGAAATTAAGAAAAGTCATTAACAAAACAGAAGAAATATGAAATGTTTCAGATTAAAGATGTCTTTCTTTTGTCTGCAGAGTTACTTTGTTCAACAACTTCCTGTTTAGCCTTCTTGTAAGTGAATTGTCCAGTTAAGATATATAAGCTTAATATAAAAGTATTGCTTGCAGTATCAATCTATTCCGTGTGAATGCCCCTCGTGATGGGCACAAAATCCATCCAGTGATGATGACATCCATCTCTGCCTATGTATTGCATGTATTTGTTACCTTTGGCCCAGTAGCAATAAATCCAATCTAGTCTCCTGGATGTGGACCGCTGACCACTGCCAACTGGTCAAGGAGAGTAGCTACAGTTCATTTCACATCAACGCCTGTCATGATTACAGGGAGATTAAATGCCCCACTCCTACTTTACTGCTTCTCTCATTACATAAGATACACATTTTATAGATCCAACATTATATTATGATATATATATTATAATTTTTAGTGTTCGTAAGATCTACTCAGCATTTGTAGAGTTAATTTAACTCTGGATTTAGTGAAACCTTTCAGATTACACTCTGTCATAAAATACAGTTTCAAAGCTGTTTTCTTTAAATTAACTTTGACAGTGTTATTGGTTAACTCTCACCTTCACCATGGAACAAAACCTGATGATATTTACTCCAGAAGGGATCCATTCTCTTTCGACCTCCATTCCCTTTGCATTACTTTGGTAAGTTAAAAAAAGAGCGTAGTACTGTACTTTTTCTTCCTTGCTTTGATTTAACAGCAATATCTGCTTTATCTCAGAGAAGGTTCCAGATTTCGCGAAAGCTAAATATGTTTAATTCTATTTTCCTATTTTTAACTTTGACTCCACAACTTTGCCTGTATATCCAATATGAGATTGGCACATGTTGGCTATTTAGATTATACTAGTTAAGTTAAACACTTCTCAAATCTAAAGTTGAGTTTGGTGGACTGTAAAAAAAATGTTGGTCCACAGAGCCACGACAACCACAATATCTACAGGATTAATGTGGATCACTCATGCTACTGTATACATGCTGGATTTATCATGAATATATCATTTGAATGTCTGACCATGACAAATATTGCTACATATCTTTCATGGTTGAAAAACCTTTTGAAAAAACAGGTTACTTTATGTTCACTGTGTGTTTTATGAGATGTGATTCATGAAACATTTTTATACTAAACCATATTTATCACTTACATCGTTAGCATGGGGGCAGCAGTTGTATAGTTAGTGTGGGGAGTTCATTTAAAAAAAAAACCTGACAGTGTCAAGGAGTATTACATTTGAACTACAGTCAGTATAGTGTCAAAAATACAAACACTTGGAAAATAGTAATTTGACATTGCGGTTTGGACTTATAAAGACACTTTTAAAGTGTTGAAATGATATCTGATAGTATTAATTTGTGCTTAATTATCATTGCATGCTGAATATTAGACAAAATATCTATTCTGCACAGACTATGATGCTCTCTAAGACACTAAACTCAACTTAAGAGCACCCATGACTCTCATCAGCAGTGATTTCTTCAACCGATCACAACCATTCCCAGGGGAGCTCTAAGTGGAGCAGATGGTAGACAAATAGCTTGTAAGGGGGAAAACATTAAGGAGTTTTATAGGATTTTCATCAATTACCTGTGCTAATGTATCAAGATAGAGTAAAAAAAATGTTATTTGTAATGTTTTTGACAGCATCATCAATATATTAATAACAGCAATGTAAGACATCAATCTTAATCTTCAACTTCTGAGGATGTTCCTCAACAACACCACACCTGACAGCAAAAGTTGGATTCTCGCTCTCGTAAGAGGCCCAGTCTGCATTTGCATGTATCATACAATAATTTCTGTCACAGCCCTCATGTTGGGCCTCCAGTATATTCCATAATAGCAGGCAATGAGCGAGTCATTGTCCTGCATTAGCATGTTACGGTACAGAGAGTTAAAGAGCCCAATTTCATCTCTGCCCCACATCCTTCTGATGGGATTGGCTCTGATGGGCTTGTGTGTTAAAAAGGCTGGTTGCTGGGTTCATAAAGGATGATATTAGTGTGTCATGGCTTCATAAAGCAGTAAAACATGCTTTTTGGAGCCTGGAAAGAAGACTAAACTCAGACCTATTACAAAACAACCCATCAATATGAGTTAAACTTGTTAGACTGAGAGAGTTGCAACCATTTCTTTCATTCTAGGAGAGACCCTGCTTTAAATAACCCCTGGTTCAAATTATTGATTAATTTCCATGGTTAAAGCGATGTAACTTAGAACTTAACTAATCACAGATCACTGTGCAAGATTAGATTGTGTGTGTGTGTGTGTGTGTGTGTGTGTGTGTGTGTGTGTGTGTGTGTGTGTGTGTGGGAGGGGGGGGGGGGGGGGGGGTAACCAGTCCTAGGCTACTCCTTTCCTTCCTGATAAACAAGAAAATATAGGATACATACCACCACTAAAGAAGAACCTACAGGTGTGTCTGCAACGCTAGAGGGCAGCTGTCCAGAAGGGATGCAGTCTTTAGTCCAAAAATTATACTTTATAAATATTTGTGTTCTCTGGCTGAGGGGTCGAGTTTACGGGGCGGGGTTAACAGAAGAAAATAACTTCCAGGATGTATTTCCTCTTTTTAATTATGCAAATCATACATATATTGTATTACTATATGAAATAGCACTATTTGTTTACAGTATCTATGCAAAGTTTGACTTTGTTTAAGTGAAGTTAAATATTTGTAGTAATTCATTTAGTGCACATTTCGTGTACCGTAGGTTTAGGTCTACTGAAAGTGCCCTAACTTTCTTCCTGGACCTTGGACACCTCTGGTTCCACAACAGAGGGATTCTGCTCAAGCAGATGCTCCAGTACATACCAAGCAAGTATTGTTTATTCCATAAGTAAGTCATATTTCAGTTTTTTGGCTGGAAAAATGCAATGTGGTTGGTATCTTGCTGAGGCTTTGTCTGACTGTGTTTTTGTCGCAATTGGCGGATTCCGTAGGTCATAAGCTTTCCAGAAAGGTGCACCAAGCATGTGTGGCATCAAGCTAGGGATATAAAAACTGATGTTTTCACAACTTGGGGATTTCTCTCGAGTCATTTTTTAAGTACTTCAAGTCATATTTATGGTTTATGGAAATATTTATGGTTGAATTGTGTTATAAACATGTACAACGGACGTATATGCTCTTGTAAGGCCTTGCAGTTTTTTTTGCTATGTCACATTAGTAGCTTTGGTATCGATTTATCGCTTTAAGCATCTGCAAAAAAAAAACACTTAAAAGATATTTTGATCAAAACTATGAACATCCAGCACGATATGAGCAAAATTTCCCAAAAATGCCTCCTTGAGCGGTCAACGAGTTTTTCAAACTGTATTATGGTGCCCTAACAACATCCCACATACTAATAAGACAGCTTTTTGGAAAGATTAGAACCTAAAGAATTGGAATCTGCAACACAAATCATAGTAGAACGCAGCATTTGGGTGTTCAAAGGAGTTTCAGTCAAAAAACTGTGTCGTTCGGTTAAAAAATTGAGTTTACGTAAATACTTAACTTACTTAACGGTTACTTGAATCATGTTTCACACCAGATGTATATTCTAACAAGGGTTGCGGTATTGTAGCAATTTAAATGAAGTTAAATAACGATGTGGTGATAATATGTTGTTGTTTTTTGTCTGATAATAGACGCATGATTTTCACACCCTGTTGTTAAAGGGATATTATGGGAGTACAAGGACTTGGAGAGTGAGGAAGACCTCCTGATGAAGAATTCTGTCCCCATTTTCCCTGCAGGACGGACTTCTACTGAGTCTGTCACTGTTCACTGAGGAGGCTCTACCTTCATTGAGGTGCATGAGGACTTTCTGCTGATTTTGACTCAATATGTAATGTGACGGTCAAGTCTCATTTTAGCTTAAAACATTTTTTATTTGAGGAGCGCAGTGGCACCAGGGGGGCTGAGTGAGTCGAGGAGATGAACCTGGAGGATATCTCGGAGGACTTCCGGTGCCGGTCAAACAAGTGAGTACAACAACGCACTGCTGGCTGACGCAAAGGTCAACAACCACTTAGCGGCCTTGCAACATTGTTGCATGTGCTGTAATGTGTGTTTTTGTCCACAGCAGCTTTGGAGTTTATATTGTCCACCATGTCGGTTTTGATGATTCTTTATTCTACTGTTGATTCTAAAATAAGTCATGTTTTATTCATTGTCCATTATTTTTGTCTTAGTTTGGTCTCTTTTCTGGTTAATTATTTTGAGGGCAAGTGCAAGGTAATTCTATATTATGCATATAATTGATTATCAGTGTTATGCACAGACTGCAGATACATCTCTGTTGGTTTTGACAGAGGGGGTCTTGTTGTTAAAGATGTTCCACTTGTGTATAGTTTGACATTAATGAAATCTATATTGTAGTTTTTTAAAGATGTTCTTCTAATCCATCAGTATTATTATGTCACCATTTCACTTTACATTATTACACAAGCTATTTTACTTGAGTACAATATATTTGTACTCTTTCCATCGCTGAATGTATCTTTTGACAAGTGACAAAGTCGTAATGCATATCATAAAAGAAAGTTACCCAGGAGATGACTTGATGGATATTTAAATGATCTTTTCATCAAGGAGAAGCCAACCCTAAAAAAGAAGAGATGAAGCTTCTACTCATGTTTTGATATACTTGTGAAGTTACTAACACAAATAAGAGAGCACCAAAAGTCCTATTTAAAATTCTTGGAAGGTCTATATATAAGTTATTTTTCAGGTCTTAACTTCCATCTATTATTTTCCTTCAGAGTCCTAATTAATATGTTAAGATTTCTGTAATTAAAATGCTCCTGGTGTAAATGCAATATTCAACAGTTCTCCTGACAGTGATATATTCTACATGGATTATCCTCAGTGGTTTTGACTTGCTAATTAATCAACATTATTTATGATGATAAAAGAGGGAAAAAAACCCTACTGATGAACAAACTGCCTCAGCAATCATGATGTACTCAGTCAAGTAAACTTTTGAAATATGTATTATTCCATGTAAATGCTCAGCTGAAGACTGTGGATTTAAGTTACTTGTTTTTGAAAAGATGAAAATATAGTTAAAGTGTACAGCAGTCATTCAAGAAACTTTGTATCGGAACTGTGGGTAACATATTAAAACGTGACCGCGGAAATAGTAGTTTAACAAAAATAAATCTTGACTCAAGGTTCATTAGATTTCTTGCCGAGCTTTCAGATTCATCTCATGGTCTTCATCAGTGCTTGCGTTTTGCATATAGTATTTATAAATTAATGAATAAAAACAGAATTAATATTTATATCTAATTATGATAAGACATTGTTGTTATAATAAGTATTATTAAATCACATGTATTTTTACATTTATGTAATATTTCAAACAATTCATTATCTATTACAGATGCTTCATATGATCAGTTATAGTTGGCCTTCCCTAAAACCCAAATTATTCTCATGAAGGCACTTGATCTTTAGTTATTCCAGCACAACAAGGGCTAATCTACAATTTTAAGTTCTCCCTGAAATAAATAAATATGCACACCCACTATCCAAGGCTTCTAGGCTTAGCCCTGCCCACTTTGTTTTTTCTGCAGTTTGTCTCTATTCATTTGCATTTTTATGCAAGGTTAGTCGTGAGAGACTTCTATTACTGCCATGAGTACATTAAGAAAACCATTAATCACAATATTATACAGAGTGAATCAGCGACACACCTGTCCTGCTCGCTGGGGGCCTTGTTACTGATCCCTCTCACTGGGCAGGACAGGGACATGAACCCGAGGAGGACACGTCCAGGCCTGCCCTCTTCAACAAGACCGATACTGTTTAGCCATGTTTACAAAATGTTTTCCAAAACTTGTTACTTGACATTCTCTTTTTTTGTTTTTCTTTCTATACTGATGCTTTTTAGTGTTTCACTCTCCTCTCTGGAGGTTTGAAGTGAGTTTGACAATGTTTCATGATCAAATTAGAGTTTTTCCTCGGAAAATATTAAAAGTTGAATAGTTATTGGTCAAATTGCTCAAGAAAAAATAATTTGATGTATTTTGCTGAAATCTGAGGTGTGAAATTGTTCTATTTAGTTAGCTTTAACCTGCGGCTAAATATAGCTTAAATGATGGTTGTACTATCACCGATTAACCAAAGCATCAATTACAGGTTCTTAAAATGTACTTAGACCAAAGACACGCTATAATTCTAAACATCATAAGAAAAAATGGTAGGAATTACCCAACCATCAAGGAAATAAGCAAATAAAGAGACAGGATAATGTAATAGTTGTGGTGACGCTACTGAAGTTGATGTTCCACCTACCTTTTCTGTTTTTGTGAAAGGAACATTAATCTGACGCACCAGTGGAGCTCTGTCTAATGTGAAAATGTAGAGTTTTTTCCCTTTCTGCTTCTGCAAGGAAGAGGCTTCTATCACACTAATGATAATAAATGGCAACTAATGGGATGACCAAACATAACAAATGGAAAGTTTTAAAGGTATGGGGCCACATTAAATCTGCAATGACATCCGTGAGTCAGAGCTGTGTCTGTGCTAAACAAGAAAATTGATCACAGTCATGAGCAAAGTTTCAGCTGTTCATAATAACGTACATCATATACATCCGATGTAGTTTATTTTTTCATGTGTCCCAAAATTGTAATTTAGTATAGGGTTCTTTAAAATGTGATGATATATTAACCTTGAACTGTAATCTTAAACTGTCCACTTCAGGTTGTCCTCATTTTAAACCTCGACAGACAGAAATGATTTGTCCTCAGGCATTAATGGCAACTGTGCCAAGACTAAGATCAGTTTGATGGCTAAGATGACTAAGATGGCTAAGATGGCTTGTATTTTGTTCTCTTTTCTATATGTTCTATTTTAATGTGAGTTATACTATATATATATATATATATATATATATATATATATATATATATATATATATATATATATATATATATACACATTTCCATTTACTCACTTGAGTAGACATTTGATGAACTTTGAGTATTTATTTTTCCCACTACTTTCTACTAGTGGTCTAATACATATATTTTATATATTTTTTGCGGTTTCTGAGTTGCTTGGTTTTTTACACATTCCGGAGAAAACATATATAATACTCCACAAATGTATTTCACACACTTGAATTACTTTACCTTTTTTTAAAAACTTTTTTCATACAAAGCATATGAAAGCATCATATGAATAAAACTATCCAACAGTATATACAATAGATAACGCTTCACCTCAACCATCTACAACAGTAAAATACTTCCATCAGTATTCATAATGCAGCAGTGGCGGGCCGTGGGTTTTCTACCTGCGCATTCAGTGCCGTCTCTACAAGCTGAAAAACCTAATCACCTCATTATGACGCCACAGCTACCGATTATTATTTGTTTTGTGTAAACATATGAAGCTCTAGCGTAAGTTCAGACAGGAAGAATACCCCCTCACGCTCATAGGCCTCTTCTATACCGGAGATCACCTCAGAGGAATCGATCAGCTGTTTGGGGGTGCCCCCCGCAAACAGCGCAGAGTCACGTATAAAATCAGTAACACAACCAGCAGTTCACTCACTCACCACATGCCTGTAACGCTCTGTGCGAAAGCCGTCATCAGTAAATCCACCAGCAAGTCAGTTAGTCAAGTACATTCTAGGTTATAGGTTGTAGCTTCTAGCTTGAAGCTTCTTCTTCTTCTTCTTCTTTTTGGGGCGGATGGAATCCAACAAAAGGTGCATTACCGCCACCTACTGCCACTACACCACTGACCAATCACAGCGCACGTTAATGGTCATGCTTAATGGTCACGCTGGGCCCTGTGCTGAAACACAGGGCCATAATGCTAGAAGGCCTCGCCATATAGTTTAACCCGCTCTCGATTCCATAGAGAAACAGAGGTGAAATGTGATTTGATGAGCGGTCTTAACCAGTAACTGCACCGCGCCGCCCAGCAGGCTGGAAGAGAGGAAGAGACAAGAGCTGGGCAATGAGAAGATAAGGTAGTAGTGAAAAATACTTATAATATATTTAGTGTATTTGTGAAAAACAATTAAATTATAAAATAGCTATAACTTTTAATTATAAACAAATAAATTAAATTATAAGAAATTTAAATTATAAAATAGCTATAACTTTGTGATTCTGTTTAGGCCAGCAGAGAAGGCTTAGCAGGCTCTAACGGCCCGCCACTGTAATGCAGTGATATAATATATGATAGTATAACCCTCAAAGGGAGCATTTTCCAGTACTTTTAGTACACTTTTGCTTACAATAATTTCATACTTTTACTTTTTTGTAATGGAGTATTGCAGTTTTGCTATTTTGATTGAAGTTAATGATCTGAATACTTTCTCCACCAGTTTAGCAGTTGCTTCTGTATTTGTATTAAAATGTATCTAATCTAAAATAATCCAAAATGGACAGACTTGGATACTCTATAAAGCATTTTATAACCAATGTTTTTGTTTGGACGTAAAGTGCATAGGGGACTTCTCAATGTGACACCGAGCATTTCAGGTCCATGTGCGTTTGGCATTGAGTGGAACTGCATCTGTCTTAATGATCGTGCTCCTTGAGCTGATTTTTGTTTCACAATAATCAATATCAAAGTCGCCAGTGGCAGCAAAGCCCGAAAAAGGGGGAGTAAATGTAGAAAGGCATTCTTTCTCTGCATCGGCCTTGTCAATGTAACAGTGCTTTTAGAGTTTGGCCTTGAGCATCTAAACACACTCTCAATCACTCTTGAAATCCTAGTAGGCCACACTTGGCTGCTATTGTAACTTAGATACAGTCTCAATTTGTATGTTGTCTCTCAGTAGACATGGGAAAAATGAATGGATTGATCTCCCGTCCCAGCCCAACAGTTACAGCACATCTGTTTTCAGACAGGATTTATAAAGTGTCACTGCTGAAAAATAAACAGGTATGTTCACAACTTGTGTTCTGGATTATATTGCTACCTGTGCAATGGCTTCGCACTTCCTTCATCTAACATACCATGGAAATAAAGCGTCGCCACTGAACTGTCTTCAGCCATTTGACAATTGGGGAAGCTGTGTTTATCACACAGAAAAGCAAGCCATACATGTTGGAAACAGATGATGCAGAATATATGTAAAAGGGGAATCACAAGAATACAGGATACAAATTAAGAAAGCGGGTTAATAATTTAATTTACACAGCTATGATGGGCCAACAAACAACATCGGTTTGTCCGAGATACTGATAGGCTCCATCTAACCGCAGAGTCCATTCAAGGATGTTTGTCACAATTCAACATTGGCTATAAATGCTGCAAATGCAGAGCCAGGCTCACACAATGAAATTCTGATTAATTTCTTGGCATTATCATTGTAATCAGACCTATTCAGATCAGGATCCGATGAGGCAAAGGGAGGGTGTGAGAGGCGTGCAGGCCCGTTTGGCCCCTCAGTGACCAGAGAGGAGGTGATAAATGACTACAACACTCATCCCTGTCAGCAGTGGGAGGGGGGAGAACCAGCCCTCCTACTGTGAGCTACATCATCCTAACAACATTATTCTTTTCATGCGGTTTGTCGATAGAAGCCCTGTGTGATTGGCATGGGGATCCGCTCAGGTTAATTGGAAGCCTGAACTGTGTAACGGCACGGGAAGCTGAGCAGACATCGTCCCCCTTGTAATAACACAGGAGGCCTGTGTGTCTGTGTATCGATTACATCTTAGGTTCATGGCACCCGTATGGGAATGAAATATCAGAGGACAGGTTATGGATGTTGCCATCAATGGCACTGAAGGAGCGGAGATGGGCTACTTGTACCAAAGGAGAGCCCTGAAATGAAAAGATGACGTTATAATAGCATCTTTGATCAACATCCCAAAGCATCTTGGATATCGTTCTATTTAAAACTCAGAAGTAAAGTTTGAGGTTAAAGTAATAGATTGAAAGGCGGCGATGTATGCACCTGTTTGGCATGTGACAGGTGTATTTGCCCTCATGTCTGAGCTCCGAGGGCACAGAAATGCTCTGTCTCTTCCTCTCATTTTGACCCCCCACTCTTCAGTTTCCTTTTGATCAAGGGCCCATAGCTTGCACGAGATGAGAGACACATGATACCCCATATTGGAGGTAACCTAACACACAGCCTCCTACTTGGAAGCATGGCGTACAATCATATGGACCAGGCCACCCTGGTCAGCGGCGAGATAAAGAAGACAGAGTGAGTGATAGTGCTAATATGCAGGAGAGGGGAGTGAAGGCATGTTATTGTTTGCTATTCTCAAAGTTTTTAAAATAAGAGAGAAGAGATAGATAATCTGTAATTTTGTTCCATTACTCTCCTATGAAACAACCTGCCAAGTGTGTGAAGTGTTCATCTCTTCCCACAGTCACATTCTTATTATCGTCTCGATCATTCCAGGTGGCACCTTGATGCATTGTTTAGCGACCAAGGTAAAGGGTTTGACGCCATAACTCAAAGATCTTGCTTATTAATTTAGAAATTAATTACAAACACAAAGTGACATTTTACAAGAAATGTTTAGCATAGCATGAATTATCGCTGCTGTAAATTGGATGCAAGCGACGGAGTGCAAAGCCTTGACTTGAGCTCTTTGTGATTAATAAAAGAAGCTTTCACTTCAGTTTCAAAGCCAGTCATGATGAACGATACAAGGAAATGAAACAAAACTCCTCCTCCAGATGAAGGACAAGCAATTTTAAGGGCGGATGTACATTTTAAAAGACGTATTAGATTAAGAAGAATCAGGGCTATCATTTATGGTATTTGTTGTCCCGTTAGACAGTTCAGTGATTAATAGCCAATGAAGGACATCATTTAAGATGGAGGTCACACATTTATTCAGTAAATTGCAATTTCTGCCTTTTAATATGTTAAACAAGTCAGTATGTCAGTAAGTTTTCTTTTCTTTTGCTGATGACCACATTATTGCGTGACATTCTGTCATAGATAAAATGCCCGCATTAGCAACTGCACAGGCAGGCAATGACTTGGCCACCCTCACTCTGTTCTGTGGTACACAAACAGGAGGTCCAGCTCCGTCTCCTGTGGAGCAGGGGATCTGGATTCTACATGAGTGACTGAGACACAGCATCCTCCATGCTGCCTCTCATAGCCCCCTCATAGAGCCCCACAAGGCCCACCACGTGGCTCTCAGTGCTGAGGTCCAGATTGTGCCACTGGGCTGGTACCGGACTGGAGGTGGGTGATGGAGCCCCAATCCATCTCCCGCAGGAGCCCGATGACGGGAGCATCGGTTGCCCACTCCTCGGCTCTGAGCACACTCAGGAAGATGGATTGGTTGGCCAACTCACCAAAGGAGGCAAAGCATGCCGTTAAGAGCCTGTGCATCACTTGGCTGCTCATATGCAAAGTTTGATGAAAGAGGTTTTTCTGGGAGCGATGAATTAGGGCTCCGCTGTGAAATTAGATTTCTGGTGAAAACCTTGCAAGGTTTAGAAGTAGCATTGTTCCTTCACTGCCGTACAGCCCAGCAGTAATCATAGATATAAGTGGAATTATGTTGGGAATTTAATAATGAATGATAGAGGTGAATGTCAGAATAGCTGATGGACCGGTACAAACAACAGCTTCATGGCGATTTAATGGTCCAAATGGTAATCGAATCAAATATGCTGTATGTGAAGCAGGACTGTGCATAACATGTGCTACAGAGAAAAGAAGAGGCAGAAGATAATGCAACTGACATGAAGGGTGCGAACATATTATCAACAATATACTGTTTATTTTTCTCAATTAGTCTGGTGGAATAAGTAGCCAACAATTAGCCAGTAGTGTTGAGATACATATGCCATGTGCTGCAGGTTGTACAGTATGTGAGGGGAGAATGGAACAACAAACAAATAGAAAGCCTCGGAAATATTTCCCTTTGATGAAATAAATCTTGTGGAAAAATTGTCTCATCTTCAAAAACAGTCCAAATTGCTCTGCACTTTAACCTGATACACTAAAGACCCCGCCTCCTCCTCTCTGTGACCCAAACCAAAAACGGCGGCATGAACGCTGACAAATTTGACAAAGGGAATTTGCTCAAAAAACACAGCCTCTATTTGGTCAGCCAAGCGGCAAATATGTCGGATGATATGGTTTATTAGGCAATCCATTTCTCCACAATAGTGGGGCCATCTGCAAAGGTTAGCATGCATAAGGTTTGTATGGCAAATTCTATCTAATCTGCCTTCGAAGAGCCAGCGCAAAAACTCAGTGGCACATTTTTCATGTACGTACGATTTGGAATGCAAATAGAATAGCTGATGAAAGAGGTGACCTTCTAAGTGCAGAGCAGCGGGAGCTTTGTGGAATATGCAGAGGCAGAATAGAATAGAAAAGAATGAGTTACTGCCACTGCCACCTCAGCTGCATTGTAATATACGACTGTGGCTCAGATACAAGTGAACCTGGCCTCAAGAACATCTAGGTTAATCTCTGAGGATGGCACATCATGTACTCAGTGCAAAAAAAATAGCTGGCTCGCAGAATTATATGCCTTTATGCACCGAATAAAACCCCAATGTCAAACAAAATACTTGTAAAAGTATTCCATAGTCTGTATACATAGAGTATTGTGTATTAACATATACATTCTTGCATAGATAAAGTCATAACAATAACGCCTAGACTTCTTACTAGATTGATTGTTTTACTTTTGAGACAAAGATGACTGACATTAATTTGGATTTATGCCCTCATAGCGCATTTTGTATAATAAATAGCGGCATGTATGGAACATTAAGTGGCCAATCCAGTTGATGGATGCTCTAACATGCTCAAAATCTAACTCAAAATGAAAGTTGGAACAAGATATTCCACGAAATAAAGGTGAGACTATATGTCAATAGTGTTTTGTACAGACTCTTTTGTCATACGTAGTGCAAAGCTTGAACACATAGACAAATGGGTGAGGTGTACCATGGTCATTCAGCCGTGCATGTCTCATCTGTAGCCAGCTTTGGCAGAGTAGTCATCTTCATTCCCTTTGTCCTTAGTGCAGTAGGTAATCTATCAGCCTTGAGACGTGTTGGAGAGTCCGGCTAGCCTATACTCGCTCTCCCATTTGAATTGAGAACCCAGTTTATGCTTTACTCGTGGTCCCAGTTAGACCAAGCTGCAATTGAGAGTGAGTGAGCTGTCCTTGATACATATTACTGTCCCAGTATGATTGAGCTTCTTTGGTATCGCTGGAGAATGGAGCGAAAATTGAGCACTTGACTTTGCAGGGTTGAAATCCCAGTACTGCATGTATGCATTTTCTCAGGGTTTTTCATGGGACACACTTGAGGTGCGTTCTTTATGTTGGGCTCAATGAGACAGAAGTACACGTTTAGGGTGGTATTTGGAAGATAAAACAAACCACTTTGTTGTTTTCAGTAGGTATGAAAGCAATTGCAGCTGATTGAAATCAGTTTTAATTAAAGGTTGAAGCTGGCGTTATTCCATATGTTCATTATTGTCCCATGAAATGAACATGAACCTGACTGTGGGTCGTAGCCACAAGTCTATTCGTTCCTACTGAATATGTAGTATTTTTATGGGGTCACAAATATATTGTTTACATTTTTAAATAGTGCTTACTAATTTCCTCAAACGACTGGACATTGTACTTGTTTGCAAAAGTTACTCAAACAAAATGTGCATTTGATGGGGACTATTTTTCACTACGGATTAACACATCTTTAGCTCAATATTGAGTTGTTATGCCACCAAAGCACAATGCCCATGCTCATCGTAAGGAAAGAGCATGTCAGCCAAAGCAGGGCTAATTAAGGTGTTTTGAAAAAGCTGTAGTATGTAAAATAAAGTCATTGAAAAGTTGTACTATGTCAAAAAAGTCACAAAGTAGCTTTTTTTGTAGTAGTATTGGATGGGTGTTTGATTAAAGAAATAACCATTAGAATTATACTGGGTAGATCCGCCCACCAAGTAGCTCCTGTTACTGTATAACATTACATCACCTGGCTCTTCCTCAGAAAAGTCTGGTGCTTGAAACATTAAACATAAATATAAATCCTTCTTGATGGTTTCTGAGTTACAAATAAGGTCTTTGGCATAGAGCAATAACCTATATCACACATAGTCACTACTTTAGATCATTTCATTGTTGGCATTGGTTTTGGGATTTGTTCACAAAACAACACATATAGAATACTGCCCATCTTGTCCTTTTGAGCAAAGGAAACAACTTTTTAATCTAAATCTAAAACATGCAATGCACGTCTCAAATCATTTTTACTTTTTTTTTTTTTTTACTTTTCTTTTGAGGTTCAAAAGTTTGCACCGCATCAGGTGACCTGATGCTGTGTAAGCCAAGAGACTGTCTGTTGATGATTAAATCAATAGAGATTTGACACAGACTTGTGGGAACATGACTGTCTTATTTCAGCCAGTTCCTCCCCTCGTGGTTGGCTGTGGGGGGGATTCATCACCCGACTGGTCTCTGTCACCTGATGGAGATGGGCCTTTAGCCGCGGTTTGATGGAGGGAGTCAATTATGATGCATGTCGATCGTTCCAGCAAATATTGACATGGAAACAGTGAGAGAACAACCCCACGGCTCATAGCCCTTACTTCCCATACTGGCTGCTTCACTCGCCAACTCTGTATCGCACAGATGCACACACAGAACACATAGCGCACCTACGGTTTACAGACATTTTCCCGAATAAAGACACACTTACACTGTGAGCACACAAAGATGCCCAGAAACCAATCATCCCAATCGATGGTGTCTCATCAGCTTCTCAGGGTAAATCCCAGCTCCATTTGCTATTAATACTCTGGTGTGTGCGTGCGGGAGGCCGAATGGTTATTTCTGTTTATTTACTTAAGAAGAGGAAGAGGCCATTTCCCCTGCCACAGTATGTGAATACTGCCTCTTAACCAGATTGCTGTATTTCTCACATCTGCACATATTCATAATCCTTCTGCACCTGTCCCAGGGAACCAAGAGGGTTAATGATGAAACACAAACAATGCTGGCTGGTAGAGAAAAAGCAAAGGGGCTCTGTGAGGACTGAGAAGACAGTGGGGAGAGACAAGGGGAGGGAGAATGAAAAGAGAGGATGTGTGGAGGAAGAAGGTGGGGGGGGGGGTGCTAATGACAGGTGTGTCTGTAAATTCTTCATCCTGCATAGACTGCTAGGGAAACTGCTTGGCAGGGCACTCAACCATGACTTTACAACTAATCCTGTTTGTAAGTTATTATTTATCTTCAGCAAAGTTTGTCAAACTCAGGCTTTGATTTCTCCCCCTGAGTTCCCTCTCGTGGCCTGCTCCCGCACATGCTCCCCACATAATTTATGACTGCCTCTGGTCCTGATGACAGATTATTAAAAGTAGAATTAGTTTTTTGGTGGGGATTTTTCCTGTGGGAATTGGGAAGGCAGGGCTCTCAGAGGAAGGTCTCTGACGAGGTCTCCATTACTAATAGAGGCAGATTTTTTCCCTTCCCTGTGCAATGGCGGAGTGAGAAGACTAATGATTTGAATTTACTGTGGCAGCAGTCACGTGGTCTGGAAGCCAACATCAGAGGAGAGGAGAGGTTAAGTTCTTCCCCGTGGAGAGGTTTATTGGATTGTTTAGCACCAGAAGGATAATGTTTTTGTCATAGACTGCTGGTGCTTCTGCTGTTAGGGTAGAGGGAGGCCAGGAACAAATGTGTGTGTGTGTGTGTGTGTGTGTGTGTGTGTGTGTGTGTGTGTGTGTGTGTGTGTGTGTGTGTGTGTGTGTGTGTGTGTGTGTGTGTCAGATCAAAAGTATGAGCAGATCAGAGGCGAGGAAGGGAGATGTGTAATTTTTGTTAGTTGTGGGACATAGGAGGAGGTAACAGAGAGAAGCTTGTGATTATTACAGAAAAGGACTGTAGTAGTTACTATGTGCGGACAGAATTTCAGATATTCACTTTGACTGCACCCAACAAACCGATACAAACATCTTTTTTTTATTTTTTATTTGAAGTTGCTGCCAACTCTCTGATCCTCCCCTATCAGCAACTCTTGTGCTGCAACTCCACACTTTTCCTCCTTCTCTACTGACACACAAAGAGGATGTCGGCTTTCCCTATCCCCTGTTCACCTGATGGCCGTTTGGAGCCTGTTCCCCCAGCGTGTGTCTGCAGCCTGGGAAGCAGAGGGGAGTCTCAGCACAGCTGAGAGGCTCGGCTTAATCTTATGCATCATTAAGCACTCAGCGGCACGCCGCAGCTCCTCATATACATCATCCACGCTTAATAAACATAATGATGACATAAGATGTAATTCCAGATGAATTTTCATTTTATAGGGAAATGGAGAATTCCTGTAGAAAGGAGGGGAAAAAGAAAAGAGGAATGAAAGAGGGAGAGAAAAAGTAAATTATCTGGGAAGTACAGAATAAATGATGTTTTTTCTCCACAAGATGGATTGTGGGGTTGTGGGGGCAGTTGAAGTGGGAGAGGAGTGTTGGAAGTGAGGGAGGGTGGGAAAGGTGAGGGGGCAGAGGGCTGCAGTGGTGGTGGCCTGAGAGTGGAGGGGTGGCATGGGGGACAAGGGGTTGAATGGGGGGAGAGGGAGAGAAAAATGTTGGTCATTCCAAGTGTTTTAATCGCAGTGCTTGATGGACAGGCTGAGGGGACCTAAGGTGCGGCCATCCATCATAGGCCGGCTAGAATGGTGGTGCGAGGGCTAGAATTTTAGAGGGGGCTTTCAGTCTGTGGGGAAAATGGGATTGTGATGAAAGTGTGAGAGAAAGGCGGCTGTACACAGTAAGGCCAATGAAGGCAAGAGGACCAAAGATTAGCGCGGCGCTTCTGCAGTATATTGGAAATGACAGGAGGAAAAGAGATTTTAATAGCACTGCTCCCATGTGACAGTATCACCGCCCGTGTTTATGTGTTCATTTGGCTTGGGATTCCTGTTCACGGCTTGACAAGAGTATACACACATTCAGAGCTTCATGTGTCAGCCTGAACCTAACATTTCCCCCAAAGAAAGCAGAGCGAAACACTCTCTGGCTGTGCACATACATGTGTGTAGCTTTGGCATGTTTTTGTCATGTGTATGCGTGTTGTGCATAATATGAGTCCCCCTCACCACACTAGGTCAGGGGGAAGTTGGGTGACTGAATAAGATATATTGACGAGGGGCTGACCACCTGACACCCACACACACACACACACACACACACACACACACACACACACACACACACACACACACACACACACACACACACACACACTAACACGCTGATGCACTTTTCCTGAACTCAGGCTTCACCTAGACATTTCCTCCTGCAGACAACTCAGACACCCATTAAACAGACTAACTGGCCAGCCTGGCTGGAAAAAAAAAGACAGGAGGGAGAAGATGATAAATAGTGAAATAAGATTTGAAAATGATCATGTCTCTTACATTCCAATGAGAATATAGCATATAACCCTCCTCATCTTATCAGTGATTTCTGGCACAGGTGAGATACATCCTTTGAAAGCCAATCTACAAATCCTTATATAGTTACAACCATTGAGGGGGTAGAAAACACACATAAAAAAGAAGTCCAAAGATTTACTATTACTGTAAATATTGGATTTTACATCCCTTTTTTTCCTTTTTTCTGACCATTTGGAAATGGGAAACTATTTAGCTCTTGCCAGTGAAGCCAGTTTTTGTCGCGGGAAAGCAGCATCCCATGCATGCTTCCAGCTGGACTGCGTCCCAGACTGCCATGCCTGGTTAATGTGGCCATTCTGTGCTGCCAGAATTAGAATTCATGGTTTGTATTAAACAAACAAACACACAAACAAGAAAACAATGACGCGAATTGACCTTGCATGAACTGAACCTACTGTAACTGATTTTCCAAATTGGTAAAAATGTTAATATGTATGCAAACTGGCTGTTGACCTTTTTAATATTGTGCCGTGAGTCACATTTTAAAGCATATGCTCCTCGAGTATTGCAGATTTGCTGGATATCTGATCTGTGGGTTTAGATATGGAGTCTTGACTGATGCGATACAGTTGGGGATATATTAATGGAGCCTCCCACCTCTCCTCTGGTGGCCTGTGCTGCACAAAGGCATTTCTGGATTCAAACCTCAGCATGTTCAGGGCCAGTGGAGCATGCCCAGCAGTATGCCAAGGTTAGATGGGTGCCAAGGGTGCCACTAAACGGAACCTCATCCTCTGCTCTTTCCTCTCATGCCCAACACAAAATGCTGCAATGTAACACAGTTCCATATAAAACAAAAGCACACAGCACCAAAACAAAAATACCTCATAATGTATAAATTCTACCGGTGTAACACAACAGTTGTTATTACGTGTGAGTTTAATACACAGCACTAATGATGTACGTCAGTGACTAGCCTTGGCAACAGCAAATGCACATTTCGTCTGTCACTTTCTCTGTCTTATGGTTCCTATACACTTCTCCCACCCGTTCTTTGTGCAAGTATAACTCAGAGATAATGTCTTCATCAGTGATGTACTCTCAGTGCTCTGTTTGCGTTGACTTACAGGCCACACTCCCTCTCTCTCGCACACACACAGCTACGGTCCGCTCCTGGCACCGAACACAGATTACATCTTGTTTCCCAAACTACTAAAAGTGTCAGAGGCTGTCTGGCTTTGCTTTTATATAGTGTTATTAATGGCACTGAGCACCCACCGCCCCAGTCTATGTGTATATGTGCTTGTGTCTAATTAAAGGATCGCTGCTTACAGAAGCAGAGAATGGGTTTGCAAGATGGGAAATAATAATTGCAATATTATCATTATTATTTTCACGGCTTATAGAGAAATGACATGAGGTTGGAAGACTGTATTTAAACTGTGAATTGTGAACTTGCTCAGTGATTGTTATGGACTTCTGATAAAAACCCTATAAGGGCCAGCCATAGTTATTATATAATCTCTGACCAAAATGTATAATCTCCTCAATTGAAGAAGAATAAGGCTATGAATTTTCTAGGTGGAACTTTGCACTCACACATACTGCTTAATTCCACCAACGAAAGGATTTTCACTGAATTTAATTGACGCTAAATAAACTGCAAATAGTATGGGCACCATCCACTCATCCATTACAACTGTTAAAAGAACATTTTCACAAGAAAACCGCTTTTTTTGTGCAGAGAATGACAATATTACGTGTTCAAAAATGGAAACAAAGGTTGGCTTTGATAATGCTGTAATGTATGAGCTTTACATTCACAATTGGTATATATTTTAATAAAGGAGCCTATTAAATACAGTTCTGTGGCCTTTTGTTGGAAATATGTGCACAAAAACACTTGGATTGAACCACAGTTTAGGACACGATACAAATGTTTTGTTTAGCTTGCCGCATGCTGGATAGTTTGCAGCACACAGATGAATCCAGGCCCGACCCATTTCATCTAAACTTAGCTTATTGACAAGTTGCACAGATACACAATTTCACTTTGAATTATTCTTGACATGGGTCTGGGACCTTAGGCCCATTGTGTAGCTGAGCCTTTTCTCAGACAGCTGTGGCTTGGCTGGCTCTCAGCTCCCCCTGTCTTAACCTGAAGAATTATGTGCTCAGATAATTAGCTCTTATAGGTACACTCTCCATTTCTCCACTCCACTGGGCACATCATCTTCCTCGCCTCTTTATTGTTTGGTTTGCTTTGTCAGATCGATGTCTTGCTACTGCGTAACCAGCACTCATATCTCAGGCTGCATAAATCACAACAAGGTTTCTGTCGCTTGGCTGTGCTGCACATACACACACACACACACACACACACACACACACACACACACACACACACACACACACACACACACACACACACACACACACACACACACATAAACACACACACATAAACAAGTGGGTGGACCACTTTATGCTCTACATCCAACAAACTCTCTTCACCTCACTCCTTGTTACTCCTGCCCCTCTCTTCTCTTATCCTCTCCCTCTTTCTTCCTTGCATCTCCACCACTGCTGAGTGACCGCTGAAGAGGAACCCATCAGATTATCCTTTACCCGGTAGCAATGGGTAGGGTGTGTGCAGCAGAATGGAGGGAGGGTAGGGGTCTCTATCACGCCTTATGATTGCAGAGCCACCCTTGTAATGAATTAGAAAAATGCAAATGGCTCTCCCCATGTAAAAGTTGACATTGTCTCCTGTGATACATTTTCTGCTGAGGTAAGAGACAATTTAGATGCGAATTACAGGCAGGCTCTTTGTCACTTCTCAGTTCCATTTACATCCTTAATTAGCCGATTCCCTCCCGCTACCATGAGAGGTTGAGAGAGAGGATGAGAGAGAAAGGCAGGCAGACAGACAGGGACAATGACAATGACATAGACAGAGAAAACTGACATCTAGTGCTGAGGTCAGTTACACAAAAGAGAGCTTTCAAATATGATAAACACACAGACCTCACACAAAGGTACATAAGCCTTGATTATGGTGCATGAAATGAGCCAGAAACACCATCCCATGTGTTAGGACCTCAGGGTTGATCACCATGCCTGGGTCTGTGTCTCCGCTAATGTCATCCTTAACAGCAAACTAAACACCACAGGTCTGTAGACATTATGACTGCTCAACTCGTTTACCAAGTCTCCTCATCACATGGCGCTCCTCTGCTTTGAATTGAATGACAGGCCTAAACATGCCATTCTATTAGGAGGCTTACTCAATAGAGCAATGTTCAGTCATTCGTGTCCCTCCTGAGTGCACGGCTTGTCTGCGAGACCCCACAAAGAATATGCTCAACACGAGGTCATATATTACAGTTTACAATATGTGCTCGAACTCAGTGAATGAAGAGTCACTCAAAGCATCACATCAAAGCTGGCATTGGCACACATGCTATGGTCTCTAACGATGTAAACTGAGGCGCGGTGTGAGTATTCATGTTGAGACCAAAGGATGATCATGTTCTGATTTCATGGCACAGAGTGCGCCTTGCTGTCTGATTTTGTTCTGCTATCTTTAATGTACACATTCAAACAGTGGGGACTAATAGAGCATGTGGCAGCTTTACAATGCAAGGGATCTGTGGGTGGCCGATTCATTCTGCCAGCTGACTGTCCCTAAATATGGTCTGCCAAACACAGTGTGGAGCTGTGAGAACAAGCTGACATATATTTAGTTCTACATTTATCGTAACTCTCCATACACCCTATCTTACTATATGTTATTATTATTATATTAATGTTGAACTGAAATTTTAATTATCCTCATTTTCTGTGCAATTATGTTTTTGCGACTGTCCAAGCTTCATGCTTTTGGGTGGGTGTTTCCCTTGAAAGCAGTTGACTAAGACATAGTCATATTTTGTGGTGCGCTAGAAAGCTAGAAAGCTAGTTACCGGTACGTTTTTTTCTTGTTGTTTTAACATCTTAGTTACCTGCAACTCCTCCACAAACAGTTAATTCATAAAGCAATTGGAGTTCGGAGAACATGCAAACTTCAGAAACTACAGAAGGGCCTATGCCGGCCAGTGGACTCCACAATGTTACTGATGTATGTGTTACTGCTGTATATTGTATATAGTATGTAGACGTATTAACCATGATACGTTACCCATTGGTTAAAGGACTACCATTTTGGCGGCCGCCATCTTGTTTTTTTAACAACCAGAAGTGACAAAAGAGGTTAGTGAAATACAACCGAATAGAAAACCATCATATTTACTATGTATTTCAGGAGTCCCACATTTTTTAATGATCTTATAATGTGTTTTGTGAGATGTGTCTGATTTAGTAATTATTTTGGCATTGTACAAAACTTTGGTCCAGGTCTGGTCATCTAGGTGAACACCAAAGTCCTTTTCCCAGCTATGTTTAATATTCATTGGGATCTTTTCATTTATAAGAACCTGGTCATATATATAAGTTATAATATATATATATATAATAAGTTGTAAGACGAAAACACGGACAACTCCCACACCGGACAACACTACGGTAGTTACCTGTCAATCATGAGGTAGCAACGCCCTAAAGCATATCCTGCTTTATGGTCTATTTTACTCTAAATGGGACCATAATTTACAAAATGAACATCATGCTGTATTGAAAAAGACTTGAAACTAGCGATTGAGACCATAAACTCATGTTCACAATGTTTATTGAGGTAATAAATCAAGTGAGAATTAGGGTCATTTTCTCATAGACTTCTATACTACGGACTTCTTTTTTCAACCAGAGGAGTCGCCTCCTGATGGCTATTAGAAATAATGTAATTAAAGGCACTTCGGCATTGGCACCACTTTTCACACCCGAAGGTTGCCGACCAGTTCCTGCATCATTTGTATCATACTTTATGTCATACTGACATAAAGTAGCATACATGGAGTACCTTAGAGAGTACTCTAATCAAAGATACTAAAGATACTACAATAGAGACTAAGCAGTGGCTGTCGGAATTTAAGTGAGAACACTAAATAAGGGGATGCTATCATGGCAGAAAAATAAATAAGACTTAAATGTATTAATTTGAGTAATTACAGTTATAACTATATACTGTATGTACAACATATTTCTTAGAAATAGCCAGTTTAAGCCATTTTTTGGAATACAAACATTTTTTTTCCCATTGCACGTTCCATTGCATCCAGATTGTTTGTCTGCACAACCAATTTGCAAGGCTTCCTTCAAAGCAGAATACCATCACTGGAGACTGGCACTCTCAGGTCAGGTCATTTTCCACATTTTCATGTGCTGCTCCCCTCTGTAAACTGGCCAATGAAAAGCAACTTCTTTGCAGTTTACTGTACACACAGTTGATCAGACAAACAATGTCACAATTGACCACCCACTTGACTTGGCTGCATCGGTGAAGGGAATCAAATGGGTCTCTGTTTTCTTTAGACTCATATGTCAGTGGTTTATGAATGTGTCTTTCTCTCTAATAGGCTGTTGGTAGGGATTTGTGGGGAATAGACTTTGTTTATGCTATTGGCTTGTGTGCAGCTCTCTAATTGATTTGGATTGCCAGCGCGTCAAAATAGTTATTTTGATTAATTGTCTCTGATAGATTGTCTCCTTCCCATCAAGAAGTGTTGGAAATATTTGAATGCATATTTCTGTTATGATTGTCAGCATTGTCTTTTCCTTCTTTTGTTTGTTTCGCGGCTGTGACTTTTTTTTCCTTCTTTGGGGCCTTAACTGTAGAGAAAAGCACACATATGACTTTCACACTGAGAAAACACTGTCATTACCAACATCAATCATGTGCAATATTTTCAGACATGTTGCTTTAATGTACCATTTTAAATGCAAAGTCTGGGGGGACACGGTGCTGCTGGCCTCTCGTGGTGTATGTATACGTTCTTCAGCCACTGTAAAATGTGTATGAACAGAGAGAAGCACGGCAGTCACGAGAGAAAGGATGCATTGTCTGTCTTTCGCTGTCATTAGGCGGCGTCTAGAGGATGATGTGGAAGCAGTATGGGGTCTGGGGGAAGTATTTATGACCCTGTAGGAAACGCGTTGGACTGCGGTGATCGCAGGGAGATAATGGGAGGGAATGGGATGCAGCGAGGTGTTCTGACGGCACCAACCAGACAAGAGCACATCCAGGATAAATCAATGTTGGTCATTTCCTCTCCTCCGCTATCACCCCCCTGCCTCACCGCACCCACCCCGAGCCATTTACACATTCCATCAAGAAGACCCCTCCAAGAATTTTAAATGAAATAAAAGTTGCACAGAAAAAGGAAAAGCTTATTTGATGTAAAATTTGATGTAAAATGACAGTGTAGTAATGCTAATTTGATTTAATTCTGAACCAGCCGCTTGAATGACTTATCTGGTGACATTGGGAGGCAGACAAACAAGACTTCACCTCATTAAACAGGAACAAACTGAAGGGAAATTACACTTAGTTATGGAAATAGATTTTAAGCATGCATCAAAGCATTTTGAGCATTACTTGCTCTGACTTAAGCTAAATGTAAAAAAAAATCTGTGTTGGTGTTAGCTTAGCTGTGACACCAACACCATTAAAGGGAGTGAGGATCAAAGTACAATCTAACCTCTGATGATCAAAAGAGACAACTCATTACAGAAGTATATTGACCTTAAAGACGGCTTAATTTAATAAAGCACTACCTCCGGAGGTAGGAGTGCATTTATGGTTGCTCAGGTACAATGCACACGCCATATTACAAGCACAGCTAAAGCAGATAGATGAACTACTGCAGTGAATGAGGAGATTTTATCAGGGAGGCTGTGAGATTCTACTCTGTAAAAACAATCTCAGGAACACAAGTGTGGACCAGCAGGAATCCATTCACTTTATGACCAAATAACAACCTTAATTGTTGATGTCTGTTATATGGTCCAAATGTGGTCAACAAACTGTACAAGATCCATTAGAAAACAGCCACTGAACAATGTTATACAATTTAGGTTTAACAAACAGTCTAATGCAAGATGGTGTACATTTTAAAAATACAAAATAAACAATCGTTAATTAAACACAGCCTTTCTCAATTCAATACACTGGTCTGGTATGACCATTAGTTTTTGACGGCTAATGTAAAGAAACCTAAGATGGACGTTGCAGGGTTACATTACTAGATCTCTTCTCAACCTGTGCTACTGTTACACTATATTTTTGCTTTTGTTAATATCTTGCAATTGCCACTTGTGGCCACGATGCAAAGCTGCATCGCCTCACATTCAAATCGCATGTGAACTAAATGAACCAGGGTCAGCCCCTACTGTCACAATGTAAAATTGGAATTGGAATCTGCAATCACTTCCTGATTGATTGACAGCAGACAAATAAATACATTATTCACGTTTTGTTATGGTGTTAAAGGTTTGTTTACATTGGTACATTAGTTGTAAAACAGGCAATTTTGTATATGAATAATTGAGACACACACAAACTGATGATTTTCTGATGAGGTACATTTCTTTATTTTACGCATGCTTTTATAGACGTCAAATTTATATGATAAAAATACAAAGATTGGGCCTTTTACAATACCTCCATTACCTCTAAAATGGGGCTTTTTTCTCTTTTTGTCCTCTAGCTTTGTTTTTCAAGGTACTTAAAGGTGACATTGAACAGGACGGTTGTTTATCTGTTGTCTGCAAACTAATCTGTTTGCATTACCGCTTGTATTCCAATGGTCCCATTATGTATTAGAAAAGCAATTAACAGTTCATTAAACTTCGAAGGTGTTAATACAAGTCATAAGACTAAGCCATCTGTCGGATTCTCTCCCAAGCCCGACTTTGATATACCATCCACTAAACAACGTTTCTAACCAATTAAGGTTAGACTTGGTAATTTAAATTCGAAAAGAGGACATCTTCTGCCAGTTGTCTAATAATAGGGATACATATGGCGAGGGTTTGGAGTGTGATAATGAGAGCGATAGCCTCAATTTGTCTTATAAATATTAGGGAGGGAGGCAGATTGAGGCCTCAGGACGTAGCATATGTCTGCTTTCAACCTCCATACTATGTTTCAAGTCCTACAAGGAGGATACAAAATGCAGTAATAGGAACGGTACAAATCTGTGCCAGAGTAGACCCAGTTTAATATAATATTAAAAAGACAGACACTGCATGAACAATGATGGACCCGCCCACTCATTTGCTATTTGTTGACTAGATAAATGTTGCGTTTGGTCTCATCTGTGAACATGACAAATGAACAGGGTGAACATGATTCAATTCATCATGTTTCTTGAGGATTTAGTGAGATTTGCTCTCATTAGTAGCTCATCTGTCAGGGAGACACTCTGATCCTGAAGACGAAAAAAAAAACTGCCTCTCCTCACTTAATTGGGAGCCACACACGCAGTGAAAGAGACACAGCAGCTATGTCAACCTTTTACATCCCAAATTTATCTTCCAAAATCAATCCGTCAACACCCTAATTGGCCCTCACTTTATGATTGCTGTGCTAGCTCACTCTCGTAGGATCTAAAGCTAAATGGAGTCATAAGCTCAACAGATAAAATGTTGAAATATGTGATGCTTAGCAATCATTCGTTTATATAAATCTTAAACTAAAGATAGGGATTAGATTAATGTGTCTGGAGACGTTTAAGGAGTAGACAGCTTTAAAACCTTTCAGAGTATCAAAGTTCAGCGTTGAGCCTCTACAGCATAGGCAATGTGAATTATTATTATTACATTATTAGTTACTTGGAGAGTTTGCCAACTGCTAAATCTTCTCAAGAAATAAGGGAGTACCTGTATCACATCAAGTGAAAGTAAAACAGGTAGCATTCGACATAGCCTGAATGAGTATTGACATATTATTCAAGGTGCTGGCAACAGAATGGCTCTCATTAGTCGTCTGTGAGTCGGTAATGGCAGATCAACTCTTAGGGCCACAGAATTGACAGGCTGTGCTCCCCCTCAGCAGATATCTGAGAGCTTTTTATCGGCTTCCCCATCCAAACACCCTCCTACTAATGCTGCCCGATGGCCTGGTTAACCTTGGTGATGCCTTCTGAAGCTGGAAAGGTATCACACAAAGTTCACTCTATCATTAGCGGTGCAGAGGAGTTCAATTCTACAGGCTCGGACGTTTTATTGATATTTGTTTGTGGGTTAATGTGGAGCTGGGGAGTTTTAGTGGAAGCTTGAAATGATTCACTTAAGAATAAATTCACTTTTGTATTTATCGAGGCAGGAAAGCTAATGGTTTAGTATGGAATACGCTGCTGTGAGAAAAGTTTATTTCTCCTACTTAATGAACAGGTGTCTACATAACACAGCCCACCCCACAGATGGCAGCGTAATTAGCAGTCATTATGGTGGTCTTCAAGAAGGCCGGGATCTGTGCGGCCGCACAGAGTGCCTAACCTCTTCACCCCCTGACAGGGCCCACGGGGGGCCGCTGACACGTGTTGTTCTCCTGGAGGAGCCAAAGGTGGGGTTCCCCTTTTCACGAGGTGTCATCCTGATGTGCTGGAAACCCAGAGACATGTGTAAAAGGATCAGAATGTCAAGGGCCTCTCTCTGGTCACAGCACCATAGCAACAAAGAACAGAAAGGTCCAGCGGCTTGAACAGAAGGTATTTGTATTGTCTGGAAGGTTTCTTGATGGACTACTTCACTGCTGATAGTTTAATGTTTGAGTATTGTTCTCAAATTCTTATTTGAATACATGTTCATAAAGTTAAACCATTGTCATATTCCCAATAAGAGATGAATCCAATTTGCCTACAGTGTTGCGGTTTACACTGAGCAGCAGACATATGCTTGTGCGACCTCAGACTGATCTGACCTTTAAAACAACACAGCTTCCCCCAGCCGTACTGAAGGTGGCTACGGATGTGGTTTGTGGGGTCATTCCCTGTTCATGTCACTGTTCATGCCCGGCTACCCCTCTGTTGTTGGGCCACTGGTGGGGGTGAGCATAGGCTGCTGGCGTGTGTGTGTGTGTGTGTGTGTGTGTGTGTGTGTGTGTGTGTGTGTGTGTGTGTGTGTGGGTGTGTGTGGGTGGGTGTGTGTGTTGGTTGCCAATAGGCTTGTAATTTCCCCTCACTTAGAAATGAATTCCATCTAATCTCATTCCACCATGTCAAATAGCGGCGCTACACGCTGTGTTATACTGTAACATTTGGTTATACAGAAGCAGCTGGCTGCCTCTCGCTCGAGCCGACACCCTCTGGATATTAAAACTCTCTATAATATTTCACTGAGATTGGTTGTGGCTTAAACACAGTGCATTAGCGTGCCCCTGACAAACACTTCCACCAATTTTGCAGTCTTACATTTCTTATCCAATAAACTTGGCTTGACTCTGTAGCCATGATTTACTATGATCTCTTCACATTAATAATCAAGGTTGAACTTACAGAAGGAGAAAATGACCCCTGGCTGTTTTTGATCATGCCACTATCCTTTTCTATTATCAAGGTCAAACAATCAACCCATTCAACAGATTAATGTCTATATTGGACAGAGAATATATGCTTGATAGTGGTGTGATCACATGTGGATGATGCACCATCATCTGTAGAAGATAATGCTAATGTTTAGTATGGTAATAATATTGTGTGAGTAGTAAAAGGAAAACATACGTGGACAGTTTCTTCATTGTAACTTGGTTTACTTTCGTGACCTCCACAAATGTCGGGCAACAAAATTCTTATAGTAATACAGTAAAACGTAATACGTCACTCTGCCTCTATGATTATTATTAACACTACAGGCAATGCGCACAGCGTTAAAATAAAGTAATATAATTACTATTAGAGATTATGTCAATCATCCCGTCAAACATCAGTAAAAGCTAAGGTAACCTTCAGAGCCGATCTCCACAGTGCAGAAAGAAGTCTCTGCTGGAAGGAGTTAAGAATATGAGGTTGTTTGCAGTAATAATGTATTCCTTTAAAGTCATAATCAGGCAGCATCAGAGGAATGTAAGAAGTTCAGCTCCATTGCTACCTTCCCATCAGTGAGTCATTATTACAATATTGCTGCTCTTAAGTAGCTCACTGACTGGCTGACCAGCTTTGAAATACACACTAAACCACTTGCAAGCCTGCACAAAATGGCCGATTGGCTCATTGCGTTCAGTGATAAAATGAAGAAACTCATAACAAGGAGTACATTGACACCTGCTAACACAAAGTTGTTTGTAAATTCAAACCCGAGGCATTTTGGAAGGGAAACTTTTTTATGTGTTGATCAGTCGGCTGTATTTCAGTATAAACCTTAAAATAAATCTGCATTTATTTTAATGGCCAGTTGAGATGCAGCTCTTTAAAAATGCTTATACATAAATGACATATTTCTATATAAAAATAACAAAAATAAGGTTGGTCATCCCACATTTGAAAGAATTTGAACTATGTGACCTCAGCTCACAAAAGTAAGCCCACTTTCTGAAGACAAAGTCATGTGGACAATGTCGTTCAATTAAAATTCATCTATAAACAATTTTTAAAAGCATCAGTTAATCATATTTGACAACAGCTCCTTTAAGACCGCGCTCATTTAGTTTGTGGCCATCATAATGGTTGCAAGTGTAATTGCTGCTAAAACCCACTTATATGGTTACATGCTGTTGCTTATTCCGGATTAATATTAAAAATTGTAAAACCGCTGGAGCATTTCGTAAATGTTTTCAGTTCTCTAAATTATATAGCTTAGAGCCCCAAAACACACACACACACACACACACACACACACACACACACACACACACACACACACGCACGCACGCATGCACGCACACACACACACACACACACACACACACACACACACACACACACACACACACACACACACATTATGGACAGCCACTTAAATAAATTCATTTGTCTCGTGTTAAGCTCATTTCCAGGAGATGAGGAAATGGAGTGTTTTTTTTCTTCCTTTTCATCTTTCGATAGGATTTCGGAGGCATGTAAGTGAGGTTTTCTTTGTTATTTACACCAGGGCCTGGGCCCCTAAGTTTATCCTGCCTCATATGGAGCCAGCTTAAGAGGCGGTGAGCCCCAGGAACAATGCCTCTTAGAGGAAACAAAATGACTCCTGTGTTTCATCTCTTGTTATGGTAAAATGTGGTGGCTCTAAATGACCACTTCTATGCATATGTGGATTGGTGTTTGCCTTTGCTCTGGCAGGGAGCCAGTGGCTGATCCCTCTCTTGCTCATATGGCAGTATTGTGGTGAAAATGCTGGACAATTGCCCCCCTCCATGGGAGAAACCCCCGGGCCTCGCTGCTGGAGGAGAAACTGTTGGTTTCACTTTCTATCAAATCCCCCGTAGGCGACCAGACAGCCTGCAGGGCGCGCACACACACACACACACGCACACATACACACACACACACACACACACACACACACACACACACACACACACACGCACACACACACACACACGCAGCCTCACACTTACACACATTCACTGATAAAGATACAGGTTATATAACAAGCTGTTTGATAACCACAAATGATATGCATTAAAGGATGAGGGGCAGCTTGTGAAGAAGGCAGAACGATAGTGTTGCAGTCCATACTAAAAGGATTAAAAGTTATTCAATACACGGGTAAAACAAATCCTATTTCTCTCGAGCATCTCTTTATAATTCTGTCATTGTGTATTAATCCGTTAAAGGAGAGATTTGTGTTGAATTCAATCAGTTCATATGCCTACTGATCTGATCATCTGAGGCTTTCCTTTCCTCAGATGCACATCTAAATAAACACCTCATCAATACAACACCTATGTCTTCATGTCATAAATCATTTTGTTTAATTTGCTCAATAGTTGATGAAAACAAAAGAGAAAAATAGAAACGGTACATCTACAAGCGAGCGAGGCCCCTGGTGGAAATACCCACAGGCTCTAATAGCTCACTTGACTAATTTAGAATGGATTTTTAAAAGTTCATTACTATATGTAAATGCATAGCTACGATGAAATCTGCTGCATCTGCAAAATATGCTGATGATGCAGCGACAGACAATGTAGCCTGTGTTGTTTTATTTTAATGAACAATGCTTTCCCCGCAGACGGATAATGTGATTACCCGTTGCTCCTCCTCGGCAGTTGGGTTGTCTCAGTTTGCTGAAGTTATTGTGTCCTCCCTGTCACTCTGCTCTGTTTGCATGGCTGTCACATCGGCCACCCTTAATGGAGAAATTAATTACTACTGGTGTCATCTCTCATGACACAGGAGTCAATTTGATCATGTTAACCAAATGAAAGGACCACTTGATATACCCGTCCTTTGTAATCATGCTTTGATGGAGAGGATTAAAATGCATTTAGGCTATTTAACAGTATTCATTAGACGCAACTGCCATTATGTGATGTGAACTATTAATTGATTTAAGGAGGGCACATTCTCACTCTTTAACCTTGATAAAAGTGCTGCAATTGAGATATCACGCAAATCAAATATAATGTCAAGATATGAGAGAATGTATCAAATGAGATTTCTTTAATTATTTGGTATTAGTAGATCACGTGTTTTTAGCAAATAAGAAGAGGAAATCTTTGGAACGTTAATAATCAAATGCTTTGGTGTGTTTTGTCCAAGAATAAACATTGAGGCAGCGCTGACTGCAAATTTTCTGATTTATAGATGCAGTCATTATGGTATTATATTGATATATTGTTTTTATTATATTGACAAAATGTGCCGCTTGTCATATGTCAGACATCTAGAGTTCCACCAAAGAGATATGTCCGATCTAAATGTCTAAGATGGTATTATTCTTACTGTTCAAGGTCTACTAAAAAGTAAATATTTATTTCAAACACTCACAGATTACAAAAAGGTAAAACAAAATTAAAACAGATTCCTGTATTACAACTTAGTTTGTATTATTATTTCCTCTCCGATTCATCATCTTAGGAGTAATGAAGGTCCGTTAGGGTCCCCATGACATACATTTCACCATCAGAAGGTGTATCTGAAGGCTCTGAGCGAAAGCCTACATAAAGGCGATTAGTTGTGACAGTGTACTACAAGTAGTAGCATAGTGATCTACTGTGCATGTTTAGAAATGCATCAAGCGGACAGCATGAACAGAATTACGATGCATATGTGGTGTCCGCAGCTCTCAATGTAATGTTTGTGAATATAACAGGTTTAAGGTGGGGCCGGACCACTTACAGTAAAATGCTGTTTGCATGTTGATGCTTCAGTTTAAACAATCTAAGAATGACTTGTACTTTCGTTATATTTTTCTGATAATACTTCTGCAGGACCTTTGCTGGTATTGGAGTATTTTTTTGTATTTTTGGAGTACTTCTTCCACCACTGTTTGTGTATTCCACAATGCATCTTGTTAACCTACCGCTGACTTGCTTAAATTGGAATCCCCAGCCTGCCTCTTGATAATACACACACACACACACACACACACACACACACACACACACACACACACACACTAGATGTGTCAAAGGACTTCTTTGTTCGTTTCATCATTCATTTCTTTTTCTCCCAAAGTTCACTCCTAAGCCTACCCTGGACTCCCCTTACTAGAGCCATCTGAATGTTGCTTTGTCACTCCTCGCAGGTCCTTCATAGAGCTCAGGCGAAGCTTAACTAATCACTCATAAATGTTGCTGAGTGGACGGCCACCGCACACAGCAAAACAAATCACTCGCCATGAACACCCTAATTGGCCCCAAGGTCAGAGGCGAGTCAGAGTTTCAAGAGAAAATCCTCCAACACTGTTATTGAAGGAGGAAAATGTATCCGTTTCTTCTATTTTCTTGCTTCCAAACAAACCCACACGCCATAAACTAGCCCGCAGTACGCACACGCTCCTAAACACTCAACGCCCTTCAAAAACGACCCTCTCCACCACTGTGCAGGTTTGTGAATTGTTAAAGAGTAACAAAGCTGTTTTGTGCCCAGCAGATAAAAGACATGTGTACCAGCGAGGTCGGCCACTCCATAAATATGTTGGCTCTTCTTATTACAAGCTGTGTCCATGACAAAGGACAAACAGCTGGGGAAAGAAATGCTACATGGCAGGAATGGACAAGGGCCATTTTCAGCCTGGCTGGTCAGACACCAGCCCCTGAGCTGTCCCCGCGAAGGCTGTTTACTTGACCCACAGGAGAGAGAGAAAGATGACACAGTAAGCCTCTAGCTCTCTGCCCTCCATCTAATACACACACTCTCTCTCTCTCTCTCTTTCGCTTTCTCTCTCTCTCTCTCTCTCTCTCTCTCTCTCTTTGATGACAAAGATTAAGCCTTGGAACAATATCCCCAATGCTGAGGAAGGGTCATCAATTACCCCATGATACTCTTCATTACCTTCCACCTGTTTCATCCACCATCTCACCTCGGCGCTCTGCCTGGCTGTGTAATGTTAGTCATCAGGATGGAAGTTTAATGTGCAGAGGTGTTTTTACATACCTGCTTTGTTGTCAGCTTTGCATATTTGAAATGGTTGTGTCTGGGAAATTGGCAGTTTTAAAGACCTGAATGAGTTTACATTTTGCAATTACACATAAAATAGACATAGTTGGTTTTGAAAGCTAAACCGTGTGTGTTTTTTTCCACTAAATATCTAAATTTTTGAATGTTTTTAGATGGAAAATGTTATTTTTTTCATTTTGAGCAGCCTTTAGGGAGATAACATGTACATACAAATATAAATGAGAAGCTAAATAAATGAATATAATTTGTTATTGTTGAGGCTATAGTCAAACATTTCTTCAGGAGTGTGGTAATGACCCTAAAGTTGTTTGTATTATTGCATTCATTAACAAAATCTTTTATTTTGTGAATTAAGTTCCCAGATATTTGTTTGTTTTTCTTACAGCGATCACTTTTTATTATGCAAGAATGAAGGACAGTGAATGATAAAACGCTGGATCCTGGAAAACATTATTATTTTTGATTAATTGTAATTTTACACTGCAAATCACATTGTATTCATTTTTTTAAAAGAGTATTTCATCTTTTGCCTTAAGGGTTTTCTCTGAATTAGATTATTTCTGATATGTGGCTCAGTCATAGGAACCTGTTTGTGTCTGATAAAGAGGATTGGTTTCTGAGATGGAACAAATAAATTGGCAGTGTGTGAGTAGCATTCAGAAAATAGCAAATGCAAAGCAGCTTTTATTGAACTAGAATCTTGAAAACTGAGCTTTTTGAGGATCATGAAGAGATTGAATAAAAATAAACAAAAACACCTTCATACAACCACACATTCATACATAGGCATCCTTCTGCCGTAACTCAACTCCCTTTTACAGCTATTAATTAATGCTGAAGCAAATGCCGTGTGGGGCCAGTTCATTAACCCACTTTTATTCATCTCCCATACTTTGATTGGGGAAATTTGGAGGATCAGCTTGAGCGAAAGTTATATTTTCTCTCCTTGCTACCCTGGTAAAAGTCATACTTATCCTTATGGGATTTTTAATTAAGCCAAACTATCAACAGACGTCCTCGACATAAAAACCATCTACCAACGCGATGCATCTTTGGTTTTAATAGCGTAGTTTTAAATGGCTACTAATTAAAAATCATGAACATGCAAAACTATAGATTCCTAAAGATATTTGCTCAGGCACCTTGACTGCTTCCTGAATAAGGTAGAACCCCCTGCTGGAGGCATCATTTGTCAAAGAAAGAGCCCACCACCTCCCTTATATATTCATGTGAAGTACAGGATTTCTTATCTGGGCTGACCCTCTGTGCTCACTGTGTGTCAGATTGGGTATGATGGTGGGGATTTGTTTGTTCAGTTTGGCTGCAGTTTTTCTCATTTTGTTTGAGATGATGTTCATCAGAGCGCTACTCTTTTGGGAATTGTGCATCCGCTTCTCCTCCTCTGCCATAATTAATATTTAAAAAGATGTTTACCAACTTTAAAATTCTTATAAATGTTGATTAAACGTTTAGTTAGTGCCGTGGAATCATTGGAGTTTCATTTCATAGAAAAATTAACATACTTATATTAAGGGAAAACGTTTTAATCATATAATGTCTATTATTGCCTCATTCTGATTATAAAAGTGCACAACTTTTATAATCACAGTGGAATGTAAGACTGTAAATGCAATGATTTCTTAACTTTTATTATCAATCATGAGCACAATAGTTATCTTTTAAAAATTATGTCAACCTTTTATATTCTACTTCAATGCACACATTAATTATTGAATTACTTAACATGAACTTTAGGGGCGGCTCATAATTCTGCTTTCTTGTTCAAAAGGCCTCATGCTAAATTAATTAAGGGGTATGTATAAAGGAATCTAATTCCTAAGAGAGGGGGATTTGTCATAGTGTATTTAAGAAGCAATGCCTGTAATTTATAAGCTTTTTTTGTAATTAAATACCACCTGCATATTTAAAACCATAGTATGGCTCTGCAGCAAAATGGTTGCAATGCCGTTTGGACTATCAAGTAACTATTGTCTCACAAAATGAGATATTAACTGAATTGAAAACCATCCCCTGTCGCATTTGATAATTTATTTGCATAATTAGGTCTTAATTTTAATTCACTATGCAAATATATGCCCCTTTTAAATTGCATTTAAATGTGAACTGGATCCAATGTCAGGCCTAATGTGAATATATTTAATTGTATTATCTGGAAAGCATGAGAAATTGTTCAGGGCTAAATAGGAAAAAATGAACAGCACTGACTAACATATTTGAAATAAAATACTCAAACATTTCACAACGTTTTAGCCGAAACGGCCCCCCCAAATGTTTTCTTCTCCAATAATCTTGTTTTCACAGTGTCCCGCGAGAACTTTGTGTTGAATTATACAGTATCTGTTTCTATTTGGATGTCCCTTCCTTTCTAGGGAGTGTTATCTCTTGTTTCACTTTAAAAAAAGGAGTTGTGCTTAGGAGGCATGCATTGCCATCTATTATTCTGTGAATCAAATGGGGGCAGAGACAGGGCAGCTGAGAGCGAGTGAGCCTCCGGTCCAGTCCAATGGTGGCCTTTGTGGACTGAGGGAATACAAACTCCAAGACAGGACAAAGTCAGAGGAAATTGACCTGCTTGATCCTTTCCCTGAGAGGGAGGCGGCACTCGTCCTTTCATCTTTTCCCAAGGGCCCAGATCTTTGGGCTACACTTAACAAACAAAATACTGTCTGGACCTAACTCAGGGTTGTGGTTGTCTTTGGAGCTGGGAGATGCTGATACCCAGGGTGGCAGTGGGCTGGTAAGGAGGAGGAGGGGGTAACCTGAGACAGACAGGCCTCTGGGGTAGGGAAGTAGCCAAAAGGGACAAATTAGCTTTAGACAATAGGGGACCTTTTCCACCAGGGGGATAATTAAACGTTTCTTCATCAAAGCTGAGACAGTTTGCAAGCTGCTCATTTTGTAATTATATCATGTTTGCCCCTGAGATATGCTTTCTGTATATTGTCCACCCCCACCATTCAAACCCCTTCCTCAAGACGTCACCATTCCCATTAATTTAGATTCTGTTTGATTACTCTGTTGGGGGTGTTAATTATACAGAGTTAGCACTCATCTAATTGAGCTCAGTGGAAACAGAGGGTCTATTGGAGTGGCAACATGTATGTTCTCTTTTAGCATCCTGCACAAAGACCTTTGTTTTCCATTCTTGCTCAATGTGAGAACCATTCAACAATACGCTGTTCGTCTTTTTGCTGCTGTTGCAGGGCATACTCATAAGGTAACAGGTTGGTTTGTCATTAGAGATGAACCACTGAAGAATTTAGTGATCTGGAAGAATGCCACACAGCAAGAAACTAACAGAAAAGAATATCAAAAGTTATAACTTTTATAAGACTGAAACTTACTTTTGTTTGCATGCATGTGCTTGTGAATGGCCGAGCGTATGTCCAAATGGGGGTTATGCATAATGTGCGTGCCTCTGAATGTGCGTATGGGTAAAAGACATTGTGTGACGGGTCTTTTTCCTTGGCCACTGAGCTGTGGACCACAGGGTTTGTTGTGTGCCTTGGATCACACGGAGGAAGCTGAATGATGTTGCCCCAGCTCTCTGAAGGAAGGCCATGCTTGGCTGGCTCCAGAACAGCCTTAACAGGATATCACAGAAGAAACTGTGGCTTTTGTCCAGCGCTCCTTTAAAAAAAGCTGTGTCAAAGGGACTTGGGAGGGTGTTTCTTTTTCAACAGATGCTAGAACAGTGTGTAGTGGCTCTCTGGAAGCCCATATCTACAATGGTGCCTATCTAACCCTGTGACATCATCAAAGAGCATGCTGTGTGGGGCTGCCGGGCTCCAGTGTAGGATTCGTGCCATTACAACACCAGCAACATGTCTCGTAAGGCACCAGTGAACAACGCTGGGCGCCACTGCTTTTAACCCTGCTGGAGCATTTTCTAACATACTGCTGCAACAAGGTAAACCAGGAGAGTTCGGATTTTGATTCTGTTTCAGAAAGACACCAGCTTTTTCTGTAAAGTTGCAGTTTTAACATCAACACTTCTGAAAATAGTTGGCATTTGAGCAAGATCTTCTTAGTCATAGTCTGTTGGAGAAAGAAGTGAGACCAAATCTACTACACAGTGACTTTCATTTTATTCTAAGACCACTCCCTTTTTTGTTTTTTGTCTTGTGTTCTTTTTTTCGTCTCCACTTTTACTCTCGGTTCAGTTTTTACACACACCAACAATACAGTACAGTGTGTTAACAATTTTCCTGCATACACATATTACAGAAACAGTCAGAGTGTTTGTCAGGGTATAGCCATGCTGGGAGCAGCCCATCTCTGTGAAAGCCTTAGCCTCGGGGCTATAGACAGACCCCTGGGACCAGCCGACACTCAAGGGCCTATTTGTTCAACAGAATGTGTTATTCTATCACAGCAAGCCTGTCACAGCAGCAATCATTCAAATACCCATTCATTTCTGGAATTCTGAATCCTCAGGCCTCCGAGGACCACCGAGACCCACGTTTATTTGTTTAGTTTTGGATTGGGCTTCTCTCTTTGATTTGTAGACACTGAAGTTACAATCGCTCAGGAAGACATTACAATACATACTGCAACCCTGAACCAGGCGGCAACCTCTGAGTCTGAAAAGTGAAACCAATGTGAAAGTGTCTTAAACTTACATTATTTCTACTGGCCAGAAGGGGCGACTCCTCCGGTTGAAAAAAGAGATTGAATTGTATAGACGTCTATGACATAGGGACCCCACTTCTCTCTTGATTTATTCCCTCAGTAAATATTGTAAACAAGAGTTTATGGTCTCAATCTCTAGTTTTAATTCTTGTTCAAAACAGCAATGATGTTCATTCCGTAAATTATCGTCCCATTTTGAGTAAAATAGATCATAAAGCAGGATATGCTTTCGGGCGGGGCTCCCTTGAGATTGACAGGTCGCTACCACTTCCGTGTTTTTGTCTTACAACTTTAACCCTTTCATAGTGTGTTTTCAGTTCATGAAAGTTAATTATAACATTTTGGTCGGATGTACTTTGTCCCACTCTCTCGTATCACTTCTGGTTGGAAAAAAACTCTCCAGTCCATAAACTAATGTGTGACATCATGGTGACGACATTCACCTCTTATACAGTCTATTCCATAAAGAGGATGAGCAGAAAATGGATGAACTGATTTCATCCTTATAAGAATTTCCAAAAAACTAAATATGTTTACACAAAGGAACAAACTACATTTTGGAGAGAGAAAGCAATTCAAAAATGTGTTATTAAATTGAGAAGGTAACTTCCTCAACCCTGTCGTTACTAAAGCTGAATGTGATTATTTTGAATGCAAAAAGCTTAAATTAGCAGCCTGGTGTGCCTCCTGTTGCAGCAATCGTTTCAAATCCACCTCCATCCCTGCTCATGAATGTTTTTCTAATTGAAAGTGATATCTTAGTGCGAGTCATTGGTCAGAGCCTGTGAAGAGTGGTGGTACAATAGACCTGTCAGGGTTGATGGATCTCCAACACAGCTGGGGTATGGGTCCCCAGACCGAAGCCAATAAGAGCAGGGCTGGTATGTAAAAACAGGCTCAGAGCTCTCCGTCCACGACTCACACAAACGCACATAAAAACACACATATGTGCAGACATTCAGGCCTGATCAATAGCATATTATTCTGAGGGAGAGGAGGTGTGCTGAAATACATAAGTGGGATTATAGAGTGAGTGATATTGGAGAAAAGTGAAGGGGGCTGTGAAGATAGTTTCTCATAATCAGCGTTGTGTTGGACCAGTGGATTTTTTGTTTTGTTTGAGTATAATCAATGAGAGAGTCCATCTGGGCTCGGCTGGTTGATGATAGCCAGTCATTACAGATTAGCCAGGGTGAGTAATGGGAGCCCCACAGGGCAAGGTAATGCAATTCAATAACTGCATTTGTGGTATGTTTTGGGGTTGAGGAAACATGCTAACCCGGCCAGAAATCACCAACTAAAGCCCAGTATAACGCAGTGGCGTATCTTTTGTATCTGGTTATTTGTCAGATAATGAAGGGGATTAAAATGTAAATGAATAATTTACAGTTTCTTTTTATTCCATAACTTCATACACTAATCCTGTGCTGTGGTGAATATTCCAGTCTAATCTCCGGTTTACTTTAGTGTTGTACTACTTGAAAAACAAAACAAGACTCCCCTCCGATGCCAATTAATTAGGAGGATATGAATATTTCAGTGCATGTGATACAATGGTGTCTGCACCAAGATAGAATTCACAACAGCTCCTAATGGAATATTAATCAATAGGTGACGATATGCTCTTGTTTTTCTTAGCTTTCAGTGAAGGTGTACACGTGGAAAGGGTTCACATACTGGTCATATGTTGAAAGAGAGTTATCCGACTAAATGTGTGTGTTGTCTCTTCTGTGTCAAACTGAAACTGAAAGCTTACTTACAATATTGTGTTATATTTAGGGTTAATTTAGGTGATTTGTCCAAAACATTCAGTCATGAGCGTTGCAGGAATTTTAGATTGATACAAATGAGTGTATACAACACCAGCAGTTCATAAGTTTAAACTTATAATAAGGTAATACAATAGGTTATAATGTAAGTGGAGATTTATGCATCTAAATGTGCTAAATAAAAGGAGGTTGCACATCACAAACAAGCTCTTATTAGCTAGATAGTTAGTCGTTACTAAATATCTACACTGACTGTAACTGTTAGCTAACTAAATCATCTGACAAAACTAACATTAGCTCGTAGATATGACCCAGTTAGATTGATTAGATTGATAAGAAGATAAATGGTATACGATTGAGATATCTGACTTGTTAAAAATGCATTTCACAAACATAATACAACATATCTAAAATTCTAAAACATTATACCAATAACATCAGAATAAATGATAAATATACTAATTATAATAGTTTCCCTATCAGATATCTCCCTCTTATTTAAAAAAATAACTATTTTTTCACATTTATGCATGTGTAATTGAAGCAAAAGTACTGGCAATAACATTTGACATATTGGCCATAAAAGTCTTATTTTTAGAAGTCACTGGATGTGACATCTTGTGAGTAACTTCATGTTTACATAGGTTATTGTTTTCTTGCAACCAATTTACACAATATTAAAGTATTTACTTGTCATTGTGCAGCCTGTTTTAGAAAGTTCTTAGTTTGAAACTTGCTGGTAGAGTTGCACATAATGTGGACTTTACACATAAATTTATAAGATTTTGATTTTCGAATAGCAGGTGAAACCCAGTTCTGGTTCTGATCAATTACACAGAGGGACTGTGTGGAGATTCTTGAGGTGGGAGGGGTGTGTCTGATTTATTTTGCATTTTATAACAATATTTGTAAAAAGTAAAATAAAGTCTATGTTTTCAGCCATTAAAAGTGCATGTCTGACAATCATGTCAAAAATGTGCAATATTCACTTCAGTTTCACAACATTTTGCCAATCATTCTCTCATGTAGTACTGCTTCATTTTCTTAATACTGACTAGGATTTGCATGAAGGTGTTCACATGTACCACAAGGGAAATATTTGGGACACAAAAAGCATTTCTGTGCCAACAAAACATTTGAAAGCTGTTGTTTTACATTTATTCATTTAATTATTCTTCACTTTCATGCCAAACCCATAATTATTTTCACATTAACACCTGCTGCATCTCCCATGTGTGTTATGTTTGTTCTATCTGTTTAATCTTCATCATTAGGTGGTTAGCCTGGGCCACGCACTGGTGTTTATTATACTAGAAAGTCAGCTTCATATACTATCTGTTGGAAACTGTGCAGCATAAACCTGCAGATATGATATGAAAGAGATGCAGATTTAGTTTCCCTCCTTTCTTCTCTCTGGCAAGGATCACACTGGCAGAGCTTATGTTATTCATGGTAAGACTCATTTCCTGCAGCAGCAGCAGCAGCAGCAGCAGCACGGTTTGATAGTGAAGCTGTAAAACAGTTTCAGCTAGCCATAAACACATTTGATGAAAACAAATTAGGAGCGAGAAATATAACTGACGGAAAACATAACAGTCGGCAATGGAATCACATTAGAGGGGACGCTGGATGCCGCTGCAAATAAATGTACATTTAATAAATGGATAAATACAACACATAAAGCCCTATGTTGCCAAAGCTCATTCATCATTTAAATGTCCCCCTCTTTTTCCATTAAATCGCATATTAAAACACCTTATAAATAAATGCAAAGCTTTAACAAGTTGACAGTTCACCACTGCGGTAACCTGTTGACACCCAGCTCCTGAAACATCACTTAAGGAGAACTTAACGCCTTTCAGATGAAATCACTAATGGCAATAATCTTTTGACAACATGAGATGAAAGTCTTTCTGATTTGTGGCTGTGACACAGTACTATTCTTGTTAATGAATTTTTAATATCCTTAATGACAGGAGAGGAACGATGTAATTAAAAGAGCAAGTTAGGAAAAAACGCTGACTCCAACTCTTTATGGGGATCGTTTTAATGTTAGTTTAATTGGAACTAACACATTATCTTAATGAACATATTGCCTTCAAGGAGACCCTTTCCCCTCCCCTATTGCAAGCTCAAACTAGCCACTATGCACATAAATATATTTTTTTGCAATCTTTGAAGCAAAGAAAAGGAGGGTTTTGAAGAAAAGTTACATGGAAGTGGTTTACATTCACTGTGGCATAATTTCTTTTTGTAAACATAAATTTCCACAATTCACAAGACGGGGATGAAAGGTTCAAAGTGATGGGGTGGGGGATCGGGCGCAGGCGCAGGCTTTGTGGCATGAAATACATGCATACAGCCCAACGTGGCCAACAAGCAGACAAATTGACCACTCCACAACCTTGACACCGTTGACACCTGGACACCTATCAGCGCTCTGTCCGTGTTTTTACAGCTTGCGAGGCTGAGAGGAAGACATGGGGAGGCGGGATTGAGGTGAGGGTGTTTTTACGCTGGGGAGCTTTGGGCAGTTGAGTTTAATTTGGGATTTACAAGTGACATTGGGCCCCCATGGCTGTCTTCTTACTGGGCCAGGTTTATGGAGTGAGACAGTGGGGTCTTTTCCTTGTGATTAGCAGGCCTGCGACCAGCCATGCACAAAGTATTATAGCCCACAGCATTATGTATCAGAGTTTACAGACCCCCTCCACCTCCACAGACCCCGGCGATCAAACCCCCACCTTCACTCACACCTTTGGAAGGTCAAGCCTCTCAAACAAGTCAATAACTAATGAAGATGTGCAATGTCTCTACGAGACAAAAACATGTTTTGAGAGAAATTGTAGAAGCACAAAAATGGGACACACACACACACACACACACACACACACACACACACACACACACACACACACACACACACACCAAAAAACAGATTAATATTATTAAATGATTTGTGGTTTCCAACTAAGGGGGGAAAGCAGAGTATGAACTGTGAACAGCCACATGACGACCCGAAGGCTTATCTCACAGAGGCTGTTTGGCTTAAGCCATGGCATTAATACACTGATAGCCTACGGAATAGCCAAGCATAAAATGAATGTGAAAGGATGAAGAAACAACAAGAAAAGGGAGGAAGAAAGAGGATGAAAGTGGTTAGGCCTCCAGCTTAACAGACCAGAAATATAGAACTACTAGAAGCATTACAGGGAGACCCTCATTGATATGAGTGTTATTTCTGAGACAGCTTTTGTCGCTGCTTTATAAACAAAACCGAGAAAGACTAATAGAAAAAAACTTTTCGTGAAAGTTCTCCAGGGGCCACAACATCAAGAGATGTATAAATATTGAAAGGCGAAAAAATATAATGAACTTGGACACATTTATCAACGAGACAGAATAATAAGGTGCACTAAGACTGATAATTGAATTTGAACAAACATAAAGATCTGGTAAAACAGAAGGAACTGAAGAAAACAAATCCTCCGTACAGCCTTTGTAACCTAGCCCAGTGCTGAGTCTTTTATCCCTTTATTTTATTGATTAAAAAAATCCCAGAGGCACTAAAACGTACAGTCAATGATTAATGTCCCTCTCAGAAAAAGAAATTATATGGAATAAATTAAACTACTGCAGCAGCAAATTGAAAAATAAGAATGTAAATGAGCTTTGAATACTTAATATCATAGAGAAAAATAGGCAATGAGGCCCAAAAATGATGAGGGATTAGCACAGAAACATGACATTAGCTCTAATGGCAAAGAGTAGATTTTCTCTACTGTCAAAATGTAACTGTCGCATCTGATTTTCCGCCAGGTAAATGAAAAATGGGAGATAGTGTGTGGCAATCGAAAGCTCTAACCTTGTTCACAGGGTGATAAAATATGGACTCAGAGTTGCATATCAGTGCTCCAAGTCTGTATTAAGCGAATAGAGAAATAATGTATATTTTGAAATGCAATTATAGGGGACTAAGTAGCACTTATCCATTGTTTGATGTTACTGTGGGTTTTTTTTTTTACAGTCATGCTGTTGCTTTTCTTTGCAGAAGTAGCAGGGAAATATCTTCCAAAGACCACTAGTAAATAATGACTGATCACCTTTTTACTGGAACATAAAAGATATATAGATATTGTCCCATTGTAGCTTTATGTTTTCTTCCCAGTGCTGTATACTCACATCTGCACGGGAACAAACAAGCTCTTAGACAGTACTTAAAATGCAGTTTTCGGGCTGCTATCCTGCCTCCCACATTACTCCTCTAGTTATCCTGCAGGAGAGAGGTAAGGTGTGGACTACATCAAGCCAGGCTCTCTCAGTTGGAACCTTTAATTATAACTTCACAGTATCAGTTACAGCAACCTTGCACAGATGCTAAAACCCTCAGAGGCTTGGCTACTCTACCTTACTTAATCTGAGTGGGAAGCACTGAGACAGTGCTGTACCATCAGCCAATTCAATCAGAAGCCAGGCGCAGCGCATTCTGCATTGGGGTCCAATCGCAGCGCAAAACAGTTCATGTCACATGACCTAGCTACTTAGCATCCTTCATGAACACCTGTTTTCTTTTTGTGTGTGTGTGTGTACAATATTGTTATTTGCCTCTTCCTCTCTGCCTCTTGCAGGGGCCCTCTTTCCAGAGGAAATGGCGTGATCTGTGCGTGCAGAGCTAAAGACGCTATAAAAATTGCTGAGGTATAAAATCGAAAGTGCTCAAGCTGTCTGCGACTAGAATTGCTGGCTGGCTCGGGCCTGTTGGAGGTGGTGAAGGATCCCCGGCCAAGGCCCGCTAATGTTGTAAATCAGAGAAAGTTTGGGCTTGTTTGTTTACATATTAGAGGTTTTACAGTGGGCCTACGACAGTACACACGGAGCTGTGCTTGGCCCAGGCTGTTGTATGGGTCATAAACCTAAAGAATATAATGGCTGTGTGAGGCTTGATCTACCCACTCCTGCACTTGTTTGCTGGTAATACTATTTTGTTCAGAGGAGTGAAAACTTGTGTTACAAGAAGAAACATTTGGAAAAGAACACAAAGGATTTATTACAGCTGCATAATGTGGGTGAAATTCCAACAGTTTCCTTGAGATTCGTGTGGTTATAAGGATATCGTCAGTGAAGTTTCTGGCAAACCATTTATCACAAAAGTAAAAATAACATTGTCTACACTCACAAAACACGACAGCTCTGGATGATTTTCTATACTTTTATAAAGAGGAATAAAACTGTATAACCACCCCAAAAAAATAAATCATCTGGAACATGCATAGGAACAAAAAGATGAATAGCACATGTTTCATGTAACACTTTTTTAATTTAGATTTTCCGGTGATCTTTATTCTTCAACACTGTTTGATTGCATGTTAGAACATCGTAGTACAGCAGAGTATGCAAAACATTTTTATGACCTGGAAACATCTCTCCAAAACCTACAGGGCGAACATAAAAAGTATTTGTGTGTGTCTGTGTGAATATAATCCCCAGTTGCCTCACAGATATATACTGTGGCACCCGGTATACAGTACATTTTAAAAACATCCACTCAGGTGTTGCCGTGTCTATCCAGGTGCACTGTGAGCCAAAACACTTATCCTTAAGAGAGATCAAGCTTGCACGCTATCTTATCAGTGCTTACAGTGGTACACGTACAGTAGAAGTACACTCAGCTACTCATGCAGACCCTGCTTACAGGAGATCAAACGCAGGTCAGAGACTCCAACATACATTCGCTTATAATCCACACAAGTGCCTTTCTGTACCTATGTGTATGACAGTGTGTGTGTTTGTGTGTGTGTGTGAGAAAGAGAAAGTGAGGCAGTGAGCTCAAGAATTTTTCCTGTGTGTGTCAACAGCAGTGGTCCGGTTGTTTTGTGACGGTCATAGGCAGAGCACAGGAAATGCACCACGATGCGGCCAGTCACAGTTGAAGTTCTTCAGTGATAAGGATAGATTTTTTTTCTGAGAGGCCTGACTGTCCATCCTCACAGTGCCGTAATGCTTTTGCTTAGGTTTGATCAGTAAAGCAGAATAAACCAGAAAATGTGTTGTATTCTTTGCGCACACCGACTTATTATTAATTTGGTGTTGTTTTTTTCTTCATCTGCATGTTCTGGTATTGCTTCAACAGAACATGTGTCATCTGGCCTCTTATACATGCATTCACAAAGTCGTACGCACATAGATACGTGCACACAAAGGGGGTGTGTGTGTGGGGGGGGGAGTGAAGGATGGAGGAAGGTGACAGGTAAACAAATTCAGTGTCATATTCTCCTGCTGTCTTCACTGTGCCACTTGGCATTTTAATGGAAGGGAATCTGATGTAACATATAGTGGTAACTACAACAGCAGCCTCGTACCAGAGGGGAAAACTTAACTCCTCAGACCTATGCATTAAACATATTGTAGAATAGAGTGTAACATTTATCACTGTCATTCCTAGAGAGTTTGTGTAAATTTAAATGCACTCAAGCGTGCTGATACCCCCCCGCACCCCCTCCACAATGTATGCGTACAATGCCACCCCAAAGCCCATTTTCCTGAAATCCTTCTCATTGTTCTGCACGACCATACCACCAAACAGCTATTCATCTTTGGGGAATATGCTGTACAGAAATGTCTTTGTATGTGGGGGCTTTTTTCTGTTGCAGTGTCCCATGTTTCATATAGCTGTCCACCTATTTTTCATGGTTTAATAAAAAAAAAATTAAATGAAGGAAAATATATCCAACACGATTGCATATTTATTTCACTATATAGCATATTTGTAGTTGGATTTCAGCAAGATTCATATAAATGATTACCTAAAAAGTGGTTGTATTTTAGGGAGTATTAACACATAGAGGACTTGTATAGTTATTCTTTTTTGGTTATTTTATAAAATGAAAAAGGAATGATGATGCTCTAATCTATGTTTTTTTTTTTTCACTCTGACCTACAAGAGTATCAACCACAGAAAGGCCTGAAGACAATTAAATAAGACTTTGTAGATTATTCATGACAAGTACTTTTCCAGGATTGTGAGCTGGAGTAAAACAAAACAATAATGCCTTTAAGTGTGGAATATATCGGGACAGTAGTGCATGGCAATACCAGCTGACACATTAAACATTAAAATAAATTACCTAACCTTTACAACTTGCAGTGCCAATAACAGGCGAAATGACAGATCATGGGTTATTATTCACTGAGACATCCTATACTTAATAATGATGTCATCAATAATGGCCATGATGTCATGGCTCATACTGCTTTTAAAAAACATTTAAGGGAATTACTTTATTTTAAGTCATCAGTCCAAGTCCAGGCATAGATCGTTCAACTGGAAAAAAAAAGGACGTAGTCTTTAAAAGACTGTATGGGAGGCTAAAAGAGAGAAACGGAAGGAGAATGAAGGCAGAGAAGAAGAAAGAATAATGTGCTACATTACGTTCCTGTTACCAAACGACACTTATGAGTCAATTTTCCAAATAATAGGAGCAGAAGTTGACTGAAGAGGCACATCAGTAGTGTTAACGTGTACGATTGTCAGTGACCAGCAGAGAACAAATACATCTCATCTGACAAATAACTGAATTATCCTGAAGGGGTTTACAGTCACTTGTGGTCTTTCATTTTTTGGCTGAGCTGTTGTGCTCCCTGAAGAAGTCATCTTGTTGAAGCCAGAACATTAAGCCTGTAAATGTGTGTGTGTGTGTGTGTGTGTGTATATATATATATATATATATATATATATATATATATATATATATATATATATATATATATATATATATATATATATATTTAATATATATATATATATATATATAAACACACGATGTTTTTAATGCTTGTGACAATCCGTCTTTTCTTTGCACACAAAGAGCTCAACAAACTTCACTTCAGCCCTCTTCAGCACTGCATGTGCACACACATGCTCATATTTTGCACACATTCAATTCTCTGCATAAGAAATGCCTTTTCTATGGTGTTTGTGCTTGTGTGTGGACACATGCATATACTGAATGTTTGACCGTGCCTGTACAAGTCTATGCGTCTAGGCTTTCTGTGATGATATTCTGTGTTTTTACATAATCTCTTTCAGTAGTGACCAGCGAACACATAAATACAACAAGACATTTAGTCTATCACTTCATCTTAGAAATAATCATCTGAACATGGAGTTTTATAATTCTGTATTATCTTGTGAAGATGTACACAAAATCGTATTCAGGAAAGTATTGAATATTTTCTGGATTGAATTACTTATATTATTACTAATTATTTAAAATTAACAAAATTAACAGATTTCTTAAAAGATATATTTTTTTCTCTGAATATAATAAAACACTAAATGAAAAGATGAGTGTGTGCTTAGATAAGTATCCTTTGTTTTGTGTTACTTTGTGTGGTACATTACCACTGCAGACGGCTGGCACTATCCATTCAGGACTCATCAGAGCCCAAGATGTATCCACATTGAAAGGCACATCTCTTTTGTGCGATGCTGATATTTGTTCTTTACTTTCCGACGACGCGTCCTGATTGATGCCTTCTGTTCACGCTGATCATACATTATGGAACACATTACAGCATATTGTGCATTTCAGTAAGGGTCATTTTCAGAAAGCCGTTTACTCGGCTGTTGCAGAAATTCTTAAATTAATTTAATTGTCTGCATCCACCATCAGAAATTACTTTATGCGTTTTGCTTCATAATTAAGAGCTTTCACATCCATAAACTTAAATCACTGTGCACAGCTGTTGAGGTGTAATTAAAGCATTAAATATGTGAACGATCAACTCCCACTAAACAAGATGACACCAACAACCCCAGCACAGAACTTAGAGGTGAACTGCAAGCTGGCGGGCTTTTTCTGAAACTAAGAACTGCAGTGTTTCTTTCTTTCTTCCATTTTCCAACTCTCGGATGTCAGTCCCATAAATCTGACTGGTTCGCTTCAGCATTAGTAGCTGAACTGATGCTAACACCATTAGTTGATGATTTAATGACATCGTAGATGAGGACAGTCATCCTCTTTCGATCATTCTCTTTTTTTTTCATCCCCGCCTGCTGGCTGAAAGGATACAGAGAATCTGTGTGTTTTTGAGGATGAGGGTGGTGGCGCTCGTATCTCATCCACCTCCATTACGCCAAGGTCACTCCGTTGCTTTTCTTAATGTGATCAGGGAAAGTGTCACTTTTGCAGTTCTGTGGCAGTAAATAAGAACTGGCTCTAATTTGAATGTAGTGTACCAGAGGCCCTTTATGGGTTGTTAATTTAGTGTTTAAATACATTTAACAGTTGAGAGAGAGTACTGATTAGGCCGGCTCTCCAAGTGAAGGCTATTTTTCTCTTCGATATTTCCACTGACTTGTTGTAGATTATTATTGTTAATATGTGACAGATGAACGGCATGCACAATTTGAATTAAAAGGAACTTCAAATTCAAAGGCAGAGAGAGCAATACAATCTGTCATTTCCCTCCAATCTGTTATTTCTCCTTAAAATTCCTTATTTATTTATTTCGGTTAAAAGTCAAGGATTGTAATAAAAATGTTATGTCAACATTTTAAGAACACATATATGCAGTAAGCCTAGGTTTCCAAGTGACTCATACATGTAATATGCCAACCCTGTTTCCGAGAAAATTTGTTTAAATACAAATTTTCAACAGAAAATATGTTTCTTGAGAAATGCAATGCTGCCTGAATCAATGAATTTGCATAAAGAACATCTCTTCAAAACAAGGAATTTCATTTGTTTTTTCTTCTCTAGTTTTTATCCACTCATAACAACTAAAGCTTGATTAACGTTTTCCATGATTATGTTTAAGCCCTTTGATTTATGTTAAGGAAAAAGTCAAAAGCAACTCAAAGCACACTTTACTTAATTAACATTTAACCATAGCCACAATGTTTCCTAAACGTAACTTATGTTCTGTTGTTGCCTATAAGACGAACCACACGCAGCACTCAGGATGAGACGGCGGCCTTTTGAACTGCAGTACAAAGAAGCAGCACATACACTTGACAAACCTTGCCAACAAATTAGTATTTAACCATAATTTCTGGTAAACAGGGTTCCATACAACTATAATGTTTATACTGGTAATGTATCTCTTTCTCCTTCTCTTTCTGGTCAGAATCACTCACTGGCTACCATGACATAATACATGTCATCATGTCATACTCAACATAAGTAAATAAAATGTGTTCATTAATGAATATAACATGAACATAAACTGCAACATGGCTTTATTTGCTGAGCGGCAGAGTGCACTGCACATTGCTCACTATGAGCCCAGCAGCAACAACTGATGAAGTCCTTGAGTTTTTATTGTCTTTTATTATTTTTCTGTAACTCACCACTGTCGCCCACTTCCTCCACCAGCTGAGAGCACACGGTGGCCGTGAAAGCCAATAAGGCCCAACCAGCCGCCTACACACTACAGATTTCTCCTGACACCTAATGCCAGTTATGAAATTGGGGGATAAGTTAATGTGTCACAGTAGCATTGATTTTTCATTTGCTTCTCACTGCCCTCAGTCCCAGAGCCAGACCGGGCCTTTCCTTCATGCTTCAGGATGGATTACTGTGGCCCCCGTTGAAACAGAGCATCGTGGGGTGACAAGGCAGCCGATGCGGGTGTTCATGAGAAGTGCCACACCTGATTACAGGTGACACCATACTAGCGTCATCCACTGTGCCAGGAGCACTCAAATATCAAAATCAACTCCTTGTTCAGTTTTAATCTAACGTGTCTCATTACTCCAGTAGATATTACGATTTTGATATTACTTCTTTTAAATATGTATTTATGTTTTAAACATAAAAACTAAACATAATTAGATTTCTTTCTCCAATCTATTGTCAGAAATTTGCTTTCGGTTCTGATGATGTATTGCACAATAAGGAAGCCTTTACAGTGGGGATAAAATGAGCAGTACAAGAAATCTGTGGCTGGTCCCTATGAAAGGAAAAATACGCTCACGTAACAACAACATGGTGCTCAATGAGCTATGTCCTCAGTTCCATATGAGATTGGTTAATACAAAAGCTTGCTGGTGAAAAACATTGTCCTGCTCCCAGTGACAAAGACAAAGTGCCTGTGTTTGGCGTACGCGAGTCAAAGGGACAGGTGACGACAGGGAGGGAGACCAGGGAGGGAATTTGAATTTCACATCTAGGAGGAGGCAGCATGTCATTAAAAACCCTAATTTCAGTGTCAGGTAGACTTACAGGTGATCCATCATCTTGTCAGAAGAATTTTATTTTATTTTCAAAGGAGTTCAAAGCAGGCTTTCCAGACTTTTCTTACTTCAGTTCCAATTAGATTTAAACACAATTAACAGAAAAGTCTAGTCCCACGTGTATGGTTGAGAGATACCTGCCCGCTCAAGCAGATCTGAGGGAGAACGATTTATAATACAACTGTATACCTAATAAAGGAACTAACCTCCTTCTACAGTATTCATTATCCATCAGCACAATGCAACATCATTTTAATACATAATAACTCACTAACTAAAAGAAGTTAATATTCCAGTGTTGCACACATAGCAGCTGCACTGCCCTTCATATACCACCAGCAAACTGCATATCAGCACCCATGAATGCCATTTATTGGTACATTTCTAAATGTTAACGCCTGTCAACTCCAATCTCTCCAAAGGAGGCGCTCGGGAAATAAAATCCATCGGAGGGGACCTGAGAGGAGGACACACGTTAACCCAGATAGGCTGTGACAAAACACCATTACCTTTTCCTGTTCACACAGTGACGTACAGGACAGCCAGTCGTCCCCTGTCCCTGCAGGAATCCATCTAAATGAGAGACACACATATGTGTTCTCACACTGTGCACAACAGTCTTTGAAAAAGGACTGTAAACTAGAGCTGCAACAACTAATCCATAGTTGTCAACCCAAAAATTTATTGGCTACTTGTTTTGATGATGGATTAATCGGTTTGAGTAATTATAGAAGAAAAGAGGCAACACCCTTTGATTTCATCTTTTTAAATGTGAATGTTTTCTGGATTCTTTACATTAAACATATATTTGTGTTGTGGACAAAACAATACATTTAAGGACATCATCTTGGACTTTTTTAGACCAAATAACTTATCGATTATAAAAAAAAAATCTTAGTTGCATCCCAACTTGTAAACTGTATTTTCTCTATAATGAATGTGTGACTATAAATGCGTGTGTGACTATGAATCTGAAAAGAACAACTACAATTTATTGAGCTGCTATTCTTTAGTTTTTACTTGAAACTCAGTATCACTACCACCATGACTACTCCATTACAAGTTAGTCTTCAATATTATTCAAACAAAAGACAAGTATTAAAGTATTCATAGTATTATTAAAAGTATTAATCTCAAAAGAAAAAAAGAAAAAATCACATACACTACAATACACTTCATAAAATAGTTGCTGTGAGCATTACAATATTTTACTGGATCATTAATACTGCCAGATGAATGTGAATGCAGCGTTTTAATGTTATTGATGGTTGTTGTTGTGCAGCTAATATACTGTTGGGTACTTGAGAAGTATTTTAGATCATTTACTTCAGAAAAGTTGGAATATTACACCATAAAAATAACCTATTACAAGTAAAAGCAAAAAACTGTTAGCAAAAAAATGAGTAAAGTAAGTAAAAGTACTCATTACGCAGAATGTCGCCTTTGACTGTTATTATATAATTATTATTGATACATAAACATAGAACAGGAACTTTAATATTGTACTTGGTTGAGTTGGTTATAGTTAAGTTTAATGACTGCATATACTACTGGATAGTTTAATTTATAACAAGTTATAATATTTTATAAACTGATAACTGATGTAAAATATTAATGTAAAGAGTAACTATAGCTCTCAAATAAATGTAGTGGATTACAAAGTATATCAGAGTAGATCAGAAATCACAAACTCAAAAGTACTTCAACATGTGTACAGTACTAGTTTTATCTATAACAATGCATCCTGTTTTATAAATTCATCATGTATTTTTCAATATAAAAGTGACTGTATCTATAAAAAGAACATTATTACCCTCTGAAATATGAGAGAGATGTAAGAAAATACTGAACACAGTATTGAGTTTATACTTAAAGTGAAGTGTTATCACAACTGTACATATTTTCTTGTATTGTGTTTCATATATTACACACCACTGTAGACTATGAATAAAGAGCCAGCTCTCTGACAGCTTTCTTTGATAAAAGAAAATGCATACTGTAAAAGACAGTCGGAAATCCTTCACAGTGTCTCGACATTGAATGGTGACAGACCTCAGATGGATGTGACACCAGCAGTCCAACCACAGTGAGCTCCTGCTGGTGTCGTAACGTGGATGTATAACCACTGTCGTCCTTACATCAGGCTGCCTAAATGGACAAAAATGCCAAGGCAGCAAAAAATTGCGAACAAACCCAGGGCTTCATTAACAGAACCTTCCCAGCATGCTTTGCGATGACAAATGATTGACTTGGAACAATATCTAAGGCGATCAGGATAAAGTACCAGCCATTTCAAGGCTCAGCAAAATTCAAATTCTAATTAGACCTTGCTCCACATTCCAAATAAAAATGGGTCCCTAGGTGGTTTACCCTATCAGGTGTCTCTCCCAGACCACTGAAACAAAACGAATAAAGAAAATGATTAAAGCGATAACAAAGGCATAAAATTCAAATTATAGCTGCATCACATCTGGGATCTCTATGTCAGTACACTACTATTTCTGCTCTCCCTCTCTTTTCCTGTGACTCTCACTAACCCACACAGCATTCCTTTCTTTCTGCATGAGGGCAATCAAAGAGCAGAAAAAAGACAGAGAGCAAGAGAGAGAGAGAGGGTGAAAAAGAAGGGAAATTAAAAGGTAGAGAGCGAGAACGCAAATAGGCTCTCAGCTTTAAGGTTATTAATGACTCCTCAAAAATGTGCGACTTTTCCAATCTCTCTGAGAAGCGCTTGAAAGAGCCTGCAGATGAAGCTGACCTTCACAATGTTCTTTGGTCTTTAGTTAAGAAATTCACTCACCATTATGGCATCATTAGGGAAACAAGGATAAAATTACTCCATGGTTAATGACCTATAAGATCCCCACCAAAATTTGTTTCAGATCTAATAAAACTGAGCTTAACACACTTGAATGAATTATGAGGACTGCTACGCGGGGTATTAAAATGTGGGGAAATAGATTTTCTGAAGCTAGGAGGACTGGACTTTTCAAATCAGATAGTAGAATGGAATTTTCTGGGCAATAAATTCTACCATGTCTCAATTTCATTTTTTTTTTTACCTCACAGAATTTTTCAGGCAATGATGGAATCTGTGAGTGGGATGGCCTCTAAAAATTCATTGCCAATTGCCGTCTCCTCCTCTATCCCCTTAAGGTAGATAGATTGATGGATGAATGGCTAAATGGGCAAATAAGTGGAGAAAAGTATATCCGAACGAAAACTCAATGTATGATGAAAATAAATGATTAGATACACATATAGAGACTTAAAAATCCCAGAAGGCACAGCAAAGAAGACATAAGATAAGTTAAGAAAGAAATGTGTATCAAAATCTGCATTGATGCTGATTATTTTATGTGTTTACATTTTCTCTAGCGTGCTGCTAAATTTACTACATGCCATGCTGCTCATTAGCATAATGCAGGTTCAGTTGAGAGGACACAAAGAAATTCAATAAAAAGGACATACACACACACAAAGTGTGCACACAAATACACTTGTGAAACTTAGAATGTAACATGATGAAAATCATGAGGGGGGGAAAAAGCTATTTTAAAGCAGCATTGGTTTAGCACGGTTTGGTTGCAGCCCATGAGAAGGGGTTTGTGAGCTAATGGCATTTGCTCTCTTTAAACTTTAATCTTTCCTATTAATTCCCTGCAACTGGAGAATGTGCGAGAGTTAATGTTCCATGAACGTGTTTCTCACTCTGCAATCTCTTCAAGCTAATTACCTTCAGGTGCTAAATGGGGGGAAATTGCAATCCATTTGGAAGGGAGAAATTTCACCTCCCCTTTGCCTATGTAACACTGGGTGCCGTTAAAAAGAAAGAAAATCAAACATAAGAAGCCGGGTCTAGAGTACATTTAATCAAAAAAATGGACACTCTGCGAAGAGTCGTGATTGGCTGTCCCATTCCAAGGTAGCTTTGGGAGAGTAAATTGCTTCCTGTAGTTTCCCGCCTCGCTGCTTATTTTGCAGGTCACTTGGAGGTCAGCAGGTGCAGCAGTGGACAAAACGCCGAACAGATGTTTGATTGACATGGATCGCGCAGATTGGCAATCAAAGTTTTCTGATGAGAAAGGAGAGGCTCACTGAATGGCCATTTTGAAGGGTGAACACCAAGGAGATACAGAAGAAGTCGAAATACAAATTAAAAGCAGATTAAGTCAACGTGACAGATTCACGGTTGCTTGTACGGAACATTAAACCTCGGGGAGTGACACAGTATTCGTCAATGACAGAATCAAGTTGCGGGTGTACAAATGGTTCCCGAGTCAATCACTAATCAGTGACGCAGGATGAACAGGCTCATTGCGGACAAATAGCTTTGATAAGTTTTACCTTTTAAGGGCTAGCTTGTGGAGGAGGGTGACGTGAAGAGGAAGTGGGGAGAGATCGGGTCGGGACGAGTGAACAGTGGGGGTGCTTCACTCTTCCAGAGGAGTCTGGAGCGTAGAGGGTCACTCTGTCCCCTGTTTGATCTTTGTCTTCAGATGACACGGCAGGAAATTACAGATGAAAGGAGGTTCTGACTACTGTCTAATAAACACAGAGACCGAATGCCCTCATTTGCTGCCACGTATCCGGTTTAAGTATGTGGGTGATCCTCACACAGACCTGGATTAGCAAAGCCCTTTTGTACACAGTGTCCTCAAAAGAGCAGGCTCATCGCACTGTGTCGACTTTTAGAATTTGCGCTCATCAATACAACTTTATTTTTAAATAATGCATTAAAAGTTACAAATGAAATGTTGCATTTGAAGACATTTATTGTTGTTCTAACTCATTGCCAATGTCTTTTCGTAATAATGCATGGTAAATGGTCTTTTTCATAGTCATTAGACACAGTGGCTGTGTTTAATTCATCACTGAATATATTTTACTCAAGAGATAAAAGGACTTTAATTATTTTAAAAAAAGCTAACTAATTCCAATACTAAAAGGGAGGTTGTGTCAGGATGTATGTACAGTGAAAAAAAACATTTTGCTGGACATATTTCTTGTGTGTAATAATAAATGAATTAGTAGTGGGGAGTACTACAAACAGTCCATATCTTAGACAAACACTCGGAGTGACGGGCCGGAGCTCCCACTGTGTTGAGGAATCTTCTGCTAACAGCACTCCCACCCATTTATCTCAGTGGCTGCGAGCAGGAAAAACGCTGGGAGAGGCTGAGGAAACATCAAAAGAAGAGCATCCCAGATAACTGTAGCTCTGTTTTTACAGCTCCTCGTGAAAAACACCTCCACGCTGGTAACTAAAACCCAAGAAGCAGGATAGCTTACTCGATTGCACTCTGTGTGGCCTTTTGCTCGATCATTTCATGCAGAATGCTTGAAGGCATAAGTAAACCTCATATGGCCACTGATGTTTTCTTGTGTTTTTTATTTTTTTCTGAACCCTGTCTTCATTTTTTTTTCTCTGTTTCCCTAAAATGCCAAAGCTATTTGGTTAAATCATTAGAGGTGTTATGGCCGTAGAATGGCTCAGGCGAGCAGCATCCCTGTATAGTACTGAAAGGTTATTTTCTTCATGAACACTTGAGGGTCCACTGATCCCTTGTAAGTGTCTGTTGGAAAATGCATTGACATTTTACGTGAATGGAAAAACCCTCTTCAATAGACTCTCTTTCATTGCTCTTCAGGTTTCAGGTCATTATACCCGCAATAGGGGACCACTCAACCTAGTTTGGTATTACCTCTGAGAAAACCCTTATGCTACTTTACTTACTCCATTCACAAATTTGGTTTAAAAGTGAGAGATATAAACCTTTTGACCTGAAGAGAAATTTTGAATATGCTTGTATATTTGTTCTGTGTAAGCATCATTGATTATTTTTTATAGCTTGAGTTTATGAAATACAATGTCTGATCAATATATGACTCGCATAGATGCATCAATTACAATATATTCTGCAACACATTTGTCAGCGGCTGCAATATAACTTTGACAACAATAGATAGCAATAACAACAGCAAAGTTACTAATAACACGATGTGAGAACACTAATTTAAATCTTAGTTAAGTAAAAGTACAGAAGAATTGATAATAAAGTGTATCAAGAGGAAAAGTACTTAAAGTAAAAAGTGTGTTATATTGCAATATCTTATTATTCTAGCAATAATAATGATGCATTAACATGTAACCAGCATAGTCATGTTACAGCTGGTTGGGGTGGAGCATATTTTAACTACTTCAGGTGCAGTAATGTTTGGTAGTTAATCAATAACAGTGTATCATATTTTATAATCCCATTATATGTCTTGTATGTAAAGATACATGTAAGGAGTAAATACTATTTATGTCTAATGTTAAATTGGGAATACTCAAGTATTATTTTGCTCAAAATTACACTTACTTAACTTAATCCAACACAATACCATGCAACACAAGTTAACTTTATAAAATGTATTATGTTTTGTTTCAGGCTATAAATTGTGTTATCGTTGGGTTGAAATATCACCTCCACAATGATATTTTTCACTGCAAGGTCATTGCGTTACAGTATGTTTTGCATGAATTGTTGTGTCCGTCCCACGTACATAAATTTAGCAGAGGCTAAAAAAAAAGAAAGTTAAGGCAAGGTTTCTCTAATCACGCAGGACTCAGATGTAGTCATGGGCACCAATCTCCATAGACAAGTCCATTCAATGCAAATGCTGCACCTGCCATGAGTTGTAAAAGCTTTTGCAATTTCAGTGAAAACAGGGTTCACATCATTTGGAAAGGTAGACTTGCCATTTCACGCACCAGTATCCCAGCAATCCGTAAAGACCATGAGACATTCCTCGACAGGATTAGAATTTTACGATCACCAGGAAAACGACTTCACCCCCCAAAAGTCATCCTCTCCCTATCTGCTTTTCTTACTTTGTCCCTCAAAATTTTGATGTTAACTGCCTTTATATTCACTGAAATATATAATCTTTTTCTACGTATCTTACCATTAATTGTGAGGATTAAATTGACTGTTTTCCAATGTCTTAAGGAATCCGTTCAGTAACATTACAATATATCTTGCAGCACATCCTGAATAAATAGCTGCCAATTAAATCAAACACACTGTAATTTAGCAAAGCAGCAGTGTAGAGAGCTACACTACTGAGATGGTCAGAGCCTCTGGATAGTAGTTGGCCAGGCTTCCCAGTCCAGTCAGGCTGAGTCGGTTCACACTGATAATGTAGGTAATGGTGTTTCTGGAAGAGTGAGGCCAGATGAAATACACCACACGGGCAGATACCACAGGCGTACTGGCCCCTTCTGTTGGAAAATTTCATTTTTTCCGGCAGGAAGCCATGAATGCTGAGGCTGAATCCAAATCCGGTTTTCCGCACTTTATCAGCGTGTGGCCCACCAAGTGGTGAGATGGCGGGGGAAGTGGCGGGCTGAAGGGGGGTGATCCAGTCAGCCGAGACCCTCCACTTTAATCCAATTTACAGCCTCCCCCAGCAAAAGATAATTACAACCCTTAAACCAGCTAGGAGAGGGGTAGAAAGAAAAGGCCTCACTCACCCAAACTGTGCCTCTGGCCCCTGAAGTCTCCACCTAGAGAAAGAGAAGAGGGGGGGCTCTGTTAGCAGGACTCAAGCAAAGGCATTGTGACAAACTAAGAGTGTGTGTAGCTAATGAGGCAAAGTGATTTTTTTCCCAGCAAATGGATGCCTGCTGGGCAGCAGTAGAATGCACCCCAGGACTTCTTTGCTCACTGATGTTCAGTACAGATGAAGGGGAGGTGTATTTTTGGTTGGTATTTCAATAAGTGCATATGTACTCCGTGAATCAATGTACTTCAGTCACGTATATTTGTAAAGCTGTCCGACATCTGTGGTCATCCTTTTACGTTTTACCTGCATCAGATAATCAGTGTGCTTTTAATACATTGTTTGCTTTGTCTTTAACACCATACCTTATTCTGTTGTGCCACATAAGTTGCCGCAGTAAATTGTTTCGTTGTTTTTGTCGTTCACAACAAATATTTTTGCTTTTAAAGGAAATAGCTTCAGGATGCTGTTTAAATGAAAGCTTTCATTTTCACAATTTTTTTTCTCTCCAGAGACTGAATCTTTGTCAGAGGTCTTTGAAGTGCGAGCGAAGGAATGGGGTTAACTTTTGCAAAAGAATGTGAAGAAATAATAATGAAGGGGCTCACAGGGGAGCGGAAACGCTGGCCAGTCCTAATTAATAGAAGGAGAGACACTCCCAAAGTCTCCCATTCACAAGCTCACAATGGAGTTCTCTACCAAGCAGAACCTGGAATGGAATATGGGAGGAGTGAATGGAGACTGAAAAAAAAGAGATTCAAGCCCTCATTCTCTTTGCACCCGTCTCTTTTATTGTATTTCTATTTTTATAGCATTTAGCCTCAGGCCTATATGGTCCTATAGTCCACGCTCCATTCAGTGAAACTGTGTTCAGAGAATCCCACTGGTCAGTTTTGTAAATATGGGTCCTGGCAGTGAGTATGAAAGGATGGCACATTTCCAGAACGTATTCAACGTAGGCCTCTCCTCCTGCTCTTTCAAATATTGTTCCATCCCCTCCTCAACCCTATGACTCTCTCTCTCACACCACCTCTCTCTGTTTCTTTCAGGTGCATTAACGGGGGCTGGAGTCAAGAGCATTGGCAGCCTATATGGGGGGAGAGGGTGGCGGCTTATTTTGCCACAAGTCAAGTTAAGAAGGGGAGGGGTTTGTGAGGGGCAACAGGAGAAGTGTGGACCCACCTGCCACTGATTATCCTCCCAGTTAGAGGGTTTAGTCTTGACCTCTGAACTTCAGAGCTGCCCCACACCACTAATCTGTTAATTAACCGAGAAATACCCTGGAAAAACTTTGAACAGCCATTGTGTGTGCGTGTGCATGTGTGCACAAAAGTGTGTAAAGGGAAGAGACAACAAGAGCAACACAGAGAGAGAGATGAGAGAAAGAGAGAGAGAGAGAGAGAGAGAGAGAGAGAGAGAGAGAGAGAGAGAGAGAGAGAGAGAGAGAGAGAGAGAGAGAGTGCATGGAGGGGACGCTGTGTGGCATGTGGTAACTCGGTATATAGCTGACACATTAACCCGCTGCTGTGTTGCTGGATAAGTAGGGCACTGCCATAGTTTTACATGGCCAGCACTGGTCTTTGTTGCTGGCATATCCAGCCCTCTGATAGAGGAGGCCACCATATCCACCGCTTGGTGATACACTTTTGACCCCGACTGCACTGAGGAAAAACTGCATATTGTTGCATTCTTTATTTTCTGTAATAAGTTTGCAACACGGCAAAATACATTGTTAGTTTCTGCTCCCCAGGACATTCCATATCAGCATTTTATGTGATGCCACTATCAACAGGACATACTTTTCTGATTTGACATTGCTTTGATTTAGGTCTCGTTATGTTGAGGCACTTTGTTACAACCAGTTTAGGGAAACCAACATCGACTGTTGGTTGGAAACAGCGTTTTCTGTGTTAAGGTCCATCGTTTTGTTGACCCATCCAAGGCTCCCAACCTCATCTCTACACACTCTGTGGCTGTATAATGATGTCACACTACTTCCTCCTTTGCTCCCGATTTAATTGCTCTCGCCGCTAGAGGCTTTGTCTCTTGATTGTTAACAAATGTTGTTTTGTGGCCCTTTGTAAAGCGACTGATGCTCTTGTTTTTCTTTGAAGGACAGTCTCATAGTATAGTGTATCTTGTATACTACAGTCAGTGTAGTTTGTAGTGGAAAACATGTATTGACAATTCTTCTGACATAATTAAGTATTATTTGTATTGTGAAATACTGGATATTTTTTAAATCATGAGGCATCTCATAATAAGTATTTTAATCTGATTAGCCGCATTATCATAAAAAAAAAACGTAAAACAGATTCTTGGGACAGAAAACTTCTTTGTTGGTAATGTAATGATACATTTACTGTAATGATGTTGTCCGTCTGACTAAATGTTCACCCCTGTAACATTAACAGTAACCTCACAGGGCTGTCCATGTGGGCTTGGCACTTATATGTGCATGACACACAAAACAAACTTGCTATAAAATGTAAACATCAAATATCTATTAATCAATTTACGAAGTGATGATTATTATAATCAACATCTGAATCTTCTAATAGTTTTTTCTTCTTTTAATCAGTGTGCTATTTCCTTGTCCTGGCATCGTAAAAAAAGGCCTGTACTGTATTAGTTAAGATCATTTCTGATACATTGTTTTCCACTATAATAACCCCATATTACTGATATAATAAACTATATTCTTCTTGGTTGATGAGACACACCTGGTGGTCCTGCTGTAAACAAACAAAAATCTCGGAGGGTGCTTTGACTGGCGAGGCAGCTGATAAGTGGGGCAACAAAGTCAATTAGTTCTGTGTTTATTAGTATGTGACAGGTGCTGGGTCATGCAGATTAACTCACAACCCTTGGAGGGATGGGACAACAATAATGGTGAAACATGTCCGTCCGACCAGAAAGTAAAGGTAGCAAAAGGAACATAGCAAAGCCTGCTCAATTAATTATGTGGATTAATGAAGTTCTGCTTGATTAAATGTTGATGCCATTAAAAACGCCTATTTTTTCTCCCCAATGTGACATAATGGACTCTCTTAGAAAAATAATGGTATCCTTCATGGTTACGGAAACCATCACATTATATGTTTTAAACCACTCCTCCTAAGCCTTGAATCAATTAATTAAGGCTATTACCCTTGATTATCCAATCAAAGGTTTCTTCCAGGTTTGACCTCTAACCTTCAACCTTCTCTGACTGGAAGGATATTGATTGAGGGGAATAGTTTATTTTCAGCTCCTGGAAAGGTGAGGTTATTACCTCTAAAAAGAGAGTTGCTGACAAAGTGTCCTTTCATTGACCCCAGAGAGCTTTTGTTGTAGCTATTGTTTTTGTGCACTTCAGGTTAACAGCTCAAACATCAAGTTGCACCCATTTAGACAACTATTACATTAAATCATTGTCAAAATGAAGTTGAAGATCAATAACACTCACTGTTCTCTGAAAGCTACTGATGCAAAAAGTTACCCATCCTGTAATTACAGCCTGTTTTTGTTTGCTATCAATATTATGAATCATTTCCACTATTTGACAGAATGCGAGTGCATGTGATTTGATTAATTTGACAGAAATGTTTCATGGTAAACTCACTCAATCAAAATAGTGTTTATTTCACTATTTTTGTTATTAGGGAGGATATTTCTCCTTTTGTGACAAATTAGGCATGTAATGTTTGCAAATGCAATTACAGCATAACTGATGTTTATATATAAATAAGCAATGCATCAACAAAATGCACCAATCAATGGTTCATGTCAACCTGACCTGAAGCGGCTCACCAGTCAGTGGAGGAAAACGATGCAGGCAGAACGCACTATAGTGGTCGAACTATGGTCAGCCTTATTTATTATGGTCACTTTAACCTCTCAGGGTCACGATAGGTCTAGATTTATTTACCAATCTGCTTTCAGGGATGTTCGGTAAAAGTGATCAAAATTGAACACACAAAAATACAACTTTTTTTCTGCAAGAGGATATTATCAAATTTAGAAACAAATTGTATGAGATAATTTATGAGACTGTTTCTATGTAGACAGAGTGTGCTTTTCCCTTGTTAGAGTCTATATTATTATGATAAACAGCCACAGCGATACTTTTCCACTATCATTGCCATCACCATGGGGCCCAATTGCAAACAGCATTAAGACTTTGTTAATATTTAAACAACCAAAGTCATGACACAAACTCAACAAGGTAACTAGAATCTGCCCTCCAAATATCAGTTTGGGTCAATGATTAACTTAAGGTCAAGTTTGGCTTTGCTTTGTTTTATCCAACAATGTGACTACAATTTTTGTTATTTTGAACTGCAAGGATCCATGTGATCAATTCGGCCCCCTGGCAGAATTGGAAACACCACTGATGTGTCAACATATCGTATAACAGTTGTGAAATGCCGTGGCTGCATTCATTCCTTGTTTTGGTGCTTGCTGAACAAGGCGGCGTGGGATTGCTCTCCCTCACCCTGTGGTCTGTCCTCTAGGGTGCGAGGAATCTGAGTCACTCACTGCACATCAGGCTTTCCCCCCGGGGGCCCGGGCACTGGCGGAGGCAGGTTAACAAACTGTAAAGGCTTCAACTGAGCAGCACACAAACTGTTTTCTCTCCACAAAGGAATTGGCTCCAACAAATGTCATAAGCCTATAATGAGATAGCTGATCTCTGTAGTAAAGAAGAAAAGAAAGGGAAAATGCTTCCCCTCTCCAGTCAGCGGCTATTAAAGTCAGTGAGAGTAAAAAGGGGAAGCTTCCCCATTTTCTTAGAAGCCCTCGGAGGCCGGCCAACATGACAATGCTGGTCAATTAATTGGTGAAAAAGTGAAAATCCAATTAATGTGTATCAAGCTGGCAGTTTTGCATGATGATGGCTCATTAGGAGACCAAGCTGAGAGTGGAGGAGTAGATGGGTGGAGGGGCTTAAACCCCACTCATTAAAGCTCTGTCTTTCTCAGTGGGGTTTTTGGGACCGGCTTATTTATGCAACAGGTTCTAAACAAAACCTCAATGTAACGCTCATTTAGTAGATTTGGAACTGATGAATTCCTAAATGGCATGGGTGGGGACTCTTTGGTTCTCAGGCAAAACTTACTTCTACACACAACTGTTCTGCATATGAATTTGTTTTGTTGCTTTAACCAGAATTTAAAAGCGTAACCAGGGAAATTAGCTTAAATATGCAATACATCTGTTGCAGGCCGAAATGTGTTGCCACTGTTAAATATACTAACACATAAATAATAAATAAATAGCAATATGCAGGCAACCTTCAGTCCACACATAGATTGGTCTAAAGCTGGTAATACTGTTGTGCTTGGTAATGTAATTATCTAGCATCAGCTAAAATAGTCCTGGACGACTGAATGGAAAATATAACATTAGTTAAATGTGCATCACATAATTGTTTCATTACGTAACATTAACACATAAGAGATGCTATCAAAATGGTTCAAAAGGAGGACGCATCACAAAAGGAGATGCTGGCGCTCTCGCGGCTACTTCTAAACCTCACCATATTCTGACAAAATAAAGAATGTGCTCCCATACTCTCGCAGCCAGCCTCTGTTTGTCTAGCCTCTGCCTCTATGTGTAAGATTAATACTCTTGCCACACTCTCATAGAATAATGTCACTTTAATCTTGTTTGGGGCGAAATTCGAAGTGGAGTGTGTCTACTTGTTTCCTGAGATTACTTCATCTTTCTTTCGGCAGCGGTGTGTGACTCTGCCGCCTGCTGTCCCCTGGCATTGGATGTCCCATTACCCTTCACACGCCGCAACTTTCTGCTGTTTGCACAACACTGGCCACAGGACCCAACAGGAGGCCAGTATACTATTGATGTTTTTAGGTTTTCTTTACCACTGCCAAGCACATTCTAGTTGTTTGTGGCCTGCTATAGAAGACTATCGCCAGTGGCTGAGCCATTGTGAAGATTTGAGATGTTTTGAAGTGTTGCTGCATCACGTGTTGTTCCTGTATTCTGCTTTCAACAGCATGTAGCATTTCTGCTCTCTCTTTCTGTTTTACTGCAAGCCTTAGTTACTTTCAATTTAGACAGACTTAATATGTATCTGCTATTGTGTTTATATATAAATAACAGACTTCTTTAACTTTTCTAAGTGAACTGCAATTTACTCCACTGCTTTCTCCAATGATTAGAAAGTACATTTCTGGTTATAATCTCTGGAAGATCCAGATGTGCAGGTTGCTCATGAGAATGGTCATTGCATATTGTACCACAAACTTTTCTTTATCAGATTCTGAGCCTATTTGCTATTCAATAATTTGTATTTTTGTACTCTCCTTCAATTATTTACAGTAAGTGTTTCATGTCTTCCCACTGTGTTGACCCCAGCGTGTCTGAATGAATGAGCTGCAGTGCGTCAGCTATAAATCCCTAATGAGGCTTGATGTAAACACCACAATACAAACCACATAAATAACTGACACAACATTTGCACCTTTTGCACACACACACACACACACACACACACACACACACACACACACACACACACACACACACACACACACACACACACACACACTTGCACAGAAACACAATCTCTGGTCTAAGACGAGCCATTTAATGTCTTTTCCTATGTTTTCTGTGTGCTCTTTAAAAGCTGTAAATTATTAATTTGACTTTACTTACACACTGGAAGTCCACATTTATGAGAATAATTATATGTTTTACATTCTTGTTAGGATAATAACGTTACAATTTATGTCTGCAAATTGCCAGTGCTGCCATTTCCGTAGCTTCTTTATGTCTGAGATAGAGAAACACACTTTGTATGGAAAGCTTTGTGCTGTTTGGAGAAGCAGTGTGTTTTTCCCCTCACTTCCTAATAATCTATTCTGTTCAGCCAGCTGCATACATTGACAAATGTTTCCAGCATTAGGTATTTACCCGGTGAAAGGTAATAGATGCAAGGATTTAAAAATGCCTGCTGCAAGAAACAGCGAGTACACTGGCGAAAAATATCACAAAAGGCAACATTCGTCTCTTCTTCGCAACAGGAAAAACTGTCTTTACAGTTTCTGTATATAGCAAGGACACAATTTATGAGATACACGATACATGAGCTTTTTGGTTTGACCTTTTTGTGTCACTAATCTCAGAATATTTTCAAAAGTATTGTTCACTGTTTATGAGAAGGTGACTAAATGTGCACTGCTTAACCGAAAGGTAAAAATGGACAATTATGTTTTCATATTACTGTGTCCTAGTACGTCACGATGAGTAGGTGAAGAGGTAATTCAGTTAATCCTTTGATAAGTTCTTCAAATAGTCTCTCCAATTGTGTTTAAAATACAAGCTAATTCACTGCCACTTGTGTAGTAAAACACACCCACATACAATCTAGGGATTCAGTTTAGTCTAATCTGTTGATTGTCTTTCAGTGAGTTTGTTTAAATATTTTTTCCACGTCTTTTTCTGTCTGATTTATATTGGTGCAGCTTGTTCTTGGAGGCTAATGAAAGCTGTGACAGTGCATTAATGAGGCTGCTTATTTCAACTGAACTCCACTTCCCGCGTTTAACTCTTTCACTTTGTTCTCCAAATCCACATTTCCTCTCCCACTCTCGTGCACTCTGTATCATGCTGTTAACACAACACCCACTCCTTTACTCTCTTATCTCACACGTCTCTGACATTTTTGTCTTATTTACTGGCTCTTACTAATGCCAAATTCTTTAACATGAAACAACGTTGCTGATGAAAAAAACGGTGTTGAGCAAGGCAATGACAAATAAGATTGCCAGTGTTTGAAAGACACAAGATTAGATTTGTGTTGGTCTCTGTTTTCTTGAGAAGTTCAATTTATCTGACGTACAGTTCAGGTGCAGTTACAATATATTGATGCCTGAGACTAAAAGGGAATTTCCAATGGTGTATCTCTCTAAAAAATAATAAAAATATACAATCTTCACAGTCATATCTATTATATATATTTTTGTTAAGAATATATATCATACAACTTACTTAAAAAAATAGACTAATCTTTGTTAAAATACTGCAGATAATGCTTGAATGAAAATTGTGTTCTGAAAAGGGCCAGACACAATTTTCATCTTATTATGTGTTTTAGAAATAAAACACATAATAAATGTCTTATTTGTATCAATTTGATGAGAATCAGAAAATAAATAAAGGAAATAGTGATTAGATCGATAAAATAAATGTAAATGTCTGAAGAGGACTAATGTTTCATTATAGTACACATCCAGTGCAGACGAGGGGGATTTAACTGAACAGATTGAAGAATCAGAGAATGTGGTGTTGTGCGCTCGTACTCAGCCTGCTGGGATTAATGGATAACTCCAGTGAGAGACGCCTCTGTTCTTAGGCAAGGCAAAATGACCAACGGCAGCCAAAGAATTTGGCGGTCAGTAACTGTGGCTGTTTCCCATACATATATTATTTTAGCAATAGCAGCAGTGGTGATTGAATTTCTGACCTTTTGTTGAAATGGGAAAGGGGAGGGGTGCATTTCAATTTTTGTTGTGTCATTCTTGTCTTAAAATAACTACAGGGATGAAAGATCATGGCTTGATTCAATTACAGTGCTGTGTAAAGGCTAAAGATTACTGTATTCAACATGAAACCCCACTTGTACATATCTGAGATGAATATAGGAGCTGATTTCATGCACTTTAAAAGGATTGAAACAGGTTAAGTGAACTCCTGCTTTCAATGTTGAGCCCTAGAAAGCTGATAACACAGTAAACTCTCATTTCACGTCTACAAAAAGGAAACATAATTATTTTTGCTTCTTCGAAAATAAAACAAACATGGCTTAATTTAACAATAATGATACAGTACATTTTGGTTAATATATAACTCCAGTTTCTGTGACATTCTCAGGATGACAAACGTGATACTGGACTCTTCATACCACACAATCCATCCAGCACTCGAGAAACTAGAAAAGTTGGGTGGTAGAACCTGGCCAATCAATAGCGGAGTTTGCATTAAAAACTGCTGACAGCTGTGGGAGAGAGTTCCCACTTTCATCTGGCGGTGTCTGGCCCTCTCCCCTCTCAGACCTGCTCTCTTTATTAATCTCTGTCGCATCCCACAGCTCGACCCATAGACCGGCCCCAGCCACGCTTTTCACTTATTACTAACATTTTAACTCATTTCAGTACTTTTTAAATTTATTTTTTATCAAAGAACACTTCACTTGATAGCCTTGAACCGAGGGCCCTCCACTCCTGCAGTGAAGCTGAAGCCCACCCAGCAGCTCTGTCTCCCCATATCAACTTGTTTGCTGAAAGAAGGAAAATTAGCTTTGTGTGTGTGTGTGTGTGTGTGTGTGTGTGTGTGTGTGTGTGTGTGTGCATGCGTGCGTGTGTGTGTCTCAGAGAGAAAGACAATTTGTGTCGCCCTTAAAACTTACCTTTTTTGTTTCTCCTAAAAAAAACTAATCAGCTGAAAAAAGATACAATATTATAAACAGTAAAAAAAAAAAAAAGACGGCCCTAACAGGTAATAGAGGTATACATTTTAGTTGTCGCGTCTTTTGAACTTTGGTCCCTTACTGCTATTTTCTTGGCTGTGGAGAGGAGATGGTCCCACTTGAAAGTCTTTGCTCAGCGATGACCTGCCTCTGGTACATGCAGGCCTCTGCTGCCCCTTAGGGGTGGAATTAAAAAGGAACATTTGAAAAGTCTTCTAAGGAGCGGGTACGCTATATATTATGAACAACATCTCTTTTTATGACTATTTCCAGTTGAAACTGAAGCACTGATTCATTTTCATCTTGTCACAATGACTTTGGGGTAAAGTGGCTGTTTCTGCTGGCTCCGAGCCTGGTGTCTGGTGTTTGGTGTTTGGTGTGTGCGCGGCAGATCTAATCCCATTAGTGCTGCTGATCCTGGGCCTCAGGATCTGTCGTGTCTCTATCAAACCTGCTTTATGCTTGTCTGTTGAACTCCAATCTGTTCGCAAAGCAGCAGAAGTAAACAATCTTGTTTACAGGTTGTACATAAAGAGACCGAAGCAAACATCTCCTCAGGCTTGTTGCACACCTCTTTTCACAGTTTAATTTAAATTTTAGGCAACACTAAACTGAACAATTGTTTTTATATATGACTCTTAAGGGAATATTTCATCCTTATACCCAAACAACCACAAAGGTTAATGTGCAATGTTGCAGTTTTAGTTGGACTATGTACAGCCAATACTGCCCCCTGGGCATCAGAAAGAGATATTATATTTACCTCTTTGTCCCTTTTTAAATATATCATCATGGTAATTTGAGTTGTGTGGATGCCTACCTGAAAATGTAATCTCAATAGCTTTGAAATAATAACCCTTTAATAAGAAAAATGAGGATTTTAATGAACAACGTAATACAATTTAAGCTAGTTGTGAAATAATGTACTTGTAATTTCATGCAATTAGAATTAACATTAATTATATTTAAAAAAAAATGTTTCAGGTGAATGTTATCTTTGCATTTATGAGTTTCATTAAAAAGATTGACATTTTGACTATAAACTTAAATAAATTACCTGAAAGTCTTTCAGCAGTACAACGTCTCAGTGTGGTGTCAAATTTTAAATCAGATGAATATTTATAGAAAGAGAATTGTTAAGGGTGGTTTGAAAGTAGAGCAGGAAATGTTGCAATGGAGACGACATGTTTAGAAGCTGCAAAGGACCAAGTCAGTCACAGCCGACATACAGATGCTTTTACAGGGCTGGTCTCTCTAGTTGTCTGACTCAAGAAGTGTTGAGTCGAAGAACAAACATTCATACTTACCCGTATTATTGGTGCTATAGTTGCCGTTTGTCTCAGTGGACAAGACTCACCAAACCAAGTGCAAAATAGCCCCAAACAAGTGTGCATTTACACAATGATGATTAGAGATGGGTGTATACAATAGGGGCTCGAATGTATTCACCCAATAATCCTACATATTGAAGTTAGTGCTAATTTTGGCAACACTAACCCTAACCTACAGAGCAATAGAGTTATTTCCAGATCTACATTTAAACTGTGCATTGTAACAACATGTCTCTCCATATTGAAAGAGACTGCATTAAAACAGGTAAACTGGTATCACTGATATCATGCTGGTCTGGACTGATTCAAGATGACGCCTGAGCGAGTGTTAAATAATTAATACAACTGTCCAGCCTCCCTGAAGGCCCATCACCAAGAGGTCTTACAAAAAGAAACAGGCATTTGTTAAATTAAAACAAAATGATGTTATGATCATGGAATAGCTTGTTTATCATCTCAGATAATCAGGAAAGTGTTTGGCTACATTATGTTTTATAAATCATCTTCCACTAAGTCTTTTATTTAGGAGATGATAAGAGGAATGAGACGCTGCATGCATATTGAAACCTTTATTTGAATAATTGACATACTTTCAGCGTGTTTAAAGTGAACATAAGATTCTAAGAAGGATGCATGATACTCCACTACTGAATCTTAATACAGTGTCCGGGGGTCAAAGAGGGTCTCGTTTGCTGCTTTTCAGACAACGTTTTTGCGGTCTATAGATGATGTCATAGCTTTTTACCCAATCTGATCTGGAATGATCTCTGACGTCTACTTATACAATAAACATTCAACTGGGACACTCCTTAAGACTAAAAAAAGGAAAGGTCTGCACATTAACGTTTGAAGCCATGGTACGGTTATCTCCTGGGAAAATGGTGACTGGACCAATTAAAATGAGGGGTGGGCAACTGGAGGAGTGGGAGTTCAGGTATCTGAAGGAATAATTTATGAGCGAGGTTTAAAGACATTAACCTCCAATTAGGTGCTGTGGCAGCCATGTGAGTGACATCATGGAAAGAAAAGAAGCTCTAAATAAGTTTCTCCTAAGGGTGGCTTGCCTTAGTTGTTTTAAATGTATTGCATTAACAAAGTACAACAATGAAATGTATAAGTATAATCAAAAATGTGTGTTTAAAGTTTATATTATGTGTTGCATTAAACACAGTATGCAATATGTCATTTAGCTTTAGCAATAATGTGACCTAAACATTTATGCTAATAAAGCTTATTTGATTTTGATGAATCTCTTATTCATCAACTTATTTATATTTTTTTATTTCAGAAACTCCATATTTCCATATTGTGTAACAGGATATCTCTTAAGGAAGGACCAAATAGAAGGCTAAGAGGAAGTGTATGCAATGTCATTATATCCAAAGGTGTTGAGTTCCTTTTTGTGCGTATTAGTACATGCACTTAACCTTCAATCCCCAGCCACAGCCCCTTTGGGCTTGTTACCGAAGAAATATGTCTCCTCTTTTCTCTCCTCAGTGAGGTTCCCCTGAAACTTGTCAAGGAGACAATGCGGAAGGAAGTAAGAGATAAAGTTGCCGGGCTCTCTTTCTGTGCAGTGTTTATTTGCTGTGTCAAGGATTGAGAGATTACACTGTTTCTACGCAGTAAGGGAGGAATCTGGTCGAGCATTTCCTCAGGCTAAAAACATCACTTGAGGAGGCAAAGGGGGGATTACTGACATCTGCATTAAGAGCAAAAATCCTGACTTGAGTCATCATCAATCATTTCTTTTAAGTGTGGAGGGGCTTTATTTTGGGCTGGGGATAAGAGAAACTTGGCCTTTACAGTATTAAATGGCTTTCCTATTTTTCAAGTGAACAGTTAAAGTCTTTATGGGAAATAAACCTTAATATTTTTCTGATCTGTTTATTTAGTATTACAACTACTCGTTAGGGCTTAAGATATAACAGTTTTGAGTATATTTATGGATGAACTCACAACGGCAAAGTAATAACAAACCAAAAGAAATGCACTCAAATATTCTGTCAAATGTGAGAGTGCACATTTTCATTTGATGATAAAAGTTGGTCTCAGGTTTTTGTACAAATGTTATGCTATATTCATGCACATCCACAAAATATTCCAAAACCCAATGTACCACATATATTTAATTGAAATATGGATCCTTATTAGTTATCACCTGTCCTTTTGTATGCAATCTACAGACACCCACTCGGAGGCAGTGAGGATGGTAACACTAACCCGTTGGCTGTCAACACTGTGATTGATCACCAGCAGATAAACATCAGATCGGCGAGAGAACAGGACAGACATTGATCCCCAGAGGAAGAGAGGACTTGTCACACACCAGCATACACAAACCTCAGTGAAACATCTGTCAAAATACCACAATGACAGAGAACTGTACCTCTGTGACTAACATGGGAACCCACAGACAGCTGTCAGCTGTGTTGGATGCTGGTTGACGATCAGAGAGTACAATTCTTCTCCATTGCTTAACTCTACTGTCCAAAGAGTGAAAAGTTTAAATAGTGCACAAACTGACCCTGATATTCTTTCTGCTTGTAAGGTATGAAATTCTCTTTAAAAAGTAAAGATTCAGACAAACTGACAATTAGTTATTATAATAGCGGGGATGAACTCCTCCTGCCCTGAGGCACACCAAACAACAGAAGAGGGTGAAGTATTCATTGTTGTTTGTTTTGGCCACCATAAAGAAGCCCCTGTGGCAGTACTGTCACAAACAGCGCATAAAACAAAGTGAGAGATGTGTGTGTTTTTACAAAACGTCAATCCCAACCGGTCACATGGAGCTCTCACCTGGCTGGGCCCTGGATATGTTTTTCCTGTCATTAGCTACAGACCTCATGCGATGCCATACTTAAGAACAGAAGAAAAAAGGGGAAAGAAAATGAATGAGAAGTGAATGGTCAGTCTGACAAAAGGGGGCCAGCCTTGCGTCTACAGGAAGAAAAGCATTAGTGCCCTTTATGTGCATGGCGGCGGATTTCCGTGTGCTACACTGTCAGTGTTTTTTCCCCTTAATTAAAACAGTCACAAGTTTCATTGAGCGGTGAATCAAAGGGTTGCTACACCATAAAGCACATCTCAACTCTGTAACCCTGAGTGTGTGTGTGTGTGTGATTCAAACTCACACAGGAACCAGGATGGAGGGGATTTAAGCTGTGCTCATTCCCATGGTCAGTCACTCAGAATTGGTCATTACTGTCCTGCCTAGAGATGAAAACACAGCGATTAAGAATTACTTGGAGGAAAACATGACCATTTCTTGACTGCCTCCCTAAAACCCGATGCCCTCAAAGACAGGAACTAGTTTCATAAAATATTTCTTAAAGTGCCAAGGAAAGTTTATTGAATAATAATATAATCATCCAAATACAGTAGGTCTTCCAAGGCATGGCATTTCTCACTTTATTATTTTATTTTACTTAAACAAATTGTTATTTTAACCCACCCCACGGTGAACCAGAGCAGGCTTCTCCGATGACGGACCTTGTCATCTCTCAGGAGAATAACAGAGCCGGACAATGGCAGTCTCAACTGAGGGAAGGGAAAATGCTTGCTCCACTTTGGTCAGTGTATGGGATCTCCTCTCTGCTGCTTTGTCATACTTGGTCTCTGGATCAGGAGAGCACCCGATCCCTGACGGCCTAATGACCCAACACTTTCCGCATCATTTCATTTCCTTGATGGTGGAGGGGCAGACCTGCACCTACGATTATCCCCTCATCAATTATAAAGCAGCCAATGTTTGGACGATTAAAAATGCAACATTATTTCTTCACTCCCACCACAAGACAAGCCCTCTGGGTTTTGTCGAAGCAGGGTGGGATTCCCCTCTCGTGTTCTCTCAAGGGGTCATTGAAAAAAGATCGAAAGGCATCAATTATGCAGGGAGGATACATAATGGTTGCAATTGCTAATCATAGCTCATGCAACTCGAGAAGGTTGGACCAGTAGTCTGACTGACAGTGGGGTGCAGAAGAGACGACATAGTATAAGGTAGCACTAATGTCTACAGAGTCTTCTGGGGGCTGACCTTATGGGGTACACCTATTGATCAGGACAGATATAAACGGAGAGCACTGGCATTATAAGAGGAAAAAATGACGTCATGCTATTGCTATTTTCTTGTATTCGACCACAGTGTCAATCAATGGAAGATCGATACCAGAGGTGACTTAATGAAACTTAATTGCGAAGCGTGAAACCTATAATCAATTCCCAAATCCTGTCAAGATAAGGCTGCAATAGCTGGATTAAAACCATAGTTTTGGCTGTAGCATGATAAAATCTTAATGAAGACGGAGGTGGCAGCAGTGATGAGATTGTATTGTCTGACAATGCTGACATTCCCAGAGTGAGTTTTAATCCCCAACTCTGGCACTTCAGATAGACCTTTCCTATGGGGCTCGGCGTCTGGAAGACATTCAGCTGCACACTGTTACCTTTTGTTTCATGTCAGTCTAACACAACCTGGCTGCCTCTGTGAAGTTCCCCGGGAGATTAAGGCGTGAATAGGAGGGCTTAGTATTACTTAGTGGATGGCACAATATCATATGATATCAATTTCTGCTGAGGAAGCTGTTGCTATCAGTTTTTTTAATATCAGTTACTTCATTGTAGTCTTTTACATGTTGGAGTACAATGACGATTCTCTTCAACAAAAAGTACAACATTCAAATGCTGTTTGATCAAATCTAAATTAGAAAGACATAATGTGTATGCAGCAACTCAGGCTAATGCAAAATTTGGTGGGAAAAATTAATTATAATCAACACAAAAAAACAACCTGAATTTATTTGTACTACATTTAATGCATTCATGATGTGTCAGGTCAGCTAAAGATATGTTCTTAAGATTAAAATAGTCTACCTCTATTATAATTTGATTTGTTTTATTTCATTTCAATTAAAGTTACCTGTGCATATGTGTAGAAGTTTGTAATGTTTATATGGATATTTAAATATTGTTATATCTTTTTAATCTGCTATATGCACTTTTTTTTCAGAAAAAAACGTACAGAATACACATAGTTTTTTTATTTTCTTTATTGAACACATACAGGTTTGATGGGTTTGTCTAAAGTTTAGGCAGGTTTTGAATCCTGGTTGTGTAGAGACAATTTCCTGTCAGATAAAAGACATGAAGTGACTGATCAACTCAAACTTAATTTCTCTTTACATTTAAAGTTTTGACAAATTACAACTTTAAAACTGTTTTCAGAATTTTAGTCATTATTACTTCAGTCCTTTCATGAACGAGTTCAACTGACCAATTATACAGTTTTGTTCATCTCAGACAAAAGAGGAGGTAAGGAGGTAATGTTTTGTTAAACTAATCTGCAACCGCATTAGTACAAAGAGGCAGTTCCACAAGGTCATGCAAAGTAAAGACTAAAGTAACACATACAACATATCCAGTATATGTATATTACATAATGGAGGTCCATACACAATTGTCTGTGTGATGAAAACAGCATAAAAGCAGTGAGTAAAAAATGGGGCTAGTTGGTTGTGAGCGTTTGTGCCATTTGTTGTCACCCCACTCTCTGTCTCAGTGATGGAGTGTCTGTCAGACAGCTGCTGGGATTTTGCTGACCCCATTGTATTCAAACAACACAGGCTCCTCACACAGGAAGAGCACAGGAAACAATGGTACAGGTGAGTCTGGAAGAATTTCCCTTCAGGGCTGCCCACCTGTCAGTTAAGAGGTGAGTATGAACGTGTGTGTGTGTGTGTGTGTGTGTGTGTGTGTGTGTGTGTGTGTGTGTGTGTGTGTGTGTGTGTGTGTGTGTGTGTCGAATCCAGCTATAATCTCAAAAATCAAAAATGTACACGGCTTGTAATATAAGTGTTTAAACAGTGCATCTTTCCACATGAGAAGGTGTCCACTTCTCTGGTAAGAATCAGCTTGTGGACTGAAGGAAACACGTCTTGTGATTTGTGCTGGTACAAGAGAGGTTCCTTACATATAGTGTTTATAGGGTCCACCTCTTGAAAAAAATCTGGGAATATCTGTAGCCTAGAAAGTGGTCGATAGAGTGCGCTGCTATTAAAGTGTTGGAATTTGAGTCGGGTCACATGTGAGGTCATGATGAGGTCAATCGGTGCAGGATTGACAACTGCACATCATACAAAAAAACCATGTACAAAACGGAGCAACACTCAAGTTAAGAAAAATAAATAGAAGCATGGGAAGAATGTATTTTACATCAAGTTCTTAGCATTTACAGTTTTTTCCCCCAAAACATTTAAACGAACGATCACAATAACAGCATTGCGGAGCACCTGTGCAGTTTGTTCAGTGTGCTTTTCTGTGCAACATTTTAGTTCAATGTGTCAGTAACTGAGAAGGTCAAACTTCCAACATCTGCGCAAGCATCTGACAGATAACAGTTTAGACAATGAACTAATTCAGCTCAGCTCATTTATTAAACCTGAAGATAATACAAGCCCAAAAGGACCGCTCTGAATATTTCTTGATGAAGGCCTTCAGTCTATGTTTCCAAATGTCTATGGAACTGCCCATCAGTAAGATTATAAATTAATTGAGGACTTAGAAGCTTTGCTTCATGCAAAATACTCCACAATGCATTAGACTTTGATGATATCGTGGAGGATTATGCATGAGGCAGAGCCCGTTTGCATTACATAAGGTAAGACTATTTATACATTAGATCTATAAAGTCCTTTGTTTACTATAAGTGACACCATAGGATGCTGTCAATTAGTGCTGTAACATTTTTTCTTTCTTTTTTTAATCTTTGAAGCTTTTTTAGTCTTTTTATAAACGTCATTTATTATGCTGTTAGATTGCTAATAGACTGCCCTAGGCTTCCCTTTGTGTGCAACAACAAGCCAGCGAGCAGGACCACAGTGAGATATTGTTTAGCCTAGAAACTGTTTTTGGAAAGGAAACAAATATGCACTAAAGCCAAATATTGGGTTAGATAAAAACGTTATATTTTTGGAAATTATACCATTCACCACTTTTTTCAATATATTTTGACTTTTGGACTGAGACAATGAGACAACTGAGCACTGCATCGCTCACTGTGTGTGTGTTTGTGTGAGAGAGAGGGAGAGAAGGTGAGGGAATTATTAATTATAATTTGAATGTCGAACTATTTGGTGCACAGCCCCACTGTCCAATGGCTTTTTGGCTTTGTTTCTTTGTTTGTTTTAATATTAGAGGTGGCTTAATGCAGATCTATGTCTTATTTCTGGTTTAGAGCAATGTTACAATATATTATTAATGGGTCAGCTGGTGACTATTGTACCTGTGTTGTTGAGAGGGTGAATTTATTTGTAGTTATTGTGCTGCTGGCTTTGAGTGTCCCTCTGCTGTAAATCCTGTTGAGATGCAGGTAAATGTATACTAATATGTTGTTGGTGGTTTGTATGTGCACTGTAAAATGTTGTTATTGTGCTGTTGGCCGCCAATCAGTGTACATGGCCAGCTCTGGCTTTTACACATCCAGGGGCCCATTGTCTCATAATCCGCCTATGCATCCAGAGTCCCATGACAATTCAAACTCGCCTCTATCTGCTGTGCAGGTGTTATGTTGTACGCTGATCCTCATGAAGGATTGCTCTATACCGTCGAAGATTAGTAAGTAAAGGGACATGTGTGTTAAGTCTAGCCATGTCTGCCTGTCATTATTTGCGGATTAGTGCTGGCCTGTACCCTCTTTGATGTGGACATCTTTCACACTTCCGTCCCATAGAACTCTAGGGACACGGTGAAGGGAACAGAGAGAACAGTGGATTGTAGAAGAACCGTTATAAACACAAGTCATTTTCTGCTTTGTCTTGTAAGCAAAACTACCAGTCGGCCTAATGAGGAATAACAAACCTCACAACAATTACCGCTGCACATATGAGCAATCACCTGGGAGAGGCCCCACACATAAATACACATATGCTCACATCCATATAGAACATACATATATGCATTTCTGCACGCCCGTGTGCACATAGAGACACACATACTGTACACAATCATATGTTCTCTGTACACACACACACACACACACACACACACACACACACACACACACACACACACACACACACAAAGCACACACAAAGCACACACAAAGCACACAGACAAGAACAATGTGACTCTTGATGATGCTGTAGGTTCTACTGCCCTCTGCAGGACACACATGAAAATAACAACAGCCTATTACAGTATGGAACTATACAATCATGTCCTAGCTTTTTCTTGAACATTACTTATCACTGGAGGTATATATAACAACAGCAGTACTGTATGTTTTAATGCACCAGATACTTTTTTATGGTTTTAGTTTTAAACTGTTCTTTGTAGAGCTGATTTATTTTTTGGGTGTTCAACAGAGCAGCCTATCACTGCATGGCCAGCTTGTGGCTGAGTGGAGCCCCTTTACAGAGGCAAACACAAGGCTTCTTTCAGGCAGCGCGACTCCAGAGGCATATGAGGGCACTCAGTGTTCCACCCCGACCGCAGGATTTATTTACCTTCCAGCGAGGGGCAGCCAGTAAGAGGAGATGGCGTGTGCTTAGAGAAGGTATGGGGTGCAGAGTGTGTCTGTGTGTCTGTGGGTGTGTGTATGTATTTGCTTGAGGGGCGGAGAGATGGACTGAAGTAGCATAGTGATTGTGGGACAGGCATACTGGATAATTTAAGATATAAAGTGGATGTAATAATCTCCCCCAAAAAGTCACAAAACGCACACCCTGAAAATACACAACAAACATTCCATTGCAGTAGACTGCAATCACGAAACCTTTTCCAAAAACAATCATTTCTTGTTTAAATGACCTACTGTGAGAAGACTGAGGTGGGACAAGGGATGTTTAAGAGAGGAGAAACATGGAGGAGAGCCAGAAAAGCTTGATATGGGGGGGTTCCTGTTACCTTAGCCTCCTTCCTTCCCTTAGACAGCACACATAGTCATTGAATGTATGTGTCCAGGACACTGTGCATCTGTTGGTGCAGTAGTTAGTAGTTTGATGGTCTAAACCATTATCACCACTGAAGCAAGCGGTGCCAACATGTACCCTAAACTGACTTTAAGTGAGCTAGTCATCGAAAGAGTTTCAGGTTGATTATTATGCACTGTACAGTACGCCATACGGCACAAATCCATTCATCCAGTAGCTCAGACTGTAAAGCCTCTAAATGTTTGGTGTGTTTGTAAAGAATATAAACTACAAAAATTAAGAAAAGCTATTGCACGGTTCACAAGAGTTTTGGGATTAAAAAAGCTGTATCAGGAGCCAAAAAAGCGGCCCATTTTATACAGTTTCATACAGAGTTAAATTATTCAAACGCTGCATTGTTTTTCTGTCTTGTCATCAAAATATTTTCCTCACGGACAAGTAATCAAATTAATTATTCCTTTTGATAGGAAACGATTCGGCAAATAGGAGTTTTCTGTCCGGAGAGAGGATATTTGAGGCGATTACATCTGTATGCGTGATTGCATTGAGCAGATTATTACATCTATAATTGCCAATTACAATTCTCACTGGAACAGGACAATATTATGAAGATTCAACCTGAGGAACCAAGTCAGAACCGACTAGTTTATCTTAAAGTTTAGGAGAAAATGCAACTGAGGGAGATTTAGGAAAAAAAGGAAATCATCAGACTGATTTATGGGTCAGTGTTTAAGTCTAACACATTCAGTCATACTTTAAAACGTTTGAGTTTTTTGTAGTTAAGATAATAGATTATTTTGTGTATATATTTTTATCTTCTTTTGATATTCTATTTTTTTTTTCTTTGTCTTGGAGAAAGTTAAAATCTTGGTTTATTTTGGATGTTCTTCACCTCTCATTAATCTGTGAATTTGAGTAAATTGCTAAACACCTAACACAGAGATGCAGAGTAGTCTTGTGTCTACTGATTTTTATTTTTATTATTTTTTCATCTATAACATGATGCTGTGTTGGGGTAGGCACGGTTCCTGCCAATAGCTCTTAGGTCAACAACAGCATTACCAATGGAAGCTTACTCAGTCATGAGTCAGAGGTGTTAGTTCACTATAAACACAATGAGTTTGGTTTACAGTCAATGTTCTTCAGAAAAATATGTGCATCAGAGCCAAATAACATGTTTTTGTCCAATCATGTACAAAACCTTTGAAAACAGTTTTTTGAAACCTGTACTGTTTTCATAAGATTACGGTCTGACTCTTATATTTTGGTGCATTTAATTTTATGCAACATCATGTGTCAGTATAAGTGACGGAGATCTCCCCCTCTCATTTTGTACTCTGTTCTTGCATCTAAACATTAACAGTAAGCAGAAGTGTGCATCACATCACCCCTTAGTTCAAAGTGTGCATGTACATCATGCTTGTGTAGAGCTGCTAAAACCTGATGCACGCTGATGACTTAGTGGGCCTGTCTCCTTGGTTTACAGCAACTGATCAGTCTGCTCGCGTTATGGCCTGCAGAATAAATTCAACTCTAAAAAAAGAGTGTTAATTTTCCTTCATTTTCTATGGCAGGCCAAGAGCTAAATGTGGTAAACAAAGTGAGATATTTGGGTTACATAATCAAGAATGACCTAAGTGATGATGATGATGTGCAGCACCAATGTTGCAAACTGCATGCACAAGCCAATATGCTGGCTCATAAATATCATGCTGTATGTGAACAGATGATGTTAAAACAGCTCTCTTTAGAGCCTACCGTCCTCCACTACAACCCACTTGTGGTGCGGTTAAAGTAAAGGAAAAAGGAAAAAGGAAAAAGATGGACAAGAGCAAGTCACATGTTTGTAACTAATGTTCCCACCTTTCATGCTGTGTTGAGGAATTTTATATACAAATTGAAATGTTGATTGACTGAATCAAAAGAGGCCTTAACTGAGCCAACACAAAGTGATATAAGGTGTTCCTGTTTTTGGAAACATGGGAACAAATGTCTGTTTTTAACGAAGAGTGACTTTTGAACTGCAATGATTATACCTGTGTCTTGATGTCCTCGTATTGCATTTCGTTTTAGTTCTCTTCTTTCTCTTTTGATATGGACTCATGTGTCTTAAGAAATAATGTTAAATAATAATTAGAGACCCACTTATCAAACTCAGTGCTGTCCAACACCACTCAGGGTTAAAAAACATAAAGGAAACGTTAGACAGGGCCTGGCTCCTCTGTCTTAATACCAATATGTTTTCTCTTTTGAAGGGTGACAGCATCTACTGTGGGAGTATTCAGCATCAGGAAAACGTTCTAGAGTCAGCTTGACCAACAGCTGTGAACTGTGAAGTGATTTCTCTCAGGCGGGGCTTGAAATACAGAAAGAATGCAGACTTGAATGGACTCCCTGTTTCTGCCTTTTTTCTCCAGTTATTCCCACTCAGCCTTTGAGGGGATCCCTAAGGAACAGCATGCATTTGGATGTGGAGCTAGACTGAGAGAATGCAACTGAGTAAACAGTCAAACATTAATGCCCATTTCATCCAATGTGGTTTCCCCCCACTTTGCATTCCAGTGATTACAAAAATACATTGGTAAGAAAGTAAAAATGTTGGAGGTGGAATCTATGGAGGAGCAATGACTGTGTGTGCTGTTTTATCTTGAGTCAAGTTTTCTACTGACAAGTCTTTCAAATTACCCAACAATGGGTATGGGGAAGGAAGCAGAGCTGGTGCGAAGGTGTAGCGGTACCAACAAGATGGCGTTCTAGTCCACACATAGCACTGGTTCTGGAACAAAACTCTTGGTGAGGGACTGAAGTCTAGCCTTTTCCAGAATTACCCAGGGTGAGAAGTGCAGAGTACTCACCTGGTGGTGAGTTGGATCAGATGACGAAGAGCCTGCAAGACAGACATGTAAACCCAAACGGCTAGCAAGGGAGAGTTAGGGAAATCTGGCTGAGGCACCTGTCCATGAGGTCTTTGAATCCAACCTCTGGAGGAATTTTTTTTGTGTATCCCGAAAACATGAAATCTGAGTGATCCTTGTTCAAAGCCTCCATTGTGGAAGCAACAGGTGCCTGTTGGCTAGAAGGGCTGCAGCTGTGTCAGTTTGCAAAGCAAAAACATGGTTGTTGGAGGAGTTTGGGGAGACTACGGAGAAGAACTCATGGTTGGTCTCAAGAAAATCCTGGCAACGACTCAGAAAATGGGAGAACTGCAGACCCAAACTGGTGAATTGTCTTCGCACTTTGAGCAACTTTTTAACCCAACCAACATGTTCTCTGTGGAGGAGGCAGGGCTTGAAGATGTGGGGGAAGACCTATCAATGTCCTTGGTAGAAGTAGTCAAAAAGCTCCTCTTTAGCAATAAACCAGGGCTGGATGAGATTCACCCTGATAAGATGAAGTTTCTGGACTTTGTTGGGCTATTTCTGCTTAGTGTTGCATGTACGTCAGGGCTGTACCTGTGGAATGGCAGACCTGAGGTGGTGGTTCCCATTTAAAAAAAGGGTGGACCGGAGAGTGCGCTCCAATTATCGGGGCATCACACTGTTCAGCCTCCTCCTGAAAGTTAATTCCGAACCTAAGATCCAGCAGGAGCAATGTGGATCCTGTCCTGCCTGTGGAAGAGTGGACCAGCTCTTTACCCTTGCAGGTTTTTTGGAAGTGTCATTGGAGGGGAATCATGTGGGGTTACTGCAGGAATACAGGGTACTGGGGTCATTGCTGCAAGCCAGTCGGTTCTTGTATCACCAAAGAAAGAGGTGTTTCCCTATACTCGGCATAAAGATGTAGATAAACATGTTTCCAGTGGGTGTTGGCCTGCACCAGGGTTGTCACTAATTATGTCTGTAATCTTAATGGTCAGGATCTCAAGGCACAGCCAGTGGGAGGAGAGTGTCCGGTTTGGGGACCTCATAATTGGGCCTTTGCTCTTTGCATATGAAGTATTTTTGTTGGCTTCTTCAGACCTTCAGCATGCACTTGGGCAGTTTGCAGCCAAGTGTGAAGTGGACAGGATGAAAGTCAGTACCTCCAAGTCTAAAGCCATAGTTATATAACAGAAAACAATGCATTGGGCCCTCCAGGTTTGGAGTTAGTCACTGCCCCAAGCAAGGGGTTAAAGTATCTTGGTGTAAAATGGTGCATGAGTGCGGTGTCGGCAGTGATGCAGGCATTGTACCAAATCGTTGTGGTGAGGAGGGAGCTGAGCAGGAAGGCAAATCAATTTGTGCAGGCAGAGACTACGGATTCTCCATGTTTTTGTACAATATAGTGTACACACAACGTGATTGATTGATGCCTTTATTTACGGTGTGAAAACTCAGAAAAATATTACATTGCGTTTTCACTGTGAAGTGTCCGTGTTCTGTGTGAAAGTATTCATGACAAAAACATCAGTTAAAAAAAATATATTGTCAGGTGAATTAATCTCACTGGAAAAGGCCTCTGGTGCGTACATTACTTTACTTATGTTCTAAGACTTTACCGTTAGTTAACATTGGATATTTTAGCCATGTGGACATTTATAGTTTACACACCTTTAATCTTCCCACCCATTCCCTCTGGGATTTTGTCCAATGACTGTAAACATCTCAGGCTAATATGCTCCCCCACTCTGATTTAGTTCAAATGTACTCTGAGAGGGCTAAACTGTGTTCACAGGAAAGTATTTAGTTTAAAATGTACACTCGGCCAGAAACACATTTAAAACATGTTTCTTTGCTGATTGTTACCACTTTGAAGCTACGCCCTCCTGCAGCTGCAGACACACCAGCAGCTTCTTCTCTGGGACAGCTGCTCTGTTAACATGTTTCTTTTCTTTCACTCTCTCTCTTTCTCAAACTGTTTTTCATAACTTTCTGATGCAACTTTAGTTTTTAACCCAAAAACTTGTTTAGACTACCCTACAGTAAAAAAGTAATTTTCCACCCCTGCCAACGGATTAAATATAAACATACACATTTAGGTCATGAAATAATTAGAATAGACCACAACAAACACAGGGTTTGTGTTTGTACCCGAAACACTAGAACTGCTCCACTTCTTCTGCTGGCAGTTGTCATGAGCAGAGTAATGTATTTTGCCACACTGCAACATGACGTTACATGCAAAATAGTGAGCAAATGCTGGTTTTATTTTAGATTCTTGAACTGCAAAAAAAAAGAGAAGAATCTTAGGTTTGATAGAAACAGCATGTACACATTAGGAAAAAACTACTGATGGCTCAAAGCATCATTTCAGAACAAGAAAATATTTTAAATTGTTATTTTAATAGAATAAACTAACATGTACACATGTGATACATTTGTAGTTGCTTCAGCATAGTCTGTGCTTTGACCCTTGGTTTCTTCTGGTAGCTTATTTCTAATAGTAAACACTGACAGTAAGGTATTAAAGAAACCCATAACTTTGACAAACTCTCTCTGTTAACTAAAGCTGTAGACTTACTCAAGTAGGATTTAAGTCACAAAAAAGAGGACATGAGACTTGACTCCCGGAAAGTAAAATATTAATGTCTCAGGTGTTGACCTGGTAAAATTAAAGCTACAGCACATGAATAGGCTACGTATGTATTCGGCCTATGCATTGACAGGACTTGTTCTCAATCAGCACTGCAAAAATAACTATTAAAAGAGCCCAAATATTGTGGCATTTAAATTGTTCCATTCAGAGACATAAAATACTTGTAACTAACTTGCCTTCGCGACATGAAGTGAGACTTGCTTTGACAAAAGTTACGACTAGACTTGTCGCAAAATACTTTAAAACAGCTCTGCTGTAAATATTTTTCCACCATGAAAACATTTTATTCAAGTTAACAAAAGCATCATATCCCTATGAAGGTTGAACCACCATCGTATAACAGTCAAACACATCTTTATGAACTTGTTCACTCTGGGTAGCTGAACTGGTTGCATAAACTGATTCTCTCAGTTGAACTTGGTATTTCATAGTGTTCCCTTTTTGGCTTACTTCAGTAGTGAGTTTGGGCAGGGCTTGCCAGTCATAATGTATTCATATTTATGTTTTAAACACTACGTTAGTATAAGCCCCCTACTATATTTACCTCTAATGCATATCCCTTTCCATGAGCAGCACGGCAGTTTCAGCAGTGCTACAGCCAAGCTGAACACAATGCTACCATTGAACTAGAGCCACAGTGGATACCTTTATATACCATCAAGAGTGACAGTTAACGCAACAGCACCTGGGCTTCACTTAAAGTGATAGGCCACATTATTACAGTTACATACGAACATTTTATACATTAGTTGGCACCCAAAACATCAGCATATACACAAATCTCACGACTAATACATTTAAAGGGGGCGTATTTAGAATTTTTCAGGGTTTAATATTTCTGGTGATTTTATTTCTTTGAGTTGTGAGGTGATTTACAAAAGTGGCTACTGCCTTTAAGGAAAAGCAACACGTGTACGGTAAAGACACATGTAGGTATCTCAAGTAAAATATTTATTTCATAGCTATATATATTCTCATGAGCATTATATATCCATCTTAATTTGCCTCTTTTTATGGTATAAGGAGAATTGCTTTAAATGGCATTTGGTTAAATACATCAAAGATCATTCTGTATTTTCACAGTGACATATGAATGAATACTCCTTGTGAAGACACCGCAAATTGCAATGCCACATTCACTTCACCTGAGTCAGATATGTAAAGCCCTATTAAAGCACACCAGGACTAATGGAAATCAATTCCATCTGTTGCCTAGTTGAGTACAGATGAATCAAAAGACAGGCTGAATTAGGCAGAATGAAGCACAATCGTCATGGACCCTATGAACAGAAACATCTTCTCTTTCAGACTCAAACAAAACACATACTGTACCTTTTCCCTGAATGTCTAAACATGATCAACTATCAATACAATCTTACATAAGAATCTCTTACAAGTCAGGCTTGAAATCTATGCTTGTTTCATTTTGAATGAAATACAAAGCGCCACAAAGCTTGAGTACCAGGCTTTTTAGTGAACGCAGTATGTAAATAAATACTTTCTTTCTCAAGTGGCTCTTCATCTGTCACAATGAGGCACATCATTGGTGAGTATGAATATTATTTTATGGCCCAAATCTTACCGTCAGCAGTAAAATATTTAGTGTCTTTTTACAGCACCTTTGCGTTCTAGTTTTGGTCTGTGCAATAATGGCTTCTCATGGATCCGGTCCATCGTTTTGCAAATTCACAGCTACATCTTTGACCTCTCGATTAATGAAATTGTTTATCTTCAAGCAAACTAATGGACTTATTGATCAGTGTTTTTTCGTCATCTACAAATCTGTACCCAAACATCTTCATGGTCGGACCACACACTCTCTGCACTACCTGAGCCAGTGTGAAGGGAATGCTAAATCTCCATTTCTCTGCCTGCTCTGATGAATTCTTCTGCGTGGAGTAGATCCCGCTAGCTTCCCGTGTGGTCTGGGTGTTCCTCAGTATCCACTCCCTAGCTTGGGGACTAAATGGTACCCCTGTGAACCTGTACATTTCCTCTGCCTTCTGCATGGGGTAGCGGGCAATATCCTCATAACGCACCAACATGTAGCGTCTCCTCAGCCAGCGAGGTTGGCTCAGTCCCACCTCTGCTGACATCCTAATCTGGTCGCAGTTTCCTTTGAGCCTCTTCACCTCCTCATCATCTTCGGGGACCTGGCCGTCCTGCGCCCAGGTCTTCCACGTCTGGTACTTTGAAGAGAAAGCCACCATGCGGGATGCTAAAATGGCACGTGGATCTCGAACGAGCTGGATCACTCTCACATCAAGGCGAGGATCCTCCACCAAAGGCTGCAATGTATCCAGCTGACGCACACGGACAGTTTTAATGGCGTGGTGTTGCTTGGAGAGGCAGGATTCAGATGCAAGGGTCAAGTTCAGTGGCCCACACCGACGAGTCTTACAGTGATACCTAAGACAAGAGAGGTATAGTTTATGTATGATTATATATATTTCATAGATGTCTTTCATAGAGTTGCAAAGAGGGAGGAATAATGTCAGGCATCTTGGATTTTTAGGAACACAAGCTTGGATGGGCATGACTCCCTAGAGGTGTTTTGGTAAGTGGCATCTAATCACCAAGCAACATTTTGTTAACATTAGTGCACTTTTTCTTTTCTGACAGAAACCCGCCCCTTCATCAACCCTTCATTAATCGCTAACCCAGAAGATTAGTATCTAACATGTAGGGGTGCTGTGGTTGAAGTGCCTAACAAGCCGCCAAGCTGCAACGATAAACGAATGCACAAACGAACCACGATGGTGCTTGCATTGTCGAAGACACATGCAGCCACTTTAGTCTCTGCCGAATCATTTAGTTTAGCTGTGAGGTTGTCAGCTGAGTGTCTGCCTGGTTTACACTGGGTGGGTTTTGCAAGCCCTGCGTAACATGGGGGACTATCCAGTCAAGAGAGAGCATGTGTATGATGATAAAGTATGTGTACAAGTTATTTTTTGGTGAATACATTCTACAACTTCTCAAAACTAAAGCCAAGTCCCCTGTGTTTTGCTTACCACCTGTTGATCAAAGTGAAAGTAGTTATTCTCAACTTATTTTACCTAATATTTCTTTTAAGAGTTAAACTGAAAGCATAAATCCGTCTTCTTATTGTCAGTTAACGGTTAAATAGTTAATTATTAACATCCCCCGTTAACATGACATACACATATTGTATTGTCAAATTATTCAGGGTCTTCTCGATTTCTATGTAGAAGAACATTGAGGATATCAAATAAAAGAAAACTTTCACACTAAATCATACCAAAAAATGAAATTATATTATTAAATTATTCCTCTTTGCAACTGTATCACAGTTCAATTCTTGTTACTGTATTTTTTCAGAATCAACCCACATTGTAAACTTGATCAACAAAAGTGAGTTTCTAGAGAATGTACAATACCTTTCAAAAACATCTTTGACTACAGGACTGCAGACAGATTCATTACAGAGCGACAAACTCGACTCTCTGCGGAAAAGAGCCGGGGTAATGTGGTCCTGAGGTGCGGGAGAGATGAACTTCTCGAGGGGAGAGAAATCACACAGGAAGAGCCCCTGGAGTACATCCCGGTAGATTCCTGCCAACACTGTTCCGTTGTTTGCCTCGGAGGCCATGGTCAGCATGCGCTCGACGTGCCACAAAGGCTCAAACAGGTAGAACATTTTCTCCCCGTGCTGGTTGAAGAATTCCCCCACAAATGAGGAACCTGTTCGCGTGGTGGCCATGAGTAAGATGTGCTTCTGGCCGCCGTTAAATCTGTAGGAGTCCAAGTCTTCTAGTTCTTCCTCCTCTTGCTCATCGGAGAGACTTGAGTAATTTGCTTTTGCACCGGTGAGTTTCAAGAGGAGCATTTTGAGCATCGTCAGGGAGCCATTTTGTGTTGTGTTGCTGTAATCCAGTGGAGTCTGTGGGGTCTGCTGTGGAATCGGCCTCTGGATCAGTTTATCAGAGACCCTAAACAGATAGAGAGGCTGGATTAGCAGTATAAACAACCGAGGTAGGTCTTATATTTTACATTTTGCTTACACTTTGACATGGAGCTGTATGTTTGAGTTACAGCAACAGACCCTTAAGAGAAATAGATGGGAAACAAATTGATTCACTTTCTTTCTGAGTGACATGAAAAGCAATACCATTAGCATCTGAGCGTGGGATCAATCTTATCATATAACTCAGCAGGAAAGTCAATAAGCGTATTTACCTCAATGTTATTCCTTTTAAAGCAGTTATTCTCAACCAGTAGGCCGAGCCACGAGGCTACACCTCCGCCCAATCTCTGCAGACCACTAACATTTTTTACATTTTTAGATATTGAGAGAGAAGCTATAGACACAGAAGGCAAGAGACAAGGCCCGGCACAGATGTCTTTCGAGAGAGGCACTTCTCAAATCGCATAAGTGTGGTTCCATCCAAAGGAATACATTTCTCCTGTGACTTATTGACAGATTGTTCTTTATTCTCTTACCTTGATAGGATGTTGCTTTCCTTTTCAATGATGACCAGGGCCACGATACAGATGAAGACAATTGCATATTTGGTCTTCATTCTTGAGTCCTGGCTTCGTAACTGGACGTCTTAGAGTCTAGTCTGCGTGCTGCTCATAGCTCGTCATGCAGAGGCTAAAGCTTCATTCTGCAATAAGAAAGACACTTCAATAAAGACAGAGATATGCAACATAGATGTGATTCCCGGTGAGTGTGTCTGGCTTTAGTCTTGAGAACCCTTCTGTAGGTAAATACAGTATAAAGCTGAATAAGACATAAAGAATGTATGTCCAACACTACCATGAAATCATACAAAAGACATATTGGATTAAGTTGAAGACATAAATCATGAAAAAAATGGGAGAGAAACTTAATAATTAATTTAATAATTTCTCATCTTAGCTCAAAACAACAGTTGCATTGATCTGAAACCAGAGGAATGTCCAGCAGTTTGCGCAACGCACTGCTTTTTTAAACTTGTTTGCCTCATAAACCCAGACGTCATTGCTTTTCGGTCGAGCTTGGGTCGGTGATAAAGAAGAAGACGGATGAGAGGGAGGGAGTTCATGTAAACAGAGCTTCACTGTGAAACCTTCCACATGGCACTGAGTCAGGGGACACGGTAAAAAGAACTTCAAGCGCTGTGTGATTTCAACACCCCACTCTCCTTCACATGAACTGTGTTGCTGAGGTGCACCATTGTACAGTTACACACAACTGTATCAGTATTGGGAATCAACAGATTGGCAAACATTTTTAGAAAGCCGTTAAGACGCAAGCCTCAACATGTCGACAGCAAAGTGATCTTATGAGGCATATTTTAATTGGAATCGGCACAAAGATGCAGGGCAAGTCAGAGCATGGTATCAAAACCAGATCTTGTATCATTAAACGTAGTATAGCATCTCGTTGGCTGTTTTCTGGCAGATTGTTATTAACTATGAGGAGAATATGTTTTGCATTTAGAGAAGAAAATTGTTCTTTTTCCGTCATAATTTAAATGTCTGCAAAGCACCAGCCTCAGGTAGCCAACCAGAATCAGACGGGTTACCATGAGGCATAGTATTGCGGGAGTTCAGTTTAAAAGAATTATTGTAGTTTTAACATATTTTTCCAAATGGTGTCACGTATGAAAAGAGCCAAAATGAACACTGTAAGCGGACCACTTGATCACTATAAGCGATTTCCACTATAGTATCCTTCCCATCCTTTGGGAGTATATTGTGTTACTCTGCCACACATTTAAAGGCTATCTAAGCAACCTGAGCTCATAAATATTGAGGCAAATCAGTTAGGAAGACAACCCACAGTTATGTAGCCTCCTGATTTGTGTGACATTAATCCCCCGAAAGACCTTTGAACAAATTAACTATTCTGACATAATTTGAAATGATTCAGTACAACTAATTTCTTAATTCCGAATACATTGTCAACTTTCATGTTACTGAAAAATAAGTGTAGTCCACACACACACACACACACACACACACACACACACACACACACACACACACACACACACACACACACACACACACACACACACACACACACACACCCCATTTGGACCTGTCAAGGCAGTGAATAATTTCTACAAAGCATATCATTAGCGGAGAAAGACACAGTTTTGTGGAGTGATTGTGTGCTCTGTAAGTAAATATCATCCAATTATCTGAGCTTAATACACCATAGCCGTCAAACTGTCAGGCTGAAGCACTTGAGCTGAGCACTTTTACATATTCAAGAGTCACTGGAGCGCTTGGCAAATCTGACTATCTGCTCAAGCAGAAACGCACATCACTCTGTTTATCATCTCACTACAAATTACATTAATGGCTGCCTTCAAAGCCTTGAAGCAGCATCTCATGGAGACACATGGAGAAGCTAAATTCTCACTGAAGGCTTTGCTGTTCATCCAGGGGGCTTATAGAGTAAATAATGAACTGCTATAGAATAAAAATACTGAAAACCGTTTCAATTTGTACTGTTCATCATGTATGTGATACATGGAATTGAGTTTGGTTGTCATTTGGAAATAAAGAAAACTACCCCCTATGTGTGTGTGTGTGTGTGTGTGTGTGTGTGTGTGTGTGTGTGTGTGTGTGTGTGTGTGTGTGTGTGTGTGTGTGTGTGTGTGTGTGTGGTTGTGGGGGGTCTGTGTGGTGCCTATTGAATCCTATAGCCCTCATTAGAGGGGGAGGGGGCATTCAATTCAGCAGCATTACCAACCACTGGACCAGAATGAATACAGACTAATAAATACTTCTGTTCACTATTAGTCTCTGATTCTTTCGAATATTCAAAATAAAATCTGGAAAACTGATTTTGGAGTAACTCACATCTCCAATAGAGAGAGTTATTGATTGTAGGAGACTAAGGCAGCCTACGTATTTGCGCAATCATCGTTGAAACCTGCACCATATCAGAAATGCACATCACATATATGGTTTGACAGCAGCGGGGAATAGTGACAGACTTCATTGTTATTCATATCGCGTTTTTTTCGTGCACGGCAGCAGGATGCTTTCCAGCTCTATACCGTGTGCCGGTGGCTCGGTAGGTTGTTGTTTCTTAAGCTTTGAGTCATTTCCTGCCAGAAAAGAAACCGAGATGTGCTGATGTTCGTGTATCGGATGTGACAAACCTTGAGCTGATCTCTCTCTGCAATCGAGCACAAACGTCCCTGATCTTGTGAGAAACTGCGTCGTCCCCTTCGTAGCATCTCGCTGCATTGTGTCGGACACGGACACACTGCTTCATTGTGTCCTCGGACGCGGGCTCCTCTCCTCTGCCGGATGAATGAGAGGCAGCGCGGAGGCGTCTTGCAGAAACACCGACATTAAAGGAGGGTCACACTGACGGCGAGCGAAAAAAAAAATGTGTATTGCAATTTTGATTAAATATTAACTTTAAAAAACAACAACTCTGTGCCACAGAGGTAATTGTTGAAATCCCCGACAACCCGACAGATAGATGCGGTAATTTGACTATAACATTATAGTTTTGTGTTTAAATATCATCGCTTCTAAACTTTCCCCAACTTTCCCCATGTGCTGGATGCCACTGCGCGAGCGAGCCGATTGTAGCCACGCTTCACGTACCCCCGCTCCCTGCGTGGGACATCCTGTGCAGTCGAGGTCACGTGATCCTAAAACACACTGCAATTATGTATGAAGACCCCCCTTTGTTTGCACACTGTTTTAGTTATTTAAATCTCAAATAATTGCACGTCGTGAATGTTCCAACCTACATGTGTGTCGAGTTTGAAATACAATAGTCTCCTCGGTCAATTTAGGGATATTTGTCATAAGATAATACGATGTCTGTGTATTCCATGCATGGAAATGTAAGCATATGAAGGCATGAGCTCATGCAGACATCCTAAGATCAACACAGTTTAGCCCCTAGTGTACAAAGTAGTGTTATCTTAATCTTAACATAGGCTAGCCTAGTTGTTACATAAAAGATTCACACATAAAAGTTAAATAACAAACTTAAAAACAAAACGGCAAAACAAATTCCCTCAACATTTTGGGCTTTCAGTTTTACTTTATAACATTCTTCATGACTCATGACATGGACATGTGTGTTGACCTTAATAAGTTATATCTTAGTTATATATCTACTGCAATGTGAAACAGTTATGACCTGCTTCACATTGCACACAAACACCAACTATTAAAAATAAAATGTGATGAGCTTTAAGAACCTTGACGTTTTCTAATTTGGTTTTATTGTTTTATCATGTACATACATTGGTCCCTGCTAATCCAGATACATGTAAACATTTCTAAATATTTCCAAGCATACTTCACACTAGTAGTGTTTCGCCACTTGAGGGCAGCAGTGTAGAAGAGTATAGAGCACTGGAGCAGCGTATCAGAGAATGTCTGTCTGCCTAAGAGCACAGGCTTAGCTTTAGCACCAGAGGCCAACATGATGTGCGTCAGCATCATGCAAATTCACCTACAAAATATCAGTATCACCATATCACTTCTTTGCTATAAGGTGTATCATATTATGTATGTTGCTGAGTGACAACCACCAGCAAGGCCTCAAGGGTTTGTTATTGTTTTGTTTCTGCTGGTGTTCTTTTCAATCCATGATAGTAGTGTGTCATGTCTTTTAGGATGTTGCATGGTCCGTGGCTCTGTATTCACGCTGCTAGCACTCTCTGAGGTTTATGAAATGAAAAGGCTGTTAACCTACAGTATACTCTACATGGAGAGATTAAGGGAGTGACCTAGTTTTAGAGTGGACCAGGACTAAAAGCGAACCTCTGCCCTTGGCAAACCGCACTAGAGATTATCAATAATAATCCAAAATGGTAAAGCTGAATTGGGTGTCTTGACAAAAGGTGCTCTAATAGACAGAGTGATCCTTGTGACACAAGCATTATTCAAAGTTTCCTTTTCTATTTTTGGACCTGGTAAATCAAATTTATACAGAAACAGATATTTTAATGTATAATTTTACCAATACTTTACACTATGAAAACATTGGTTATTTAGAGATACGTTTGGAGATATATGATTAATACAATTGTGCTTTTTCACATACAGTATATGATTGGTGTATTTTTGGTATGATTGGGATTCTTGTAATCCAAAATGTTCTTGATGTTATAGTGAAACGTTTCAGAGATATGAACAGGGCCAGAGCCAAACTAATTCCACTTGCAGCTCTCTCCGTCAACATCGCTTCTTGATGAATGGCCAAAAATGTGCTCTCGACTTTAACCACATAACGTCATCACACACAGCAAACCCAAATGTCGCTGAAGGAAATACATTCTCAACCATAATACCATGTCTTTTGGAGTTCAAATACATTTAAATACTTAAACATTTATTATATAATGAGAAAATAAACACATATGGTACACAACTGTTTTAGGTTGATTTTAAATAACACTAGCCCGTATCTTATAAAGCCTTTTTATCTTCAACCATCCTGAATTATATATATTTTAAAGCCACACCCCACCCATTGATGAGGGCATACCTGGTGTCCTTCCCTACAATTTAAATCACATGACTTCTCACAAAAGGCAAGGAAAGGAAACTTGATTTATGCAGCACATTTCATAAACAGAATAATGTCAATCATTGAGACAAAAAGGGGAGGAAAATAAAAAAGCAACAAAAAGTAAAATATCATGAAAAACATTACAAAAAAAGATGAGAGGAAAGACAACAACACTTTTAATTAGTGTGTAATTCAAATTGATGGCAGACAAATATGTTTTGCTTATATTTGAAAGTAGTTCATGTTAAAGAAAGACTGAGATCCCTGAGAAGTTTTTGGGCAGGTGTGAAGAGCATAGTAGATAAAAGCAGGTGAGCCATGTTAGTCAATGTTTAATTCTAGGAGCAGTCCGGTGCCAGCTAACCTAAGCTGAGTAGGTCGATGTTGGAGCAGAACTGTTTCATGTGTTTTAGTCCCAGAGACAGATGGAAGAAGGAAATATGTTATGTGTTTCATCCTTTGCTGCTCTTGATTCCTTGAATTGTGTTTGTTTTCATGTAGATGCTAAACCCTTTAAGGGGCGATGTAAGAGGCCCATGTGGGAAAGGGAACATGATTCGAGACATGGTTCATTTGTGTCAGTATCTGATCTCTACTGATACTGTCAGGTACACTAAGACCATTCAACCCAGATGCAGCAGCAAGCTGAAGTGATGAGCATCTCCCTGAAATTTCCCTATGGACAGCCTCGTGGCTCCGCCCTCAACAGGAACAAAGAGGTCAGCATGCCGCTGTGATTGAAGGCACAGGATTAGAAACTAAGAAGATGACTACAGATGAGCAGTGAGCTTTTATCCGTATGATGTTTTGCAGTGATCCCTTGCAAAGACACTTGCGCATTTAAGCTTCAGTGTCAGGTTTTTACAATAGAATATATACACTGCACACATCTGAGGATTTAAACATGTCTTAACAAATGTCACGTTGACAGATGATACAAAATATAATGTTTTTGTAAACTCACATAATGTTGCACACTTTATGCAACATATCCACCAAAGAAAGGCAACATTGTCTGTGCTCATTGTGCTTTACATGTATGTCTGATGGAGCATGTGTACCACAGACAGGCTCTGTGCATTACAAGATGAGGAGAGATTAGAGCACAGTGGGTTAATCTTTCAACCAGCCATCTGCCAGGACCATGAGAATTAAACCTGAAGCCACGGGCTTGACCACCAACATACAGAAGTAACCTGACAGGTGATTTTTCCTGGTGAATATATTGTGTGCCCATTGTGTAAAAGTTATTAATATTTGGCTTCAAGGGACATATAAATCATTGATTTATCTTTGACTATGTTGCTGTCTGGACTCACCATGTTTCAATTCTGAAGGGTACGCTGGACAGTTGTATGCTGCCAAAGGTCACAGATCATAAAGCATACACTACGACACAACTAAATGAACGTGTGTGTGTGTGTGTGTGTGTTGCTTTTTTACTCCCAGTAACCATGTGCCAACTTACAATTTCCGAAAGCACAATTTGTGCAGCAAGCAGCCACTGAGCTCATGCTATATACTTCTACTAGCACCACTCAGATTATAAAGTAGATTTAACTTCAGTATGAGAATGGACTGTAAAAGTTTTTTTCATGTGTGTAAATCCTCTTGCACGGACAGTTGTTCTGTTGACTTATTTTTGTTTTCAATAGGAATGGCAACTGTATCTGTAAACATTTATTTGATTGCAGATCACAACATTTTTTAACACTGCAAATAGTAAAACATATATTTTTAGATTTATTAATGGTGCAGTGTGGGTTTGGCGACATCAAGTGATATGTTTGCACATTGTGACCAACTGAAACTTCTCCTGTGTGCCAAACCTGTAGGAGAACTACGGTGGCCGACACAGATGATCCTTTTCAGAACCAGTTTTTTGTTTGTCCGTTCTGGGCTACGGTAGAAACATGGAGGCCGGCTCCGTGAAGAATAATCGCACCATTTGTAGATATAAATGACACAACGATTCTTATTGCAGGTGCACGAAAGAAAACATACATACTAATATTATATTCAGTTTCTTCCAATAGATTGACATAAATGCTACTCACTGTTCCTTTTTTTTATGTTTGAATAGAATAGAACTGGGTCAATTGAGACACTTTTTGTCTGAGTTATTGGGAAAAAAGTGAATTTGCACATTTACAAGAGATTCCTTCTGGGTGGTTTTAGATTACAAAACAAGATTAGCAAACAAGAAGATTAGCCATCTTAAGTGCACAAAATACTATTCAAAATGACGGTGTTGGTCACAGCAATGTATGTAAAATAGGTCAAAGACAGATCACAGAAGTTACTTTTAATACAGAATGATTTATCATGAAAGAGTTACACACTTTCTATGAGGTACAATTCAGTATAGACTGGGAGGCTGTTATTACAATATTGTAAATAAGTTCAATGGTATCACAAGCTAAATATAATAATAATATATACGTATATATACATTAAAGTTTAGCCAGGAGTTTATATCCTGTATCAGACTGTAAAATAGTACTGAATTTGACATTTGCATAGCCATAATATTTTGACAGTTTAGCTTCTTACCTTCAGACAAAAGCATCTCTTCCATGACATAATTATATAGTTTTTCCAAGCTATTTAGCCTTGATCAGAAAATTGCATGTTTGTTTATTTATTATTTCTACTAAAAGCTGTTGACCAACATCAAAACCCCCACGCATTGACAAATATACCTGCACATCATCTGCAAAGTTATTGTTTTGACAGAGCTTTCTCCTGTGCATTGGTGGTTGAAGAAGCCCAGTTGAAGACAGGAGTAACTCTTAAGATGAGTCATTGGATTAGCTTGTGAGCATCTGCCTTTCGCCTTCTCCAGTCACACAGGAATACCTGAGAGCTGATTCTTATGTACAGGACTCTCAACGGAGCTGTCTTCATGGTGCGGTTTCATGACTTCATTCTTTAGGATGAAGAATGTAAAGATATTACATTTTCCACTGCTTTTTGTGTTTGTGCACCCCTGCTTTGGTGAGTTTCACTTCTTCATTTTCTGCTTAACATTTTTGTGATCGTAAACGCTGTTCAGATATATTTGACAGCCTTTGGGTTGATGGTTGTAAATTGTTCTCAGTTCATAATTTAATTATATTCAGTTTTCCTTTCATTCACATTATTTCCTAACCTGGTTCGTTGCTCTTGTAATATGTGTTTTCACTTTGTATGACCGCCATACTGATTTATTTAATTAGTTTAGATTTGGTTTCAATATTCAGTTGGTCGTGATATTCTAAAGAACAAAAGCGTTATTTATGCCACGAGAGATCACAGGGTATATATATATATATATATATATATATATATATATATATATATATATATATATACAGAGTATAGAAAAGGTATTGTAGGAGGTTGATGTAACTCACCTGTAATCCCAATCAAACTGACTGAGCTTGGTTTATGTCCCTTGTTGTTAAAGCAAGACTATATGTAACTTCGATGGTTACCGGACTAAAAAGACAAAAAAAACAATATCTAGCATTAATTTGCTAACATTAGCCACCACAACCTTCTGGTCATACTGTTTGTGTGGGTGTGTTTTGAAGCTTAGAATTTCAATTTATAAGAGGACAATTATGTGTTTTTTGTTCTAGTTTCACGTCAAAGTGAATTACACTATACTTTTGAACTTTTATTAGGTTTGGCATAAACATACAATTGCGTCATCAGAGCATTTATATAAACTAATATGGTATATATTCCCTCTATGCAAAGACATTGTAAAAAGTGAACATGTACATAATGCTAAACACCAAAAAAGCTTACAAGCCACCATAAACAGATAAAAAGAAGAAGGTAAAAAAGAAACATTGCAAAACCAGAAAAAAGTAACAACAAAACAATAAAACAACAAAACAGCAAAAAAAAGAAAGAAAACTTCAGTCAGCTAATAGTAAACAATGTCCGTATAACACAAATAGAAAGTACAGCAGCATACAACCCATGCCACAGCAAACACAATATTTGTACTTCTCCAAAACGTTCAAGCTTTTAACGATGGTTTCACTTTAATGTCCTTAGCATATGCAGACTTTGCCCCTTTTTTCTACGACAATGGACCCTACATCTACAATGGGAACCTGGCACTGTTTAGCCTCTCAGAGGACACGGCTGTTGGTAAGTTCAACCTCCGACATGCAGCACATTTAGTGTGAACAGCTAATAGGATGGTGGAACAACCAATTATGAAAAGTACATGTTTTGGCTGTCAATATTTGGGAGTCCAAGATGTTAAATAGTCTTTGATAGCTGAACAGGCGTTGTATGGCAGGTACATACTCACACTAACATGCTCATCTGCTGGCACCACCTGTTGATGTGAGGAACAATATGCTGGCTGTAGGTTTGTTGCAGCTGTTTCTCAACACCTTCCAGTCAGGGTACTTATTATTACTTTACTGCTGGATATTGTGTCTCAGTCTAGTTTGCTCCACAGCAGTTTGTCCCAAACAATGGGTTTACTATACTCCTTGATTGTTGGTTAAATGCTGGTTAATTTTGCATTTGGAGCCAGTATTAACAAGTGATCTTCTATTCTTGAATTTGGAAAAGCAATGTACATACATACTGTATATATACACGGTACGTTTTTGCACCTCCAAATATGTCTGAACCAGTCACTAAATTATGAAATGTTATTTCAGGTACACAGATCTATTGTCTCAATGGCACAGACCCTGAGGGACAGGAGGTGAGGTATGGCCTTTCCTTTGATCCGGGGTCCAAAGAATACTTCAGGGTCGACCCCAAATCTGGAAACATCACATTGGTGGAACAGCTGGATAGAGAGGTACATTTAACATAGGTATCAGAGGACACTAGAACAAATGGTCAATTTAACTGTTTATGGAAACTTAAAAAACCTTTAAAAAAACTGAAAAAAAAACATTTTCCTCATGTTTGTCTTCATATCAACTGGTTTTCTATTTCTGCTCAGAAACTAGATTCTATTGACGTTCTTGTCAGCATCACAGATGGAAAAAGCAAGGTAAGGATTTGGTTCAGTGTGCGATTATGCTGTTTAATACCATCCCTTATAATATAATACAGTTTTTTTTTTCATTCTTCTTGTTAGGTTGTGGAAAGAGTCACAGTATTTGTAATGGATGCAAATGATGAAAAACCTGAATTCCAAAACATGCCGGCAATAATTGATATCCTGGAAGTAAGTTAAGCCAAAAGTGTATACTATGAACCTGAAGTGTCGCTCTCTCTGCATAAAATAAAAAGGACAGTATATTATTTAAAAAAATATAAAAGTACATATGCATAGCTTCAGTTCTTTTTCAACCTTATGATGGTGTGACTTGAATCATGTTCTGTGTTTTAGACAACTGAGTCGGGCAGCAGCATCTACAATGTAGAGGCAGTGGACAAAGACACAGGCTCCGGAGGCTCAGTCACCTACTTCCTCCAGGTATCACTTGGCCCACTCACACACCTCACACACAACTCACTCTATAAATACAGAAACTAAATGAGAAATAAGCAGCACAAAAACAACATTTTTTAGATGCTCCCTATATGAAAATGCCAGCTCCAATGTTAATCTGCTTGTCACGGAAATAATGTATAGATGTTGTATAGATGTACTGATAACGAGGTTAACGTCAGTTGGATTATTCCAGTGCTCATGTGTGCATGTGCCTGAACATGCTGGAGTAGTTATGACGATGGGGATTAAATCACAATTACATTTGTGTCAGGTATTGGAGGCTTAGAGGGCTGCTTTGGCCGGGGTGGCAGAGAATGTTAGTTTGCACTTTGGGCTATTAGGACTAAAGAACAGCTGGCCTGGAGTGACAGTGACAACTGAGGCCCTGCACATCTGGACACAGCAGCTTTCACCTGCCTGCCATGTCCTTGAGCATATGTGCTCTTTACATCCAGATGTATAGAGAGATGGACTCTATGCATGATGCGGCCTTTAATTCAAGTGGCTGTTGAGTTCTTTTATGCAACCATCTGACCACTTTTCATGATATCTCACGTGAGTGGTTGTAAATGGGGTTTAGGGGGTTTCAGCGACAGGCTTTTACTCATGTGACCTAAAAAGTGTGTGTTTGTGTGTGAGTGCTTTTAAAATCCTGCTTTTTGTCCTGTTTTCTGTTACAGAATCCTCAGTCCACTTTGTTTGCCATAGACAGACATAGTGGTGTCCTGCGCATCAAATCTGGAGAAATGTTGGACTATGAAAAAACAAAGACACACTTTGTCACTGTCATTGCAAAGGTAATACAATAGGTGCATCACAACTCATTAAATGTGTCTGTTGTGCAATAGAGTACTTTCATCTTCCAAGTCAAAAACAAGTACCCTGTGGAGTTTTTTCTGCTATTTTATATTGTGCCAAGGCATGGCTAGCATGCATGGATGTAAACAATGTAGGTTTAAAAAATTCAGCTTTGAAAATGTTTTATCAGGAAGGAATTATATTCAACACATTTGGTTGGGCTCAAGGATCACTAAATACTTTTAAGAAACACTGACTGTAAACAAATGTGTGTTTATTTTGTGCTTAAAATAGATGGAACTCATTATTTCCTAACCTGGTTCGTTGCTCTTGTAATATGTGTTTTCACTTTGTATGACCGCCATACTGATTTATTTAATTAGTTTAGATTTGGTTTCAATATTCAGTTGGTCGTGATATTCTAAATAACAAAAGCGTTATTTATGCCACGAGAGATCACAGGGTATATATATATATATATATACAGTGCCCACATTAGAAAATGATAAACATTACAAAACATATTTAAAAAATAACGTTAACATTTACTCTTCTGTATACTCCTGACTGGACAGTAAGTCTTTCTTACAAGGTTTATTTAAACTGCACATTTCTTATGTTGCAGGATGGTGGTGGCAATTTGAATGGCAAGGAGCAGTTTATGGCGTCCTCTGCGACCCTGACGATCAACGTTATTGATGCACAGGACACTCCGCCATCTTTTATCGGGACACCATATTTTGGCTACGTTTATGAAATCTCAGTGCCAGTGAGTATGAAAACAACCTTCAGTGACTTTTTTCTTTGACTCTACCTCATAAGTAAAAACATTTCAGTTTGTATCCCAATTCTTCATTGCACAAGACTTTAAACATTTTGTTAAGTAAAATCTGCCACGTTTCTTTTGTATTACAATAAATGTACATCTTAAATGAACATCACATTGAGCACAGCATAGCAAGACCCAGGAACCCTAATGGTGAATGCAATTTATTTCTATGCTCACATTATGAATAAAAAGCACCACCAGACAGACAGACAGCATTATCTCAGATCACACAGCTTTAATTGCTGACATTTCTCAGTAATGTCCCGGCTGCTTTCTTGATAGCTTTTCTCGCAGCAGGTGAACACCACATTATCTCCGTCACAAAATGTCACTGCAGTCATAGAGAGAGAGATTACACGCTCTGACTTTCTTTCAAAGGGGAATAATTAGGATCATGACATTTTGATGTACATCTAAAGAACAATTAAATGTTAGGTTTGTTAGGTGTTTTGTAAAATATGAACCAGTATATCATCATTCTTTTGACCATGTTATGCAACCAAATACTGAGTTACATCAAGTTAGAGTTGTTATCTTGAACTTCTACCACTAATTATTAATCTCATTTCACTATTGATTTAAAAGCAAAACCTTTCTGATGATCTTTTCTTCAGGGATCTGAAATATTCACTGTTCTTGCCAAAGATGGCGATGTGGGAAACCCAAATCCAATCCGTTATTCCTTTGAGGACGGTAAGGATTTCACTCAAAGAACATTCAATTTATTTTGAAATGATTCGGCAGCGCTCATAGGTCTGTTGGTTGTTTGTCTCTCCAGGTGATGATGATGTTTTTAGCATCAATAAAACAAGCGGTTGTATCAAATTGCTGAGTCTCCCCATATATCTGAAGAGAGAAATCTTTAACATTAAAGTCAAGGTAAGTTGCAGTTCACAAAGTACAACTAGTCAGGTGAAACTGCTAGATTATGTAAATATCCCACAGGCTCAGTGATACATGTAGGCCGACCTGCATAACCTTTACCCCTGGTGTCCAGGCATCAGAAGTAAGTCCTGAAGGCAGACTCATGGACTCTGGGACGACCACATTAGTGATCCGTGTGGTGGACCTGAACAATAATCCCCCTACTTTCTACGGAGAGAACGGCCCTCAGAACATGTTTGAGTTGACCATGTATGAGCATCCACCGGAGGGAGAGATACTCCGGGGTCTGAAAATCATTGTCAACGACTCCGATCAGGTGAGGAAACCATTGACTTCCATCCAGATTATTTCATACACTGGCTGATTAGTATAAAATTAACAAAACTGTTGCTTTTTTCAGTGATGTTTTGCTGAGCAGTTATCAACGTTTAGCCCTGTTACAGTGTTATTGCTGTTGAAAGCTGCCTCAGTTAACCAAGAGAGAGCAACAGTGATTGCTATGATGGTTATGTTAAACTGATTATGTAATAACACTCATGTCCAACCAAATTACATTGTTATCTAATAAGAGACTGATTTAATCAACATTCATCGTGCCTTTCCGTCCATGAAATGACTTTAAGCCTGCCATTATCAGAGACAATCCTTTCAAAATTGCACAAATTTGAAAGTAAGCCAACACAAATTAAAAGGTGCTCTCTAGCTGTGCCATTTGTCCGCTTATGCAAGTCTCTTTGGGTTTCCAGCTCCTTGTATGAGTCTCATCCAAATGGCTGATGCTGATCCAAATGTGTTCTCTGATAATACTGTTACAACATCAGAGCGCGCTCTCTTATTCCAGCGATATTATGCTTCACCAGGAATACTACTGCTGCCACTGATATCCTATTGATCTCTCATACATCACTGTAATACATACAAAGCTTTTATAATGATTGAATGGACTGTACACTACATGGATTATACGTTATGTCTACGATAGCTTTGTGACAAATGCAGATTACTATAAATAGATCCAAGCATGTACAATATATCTGTCATTTTCACTAATGAGACATTCTGACTAATGTGATGATGTGTGTTGTTCTCTTGCAGGGCGCAAATGCTAAATTTAATCTTCGACTTATAGGACCGGGAAGGATGCTGCGAGTCGTCCCTCAGACTGTACTCAATGAGGCCCAGGTCACAATCTTAGTAGAAGACTCTGCTGCCATGGACTATGAGAAACACCATTTTCTTACATACAAGGTTAACATGCACACATCCCCCAACAACACTGTTACATCACCTGCATCTGCTTTGTATTGCTGCTCTTTTTCCATTTATTTATTCATAATCTGTCTCCTCTATAGCTACTTGCAGTTGAGATCGATACGCCCGAGAGATTCAGTGCCACAGCAGACATCGTCATTCATCTCCTGGACACAAACGACAACGCTCCCAAATTCTCCTCAGATTACTACATCGCCAGAATTCCAGAAAATTCACCTGGTGGCTCCAATGTGGTGTCAGTCACGGTGAGAGAGTCATCCTGTCTAAAAATACATGCCAACACCAATGTACGTCACTCTGAGCTAAAGATGAATGCTGAATTTAACAAAATGCCCTAGAGGGCCATTAATTCCCTAAATGTCGACTTTTTGAGCGGTGAGGGTTGGGATAATATGTGAAAACATAGATAAAAGCTAGGCGAGGTAAGCTGCCAGATGGCTATCACTTTCATTTTGTTGTGTAACACAAAATTCCCAGATTTTGTTCCCCCCTAATGCTCAGCAGCACATGCAGCTGCAGCACAAAAATGTGTGCAGAAATAAACACTTTTAGCAACATGTTACAGTGTCATTTAGTTTAAAAAAAATGTTTGCTATCATCCATCGCCCTTGCTGAGGCTCAAAGCAACAGGGGGGCTTGATGATAAATCCTGCCCTTGCACGAATGCCACAGAGGCTCATTTCCTTGATCCCAGGCAATTTCAATCAGATGAAAGAACAGCCAACAAGTGACCTTGGACATATTGAGACAGCAAACAGGCCTCCCTGCAGCGACAGACAGACAGACAGATGCCCATGACGATGTTCCTATGACGTCGAAAAATAGTCTTTTCATAGCTGACCCCTGCAATATCATCTTCCAATCCAGAACAGATTCATTCAGTGCACTGAGTCCATGGTGGCAGACAGTTCTCTTTCCTGCTTTAGTAAAGCGGTACAAATAAATCTAACATCAGTATTTTGAGGTTTATCAGCGGTATGACGTAGAAAGTAAGGATATGCCATAGCTCACTGAGCCACATATTGCACGCAAACTGCTAAAGAAGAACTGCAGATTTACTCTGACTGCTATTAAACTGACCTAAGTGTCTCAATCAAACTCAGAAAACTTTTTTCTCTTTAATGTTTTGTGTTTCTCCACAGGCAATAGACCCAGACTCAGGACCTTGGGGTGATGTGAAGTACTCCATCTATGGATCAGGCGCTGACTTGTGAGTATAAGAATATTACTTTAACTAAAATAAATAAATAATATGTTAGCACTCTGCCCCACCTTAAAAATTATCTCATTCTCTTAATAATATCAGCCTGTACAAGAAAAATACATATTTTATGTTGCATGTACAAGCAAACCATGTTTTCCATGTCCCGGACTACCTTTTTGTTGCCTCAGCTGACACTTTTTATTGGCCCATTATGTTGTGTGTAAACCCATTAAGTGCAGAAAATCAGGCGGTGACAGCAAATTAGAATAAAAACATTAAAAAAAAGTCCCACATGCTTATACAACGATATTAGCAGTTGATACCCTCAATATTTGTCAACAATAGAAAAACAGGAAATAAATTATATAGTTCAATATATAACAGATGTGGCTTTTTAATTATAGACCACTGAATACCTCCTACTGTGAAAACACAACTGCCTAAAAGAGTACTGTTCAGAAATATCACAGCAGATGTGTTTTTCATATTAGGACTTGGTTTAGTTTGGTTTGCGCTTTAGTCCCTTGGAGGATTTGCTGGTATTGTCTCTCATCTTGATGTTTATTAGATTTCCTGTTAGAAGTTTAACCTCTGGGGAAAAGGTCAGTGGTCCCTGTTCTCTGTTAAGAAAACACACAATATACCCTCAGCTTGCCTTTCCTTTCACATCACTACAGATAGTCTTAAAGATCACCTGCATATTGTAGAAAGTACATTTTAACCTGCATGCCTGAGGACCAAAATACCTGGATTTGGAAACAGTAAAGCAAAAGAAACATTACCCTGTAACATTCTGCAGCAACATAAACAGACAGGTGTATGTTAGTAGAGACTTGTTTAATCCCTCAGGGCTGTTCCCAATAAACCCTTGCTGTGTACAATGAAATGAAGGTAGTAGTAGAGTATTTTTGGACCTTTCAGTAGAGATTTTGAGCTCTGTAGCGATGAATTAGAGGAGATATGTGATGTCACATGGCATCCAGGAGAAGGATTTCCAAAATAAGCAGCAGAGAGAGATTTGTAAGCACTTGTTTATCTTAGTGCATGCTTGTTTGGTCAAAACCAGTTTTAAACTGTCACTCCAAACTGCCTCTTTAAAATTGGTTCTGAAGCAATAAATGTCAAACCTACTGCATCTGCGAAGTTATACATTTTATATTTCTGACTATACACTTCTTTCTTGTTTTTTGTTATTTACTATATCTTGTAGAGTACTACACAGGAGCATGCAGTCTTGAGCTTTGCCTTCGTGACCTCTATCTTTGTTAATCATTTAATGGGATTGGAGACGAAAATAGATTGTTTAATTCCGATTGTGACGAAGTCACTGTAGGGTAACTAAACAAGTGAAACAATCTTCCACTATACTTTAACAGTTAAATCTTTCATGACTAAAGTTAATTAACAGTGGTATCATCATGAACTATCGTTTTTAAAGTGCAGCATGTCTGGTTTGAAAAGAAAAGGAACTTAAAAAAAATGTATTCCGTCCAGCAGTAATAATAATAATAATAATAGCTAGGATTTATATAGCGCCTTTCATGAAACCCAAGGACGCTTAACAAAGACATAAATAAACATAACAAATGCAACAGTAGCTAGAGGACATAGGCTTTGGTGAAGAGGTGAGTTTTGAGGAGTTTTTTGAAGGTGTCCAGAGATGGTGTGTTGCGGAGCTCTATGGGGAGATGTTAATGTTATCTATTGTATTTTGCTCAGCTAGAAAGAAGTAACTTTGTACACTCCTAGTAGTCTCTCTTAAAGTTTAGACCATCTTTTTTGGGTTAGGGCTATCAATAGCCTAACTAATGGTAAATCTAAAGCACTGTAAATCTAAAGCACTGTAGGAAAGTCTTTCTGCTGTCCATCGCTTAACAATGGTGCTCTTAACAAATACTCACATCATAAAATAGAGTGTTTACATTCTCGGTAAATCTACCGGTACTCTTAGAAGAAAACAAAGGCTTCCATGCAAATGTTCAAGACTGTGTGGGAAAACATGGCTCACAATTGCATGCATAATACATTTGAATTATATGGAATAATCTTATCTCATTTACAGGTTCCTGATCCAGACTACATCTGGGATCATCTACACCCAGCCGTGGGCAAGCCTGGACGCGGAGGTGCGGTCCAAGTATAACTTCTATGTAAAGGCAGAGGACGCAGAGGGGAAGTACAGCCTGGCTGAGGTCTTTGTGACTGTGTTGGACCTGAATGACCACCCACCTGCATTCAATGACAACTTCCTGGAGAAGACTATGGTGATTGGAGCACTAGTGAAAATAGAGGTATTTGCTCTTTCATGATGTACTATGTCAGATATAATGAAACTCCAGAGTAAAGTCAAAACCATCATATTTTTACTGAAATACATCTAGGCTATAGACGATGATGCAGAAGTCCCAAACAATGTCATTGAGTACGCCATCATGAAAGCTGAGCCAGACAACAACATCTTTGACATTGACGCTGACACGGGGGAGATCATGCTCAAGTCCTACATCAAGTCCATGGCCATTATTCAGAACATCACCAAGCAGAGAGACTGCACCTGGTCGCTGGTGGTGCAGGCTCGGGACCGCGGCAAGCCTTCCTTCAGCACCACTGCGGTCATCAAGATCGACATCACTGAAGCTGTAAGTTGCCATAAAGTAGATGATTAGAAATACGTCAGTCAAACCCATATGAGGGGTCATATCTATATGCAATACGACTAGTGTGTGCAGAGTTGCAACCATTAGAACATCAGTGATTTATTGTGTTTGGAACAATAATGGCATATTATGCTGCTCTAATGTCATTCTAGTTGTAGCTACAGACAACTATAGTATTATATAGAAATACATTTTGTTTAATTTCATTATCATCAAATAAATTAACAATGTATTATTGAAGTATAGCTCTAACACAAACAACAATGTAATTTGTTCTGGTGAGTATGTGTGACTGCTCTTTTCCCCTCTATATTATTTTCTCCCAGTGAGTGATTATCTTTCAATCAGCGGTTTGTAATGGAAGCAAATGATCAAGTCTTGTAACATCTGATCAGTTAGTATGTGCAGCTTTTCTGCAGAATGATCCATTTCATCATGGCTAAAGTTAAAAATCAGTAGTCAGAAAAAGAAATCTGAATCTCACACAAATGCAATTGTCATGTTTTCAGGTCAAATCCAGATTTTTCTCATACTTCTTGGGCCTAAGGAGACGTCCAGGGGCTGTGTTTGGGATTTGTTTTACCGTTGTCACCTTCGCCATTTCATTGACAATCTTCATTTCAACTCTTATATACTGGAACTCTGTGAAAAAGTCCCGAATACAAGCTCAGGGCAAGATCAGAAAGATTATAAGGAGGCCTGTGCCGTAAATGAAGCTTGCCTCGAGATCATCGGCACAGCAGTACTGTAGCTTTTACTCAGCGGTACCAAGAATTTATAGCGATTCGTTTTCAAAGGATTTCGTAATAGAACAAGGCTGTGTCTGTAAAAGAGTACAGGAGCACAATTTTGTCATTGTCCCGTTTTGGGGAATTTAGTTCACATAATGACACCACAACGACCAGCAAAATAACCAAATTAGTTGTTATAGTTTTGATTTCCCATTAATTCATATTTTAATTCTCAGATGTTGGATGGTCTCAGCTATGTATGGGTTTCCCAGTCAACCTCTCTGATCTTGTCTTGACAGTATGAATAAACTATAAGTATTATTTGTAGTGTGTTTAATTTGTAAGACATTCACCAGGAATGAGACAAATATTAGTTTTCATACAAACAGTATTATGGCAGTAATTTAGTTTTGTATTTTACACCTCACATGACATTTTTAGCCAAATGATGAATACATGCAGTACTACAGTACATACACAGGATGATATTTAGAAGTTAATCTTTGTGTGACAGACATTGACTTCAGTCCCATGGATGTGAATTCTCCCTGTGCTCTTTTACAGACCCAACTCAGTGGGGGGCCTTTGGGATCATTTTTGATGCACAATAGAAACAAGCCTTTGCAAATCCTAGGCATGCTCGCTGGTGTCATTAGTCTCATGGTCATAGTTACAGTCATCATCTCCACTGCAACATTCATGCGCAACAAAAAGTCCAACCGGGTCCTGCCTAACCGCCGCGTGAGAAGGAGGCCACCGAAACAGCCGCCCTGGAACTTCAGAAACCCCTTCAAGGTACCAGAAACTCCCGGAGAGAAATTCAGAGTAGAAGAGGACGAGCCAGAGGTCATCGTGGAGAATGTCAACTATAACAACAATGTGACCGATGTTGTGAGACACTGGCCTCCGCCACCGTGCGCCCCATCTCTTCCACCCCCAAATTACATTCCAGGGGAGAGGCAGTGGGCGGTGCCAACCGTCTCAGCAACAGTGGCACCCAAACCTAGAAAGAAGCTAAATATGAACAGACAGGACACTGTGAACTTAGCGTTGGTCTCAGAGCTCAAGATGAGACTGGAGCAGAAGAGAATGCTGAAACACTGATTGTGCTTGACAAAACATTCTTACCTTAAGGTTCATTTAGTAGCTGTCCTGGAGCTTTTTTAGGATCTTTATCAGCAGATCCAGTCCCTGCAGGGGACAAAATGAAGACATTCAAACTTTACATTTTGTCCCAGAATGTGAAGGTCTCTGATAAAAAAGCTCTAGAACAGATGCTAAATAGACCTTAATATTATTTCGTCGACTGATGTTTTCAAGGTAAAAAATTAACTGTGAAACTCAACCCTGTGTGTGTGTGTGTGTGTGTGTGTGTGTGTGTGTGTGTGTGTGTGTGTGTGTGTGTGTGTGTGTGTGTGTGTGTGTTTTCACGGTAGATTAAATACACTGAAACAGCTTAATTCCTTCTGTATCAACAATGTAATGTTTATGTGGTGTAAAAGAATATCCCATCATAACAGATTCATCACCATTCATTGTTTGTTTCAGGTTTCTGTGTCGTTCTGTAATAGATAAATCCACCTTTTGAACCGTTTGTTGACACACTAGTGGCTTAAAGATTCTCACCCCAGATCCCTTGTCGGGAATGAAGTCATTCAGATTTCAACAAGCGAGACTGTTTGTTTATTTGGGATCCAACCAAGCTCCTTACAAGAGATTGCATGACACTTGAACTGACTAGAGATCAGCCCCATGGACGGGAACCGAAGTGATCACGTTAGAAGACCTTTAATCCTTCTGCGCAGGTGTAAAGCACTGGTTAGGCCCCTCTTTTGCAGCAGTCACGATATGTGTATTTTCTGACTTAAAGGACTACGATCTCATTTGTTTACTAATGTATCATGGTGGTTTATTTGTTTCATTTGGTGACTTTTTTTGCTGTCAAAACACTTGATTACTTCAAATAAAAAAATAAAATGTATTTGTTATTTAAACTGTGGTGAACGAAGTATTTAGATCATTGTACTCAAGTAAAAGAAGTAAAATACCCAAGTAAGCCCTTTGACTTTGGTAAATTCAAATTAGATGTCCTCATTATAGAGTGACCCAATGCTATTCTACTTCATTTGTAAATGACATACATACTGATGAAATTACTGAAGCAGTCCTTTAATGTTCATTGGAGGTGAAGCTCATCTAACTGCGTTATACTTTATGTAAAAGAGTACATCATCTTTACTAAAATGATAACAAGCTTTGTACATAAAATATGAATCTGGAAAGTAATTACAGCTGCCAAAGTAATGTATTACAGAAAGTAAAATCCTCTGAAACAAAGTTCCTCAAAATTGTAGTACAGTATTTGACTTACTTATGTCTTAAATGTACTTACTTTCCACAGCTGAATTTCAACTTTAGATGAATATGCAGTTGGATTATTGATTGTAGATAAATAATGCCTTTTAAAACATATTTTAGATTTTGACTCACGTAGTTGATTCAAATTGCAAATGTTCAGGTAGGCAGTGGGACAGTGAGCCCTAGCTGGCTACGACTGTCCAGGATTAAAACATGCTCAGATCATTAGTCTGGAGCCTTGGAGGCTCTGTGAAACACAGCTTTGTTAGCTTACATCACCAACACCTCCTTAATGAGCCTGCAAATATACTCTGCTGCCGCCTTCTGGAAAACGAGGAGAAGCTGCTATAGCCCAGGGTGAAAGATAAAGATGGTGTGAGAAAAGATTTGAGATCCGTGCTCCTCAAACGAAAATGATAATGACTCAAACGGAAGCTGTTATGGCCTTGAGGGAGGTTTTGCTGAATCATAAGCTTTTGTAAAAACAAAAGAAAAACAATAAGTAGATAAACTTATTCAAACACAGAATGATAGTCATGTAGAACAACAGGAATGTGCATATGATGAGTGTTAGAATAAGATGCATGAAGAAGGCCTGATACAAGAATGTTACATTTACTGCTGTTTTTAGTCAAACCTCACCAGATGTTCTGAAAATATGTAATATATTATCCTGATACAAGCTCGTATGCTCTCCTTAGCTCCAATATCAATGTGAGCACTACCAATTATGAAGTTACACTGAATCACTCACTGGGTATTTGTGTAGACATCATGGGCAAACATGCACACTATTTCAAAGTTACATAAAACATGAAATTTGCAGATTACCCTCTTTAATCCAAGGACCAAGTTGTTCATCTTTGTACAATATTGCATCGTTGGCAAAAAAACAAAAGTCCATCTGCCCTGATTTAGTTTGGACTGACAAGATGTGTGTGACTGGCTTTGAACTGCCTCTGCTGGCACATTGCATAGTTATGATGCTGCAGAGCCGACCCTGGGGATCTTCTTTTTTTTTTGACAAAGTGAAAACTGCCTCCAAAACTCAGATTATAGATACACATTTGGTATGTACTGGGTTTTTTCTTCAGATCAGTACAGTGTGAAAGGTTCTTGTGGAACCAATCCCACATTTTAGGTAAAAAATGCACATAAACAGAAAAAGTTTTTAGTTTTGCAAGCTGTTAATGCTCTCAAATGAAATGAGGGAATATGACGAGCAGCCCAAATGATCATGCATTATGCCATGTAAGAGGCAGCTAGGATTACTGGGCTATTTGATAGAGGATTACAGAGTTAAAAGTTGTAAAGAGCATTGATGCTTTAGAATGAAAGACAACTATGAACAGGGCTCAAATACCCTGGTATGTGTTTATTGCAGCAGAGGTTTTACTGTAAATAAAACATTTGCTTTTCTGGAAATGGAAACTAATAAAGGCAACATGTGTACAGCATTAGAGTAACTCCTGACATGTGAACATTGCTAACCATGAGATCAGCAGCTTTCATGTGGCGTAGTGTTAAAATAATGTGCTGCATTATGCAACATGGGGTAGGTCAGAGAAACATAAGATAAGATAAATGAAGATGTAATTCATGTGTGTTCTGTGCAAAAATAACTGATATTTTAGTGTCTACCAAATCCACAGTCTTGTTTCATACACAGCACATAGGGATTACAACAAAAAAGCAGCATGAATTTCCCACTCGCCAATCATATAAACACGCCCATACAAGCAAGAAAACAGATGTGACTGTGCTCCAGAAAATGAGAGCTGCCTATATCAGCCAGTCGTTTAAAACCCTGCAACAGAAGCGAGCCCCAGCAGAGATGAACGGCTTGCATCACAGGAAGCAGCACATGGAGATGGTGGAGGGGGTCGTGTGATCTGATCATAAAGTGACGGCTGGAGGGGATATTGGAGAGGATGCCAGTGTTTGAGTATTAATGTCAAAAGAACAATGCCATTGGCCGAGGGACATCCGACATGCCATCTGTCTCGGTTGTGACGCATGGCTGCTGTTGTGTTCGCAGAAGTGGGAGACGAAGAACTGTGACGTATATGTACAGTGACGCAGAAAGGATTGTTACATATAAGAAACTTTACAGTTACAGTTTGTAAAAAGACTTCATTAAACTACTTGAGTCACTTCAGTGGTAACTAACTGTGAAGATCAGATTCTGTCCTTTGCCTGGGAAACAGAAACAGTGTTGAGCATTTTCAGTCCATAACTTGTGTTATGGAGGAATTTAATTAAAATACATTATGAGTAAGCTTAGCACTGTGAGAGTTAATTAAACAGACATACAGTTATGGGATTTGAGGATTTTTTTAAGCCTTTAAAGGACAGTTTCACAATGGTTCAAGTCTGTCTTAAATCATCAGATGCCAACCAGCCAATTACCAACTTCCTGTTAGAGGTTGGAGGGCCTCAACAGGATGCAGGTGTATCGTTACCCAGAGTTCAGATGGTGTCAAAGCTGCCACTAATGAGCTGGTATTACATTTAGAAATACTATATACAATTATTATTCAACTTGTGATATGGTGATGTCTGTCTATGCAGACACACAGGTTGGATGAGCGTCTTTCACACATAGCTTCTGGAAAATTACTGGGATAACTTTTTAGGCCCCGCTTGTGATTTTTTTTTTTTTAAGATGGAAAATTAATTAAAATATTTTATAATAAATCTTTTAATTTTACTTTCTAAATAACTTACAAAACACAAATGCAAATGCAGTGGTTCTAAGCCTCTATTTCCTTTTTTTAAGAATTAACTCAATGAATATGTGGACGCTTCCTCCTGAATAGTCAATGACAATGCTTAGATTAACAAATCATTTGACTATCTAATCAGGAATATTATTTCACCATTTCACTGTCCAATCACGGAGCCAGGGGGCGAGCCTTCTTTCATTCTTTAGCCCGCTTTCATATTGTCTTTAGAGAAGACTCACTCCGGTAATATCATAGCATCCTGACCCTGGTATAGTTCACTGACTTGCCATTATATCTAAACAAAACAAAATGTCAGCTCATGATGCTCTTGAGACCCAGGCCATTGCTTGTTTGAGAGTCTATGAGGTTAATTCGGAGGGTCAACTTGGAGAACAAACTGTTGCTCCCTGAAATAGTCAGGGGAATTTCAGTATAAAACAATCAGTGGTGGGTCTCCTTGTCTGTTGATTCAGTGTGCCATAACACATTGTACATACTGAGTTGAAACAATGTAAATTAGTTTAATGGTTTAGGGATATGACTGTTACTGTTATCTTAACTGGTTTTAGACATTGGTTTGCTATATGTGCGCTCTACTGGGAGCAGTGTTGTTTATGAAGTGTAACGGCAGCAAGAAGGAAGGACCTGCATTATCTCTCCCTCACACAACGCAAGTGAAGTAGCCTTTCTCTGAGCGAGTTGATAGCCTGCATGAATAACATTATAAGAACTCACAGGGCCAAATATGAGCTGCGCTTTTTGTAGTCCATCTTCGGAACGTTGTAGTCGTCAATAACATCCACCGTTTTATCATAATTCTGTATAATTCTGTATCATAATTCCATAGAGGTAAAAAAAATTAAAAAGTCGTTGCAAAAAGTTTTTTAAATGTGTTTAACGCCCCTGGTTCTGTGATTTTATAGTGAATTGATTTTCCGGATTGTGTAGTTAAATTGCATGTTAATCTAAGCATCCCATTAGCTATCCAAATCTTTTTCCCCACAAACAGATTATGTCACCACAAACAGATTATGTCACCACAAACTCGGTGTGTAGATGCAACCTCTTCTTATAACGGCAAACCTTTATTATCTGCAAACCTTTGTGTAACTGCAAATCTTTTTGTAACTGAAATCGTTCATCACTGAAATGTTGCATTACTCAAAACACGTGTGCAAATCTTTATGCACTCACAGATTCAAAATTATTTTTGCAAACCTTTTTCATTTGCTCACAAAATGTCATGCACTCCTTTTGAATTTGAAAATGTAGTCAATTTATTCAGATATTTTTTTACACATTCAAACAGTTGAATTCACTTCTTCAGACATTCACATTTTTTAATGTAATCATACACAATATTTGTACACCTTCAAATATGCTGATACACAGCTACAATACTTTTCACCCATTTTGATTCCATAGATAAACACATAAAACAACATTAATAAAGTTTTAACACAGAATTACATAAAGAGCATGCATCTACTACTGAAAAGCTTTTAAAAGATGACCTCATCAGCACTTAATTTGAATCAATCAGAGGTTTTATACAAAGCAGCAATTTAAATATATGTTAACAAGACAAACATGTCATATTTCAGACCTGCAAATGGCTGCAAATCCTTGAATTACACTCTTGACATAACGGTGATCATTCACATCTTTGCAACAAACTCCGCAGCCTAAAACAGAGGGAGAGATGAGATTAAAACCAAAGCAGACAACACGATCATTCTTCTGAATATTACATTTATGAGTATTGAAATCAGTGTCATACAGCAGATATATATATTTTTTTTTTTTTTATTTTTTATTTTAAAAATATCTGCTACAGAGTGAGACCTTGGTCTATTACACGGTCAGTTTTTATGTTTTTCCATGTTGGCTTGACAAATAGTAATTTAATACAGTTCAGCTGTGAGTCTGCTGTGCTCGGCTTTGCCTTTATGCGGTCGGTCCTCTGACCTTCTCCTCACCTTCCTGTCTTCACTGGAGTCTTTATTAACCAGGCCCTCGTCACTGGCAGCCTGCAGGCTGTCAAAGGTGCCCTGCCTCTCATGCTCCATCCTGGATGAGCTTCTCTCTCTCCGCCGGTTCTTCCAGGACTCCATGATGCCCTCCAGGCAGGCGAATTTAGTGTCGGTGGTGCAGGCAAACATACCTATAGGGACCGCCAATACCATGGCTAAAACTATAACCACTATATGGATCAGCTTCTCCCTCTGTTCCATCTCTGTAATGTCGCTTCCTGTTACAAACACAATGCACTGGCCATTACGTGGCGCCTGGTTCTTAAGGCTTACACAGATTTCATACTTGGTAGCAGGCATCAGATCAGAGACGGAGTAAGAGTGAATCCCAGGGCCAATGAAGATCATTTCTTTCTTATCATTGCCTACGAGACCAAAGTGGATGGTAAACCAGGTTTCTGCAGGGCGGTCCAAAGCGGCGTGCCACTCTATGGTAATACCACGGACAGTCTGTTTGGCAATATGCATGTCAATGTAGACGTTTTCATCAATGGCAGCAGGCGGATTTTCAGAGAGGACCAATGACTGGGAGCCGTCGGGAGAGTGGACGTCCAAGAGGATTCTGACAGACGAGTTTCCGATGAAGTTGACGGCAGTGCAGGTGTAGACGCCACGGTCAGCCACATGCAGAGAGGGGATCACCAGGAGGGATCTAATGGTGTCTTCATCCACTCTTTCCTGAGACTCTGTAAGGAAAGCAGGGATGTCCATTTTTATTTTAAACAATATATAAGACAATAACACTTTTTTGTATTATAAAAAAACACAGTTGAACACTAATTATTTCACAAATTCAGGTAACTTTTATAATCTGAGGTGGAAAAACAAGCCAATCAAATGTTTGGCATTTTGCTTGAAACACTATTTATGATGAGTTGATTGTCAATGTTAATTTTGTAACTTTACTTTTTGGTAGAATAGTTACATGGTCAATGCAAGTAGCAAAACAAACTGGTGCAGTTGATTTACGACTGATGTAATTATATGAAAAATGTCTGTCTTTGTATTGTTTTAATTAATTATCGAACAGGAGAAGGTGGGGTCGAAAAGAGTGAGAGGTTGTAACTAATAGCTTTAATAATGGATAAATGTATTCTGTAAATTTAAGATCTAAAGAAAGACCAATTTATCAATTAATAAGACCAGAATTCGTGAAGCTCTTTAATTTTTTAGAAAGTCCATTCATGGAACATTCAACCTGTGACTTTCTGGAAAACAGCTGAACAAAATGCCTTTATTAAATGGTTAATATTTAAAGTGCTTGATTAATGATTTAATAACATTATAATTTCAAATGACTTACTTTTATTTGGTTCTTAAATGTGTGTACTTTTACATTAGTTTGCACTCGACCCCAAATGATGATGGTCAGCAACATGATAGTTATAGCAAGGACAGCAGTGGCAGCAGCAGCCTGCTTATATGTTCATGATAAACTGTTTACTCGCAGTTGTGATCTGCAGGACGTACTGCACTCTAAATATTAAGTCTGATGACGCAGATTTTTACTTAATTGAACAGTATAGCCCAACACGGCTGACATTAGGTAGGCTATAGTGCACTATAATCTCCTACACTCTTAATCAACACTGGTGGTGTGCAGATTATCGCGGTGGGCCAATATCCAGATTTAGATCTCCTCATTTTAAAGAGGGGTTATAAGGTCTGCGATTATAATGTGTTTAAGTATCTAATTTACCACAAGATATCACTCCGTGCGTGTAGATGACATGACACTCTTACCATGAAATCCTCTGATTATCTTCAGACCATATGTCCACCACACCGCGGGGTCTGGCCGGGCCTTGGCGAAGCAGCGCAGCGTGAGGTTCGCGCCCTGCGGCAGACTGACGTTGAAGGACGGGCTGGAGACGACGGGCTTCACGCACGCCTGCAGCTCCACTTCATGGAAGAACTTGCCCGCCTTATAGTCCGGCCCTGAGCAGGTCAAGTAGGAGTTCATCAGTATAATAGGGGGGCTCAGGGACCTGATGAACTCCACGAAGCCCTTCAGGCGGCAGTCGCAGACCCACGCGTTGTCGTGGAGCGCGAGGACGACGTTCGTCCGGAAAGCGGCCCTGTCCTGCTCCTCCGTGTTCTGGAGTTTTTGGTAGAGAGGCCAATTTTGGAAAACCTCCTTCGATATGACCGTAAGCCGATTGAAGGATAAGTCTAAGTAAGTCAGATCTGGCAGAAATTTTAACGCGTGCTCCGGCACTACGTCCAGCTGGTTGTGCTTCAGGTCCAGGATCTTCAGGGCCGGCGTGTCCTCGAACGCTGTCCATGGTACCGAGCGGAGCTTGTTCCCCTGCAGACGGAGCTCGGTTAAGTTCCCCAAACCCTCCAGACCCTTTGAGTTGACCACTGTGATATCGTTGAAGTTTAACCACAAGTTTTCCAAAGCGGGCGTCTGTGAAAATGCCCCTCTGGGTATTTCAGTGAAGTGAGATTTTTCTATTCGGATTTTGGTCATATCATCCGGAAGGTTCTTTGGTATGGCCCCAAATGCACTCTCCTCCATACATACGAGCGACCTACGATTACAAGGAAGAGTTTCAGTGAGCATTTGGTTACTGTGTAGCCTGATGCTTTACAAACACAATATACTAGGGCCACAGTCCTCAATCTAGCCTAACCTAGATTAACCTGTCTGACTTTTTGGAAACAATATAACATATGCACTTTCATGTAACCACATGTCCTTGAATCATTTCCCGCCTGACACAGTTAAAAGGTTAAAAATACGTCTGCCATGGTGGAGCTTGGATCACATGAATCAGGTCTTACCTTCCATGGCGGTCTTCTACGCAGCTGCACCCACGTAAACATTGAGGATACGTTTCAATCGCCTTGATGTTAAGCCAAGCAATAACTAGCAGGTAACAAATTATGTCCATAGTCCGCGAAATGTCATAAAAGTGAAGGCTACATTCGTGCTCAAGACATGTCGAGTGCGGCAGACGAGTGAAGCCTATTAAGCCTAATCCCTGACGTACAGACTGAACAAGTGGCATCTAATTCTTGGGAGAGACACGCATGATCAACACCAGGGCAGTGTCAGGTGGTCTAACCCACTGCATGTTGCTGTATAAGTCAATCTTTATTTATTGTGTATAACTAATGTAAGCTATTGTGTAAACTAACACGTGTTTGAGTTGCCAGTTTGTGAAAAGTCCCTGGTATTTACTCTTCCTAAATTTGAAATACATGATTAAAAAAAAGTCCTGCTGGGAAAATTGGTGGACTGACAACCTAAAAGTTGTTATGTCACTACCTTATAACAAATTTATAAATGATTAGTACATTTGTATAAGCAATAATAAAGGTATTACAACTTACAAACCCTTTAGAGGTACCTTTAAGTCGTAGACCACCTGAGTGGAAATAAAATAAGTTTGTTCAAACTAGCCACACAAATAAAATAAAGTGTATATTCTGCATCACCCTTTTTAAATGAAAATCTATCAACATGGTGTGCTGAAACAAGTAGACATAAGAAGACAAAGCACCGCTAACTGGATATGTATATATAAAAGTTTATTCAACTATTCAAATAATATCATTGGAATAAATAGATCTACATTTAATAGGGTAATGATGGTGGCACAAAACAGGTACATCAATATATTCCAGTGTGTGACTCATTGCTGGGAATATAAATAATTTAACATTTCCTTTAGCATCATTTCCACCCTATTTACATTGTGTCATAGTTCAGTCCTTTCACTTCTCTCCAGCTCCAGCTTTACTCCATACACCAGAGTGTTGAACCATGCCTATGTGTATATCTTCTCTGAGAACAAATGACAGATATATACAGAGGCACAGACTTAACTGTATGTAAGTGTTCATCATCCAGTAAAGTATATACAATTCATACACATACATTAATGATATAAACAATACAGTTTCTACCAATGAGTTCCCTTTAAATCAGATCAGGTTGCAGAGGTTTCTTCGGGCCATGCAAGTGCGATGAAAAATAGTTTACAACATTTGCTATGCTCTTTCAGCTTTTAGACATGTTTTCTCTTACAGGCTTAGTGATCAAAACATTCTTTTACACACTGCATTAAATATTCTACAAATGTCTGAAAAAAAGAAGTTAATCATGATGTTAAATATTCCTCTAAACTGATATTTCCATTATAGTGCAGCGTGCAAAAGTCCTTTGATAGAAGTTGGATCTCTGTGGTGGTGGAGTTGGTGGCGTGATCCAGCGGGGAGGGACAGGTGGGGGGGAATCCCATGGTGTGGGCGTACGGGAGCGCGTGGGAGGGGGGCTGACGTCAGGATATTGCTGAGAGTGAGAGTACGGGCAATGATGGGGATGCGGATGTGGATGGAGATAGGGGCGGTGATGGGGATGTGAATAGGTATTAGCGGTTGGACTTTGACGTGGATGCGGGTGTGAGTGCGGGTGCATGCGAGGAAGATGGTGTGCAGCAGGAGCCGGAGCTGGAGCATGATGTCAGCAGAAGTACTCGTTAGGCTGACCCTCTATCTTAGCTGTTGCCTCAGAGTCCAAGCTGGAGCGGGCTGACAGCAGCCTGTTGGACTCCTCTGGGTTCAGTCTGTTCAAATACTCCCCCTCGAGCCCTTTGGCCTTTGTGGCAGGCGACAGCGTTTCAAAGGTCACATATGAATCTTGGATATCCTTGGTTTTTTTCCCCCAGTACTTCTGAATGCGTCTCTTCAGAGCCCCACAGCACACGATGACAGTGAGCGGGACCGCGATGATACAGGCCACCGTGATCACAATCACATTAATTAACCTCTGGGTCCCAGTGGCACTGGCTGCTTCATCAGTGGAAAATATGACGCACTGCTCTTTCTTGGGGATTAGCCCCCTCACACACACACAGGCAATGTACTTGGTCCTGGGCACCAGCCCTTCGATGGTAACACGGTTCTGTCCCGCCCCAACATTGATCTTCCTCATGTCCCTCTCTCCAAACACAGCATACAGCACACTAAATGCTGTGGTGTTCTTGGCCTTAGGGGCTCTCCAGTTCAGATAAATTGTATTGTCTGTGTCCCCCACCACCTTGACTGAGCGGACCATCCTGTCCGGGTCCTGCTGCAGCGAAGAAGTGTTGGCCGCCAGGTTGCTTAGATTAGTCTTCTCCAGATCCAACAGCGCATCAGGGTTGGAGGAGGTAGCAGGCTCTGGAGTGGCTCTGTCAGCTACACTGTAACTGGCTAGTCCAGGGTCAGGACCAAGACCAGGTGGAAGGCCTGGATCCAGGGCAGGCGGCGACGAAGGGGTGGAGGTTGGAACCACATATCTGGCCACCAGTTTCTCCTGGTAGGCCGCTTTGCCCACCGGGTTGGGTTTCTTGACTTTGGCTTTCTTGTCGTTGCTGGTTTGGTTCCCCTCTGGTTTTGGTGAGTTTGAGACAATGAGAGAAATGACAGCTTCAGCGTTCCCAGCATAGTTAGTGGCCTTGCAGATGTATTTCCCTGAATCCCGATAGGACACAGCTGGGACACGGAGGATGGACCAGGTAATTCCCTCCTTTGAGGTTTCCTGCTGGACTATGGTGGCAGAGAGGGAAGAATATGGTTACAAAAGGACAATGTATGAGAAAGAAAATTAAAACATGAGAAATATCCCCTTTCATTGATGTGCAAAGAGACACCAAGCAGGTGATTACACAATGTTGTAATGATCATCAGTAGTGTTGCATAACTCATTGCTGTAGCATAGCTGTCAGTCAGACTTACAACCGCACTAACTCCACTGGTAGCTTTCTGTTTAATTAACAGCAGCACTGCAGTGTATATAAAGCATCTTATCTCACCAACAACACAGAGAAAGACTCACCTGTTCCATTAAGGAGTCGCCCATCTGCCTTGCGCCATGACAGGTCTGGGATGGGGACTCCAATGGTGCCACAGCGGAGCAGCACATTGTTCCCAACAGCACTCCGGACGCGTGCCACAGCGGTGTGGATACGTGGGAGCTGACAGCGCCGCAGCTCTGCGTCGCTGAACAGGACCCCTGATACGCTTTCCGGTGCCGAACACCTCAGCCTCGTGTCAATGAACGCCACTGAAAGAGTCGGAGACTTCTGGAACTGGACCAGGTCGTAGAGCCGACAGTCACACACCCAGGGGTTGTCATGGAGACCTATGGTGAGGGCACATGTGAGGTTACAAAAGGAAGACGAGCGTCCAGCTGTGTGCAAAGTGGAGATAGACCAGCCTGCAGATGGCCGGTGTGGATGTTAAGATGTTAATCCTATAAGAGGATTAACATTTAATTCATAAACTACATCATGACCATGACTACGCCGATGATGATGATGATGATGATGATGATGATGATGATGGTGGTGGCAGACTAATGTTCAAGGTCAGGTCTTGCTGTCATTTCACCCTCCTGTCCTTGGGAGCTGACCCTGGAACAGCTGTCCACTGTTCTGAGTATGAGAATGGGTTAAACACAGGAGATGAGTAAGTGTAAAATAAATGTTGTATTTCACAAACACATTGATAGATAGATAGATAGATAGATGGATGGATAGATAGATAGATATGAAATAAGTGTCAGAGGGAGCTGTTGAAAATACATTCATAAACACTTAAATCCTATATCTGCTTACAATATATGGGCTATATTGCAAACCATTTATAGACTGTGTATATATGGATTATGAATGCTAAATAGATGTTAAATAGATGTTAAAATAAAGTGTTACTTTTTATTATTATTTAGTATTTTAGTGCTACCGTTTTTTAAAGCAAATATCATCTTCAAATATTATTTTGGCAATTTCTATTCAGTACTACCGACCACCCTTTACCATACATTAAATGACTGCATAGGGATTTTGACCAGCTGCTGTTCAACAACGCTGATTTGTGCACCATTCATTAACACACGTTCCTTTACGCAGTGTTAACTGCGCGCTTTTGGTATTTTTAACTGAGTGTATTTTGAATTAGGTGATTTACCAAGTATCATCTTGGAGCTCTCTGGACCTTGCACAGGTTTCGCCGCCAGCCAGGTGGACAGCACCTCGGTCGGCAGGGTCAGCAAGCTGTTGCTAGACAGATCCAAGTAGGTGAGGTTTTTGATGTAAGTGGTGGCCTCCGCTGGCAGCGAGGGGAGCTGATTGTTGTGCAAATCGAGAAGTCTGAGACTGGGCATATCCATGAGAGATTCCCAGGGAAAGGCGGCGAGGGCATTCCCGTCCAGACGAAGCTCCTCCAGGTTGAGCAGTCCTCGGAAACTGTCCGGGCTCAAGGTGGACAGTGTGTTGAAAGACATCCACAAGAATTCCAGACTGGATAGGTAGTTGAAGGCTTCGCTCGGTATCCGCTGGATGGCCGTCTTCTCAATGCGCAGCTTGGACGTGTCAACAGGAAACCCGACAGGCACAAGAGATATCTCTGGATCATTGCAAATCACGCTCCTGAAACGGAAACGTCATGGTAGAATATGTGTTCACCTCTAAATCATCCGACCCAAATTGTGCATCATAGGAACATTTCAAGTAAATAAAAAAATTAAGCAATTATTTAAAAATTAGCAATACAGTCTGAAATGAAGGTCTAGAGGATACAAAAGTATGTGGTAAATTGACAAGCATAAAAAATGCCGTGGCAAATAATTCTGAAAAAATACAGATTCAAAAAGTCGTATAAAGTCGTATAAAACGCATAGATGGGGAGGTTGAAAGTGCCTTTGAAAGATAATCCTGCATTAAATAAAATTTGACTGACATGCACTCGCTGAATTATCTTTTGTACACGTGTTCACCTCTATGCAAACATCTGACGACTACATTACCGTCTGACAAGTTGCAAGTCTGCGCACAAACCAGAGCACTTTATAATGTTTTTTTATATGAAGTAATGTTCACTTTGACATTTTCCTTACCTGGCCTTTGATCCATCACTCAAGTTGTGGTAAAAACAGCTGCACTGCGACGGGCAGGAGCTCACTGGGGAGAGAAGTCCACCTGTGGCCGTGTAGAGCCCCAGGAGCAGGACGAGGAACATTTTGGCCCACTTTTACGCATACGCAGCTTGGCTACATGCGCCCAGTTTGCGCCCACTGAAGTCAAACAGACTTGCTTTTTTCTCTCATTTACAGGAATATCATCCGCATGGCTTTCTCCCGCCGCTTCGCTGTCCCATAGTGATCGGACTGCTATGAGTCCCGAGATAAAAAGGATAGACAAGGATTAGTGAAAGCACTGGCGTTCTTTTCATTTGGATGCGTATTGCATCCCGGAATCCGATAGGCTGCGCAGAGACGTCCCTATTTATTATCACAGAAAAACACTTCCGAAATGGTCATAATCCACTGTGATGTTTGGATTTTTTCTTTCCCTCAAATGTAGCTTGTTCATATGAACCCTGCCGTGACTGTTAATCTGTAAATGGACAGCACTATGTTCTACCACAAGGTGGCCCCTTTATGCCAGCCTGCAGCTCTTACCTTGGGACCTTCGCACTCAGCAGATGCTCATTTAACATTTCCTTAATCTGCAGTCCTTTTATATTTGGAGAAATTAGTAGTTTTTTGTATTATTATTTCAAAACATCTAATATCACATCAGCTATAATGCAGATATAAATACTATTGAACTACTTTTGTTTCAAGTAAGCTAAATGAAAATGATCCTACAGTTGGGGCCTGCACCATTGACAAGATATTTTCAACAATGAATCAAATAAATCCCTGCACAATATCTTACATCAAAGAAAATGTATATCCTTCCTCCTTTTGGCACCCCCTCTTCATCCCATTTATGTATCTGCACATACATTATGCATGTAGACTATTCAACAAGAAACAAAATAGTATTTTATAAACCAACATATTTTTTCCAAATAAAGACAATAATAAAATAAGTAAGAAATCTTGGTTTATCCGTTTGAGTGAAAGAGACTTACAGTGCTATATTTCACCTCAGTAGCCCATTTGGAGTCCAACACTACAAGAGGAAAATACCTCTGATTGTTGTGTTTTTGTTTTGCAGGGTTGGTAAATCCATGTGTTAGTTGGCACCTGTTCCTTGTGTATTTCATCACGCTGGAAGTTTAGTGTTACACTTGGCTGGCACTGCAAAGTGTGCCGGCTCTGGCCTGAAGAGATGACGAAACACACAACATTCTTTAATGTGTTTGAACAAAGAACCAACTTTACATCTGACTCACATTGAATCACAATGCTAGTTCCAAAACAAAAGTTCAATAGAGATTAACACATCCTATTGCTAATGACAATAATAGATGAGTCATATTAAACAGTTCCTTCTTCGCCCTTTATTGTGGAGTTATTTCACTCTTTTCTTTAACAAAATACCTTTGAATCACAGGTTGTTGTTTTTCAACCTTGCATGTCTGCTGAGGCTCTACATGTGTTGAGCAATCATGTTCCCTCATTTTGAAAATCTTAAACATTCCTTATTGCCTTGCAAGTAGTTAATCTTATTCCCTGAATCCAATAAAACTGCCCCTTTACATTGTATTAGCTAGAAGACTGGACCTTATTCGAGGTGCAATGTCATCCTTAGTGTGCAAAACGTTTAATAAAAACAGATATACTGAAGTAACATTAGAATAAATGGGATTTGGGAGTGTTTTCTGTATCATACAATATCATTACTCAAATGAAGCAAGAGTTAGATCAAACATTGGAGTTTGCATCAGTACAGAAGCGCCTTCAGCAGAAAAGGTCATCAAAAAAGATTGTATATTTATTTATGTCAGTGTTACTTTACACTCTTGGGATTATTTTGAATGGTATGGAGTCAATTTGTTAAAGCATTCAAGTTTTACAAATGTTTAATGTGTTGAATCTTAAGAACATTTGCATCAAAAAAAAAGTTAAAAAAAGGGACAACAGCACATTTAAACTCATGTTTTGGTCAACCAAGAGCTCAATGATTATTTTACTGTCGTTGTTTGGAGACATGTGTTTTTAGTGGGATGGAAAGTGTCCTAAAATGAAAACATATATATAATGGATCTTGACCAATGGCATTCCATATTATTAAGCACTTTTCACACATTTAACCTATATTTCTGATCTTATAATCCTGAGACTTAGAAAGACTTCAGCAAAACAATGTTAGGCTTGTGTCCCTTCTATCCCTATGGCATGAAAAGCTGCAAATGGTGTCGCAACTGACACATGACGAATGCATTGAAGGATTCAAGGATGGAGGTGACGGCTGGATTTCATGACGTTTAAAACGTTTAATTGGATCACATGCTTGTATTGTAGGACACACGTATCCTTTATCGCACATGAAACTCCAGACTGAATCAAGCTTCCTTTGACACATGTTGTGTCTGCAGTTCCAGAAGTGCAATTGTGTTTTGTCCTATTGGCAGATGCCATATTGGTTTAATCTCTTGAGGTTACAGCAGCTATCAAAAGTTGTATTCCATATTAAAAAAAAGTCCACAAAACGAGTGCTGACATGTTCAGTTTCACATCCACAAATCAAAACAGAGCCATATGGGACACAGGATTAAAAAAGATACAGATCAACAGTACTCACATTGATCCTCTGTAGTGTCACAATAATCCCTTTGTATCATTAATCAGTGAATGGGCTGGGTTACTGTAATGAATTGAAACACATCATAACCATTTTTATTTGAATATAAACTGTGCATAAAGCTGATGTGCTGGAAAACTGGAAATGATAAAACAAACATTTATGTATAGCCTTTGGCAAGAACATGGACGCCCAATAATAATGGGGTTATTATTATTATTGGCGTTAATGGAAGGAAACGTCTGATGTTGTGATGGGAGGGTTTTGTTTGAGTGTCGTTCTGATTGACAGGAGGCTGGAGCTCTGCAGACACCTGTTGTGTCTCCTTAAAGCGACTCAAAACCGCGAGCTCCCTCAAACGCGTCGTCTGGTCCTTTGACATTGGCCGCGGCTGCATCCTCACCCGGACGCAGACACACAAAGGCTTGTTGTGTAACTAATTGAGGGCTTTACTCTTGCGTTGGAATAATACGCATTACGGGTTGCGGGTTGTGTGGTTATGTTCATTAAGACATTCCTGCACGGATTGGGGAGAAAGAGAGTGTGAGGGCTTTACATAATAAAGTGCATGCTTTTCACGTGAAATGCCCCTTTAAAAGCAGGCTCCCTTCACAACTGAGGCACATCGTAAACGAGCGGGTTGGGAGGAGTGAAAAGTCTGTGACAGCTGCACTTTGTTGTATCAATTCGACTTCAGGATGGTCTCGTCTTACCCCTTACCGGACGGCTTCACCGACTTCGATGTGTTCTCCCTGGGATCCTGTCTGCTGGTGGAGGGTGAGTGATTCTCTTTTGAGCTGGAAATCAGCCAAAACTACTGCGAGGATCCGAGGGCTGCACCCTCTGATCGCGTTAACCTATGGCAGGACCTGCCGCCACCCGGTCACTGACACTGTTGTGGGAGGCAGAGGCTGTAGCTTTTTCTCTTGAAACTCGCACATTAACCTCCACGTACGATCTGTAAACAAGATGCACGGCTGCGATGCTTTCAAGGAGCGTGTTTGTGAAATGTCACGGTGCTGCATGTGACGCAATAAGCACCGCTGCTGGTTTCCATTCACCGCCGCATACTGCCTTCATTCATGATTGTTTATTTCTCTTCTACCAAAGGTCTGCTGGGCTTCTTTTTAAATGCAGTGACCATCGCTGCTTTCCTCAAAGTGAGAGAGCTGAGGACCCCCAGCAATTTCCTAGTGTTCAGTTTAGCGATGGCTGATATTGGCATCTCTATGAACGCCACCGTCGCCGCTTTCTCCAGCTTCCTGAGGTCAGTGATGTAACCACCCCCATAAATAATGTATATCAAGGGAAATGTATTGAGCAAATAGTACCTGGCTACCTGTTCCCGAGATGAATGATCTACACTGAGCTGAATAATCGATACCGGGAGGAACAATCAGGGTTGTAGTGAGGAGGGGGAGCGGTCAATACACTGCTGATCAAAGCCTATATTTCATCATGAGAGATGCTGCTCTCAGCGTTCACCAGTCTAGGGATTATATATAATAATAATAATAATAACAATAATAATAATAATAATAATAATAATATATATAATATCCTCCTATTAATATTTATTCCCATAATCTGAAATAGTAAATTAATTAATTGCTTGCATCAATCACTTTGTGTATTTGGTCAATTGTTACTTATTCTTTTCATATGAATACAATAAAATACATTAAACACCCTCTGTTTCAAGGTACTGGCCTTATGGCTCTGATGGATGTCAGACTCATGGTTTCCAGGGCTTCATGACAGCTCTCGCCAGCATCCACTTCATAGCCGCCATTGCCTGGGACAGATACCACCAGTACTGCACAAGTAAGTCCCCAAAAAATGCACAATTACAACCAAATGCATTTTACTTTCCTAACCCCATGGAGCACAGTCTCTCTCTCTCTCTCTCTCTCTCTCTCTCTCTCTCTCTCTCTCTCTCTCTCTCTCTCTCTCTCTCTCTCTCTCTCTCTAACACACACACAAGACACCCAATTAAACACTGAGCAGGTTTTTGTTCTTGGTCTCCAGCTGATTTTAAGACCTCCTGCTAATCTGGAGAGACCAGCTGGTCAACAAGTGGCCTGTTGTCTTTAAAATTTGACCATGAAAGAATAATGTCATGTGAAGATAATAAACATTGTTTCCCAGGCTGCAGTTGTTTTTGTGTTAAAACTGCAACCTGGAAAGCTTGAGTGTTGAGGAGAAACCATTTCTTCTCTGAGAAATATTATAGCTCCACCGCTATTTTTAGCCACCATTACGAGTATACAGGGGAAAGTGGAGGTGACTCAACACCTGACCAGTTCACTCTATTTTCTGTATTTATAAGACAGCTTGTTACTGTGGTATTAACACGTTCAAACAAAGTGATTCTGCAGTAGTGTGACCTTTTTTGGAGGTGTTAGAAATAGTAATGATGAATGTTTTGAACTTGCTTACATCAGGGACCAAGCTGCAGTGGAGCAGCGCCATCACTCTGGTTGTATTCGTCTGGCTCTTTACTGCTTTCTGGTCCGCGATGCCCCTCATTGGCTGGGGTGAGTATGACTACGAGCCCCTCAGGACCTGCTGCACTCTGGACTATACCAAGGGAGACAGGTACGGTGTACACACATCCACTCTTCACAATGCTATCAAAATAATCATTGATGTCTTTGCATACTCTATCTCTCATTGGGATTAGTTTATACTGATTTTACACACGTATGTGCATTTTCTTCTCCACAGAAACTACGTGTCCTACTTGATCCCCATGAGCATCTTCAACATGGCCATCCAGGTGTTTGTTGTCATGTCCTCTTACCAGTCCATTGCACAGAAATTCAAGAAGACTGGCAACCCCAGGGTAAGTTAAAAAGAAAGACACAAGAGTCTCCATTAGGATCAGAGGTATAAAGGGATTCACAACAATTTCAAGTAATTATATCAATACATAGACAGACTGACTCTGTTTTGCTTCAGTGGCTCCAAAACCAAATTGAATGACATGCTTGCTGGACTTTAGAAGGGCAGTTGTAAGTAACAGAACAAGTAAAAATAATTCACAAATACTTACAAATGTGCAATCCACATCAAGATTATTCCTGCTTTGAAGTCAGAGTTAAAATGTCACTAAGTGCATTTACTCAAGTACTGACGGCCAAATTTGAGGTACATTACTTGAGTCTTTTTCTTTTCATGCCACTCTCTACTTCTACTACCTATTTTCCTGATTATACTTACATTATTTAACTTTAGTAACAATGCAGGACTTCTACTTGTCACATCATATGTTTACAGTGTGATATTAGTACATTAACTTAATAAACGAATGAGTACTTCATCCATCAGTGCGCATTAGAAGAAATCATAGAAATCCTCCTTATATTGACATCTATTTGATCTCTTCCTGTCCGCACAACTTCCTCACATGCTCCTTATTTAGACTGACAAAACAAACAGTGAATGGGGAGCATGCAGGCTGTGACATATGTAGGTCAATGCCTCAGGGGGAAGACCGAGTGCTTCAGTGGGGAATGCGGACAGTAGCTGGTGTGTGCTGAAAAGAACAATGTATCTGTGAATGGGGAGTTCAACAGTGGAGTTCCTCAGGGGCTGAATCAGGTTGCCTCACTTTGTGTTGCATAAGCGCAATTACTCACAGTCATCTGAGTTGGCTGGAGACACTTTCATTACACTCACAAAGGCTGTAGAGTAGCAACACCATGCTCTCCACCTGAGCAATGTAATTGTGAAATGTTATGTAAGGTCACACATTATATGCCATTAAAACCTTTAGAGATACAGTGGCACAGATGTGTCCCATGGCCAACAAGTGGTGAGAAGTTGTGTCTGATGTTAAATATCCTCAAATACCTCTGTAACTGGCTGTTCAAGTCAGGACTCCTATAGTCAGTCAAACTAAACTTTAGTACAAAGTTAGTTCAAGCCTACTTTTTTTAAGGTCAAGGAGAGATGCCAACGCTGCCAAATGTGTATGCAATGATACACAAGACAGCTAGAATATTCCATTTCATGGAAAGTGCAGCCATACAATCAGGAAGTTGTAGGTTTGAATAGTTCACTTAGTGTAACCATCATACAGCTTCAATGCAGAGTTGAAACAAGCTGATACAGAAATATAAGATACTATCAGACGGTGGGAGAGTTGTTCCAACCTTAAAGCTGCTCAAAGGGGACCCTGTCTTAACTTAGAAACGGTCTTAACTTAGAACCGGTTATTCTTTCAGACATTATCCCAGGCGTATGACTGGACCTCATGACACAAGGCATTTTTATCTTCTTCATTCCTTGTGTTAGAGTAGTAAATAATCATTCATGTGTTGTACCTCCTTCTCTTATCTCTTTGCCCTCTGTAGTTCAACACCAACACTCCTCTTAAAACCATGCTGTTCTGCTGGGTCCCCTATGGCGTCCTGTGTTTCTACGCCGTTGTGGAGAACGCCACCCTTGTCTCCCCCAAGCTCAGGATGGTGAGGACAAATATGCACACAAAAACGCTGTAGTTCAGACCTGTATTGTTACATTTTTCTTCAAACAAAAACCATTAGAATGATTTGGATTTTCATATAATCGTAAATATTCTTGGCTAAGTGTCTTTAACTAATTAGCTAAACAAGCAATTCTGCTTGATAACTGTATTCTAGTGCATTTCTATGATAAGCTGCTCCTTGTGGTCTTTTAAGCATTAACCACCTTGTCATGCTGGCACCTGTCTCTGCAGATGGCTCCCATATTGGCTAAGACCTCTCCCACCTTCAATGTCTTCCTCTACGCTTTGGGAAATGAGAACTACAGAGGAGGCATCTGGCAGTTCCTCACTGGGGAAAAGATTGAAGTGCCTCAAATTGAGAACAAGTCCAAATAAACTAAGCATGCAATAATTACAAACGCTTACTGTCATGGTGGTTTCTTATGGGTACCTAAGTGTTTCTGTATGTGATTGTATGTGCACGTGTTTTTTCCGTAAAGGACTTTTTCAACCATAAATAAGAATTGGCAAACAAACAAAACACATTGCAAAATGACTTTCAAGCTGCTGAAAAGTGAACAAAATCACACATGTCCAACACAATTCCTCTTGGGAGCGATTTCTAAGTACAGCAGTGGTTCATTGTATTACTTATTTGCAACAAAAAGACATTGGACTGGGCTACTTCTGGAACAAACACAGGATTTCTCTGATGTTTTTTTTTTTTTTAAACTGATTGCTATCTCTCATGAAGAGGGGATGCTTTTCACTTTGTGTTAATTTTCAGAAATGCTTTCTTTAAACAGACGTCATTAGTGACGTCCAAATATTCTATTGGTTTCCAGGTTAAATACAAAAAGTCCTCCCAAAAAAATAATTTAATAAGGAGCTTCAAACCACATAGACAGATAACAGAGGATAACAGAGGATCCATGTTCCAGTTTCTTGATGGTTGACCTCTGACAGTCGGGAAGGTGTCCTTGCTTATTGCGCCTGTCAATGAAAGTGTGTGCATGCCACACTCGTCATGCTCCGTACGATTGTGAGTGACCTCTATATTCAGAGCAGAACCGCACTAATCCTCTAAACAAGGCATCCATTCTTCAGCACACAGCCCCCACGACAAGTTAGAGATTAGTCTACGTCCGTAGCTTAACTGGACATGCTTCTGGCATACAGATTTACATATGAAATAAAGAGAAATAAAAAATTAATCATAAGTGTTTTCTTAACAATGAGTTTAAAATGTAGATTCCTGGTTTAGAGTATGCTTAATGTAATTTAAATCCCGTCTATGACTCGGTTTAATTTATCGATTGAACTAGTGCAAAAAAATTGTAATGATTAATAATACAAACAGTGTGTTTTTCTTCACATATGATAAAAACAGCATTACTTTGAGATCTCTTTGAAATGTGTAGTCTAACCACAGCGCTTGACAAGACACAATAACACACTGGTTATCAGAGCCAATATGCTTACAGTAGGTCTACAAGAAGTCTACTCTAGTATTATTTAATTTAGTATATTATTTTTGTATGTGATAATGTAATAATTAATGTTATCAACTAATGCATGATCAGAGTTGGGGTCAAAGTGGAGTATGTTTCCTTAAGATGTTCTAAAAGGCTTTTTAGACCTTTTAAACATATGGGATACCTTAGCATACCTAGCTTCTATATTATGATACAATCATTCATCACATCTTCAACATTTCAAATGTTTGCTTGTCAGTCCAATTGCTGTTTATAATTTAATAAAGTTATCCTACAAAGAGTGATTAACATCAAATAATAACTGACAAATATCCAGAAATTCTAGGATGATTAATAAAGGAGGAAAACTGTCCAGAATCTTTTCCACAACTTTTGTATTATTCATCGTCCAAGAAGCAACACGATCCATGTAATGCATATTACCCACCATTACTAAGAGAGGTCATGCTCCTTGTGACAGTATAAATGACCCTGATGTGTTCAGTGGTGGAAAGTATAACTTACCTACAAAGTACTTGTTCTTTACTGAGTAATTCCATACTTTGCAGATCCAGATTAATATTTCAAAATATAAAAAAATACATTATTTCACAGCAGTATATAAAGTAGTTAACCCTACTTTTAAAGTTATGCATGCATCAATGATTATAATATATGTATTATTCTAAAATGGATCCTTCTGTGTAGTGACTAATTGTATTTGTTATACTTTAAGTAAGTTTTGATGTTAAAACGTATGTACATTATATACTGTTCTACACTATGCTATTGCATAAAAACTTTTAACTTTTAGTTATGAGTTTTTCCACCACTGGATATGCAATTACAGCAAAGTAGACGTTCAACCAGCACAATAAAGACCTTACAACATAGGAGCCCCCAGATGGTGTTTCTAAGCAGATTAATTGCCTGTCAGTGAAGCAGGTTTTTTCATAATTATTCAATGCTGACACATTTACAGTAGGCAAACCCAGCCCTTCATCAGCAGCATTCTCATTTATTCCAGCTAATTTTGTCATCTGCAGGAAAAACACTTGAGATAAGACACTTCTGATGTTGTGAAATTCTCTTGAAATGAGGATTAAAGATAGATAGATAGATAGATAGATAGATAGATAGATAGATAGATAGATAGATAGATAGATAGATAGATAGATAGATAGATAGATAGATAGATAGATAGATAGATAGATAGCAGAGGGATGACTCTGGCCCTGTCCCTGTTTGCTTTTGAATACAGGGCATATCACCGGCCAGAGGGCATTCTGAGGTGTGGTTTCTGTAGGGATCTATTGATGTTATCATACCACAAGTCCAGCTCCTTTTCTATCCTCATATGGTACATAACACATACTGGTCAGGTGGGCAGGATTGTCCAGTCTGCAGGTGTTAAAAAATGGTCTTGGGAGTGCTAGGGAAGGGACATTTCTAGCTTTCAATACATTGATAGATTGCCTGAGAAGCCCTGGTTTTATTGGCTTATGGTAGAATATACACAGCTGCCACAATCAATACCCAAATGGACCCAAAGGGAAATAGACAACAGTTCCATCTCGTACATGTACATTCTGTATTTAACGTGCACAGAAGAGCATCATGAATCCATTTAACTGAGGCATGTTGTTATGTAAGACCTCAGTTAACCAGTTCTCCGTGAAACACAAGATACACACGTCCCTGCATTATTTCCCCCTGGTTGATGATGCATACATGCATCCATCCTATCATTGTCCTTTTTCTCAATATAAAACTTATATCCCACCCTTCGTGATGTGAGCATCAAAGTTCCCAGACATTGATGCACATATGGAGCTGTTGTGCCCGGTGGGAGGAGTTATTTTGACCCCACTTCCTAAAGCGCTGCAGGCCAACATGATCAACTGCCAGTACAAATGTATTTTTAGAGTTTCAAGGAACATGATGCAATACACAATTAGATAAATAAATACCTGATGCATTAATGGATTGTATTACATTTCTGTTGTAAAAACTACTTTTTCTCTATTGATAGTTTATCAGTATTTATATGATTTGTCATCATAGATGATGTTCACAGAATACTTATTTAAACCACACTGGTCAGAGACTTCTTCAAGTCACTGCTGGATTATGGTAAATTTGAACCCAAATGCCTGGCAGCAGACCAGTTTGGTTCTTTCCCTTCACTCTTACAATCAAACATATTCAGGTACTTAGAGTCCACTGAGGATTATGTCTGGTCAACCAATGAAGTTTTCATATGGGCTTTTTGAGAGGATTACACAGCAACATGAGCACGAGTGCGGGAGAGAGAAAGAATCAAAGTGAAGGAGGAATGTTCTAGAAAAAAAAAGAAGTTAAATGAATCAGCATTCTCCTGAGCAATGAAGGGGAGAAAAAAATATATATAAATCTGGCTGATGGATGTTGTAACACTACTGGCAACCCCAAGCAGCGGTTCATGTCATTTTTATATAAATGCTCATTGCACTATCAACCTTGCTGTAATTAAGTGACTTATCCATCATAGATTAAGATAATCGACTGACTGGTTCTGGGAGTAAATAACATGCAGTTATAACTTGATTTAATGTAATTCTGTATTTCCTAGTTGAACAAAATGAAGATAAGAAACAGAGCATAGTAACAGCACATGCTTAATTCACACATCGTGGGAAATAATCTGATATTTAACTCAAGAAAACACACCACTGAGTAATAACTGAGCTTGAGTAATTTTTGAACACCGGATGGTAACATCTGCAATTTATTCGATATATATGATATGAGTCTATACAAGTGGCTCATGCTGAGGCTGTATTTAAACTAACAACTGCATGTTAACAACAATAATGGTAGTCGGATGATGAATCTTAGTTTATCTTATTATTAAATGCTCACATTGATTGAGGCTGATCTTTCTTGTGCATGGACTCCCTTTGCTGATGAGTGAGGGATGGAACAAAGGCTGCCATCCAAACTGGAGTAAATTATTTTCCGTTCCTCTGAACCACCATCTTTGTTAGAATGATTGATTCTGACACCTTGTGAAGGACCTCATGCCCAGCCAGGCGCTAAAACAAGGTGAAATGTCAGTCTTCCACCTCAGATCGACCACACATTCATTCTCTCCATTAGTGATCGTGATTGTCAGTGAAGCCGTTTATGTAACTCCGGGCCCATATGACTACATACACACACATGCTTTTGTTGAGCAGCCACAGGATAATCAATGGTAATGCTGACCACAGCTGCTCCTCCAATCAATTCACTAAACTTGAGAAATCACACCATTTTACACAGTGTGATTTACATGAAACCCATGCAACAATATTGTATGCAAATCTAACAACAATGAAATACACACCTAAGACATTAAGTATTAGAAAACTATTTTTCTTTTTGAAGAAACCGTATTATCACAGGATTAGTGTTTTAGTGTAATCCAGATTAAAGTGGAGCATGTGCGTCACTGCCCTTAAAGAAATTGCTTTAAGGGCACTTCACACTATTCACATCCTGACACGCCCTGACACACATACACAGAACATGCTGCTGCTGAGTGCTGAGCCATGAATGTCACCAAGATCCTTTCAATGCCTCAAAAAAGTCTGGCCATACACATGAGGAATGCATATCACTGTTTCCTTTCAATTTGTTATCGTGTTATAGGTTGGAGTAAGGGGACACTTTTTTTAGAAGGCAGTATTGGATACCTTCACTTTGTAATGTTCATAAATGTTATATTTAAAACCAAAACAAAAAAAGAATGGAGAAACACTGCACTTGGACCAAAGTGCTCAAGCTTCCAGTCCCTGGAGAAACGTTGCATTATCAAAGTCCAAATCCCCCCAAACTACAGAAGATGGAGGAGATATTACATTTATTTCAAAACAATAATGCGAGTGATGTCCTCAGACACAATCTATTAAGTTAGCTGATGTCATTTGTATGAGTTGTATTGCCCCTTTGGAGGTATGTCAACAGGTTAAAAGGATTGGATTGGGCTACAACCTGTCAAAAATAACATAAAAAAACATAAAACAACACCACACACAGGCAACGTCTGAGCACAAGATGACATAGTTGTAATATATGGTCAATGATTCTCTTTTTTTTTTACGATGCTTTTTATAAATGTTATTCTAAGTCAACTTCAGGAAATTGCTGCCAAGATTAGAGCTTCTAGTAGTCTATACCCTGACATTTTGCAGAAATACTCAGAGAGAGAGAGAGAGTCCTCAAGCCATGAGTATTTAAATATGATTAATGAGAAATACAAATGTGAACCCATACATGCATCTATTTTGAAATGGATCAGTGGGGGGCAGTTTATGACCTCCAGACCTTCGAGATTTTTGATCCTGTTCTCATGGCTGCTTGTTTATCACATGGTCAGTGTGGGGGTCTGGAGTTAGGATTAACTGCAGTGAAACCCCTGACAACAGTGCCTTGTTGAGTCCTATTGTTAATCTGTTGTCCAATAAGGACTGTGCCTTATGTTTTTCACAAGCAAAGACAGAGAATTGCATTCATAATTTTCTATATTTTGTTTGTATTATTCAAGTTCCAAGGTATATAGGATGGCATAATTGTGATCTTTATTTGTTTAAAGTCAATTGGGATTAACAATACATTTGTGCTGTTTCTGTGTCAATACATCTAAATTACATTTGATGTGTCTGTATGACGGGAGCCAACCAGTGCACAAGCACCTGCCTGAAACTGTTTTTACATTAATATGAGATTAAGACAAGTTTGTATTTTATCCAAAATTCTACAAAACCCTAACATTTGTTTATCATAATAATAATATATTACACTATATTTCACTGCAACTTTGCACAACCCTGCTGAAACATTGTACACTGTACATATTGTAATACATAATGTGTGAAATATAATGTTGATTAACAACAAGGGTTTAAAACGGTCTAAGGGAAAAACAATATTTGTAAGAGGAGATACAACCTTGAGCTCGATCGGGTTTAAAAGTGAATACGCTGTTTCATTGATACAATAACATTTCTGCATTTTAAAATTAAACAAATGCATTTTACTTGCTTTACACATTTTACTTTACTGCAACACCTTAATTGTTTTTTAATAAAGTTTTTCAATGTGAACTGTGCCAATACCATCATATATTACTTTTTAATTATTTTTTAAAAGATGTCTACGTGAAATTCTTTGACAACTTTGAATTTAAAAGCCTCAAGGCTCTAGTTTGATATTTTGATATCCATATTGCTTTGAGTTGTAGAGCAGATGTTAGGACTATTTGTGCAAATCTGAACTAAATCCGGGGTATTGAGTGGTTTTATTCTGCCCTGTTACCTATAGGGTCAATGTATTGATGAATGGCATCACGTTTTGCTGCATTAAATAGTTTTGTTATAACCATCATCATCAAAATTATGAAAAAACATGTTTTGTTCTACCTCAGGTTGGGCTATATGGATTTTTGGCCGTACTAATAACTGTGTGAGCATTGCACTATGCTTTGATTAAATGAATGGATTTCACACATGAGTTTCATTGTGCTTTTAATCCATTCAACTGCATGGATTATCCAATCAATCCACTCTTGTATTTTTCAAATGCAGTGTATATGTTATTTTGTATTGCTCCATTTTCATTTCTGTTGAGTGGTTGAGTTTCCATACAGGACACTTATTCCATATAAACACACAAGTCAGTTTGAAGGCCAGCTCTTGATTGGTGTACAATGTCCTCAACACTCCAACTGCCACTTGTTCACTACTACACTCCACTACATGGACCACCAGCGTTGTGGAGTAACACTTTTTTTCAAACATTGTGATGCACTACATGAACACTGTACTAAAATCCACATGTATCTATCAATACAATGTTTCTTTGCAATGTCTGATTGTACATTAACTGTAACATTGGGTTTTGAGGACCCAGATGCAGTACGACAGGATTTGTGAATTGTTTCGACAAGCTTTATTTACGGCAGACTTTACGAAACACAAACAGTCCAGGATCTGCTCACGGGGAAAAAGGCCGACGGGAACCAGAGGCAGTTCCCGTGGTTGGGGACAGAAGGCTATGGCGGTGTTTCAGGGCAGAGGCAAGGTGGGGAAGTCTAGACGGGCAGGGTCGGCACCAGGAGAGCAGTGAAAGGGTAATTGCTGGAAGGCCTGGCATAAATGCAGAGAACGATCTGGCAGTGAGTGTGAGTGAAGCTGGGGCTTTTAGAAGGAATAGGTGCAGCAGAGTGAGCAGGTGAGAGTGATGGAGCTAACGAGGTGGGCGTGACTAACAGGTGCACTGAATGAGCTGATTAGGTGAGTGCAGTAGGGTGGGCAGGTGAGAGTGATAGCTGAACTGTGTCATTAACATGAGATATGCGTTTAAAAATACTGTTTCATTGTCATCTACAGCTATCTTTTCCCTCTTCCATTCTTTCTAGTGTCCTTCTTTTCTTCCTGTCTTTTTTCAACTGATTTTAATATTCTGAAAACCTAAACCGTGCTCTTCTTCACAATGGGAAGTTGTACTCTGCTAACATTTGTTTACTTGGATGTGGGGCTTTGATCTGTAGTTAAGGGTTACCCGCTGTAATACTGCTGTGCCTGCATTTTATTTAAGGAAGATGTATTAATACGACTCCAACCATATAGACTACAATTGTAATGCAAAATCTGAACTTTAAAAGTCTGATAGTCGAGTAATTTTCCTCTAAACACCTTGGCAAAAGTATTTAAACAAAATCTCTGTTGATTTCTCTACCGCAGCAAGCAACTTGTTGCTATATTTATGAATGGATGGCCAATCTATACTTTCTATCCATTTACAGATTTCAGTCTGATAAAAATAACTTTAAATCGTAATAATCCAAGTCCAACAGGGTATTTGTGTGCGCATTTGGCTGCAGTGGCTTAGGCTTTTGTATGGCTGTTAGAAATTAATACTTTGGCAACTGCACAAAATTACATGTTGATCTTGAATCTCCTGAGCTACTTTCAGACCAGATCAGAGCAGAATCACTGGGAAAATAGGAAAAAAAAGGTTGATCCCCCAACAGAAGCCAATCCAGTTATGAGGACAGTTTCGACTCCCCCCTCAACAGCAGTCAAGAGAATATTGAACTCAATTCAGATTTTCAGAAAAAAGGTAACTGGCACAACAACTAAACAAGTTAGTTGTGTGTGTGTGTGTGTGTGTGTGTGTGTGTGTGTGTGTGTGTGTGTGTGTGTGTGTGTGTGTGTGTGTGTGTGGAGATCGTGCAGCAGAGCAGTCTCTTGAGTTGAACCAGAAGCCAACGCAGAGTTCCTGCCTTCATGACTCTGCTTAAGCTTTCCAGTTACAGTATGTTCACTGAGGGAAATAAATGTGATTATCAAAGCTGTTCTCTCGCTAATGTGACGTAACGTTTCGTCGAAAAATAAATCTGACAAATGTTGAGCCCCTTTTTGGTAACATTCCGAACATTTAGTGACTGCATTTAAACCGTCTACGTCAGACAAAAGCTCCCTGAGGGAAACGAATGGCTGGATTTCTCGGATTTCGAAAATGAAACAGCGTCTTTAGTGGTTTAAATCTAAATTGATTGCATTCAACTTAGGACCACTGAACCACTTCAGTAATGTTTTCTGACATTGGTATATCATTGAACATTGCACTTGTCAGAGCTCTCCTAAGGAGTCTTGATTCACCACCCAACAGTAGTTTCACTGACCATGAAAAAGTAGGTCTCATCAGAATCCCCAAATATCTCTTCAAAAGAGAGATGTTTTGGATTGTGTTGCATTATGATCCTAGCAGGCCTTAATGGGAGCTTTACTTTGAGGCCAAACTTAAAGTTTTGTTTCAATCTTGATTAATAATACCATGGTCTTATTGAGCACAGTGGTGATCTGTGTCTTTTATCCCACTGGGACAGCATAACCAAACTTTGCAAGGGGGGTGTAAACTGGGACGTGAATTTGTTTTAGTCTCAGCCTGCTTTATAGTTTTCTTTGTTTTTATTTTTTAATGTAGTTTTCTGTTGTTTTATTTTGTGGTATTTATTTGCAGCATTTTAGTGATTTAGGATAGGGGCAAGAAATGTAAATTTCCATTTGTATGAATGAATACATTGAATCTTTGATCCTTTGTGGTTATATTCTACTCTTGACTGATGTACAAGGTTACTAGGACCGGGTCTCTGACTGCATCATCAGGTGTACGGTGTGGGTAGATAAACAAAGACTCTCCACAAGATGCACAGCATCGATAGTCTAAAGTGGACATATTCTGTATAAATAAATAAAGTTGTATAAAAGAAAAGTTGTCCTTTGACAGTTTTTTTGTGAACATTTATAGGGATATGAGGACATCTACTGGCGGAATGAGGACATGACACCTAAAGAGAAAACCAACAGGGAAATAATGTTGATGATTCAAGCAGCATGACTGAAACTTAAGATAAATTAGTAAAAAAAATATATTTAATTGACAAGTAGTTTGAAATTGATTACATTAATAAAGTAAATCACTATCAAATCAACACTGATTGTATTCTCTATTCAGACTAAAGCCAATATTAATAGTTCCTGTTTCTCCACTAGATGTCAATGCTGCTCTGTCTAATCTGAAACCGACTTAAACAAAAAAAAAATGTTTGACATACCCTGATTACATTTGGAAGCAGCTGAAATGAAAAAAGACAGACAAAACATACACAAAATAAAAATAGCTGACTCCAATAAAGGTAAACTAAAATACGTTGATTTTAATTTGTAAAAAAAGTGATTCATCCCCAGATCGCTTTCACGGAATAATTAATATTGGTGACAGCTGCTGAGGCTTTTCTGAACCGGAAGATGGCGATGTCAAGCTGTATTAAACCCCCATATCACTCTCTCGTGTCGGTTAAAAAGTATATTGAAGTTTAAATATAGTTGTCTATATCTTCAGATCTAATGGCTTATACAGCGTGAACGTTAACCTTTACGAGATTCGTTTAAAATCACATTTACATTTGCAAACAGAAAAGTAACAGGAAGTTGGTGGTAAGGGAGAATAATATATAGAAATGTAGCTGATAATAACGATGAAATCCTGTCAGTTGTACATGACTACCTATTTTGTATTAGAGAGGCAACGTTGGACGATCCAAAAGATCACACTTTTAAATTTCACCATTTAAACCTTAGCGAATCTCTGTGGAGCTGTCCACTGGAGTGCGGTGCTGAATCACTTGTGTTCTTATCAAGAAACACGGAAATATGATACGTTTTTCTGTCTTAGTAGCCGTGTTGCTTCTGAGCTCCAGTTGTATAAAACTACAGGTTTCCTTGTGTTATTGAGTGGCATTGCCAGAGTTTTAGCGATGTATACGTGTATATCCTACTTTTAGAATGAAATAACCAAATTGCACTTAAGTCTAACTTAAAATTGAGGAGGTTAAATATCACATAATTTGCATTTGAAACAACTCGCTGGACAGCAATGCGCAGTTGGGATTTTTTAATTAGCATAAAATATCTTCTGTGAGCAGCAGGACTGTGCGTCACAGCCGTCGGCGAAGATGGGAGTGGGGAGGGGGGCACTATGGGAGTCAACAAACTGCAGTGTGGGTTCCTTCCACGGCCGACAAAACCAGTCCGATTGATGTGATATGATGACTTAGCTGACAGCGTTACAGGTGACCGGAGACAGCTGGGAGCCGAAGGGTTGCAGAAGACGGACCTAAAACAACCAGTGCGCTGATGGAGCCGGCAGTGTGAGCTGTAGTGAAACCCCAACCTGTGAGTGCTTCCCGGGACCAGCGCGTCACCTGAATGACGGGGTATGAGACAATGAAGCAACTAGGGACGACGGGGATAAAACGAGTCAAAGTCACGGGAGTGGAAAAGCGCGTGCGATGACGGAAGGCGCAAGGGATAGAGCAGAGGAAAAGCAGAGGGAAGTTATCTAGCTCATTAGCAGGGCTCCCGGTGCGGGGGGAAACACTAAATAAAAGACAGAACAGATGTGCCAGGCGTGCGCAATTCTATAAACAAATCAACTGATTTTCTTTCTCAAAAGACAAGACTTGAAACAGAAATGGAGCAAATCATGGAGCCGGAGGGGACCACAGAGGGGAAAACTACTAATTTGGCACAATCTGCCGCCACCAAACTGTCCCAGATGAGCGAAAGAACTAAACAACTGGGCAATGTGATCCAAAACCCAGATCGGCAGAAACGGATTATTCTAGTAATAGTCTGTACAGCACTTTTGTTGGACAACATGCTTTATATGGTCATTGTGCCAATTATACCCGATTACCTCGAAGAGCTACAGAACGCAGCGGATCATGCCGAAGCTGTTCTTCCGCACACCAACTTCACTAACAGCACCATCCACAAAGCAGCCAAGGGGAACTTCGACCTACAGATTGGTGTTCTTTTTGCCTCCAAAGCCATCCTGCAGCTCCTGGTGAACCCGCTAAGTGGCACGTTCATAGACAGGGTCGGGTATGATATTCCACTCTTCATTGGCCTCAATGTCATGTTCCTGTCCACCCTTACTTTTGCCTTCGCTGAGAATTACGCGACTCTGTTCCTGGCGCGCAGCATGCAGGGCTTCGGCTCGGCTTTCGCGGACACCGCGGGCATCGCTCTGATCGCGGACAGGTACACAGAGGAGAAAGCGAGGAGCAAAGCGTTGGGTATCGCCTTGGCTTTCATCTCCTTTGGAAGTCTTGTGGCGCCCCCCTTTGGAGGGGTCCTTTACCAGTTCGCAGGGAAGCGGGTGCCCTTCCTGATTCTGGCCTGCATCTGCCTCCTCGATGGTATATTGTGCCTGACTGTGCTGAAACCCTTTTCTAACCGAGAAAGAGAAAACATGCCAGTGGGCACCCCCATGCATAAACTGATGGTTGACCCTTATATAGCTGTAGTGGCTGGTGCTCTAACAGTTTGTAACATTCCTCTCGCCTTTCTTGAACCAACTATCGCCAAGTGGATGGAGGAAAACATGCATTCCAGCCAGTGGGAGATCGGCATGACATGGCTCCCTGCCTTCTTCCCTCATGTTTTAGGGGTATTTCTCACTGTCAAATTAGCAGCCAAGTACCCTCATCTTCAGTGGTTTTACGGGGCTATAGGTATGGTGTTCATAGGCGCAAGCTCCTGTACAGTGCCAGCATGTAAAACCTTTGGGCAGCTCATGATCCCGCTGTGCGGAATCTGTTTTGGCATCGCCTTCGTGGACACGGCGCTCCTGCCAACCCTGGCGTTCCTGGTGGATGTGCGACATGTGTCAGTGTATGGCAGTGTGTACGCCATCGCAGACATCTCTTACTGCGTGGCCTATGCCCTGGGACCAGTGGCGGCTGGACAAATAGTGCACGACCTGGGCTTTGTCCAGCTTAACTTGGGCATGGGCCTCGCCAATCTACTTTACGCACCGGCGCTCCTTGTGCTGAAGAACGTGGCACAGATGAAACCTTCGTTCTCTGAGCGAAATATGCTACTGGAGGATGGCCCAACAGGACTGTATGATACGATTAAGATGGAACAACGAGAGAAGAAAAGAAAGGGTTTGTGTACAACAATAGACGAGAATGGCATTGACACATTTGCACAACGGTCGTATTCTGAAGAGGAATCTTCAGGAGGAGAATTTGCGTAAATGTCCCTTAAGTGAGTGTTAAAGTGTCAAAGTGCCCATATAGAATTGTGTGCATCTCTTCCGATCCAATCAATTGCATAACACGATTAGGATTGTGTAAAGATATAAATTATTTACAGCTTCTGGTGATAATTCTTCTGGGTATTGTCAAATCAAGTAGCTTCAAGCTTTTGCAGTAGAAAGACGCTCGCTGGAGTTTGTTCATCTTAAAGTGAGAGTATTGTGAAATATTTGTTGAGATAAATGTTTATTCATTAACATTATTTATGACTGTATCAGACACTGACTCATATTCAGGGATGTGTGTAAATGTATTTTAACAAAAGAACAATTATAGTGTATGCGTCTTTCAATGTATCTGTAATCATTTTTGCCAGAGTTGTGCTGCTAAACTCAATATGCAATACGGTGTCACACGACGGTTTTAGAAACACAACGATGGAAATGAACTGACATCTTCGTCTTGTCTGATTTATTTTTTGTTGATTTTGGATGATGAACTTCTGGAATGCATAGCCTCGTTGTGTGATCTACGACTGTACATACATGTATATTCATGTAAATAATTAAATCAATATTATGTGAACGACAGTGTTTATGGAAATTATTTATTTAAGCGATTCATTAAATCACTCCCCTAATTACACGAGTTGTGGTATATGACACATTTGTTTCCATCTACATGTGAAAATCACTACGATAATATGATGTTACTTAATAAATTACGATTATATACGTACGTTGATCTCACTTTGAACGTTCGCCTTTGAACGCGAATTAACTGAACAATCGAATATTGAATATATTACGGCCTGCAACTGAGGTATTGTGATGATTATTAATTACACAAGCATCTATTATATATAGAAGGCAACTCCTCCAAAAAAATAAAATAATGTTTGGAACAATAATAATTTAATGTAGGATCCTGAAGTTGATATTGTGTGTAAAATCATCAGTGCGTCAAAAGCATCTGTGCTGGTTCAGAATGCAAATCGTTGCACATAATTTTAAATACAGAACGTCAATTAAACCAGTCGAATGCAGTTCGGTGGAATTAAAGTGCCCAAACTGGACTGAAAGTGTTGAGAATCCAGAAAGCAAAGGAGAAAGTTCGTGCAAAAATACATCTTGAGTGTTCGTCGGCACAGCGTCTGAGCGCGTGAGGCGTTCAGTTGGTGTGTAAATAAGGTGGCATGAAGATGTGAAGTGCCAAATAAACTTCTCGACGAATAGCAGGACTTCTGGGAGGAGCCTGGCAGCCAAGAGAGTGAGGTACCCTCTCAGCATCTCTCCTGAGCCAGCGAGGGAGATGCACTCTTTCCATGTTGGAGATTGAAAGATGCTCAAAATAATAAAAGGATCAAAGGAGTGAAATTTAAAAGAAATTCCACCAGAAATGGATTCAAGTCTAATCGGATAAACCTGAACTCCTTGTTTGAGCCCCAGGACGAGTGGGATTGTTCTTTTCTTTCTGGTGAGTAAAACATTTCTATTTTTACGTGATGCTTTTCTCAAATTTGATGAATGTAGCCTATTAGTGTTATTTATGATATCGTGTTAGCATCAAATACGCAAGTTTTCTAAACAATTTTGAAAATCATCTTCAAAGTGTGCATTATTTTATTGTTTTAGGTGTGACAGTGATGCATTGTATTTATTGAGTATTGTACTTCTTTCTGAAATATCCCTACAGTAGTGCAGTGTCTAAAGACAACTGCTCTTAAAGACCGTAATAGTGATGTTATAAAGCGACTTGCATGATCTTGACACTGATAACATTGTTATCAGTAACGCAGAGTCTGTCTCACAGGCTGCCCCCTCAGCAGCGCCAACATGCCAGTTCTGGACCAAGAGCCCTCCAAAGGTTTAGGAAGCAGAGATGTAATTATAAACTTGACTTATATCTACTGTATATATGCATATATAGTCTGTTTCACTAGAATATGCATGAGATAAATAATGTATTACAAACAATAAGGAACATATATAATTACATTAAAGAACACTAATAAGAATTAGACATCAAATTGACTTTTATGATATTTTATAAATAATGTATACTTTGGCACTTATTCTCTTTTTCTGATTTACTACTTTGGCAAGCAGCTGCTCTCAACAAGTACAACAAAACAACTATATTTATTCAAATATATTTATTTGACATGTCCCACGCTGCTCAGGGTCTTCCTAAGCTGCCCCTCCCCGCTCTGAAAGACACACTGGACGTGTACCTGAGGTGTATGCAGCACCTGCTCACAGAGGAACAGTTCAAGAAGACCCAACATGTGGTGGAGCAGTTTGGAGCACCTGGAGGAGTGGGGGAGCTACTGCAGAGCAAACTCATGGAGAGGAGGGACAACACGGCAAACTGGGTAAATAACATCATCTGGTCACACAATTAAACAGTTTTAAACAGACTAGGCGGACTAGTTCCATGTCTTTAATCAAATCCCTCTATGTCTGACTGTAGGTGTATGAATACTGGCTGAAGGACATGTACCTGAACAACAGAATGGCTCTGCCCGTCAACTCCAGTCCTGTGATGGTCTTCCCACAGCAACACTTCAAGGCTCCCATCGACTCTTTAAGGTATTAGACAAAGTACGGAGAGAAATGAGTCATGGGAGAAACCTCACAGGACAGATCAGAAGGTCATTGCCACCCAGTTGTATCCATGGTTGGCTATCAACATAAACTGTGAAGGAAGAAGCATTATACAACTCTAAAAGTTACCACTTGACAGGCATTTTTTATTCATAAAAGACATGAGAAATTAGACTGGTTTTGATTGATTATTGCAAATTGAACACTTCCTTGCGACACATTGACAGATAGGGTCATTACCCAGAACACCTTGAGGGCTGCGAGGCCAGTCCAGGCTACTGGTGGTAAGGCTAGCAGACAATGAAGTCTGTGGTTTGGTTAATGTGGTATTGATCTGAGACCGGCTCCTTAACCAGATGATTTACATATAGCATGTATAATGTTAAGTGTAATACAGCCAAGTACAGAGAGTATGAGAAGGAGAGACAACGTACAATATGTGTGTGTGTGTGTGTGTGTGTGTGTGTGTGTGTGTGTGTGTGTGTGTGTGTGTGTGTGTGTGTGTGTGTGTGTGTGTGTTTTGGGAAGTGTTTTACAATTTTAAAGTTTTTCTTTCCTAGGTTTGCTGCTCACTTAATTTCTGGGCTTTTGGAGTACAAGATTCTTCTTGATTCGTAAGTTAATTTACAATAAGAGGACAAATGAACTTGAGAGATTTAATCCCAACGTAATCAATTTTCACATGTGATTCATGTGTAACTAAAAGGCCTGAAGAAGTAATGTATGTCTGTGTGTAGACGTGCTCTGCCTGTGGACTGTGCTCGGGGCCAGCTGGCTGGAACTCCTCTTTGCATGGAGCAGTACTATCGCCTCTTCTCGTCCTACCGCCTACCGGGGCCGGAGAGGGACACGCTGGTGGCCCAGGAGAGTAGCGTGATGCCAGAGCCTGAACACATCATTGTGGCTTGTAAAAACCAGGTCGGGAACAGTGAAAAAACAAATCCAAAGTTGTCAAAGACCAGTTCATCAATATGCATGTATTCCCAGCTAATATTGAAATAAGACATGAGGGACAAGTGCACTGAAACATCTTGTGTCCAACTTGAACCTCTGTCCAGTTCTTTGTGCTGGATGTGGTTATCAACTTCCGCCGACTGAATGAAAGAGACCTGCTGACTCAGCTCGATAAGATCGCCAGGATGGCTGACAGCGAAGAAGAACTGCTCCCACCTATTGGCCTCCTCACTTCAGATGGACGGACAGAGTGGGCAGAGTCCCGCAGTGTGTTAATGAGAGGTATGAGTCAGGTGGATCTCAGTGTTTCCAGGTTTATTTACCCAAACAAATTAACTTTTTTTCCCCTTATATGCTCCAGAGTCCACTAACAGGGACTCTCTGGACATGATAGAACGCTGTCTGTGTCTGGTCTGTCTGGATGACGCCAATGGGCTGGAGCTAAATGACACAACACGAGCCATGTTGATGCTGCACGGAGGAGGAGTGGCCAAGAATGGGGGCAATCGCTGGTACGACAAGCCAATGCAGGTTAGTGAGCACAGTGAGGCTACTTTTAATGTTGGCCCTCTTAACTTGTTGCACACTTTCCCTTAATGTTTAAAAGAACTTGTTCAACAGTTACAGAAAACAAGGATGAAGCGAGAAAAGGAATGTATGTGAACGAGGGATCTCCTGAATTAAGGATGTAAATGTCATAACTGAACATATTCATGTTCCTATCTCACAGTGCCAGTGAAGGTAATTAGCCAATCCCATGTCAAATTAACAATTTACATTGAAAGAAATCCTGACAGAGTGGACGTCTCCATTGGATTACAAGACATCAGCCTGAAGCCATTAGCATACACTTTGATGGAGATGTTTTGATTAATTTGAGGGTTCCCATTTAAATTATTTCTTCACTGCAAATGAATTGAATATTAGACAATCAAGCATTGCAGTCTGGTTCAATGAGAAAATCCCACTGACAATAGCATGACTGTGTCAGTTTGTTGTAGGAGCTGACGGTTGCTGCGGAGTCGTGTGTGAACACTCTCCATTTGAAGGAATTGTCCTCGTGCAGTGCACAGAATATCTGCTCAAATACATGTAAGAAATGAAATGTGAAATGAATGTGTGATATGATTAATAACAAATAAGACTATCCTGAAAAACAAAACAAGCCAATTGATATGATACAGTATACTCATGTGACATTAGGATTGGCAGCCCATCAAAGCTGGTCAGGGCTGCGAGTGTGAGCGAGCTGCCTGCACCACGCAGGCTCCGCTGGAAATGTACTCCAGACATCCACAAACTCCTCGCCTGTTCTGCTGACAAACTACAGAGGTGTGGGTTTACTCTGGTTTCTGTACAATCAAATACATCAATTGATGCTTTCAGCTTTTACTGGAGCAGGATGTATACTTATTTGCTCAGACAGGTGAAAAATCTGGACATGAATGTCCACAAATTCTTCGATCACGGGAAAGAGTTCATCAAGAAGCAGAAAATGAGTCCCGATGCCTACATCCAGGTTGCTATTCAGTTAGCCTACTACCGGTAAGAAAGAGATGACTCCAACAGGGTTGATTCTCATGCGTCACATTGACCCAGCGCACCAAGCTACAAGGTGTTGTCTTTGTGTGTTTCTCCAGATGTCACGGCAGACCGGTGTCCACCTACGAGAGCGCTTCTATTCGGCGTTTCCAGGAGGGCAGGGTTGACAACATCCGCTCAGCCACACCAGAAGCTCTGGCCTTTGTCAAAGCAATGACTGATGGGAAACTGAGCACACATGTAAGATGTTATCGTCATACTCTGCACTTTAAATAAGATTGTCAGTTGTCTTTTCCTTTGAGAGTGTCATTCAACGTTCTACTTCCGTGTTGATGAACTCTAACATGATAACTGTGCTCACTATAAGTAAAGGGATTGAATCTAGTAATTGACTCTCATTTGTTTACATGCCCAGGATACGGAGAAGATGGAGATGCTACGAAGTGCCATAACCGCACAAACAAAGTATACTATTCGGGTGACTATTCTCTAACCTCAAACAGATTCTATGACGACATTGACTTCACTTGCCAAAGAAAACACAATAACACATGTATTCATTCTCTTTTTCAGGCCCTAACAGGGATGGCAATAGACAATCACTTACTGGGACTACGTGAGATTGCACATGAACTGAAGATGGAGAAGCCAGAAATATTCAAAGACGAAGCCCATCTCATCTGTAATCAGTTCATTCTCTCTACAAGTCAGGTATTGTCATCTGATATTAAAACATTAGACTGAAGCGATATTTAATCAAAAATGTCTTAAAGGGGCACTCCCTTTTACACATCAAGTTCAGTTTACTTGCCACAAGGAGCAGTGCTCCACCTGCGAGCAGGTTGTCTGCAAAAAGATTTATAAAGTCTGAAAATATAACATCAGTGTTGAGATGTGACATATTTAATCGAAAGACTGAGCTACAAACACAACAGTTAAACTGTCAATAGTTCAGTACTGAAGGATTCACTCTTCCCTCAGGTTCCTACTACTGTTGAGATGTTCTGCAGCTACGGGCCGGTGGTTACAAATGGATATGGAGTGTGCTACAACCCCCAGTCAGACCACATTATCTTCTCAGTGTCCAGTTTCCGCGAGAGCTCGCAGACAAGTTCAGCAGAATTTGTCAAGAGTCTGGAGCAGGGACTCCTGGACATGAGGGATCTCTGCAATAAATGTAATTACGACTCCAATCCGACGCAGCAAAGACAGGGTCAGACACTAGAGACGCACACGCAAACAGACACAAACTGGCAAAACAAAACACCTCAGAGACCAAATGACCTGACCAAGAATCAGCAAACACTGCCGCAGGTTCTGCTGAAGACACCAGACCAGACCAAAGTGGAGGCTCAAACTCAGACTTCTTCACAGGAAGATGCACAAGCTTTGAAGAATGGAAGAAAACCGTAAGGAACTGTCAGTGCCAGTGAAAACAAAGTGGTGATGTGATTTTAAGTGTATTTTTGTGCTGTCAAAATATGCACTGTAACTGTGATACCAAATGTTATGTAAACCTGTGTTGTTGTATATTGTAAAATGTATGACGTGCTGATGAAAATCAAATTGACTTATTCTTAGAGAATATTAGAGGTGTTTGGTTATTATGAGGACATTTGCTGTTGTCACATAGATGACTATCCAACATACAGCACTGATTCAAACGTCTGTCAAAATGTGCAGGTAAAAAAAAAATAAAGCTGAGCTTTTGATTGTTGTTTTGCACTTAACTGAGATGAATCAGGCAAAGAAAAGAGTACATTTATTTTTTGGTGTTGAGCAAATGTAGTTTGTCATCTTACTAGATGTCTCCTTGCAAATAGCATGCTGCTATCTAATAATTTTATGAAGATAAACTTGTTTTAACTAGAATCTTCTCTGCAATTTCCATTTGTGTTGTCTATAAATTGTGTCTAATGTACCAACAATACACATTCTATGACTTACATGTCTATTTAGCAACAAACGTATCCTTTAATAAAAAAAATGTATTCCATATGCTGGAAAAAGCAACTGACCAAGATTTTAAAGGGATGCTGTTTAGCTTTTCAAAGAATGTTAAGTGTGATGTAATGTAAAATTGTTTAATTGTAAATCTATGAAAAAATATATCAATTAAGTTATTTATTTTTGTATCATATAATTTAATGTAACAAAGTGTAAATCTAAGTTTTAAAAATAAATATATGAAACTTACTAATCAGAGGTTATCACTGTGTTAATGAATGTCCAATTGTATTTATGAAGTACTGTTGAAGAATAAAAGAATGAAACCATCTTTGCAATGGAGCTTATGAATCTAACGGAGTCGTAGAACACAGGAACTTCCTCCTTCAGGGGCTTCTGGGTATGTTTCTTTGCTGGTACAATTGGGATACCAACATGCTGTGTCTTTTTTGACTGTTTTAAGTGAGGTCAAACAGTGTGTGTCCAATATGTCTGCAGCCGCTCTGAGATCGCCCAAGTGGAACATGGTGGAGCTCGTGGTCAACGGGGAGATCGTCTTCAGCTGTAATATAAAGGAGCTGAAGTTTGGTTAGCTTTGACCTTCGACCAAAAGCGGGTACGACGTGTTACACTATTGTGATGTCATTGTGTGACTTTAGCAGAGTCATCATCTGAAACCTTTTTACTGAAGATACCATCTATTATATATATACACTCATGTGCATTCCGTTTTCTTTACAGTTACTTTGTATATAAATTCACTTATTTTTATTATTATTATTTGGATTGCTGCATGCATTCAGGTGTGCTGTTGGTGATTTAACTCATTATCATCACTACATTATAGCTAATCTTGTGGGCCGGTCATTTTTAGAGGGGGCATGTGTCACCCATTGCATATTCCAGGGCTATATATATATATATATTTTTAAATTCCTAAATGATGTTTACTATCACAAAGTAACTCACAGCGAAAACCTGGTTGTATAATTCCAGCATATGTTTACAGGTTGATTTCTGGTCATTTAATGAATATGCCATATGTAGTCCATTGTGTTCACTTTACTAAATGACAACTTGGGAGGTGACAGTGTACATGATGCCACTAACTGGTGTCTGCCCTTCTTTTTAAGTAAACCTTTTCTGAACAACAGCTACTGTATGGCATAACACTAAATGAAAACAATAGCACAGTAATATAATATAACAGTAGCACCACTAGAGCAGAGTCATACAGCCTGCAACCTGACTCACACAGTCACACAGACAAATGTATCTCAAGTCCATGGACCAAGGAGCCAGTAAGTCTGTAGCAGCAAAACATCCGAGGGTATTTAAAAAAAAAAAAAAAAAAGATATATATATATATCTTTTTTTTTTTTACACTGTCAAGCATCATCTGCAACCCAAAATCATGACCAAGCATCTTAATAAACTTAAATATATTTTATTGCATATCTCCTAATGCCCACATCAATTTGTGGACATAGTGTTTTCATTAAAAAACTAACACATCCATGAATCCGTCTTTAAAATAATTAGATATGTAAAATTACATCTGTACATGGTTTATGGTAAATCTCCCAGCTGAAAGTGAAAAAAGTTAAGCTATAGTATAGCAGTATAGCTAAACAGGAAGCATAACATTTCTAATCACACTGGCAACTAATATCTATTCTGTTAAATACCTGGATTTTTATGAGACAACCAAGCATCAATATTGTTCTGAAAGCATCGAAAGCATATTTGCTGTAGTTATGTGTGCGCATCCCTCAGCCTCCAAAGAGGAAGCTGAGCCTTATGTCCTCAAAAGAAAACATGGCTGCAAGTCGCTGTGCCAGCTGGCTCACGTCTCCTGGTGAAGTGAGGTGTGACAATAAATACTCACTCCTTCACTTATAGCCAAGGTAGCCAAAGCAAGTCCAGGCACTAAACCTACTGAAGTGTTACATTTCAAAACAGTCTTCATACCTGTGATATGTATTTTACATTCATTGTTTAATTACACCAGTTGGTGCTTTGTGTGCGTCTAATCGCTTCTGTTGATCATCTACAAATACAAATCTATACTACTATTACATACTAGTATTCAGCATGGCAGTAATAGAGGTATCTACAGTACTAAAGCTATCTAAATTATAATAATCCAAATTTTGGTGTGTGAATGTTATCAGGGCAACAGAGTGTACTGTTGTTACTTCACCACACAACTGGGTGACAATTATGTGACTTCTATTTGATGTTGGTCTGACAGTTTGTAGCATGGTTTAGAAGCTTAAAATCTCTTTAGACAAAACTTTGTGGTGCGTACACACATTGTACTTATTCTGTTATAAGCCCTGCACTGAGTAGTGTTGACTGAATGAAGTCCAGATCCAGACTACATGTGATCAGCCAGGTTTGATCCCACAGATAAGGTGTTTTGTGTGGATTGTTGCTTATCCAAACTGAAGATACAATGACCAAGAGTTATAAAGGGTGATATGAGGCTATACAAGTGAGAATTACTTGATTTCACTTGACGTGGGACATGGTCAGAGCACGTCTATCCCATGTCAGTGTTTGGGATACTCGCGAGGCCCCTGGGAAGACCAGTGTGTTCAATGTGTTCCCTTCTCTTGCCTAGTTGTGCTTCATGATGCTTTTCACATCATCGTAGTTGCAGGTCAAGCGTTAGGGTTAGGGCTATTATTGATCGGGTTTGAACAATGATCGCTTACTAAATCTGACAGTGAGAGCATCTCAATAAACATAAATGTTGTGCCGTCTGACCCAGGAATAAGTCAGTGAGCGCTGTCGATGTTTCTTTCACATACGATTATTACGGGTTGAAACTAAATTTACTAAAAAGACTATGCTCCAGATTGTCACAAAGCTTAAAGAGTTTTAAAATGTGCCAATTTGCCACATCAAGACTTAATATGTAGACCATAATGGTTGGAGATGAAACGGCACCTCCAGTCTGTTTCTTGCTCCAGTTCTCAGTTACAAGTCCTTCCCATGGAAGGCGCTCAGGTTGAACGCTGTGTCCATGAACCTCTTCAGCTCATTGAGGTGGGTGGACTTGTTCCCTGTCGCTGGAGCAGCCGCAGGGTCCCGTCCCACGTACCTGAAACACAACATTGAAGGTTTGTCACCTGATCCTCGAAAAACAAATCATTCCAATTCCCTCTGTCGTGAACAAATCAGGTGACAAGTGAACACAACCTCTTACCAAACTGACTTCCTGTTGGCCACCACTGTGAGGAAACGCGGCCGGACGTAATCATAGGAACCCATGTTCTTGTGCTCCTCCTGACACCAAACCAGCTCAGCGTTGGTATATTTCTCTACCTCTGCTCTGACCAGGTCAAACGGGAATGGAGAGATCTGAGGGGGGAAGTCAAGGAATAAGTAGAAGAGGAAATGATGACATTGCATCACTCTTATTTTGAAATCCAGTGCATGGCATGCGCTGAGGGAATAAACACCTGTTCAAGTCTGATGATGGCGATGTCTCTCTCCATGTTGTGCTGTTTCCTCTCTCGAGCCAGTTCATAGTAGACTTTGCCAGTACAGAAAATCACCCTCTTCACTTGATCTGGGTTTTGACTCGCAAGGCCCTTGTCTGACATCAACCTTTTGAATTTAGTGCCTACAGACATTGACTAGGATATGTTACACCAATCCAGTCCACCAACATTTATGACACATTTTTACTGAGACAAAGTAAAACTCCACCTTCAGCGAGCTCATCAAAACTGGACCTTGCATCAGGGTGCCTCAGCAGAGACTTCGGAGTGAAAATGATCAGCTGTGGAAAAAAAGAAAAAGATTCTGTCAATGACAAACAACAGATTGATTCTGTCATCCGTATCTTTTTTGGCCGCTTTAAAAAAACTCAAGAGAAAAAAGTTTTCACGCTTTTCACGCTAATTTGCTGCCACGATATAGCACGCAACATCAGTGTTGGGAAAACAAAACATTTCTTTAAAAATCAAGTAAATAAACCCCTTTGTGCTCAGTCGACCAAGTCCAGAGTTTTTCATAAAGACAAACAATATTATCCCCTATTGGCCCCCTCACTAATTTGCTCAGGAAGTCATTTTCTCATGCTTCGCCAAGCATTGCATTTATGTGCGACTGGGGATCAGTTAAGACTTTCACTGTGGCTGAAAACTGTGGGAGAATGAAAAAAGAGCTGTGCATATACACAAATAGAGAAACGCTTTACGTCCCAAAACTTTATATGAAAACTAGCACTACTTTAGAGGTTCTAATTACATATTGAGCCACATTTGTACTGTACATAAATTAGTAGGCACATACTATTAAAGTTCTGCATCTTTCTGAAAACTGAGATCCTTTTTTATATAGAATTATATGGTAACGTTTTAACAGTTTTAAGAAAAAGCAATGAAGAGATTTGAAAAGGACACAATCCCAGTTTGTGCCTCTTATGTTTTCATGTACATTTTTATTTTGTGTCTGCAAGGAAATACGGAATTGTCTTCTATACATTAGCAAGTCTTGTCAGATGACCACCTGGACATTTTATGGTAGTAGGTTTACTGGATGTGTGTAACGTCAACGCAATCTATGCTGAATTTCAAATATAAAATGAATAATTACAAAACAAGCACAAACTGGACATACATAAATTATAGTAAAGACGATGTTACACTTTACCGGTTTTCTGAATGGTAGCAGAATCTGCCGCCTGAGCACATGACAGAAATTAGCAGGCGTGGAGCAGTTTACCACAATCCAGTTACAGTCGTACAGCTGCTGGACCTCAAAATCTCCATTGAACTCCTTTAAAAAAAGTGCATGACTGTATCAGTGTACTGTATGTCACACGCTCGCACACGCTCGCTCACACATACACACACACACACACACACACACACACACACACACACACACACACACACACACACACAGATAATGGTAATCCCTTTGTGTGCTCCCACTAATAGTTTGATCAATAATCCATTTGAAGATGAATCTGGTAAGCTTCTGCTGATACAGCCCACTGTGGTTCCCTCCTTGAACGTTCACTCATACCAGGGCACCCTTGGGACCTGAGTTACTGCTGAACACCAACTCTTTGGAGGCCATAATGAAGAGACTTTTCAGCTCTAGAGAAATTGGCAATCATCACTTAAGCCATCACTAAAGTGGTCATGCATCAGCATAGCCAATAAAAGAGGAAGCTATTAGGTAATAACTGCAGCACACTGTGTGGTGACTCAGTGTTTGCATTAGGTAATGATGTTCCTCAAATTGGTAACCATTAGAGACATAATGTAAATTGTACATGTGAACATACAGGGAAGTGATCGGGATCATCTTTGCTCATCTGCAGGAAACGTTCAGGTCGAGCTGATGAATGTTCTGGGCCCTGAAGACAGAAGAGAAGAAGAGCGTATGACACATGATGACAAAATGGAAGAGGAATAACACTAAAACATGTATTCCAAAAACATCCAAATTCATCTGTAAATACTCCAGAAGGACATTGTATAGAGACTGCTTTATTTCCCCTTCTCACCATTCCCTCCATCCCATGTGGCAGCAGTAGGACAATACCATTGTTGCGGACCCACTTGGCCTGACCCGGGCTGATGAACTGGTCAATGATACACTGGGCTGTGTTGTGAAAGTCTCCAAACTGGGCCTCCCATAGGATCAGAGCATTCGGACTCGCCATGGCGAAGCCAAGCTCAAAACCTGCAGTCACAGGCATCATTATATGGAGCTCCAAAAAATGACTTATTAGCTTAAAGGATGCTGTGTGGCTTACCCAGCACTCCATACTCTGATAAGGAGCTGTTGCAGACAGTGTAAGGAGCCTGGTCTGCCCACAGGTGATTCATGGGAACACACATACGTTTGTCCACCTCTTGGTCGTGCAGAACATGATGACGGTGACTGCAAAAACAGAGGCAGAGACAGAAAGGCCTTTAACAGGCATAAAGAAACAGGAATTCAGCCATGTTATCCGCTATGTGAGCTTGTACTTAGTCACAGCTGTGGCTTGAGCTAACAGGCTCACAATGAAAATGCTAACATGCTATGTTATCATGTTTACAGTGTTAATCATCTTAGCTAAGTGTATTAGCATGCAAACCTTAACAAAGTGATTTGGATTCATACTTTGGGCACCGTGACAATCCATCCAATAGTTGTTGAGATATTTCAGGCCAGATCAAAGTGGACTCACATGACATTTAGCTGAGATTAATTTAAAAAGTTGGATATAAACAAAAACAACCACACAAATAAATGTAAGAGGCTGTGTGTATAACACATGTTATATAGCAAACAGTTTTCAGCAGTGCTGAAACATGATTATTTTCACAAGTGATTCAATTATGTAGTATTTGTTTTTACCCAAATTGTCTGTTTAAAAAAAAATGTTACTTGATAAATTAATTGATGATTATGAATTATTGATTCTAGCTTTAATACATAATGTCACCACTAGTATTTAAAGTAGAGGACAAAAAACAAAGTGTAGTATTTATAATAGCAGACCGATATTGCCACAAAATATCTTCAGGGCTCTTAAGCGGCCTTAAATGAAGATGGTGAAAACAACAGGGTAAAAGGATTTCTTAAAAAGGTTCTTATCGTAAGAGATGCACGGTGCGCACACAAACACACACTCCATGAAGACCACTCTCCCCATCTTCAGTCAGTATGAGGTCCAACAGGAGTTGATGGGAGCAAAGAACCAAGCATTAACAAACTCTAGCAGTCCGCTCGCTTCCAGTGCAAGAATCAGCCTTCAAAACCAGCTCGATCAGACAATCACTTACACCCCTTTAACATCACTTTAATGACATCTACACACACACACACGCGCGCATACTCTCTCACACACACACACACACACACACACACACACACACACACACACACACACACACACACACACACACACACAGTGCGAAAGGTTATGCAACGGCCAGGCGGAAGAACTGCAGGAAATAACCAAAATCTATTGATTATTATCTTGAAGATGATATATTACCACCTTGAAGAATAGATTTCATAATTGGAGTCGTCTGAATAACATCACCCATAATTGTGGACTAATGAAGGCATATAATGTACTGCATAATTGTTTTGTTTGATCCTTGATCCACATTCGCACATACACTTTCCGTTCAAGACATCATTTGATGAACGAACAAAATCAAGAGCATCCAGCATTAATTGAGATAACGCACATCATTTCACATTTCATTTTCTCGAACCGCTTGCATGCAATCCAAAGACGACCCAAAAACCTCACGAGAATTAGGTCTTTCGCTGGGTTTTCTTCATAAACTGTGTGCCCACTCCTCTCTTCTCTTCTTTCTTTCTTTCTTTCTTTCTTTCTTTCACATACACAAAAACACTCACACATTCTCTGCCTGGGGGCCCCATTAGTCAGGGAAAGGGGTGCACGGCGCACGCAACCCACCCAAACACGACGACAGAATCCATTAGTGCACGTTGTTACGTACATCACAGAAACGAAAACAGACCCACTCGACTGTAACATGCCAATATGCTCAGCTCCTAAGAACTATGAAGGGAAACAGAGTAGTGGGGGATGACAAAAAGTGTAGGTGGGGAAAAAAGCAGCAAGAGGTGGTAAAAGGGAGTAAAGTATACCTGAAGTACAATAAGAAAGAGAACAAATAATACAAAGTGGACTCTCAACTGACAAGGAAGAGGATTTAAATGAACAACAGGTGATGCGGAGATGAAGGGTGGAGTCTTTGACTGCTGTCATTTTTGTCAGCCGGGCAAATTACCCTGCTGGAGGGGACAGCGGAGGGGAAGTAGTAGATGTCCGTAGTAAATGCGAGGCAGAAGAAAAAGCCCCGTTGCCTCTGGTTAGTTAGTGTGATGTATGTTGCTGTGAGCAGAGAGAGGGGGGGAAGAGAGGGGTGGTGTCAGTGAAGATGGGCTGGTGGAGAAATGATAGGGGACAGATGAGACAGGCACAGTGAAAGGGGGAGCTGGTTTTGTTCATGTGTCACTCGTCCCTCCATACCATGACAACACCACGTGGGCTTCACAGTTCCCAAGAGACTGTGCTGATGTCTTCTGTCTGTCAGACCCGGCCAATTACTTAATTCACTATTTTTAGGTCACTGTTCTTTACCCTAAATGTCGGTTCAGTCTCAACAAATGAGCCAATTTAATTTAAAAACAATACATTTGGGGCAATATTAATTTACATCATTGTTAGTCTGGGTGGTTAGTTGAACTCATTATCACAGTGTGGAAAGATATTTTCCAATAATGATCCAGTGTTGTACATTAAATAAAAAAATACAAAAACTCTCCCTGAGTAAACAACTCAGTTTATTAATTCTGGGCCAATCCCTGATTCTTATTTTGCCATTTTTGCCTGCATTTGAAAGAGGCAGCCTAACATTGGGAGAGAGAGAGCGGGGGAGGCGTGGAGGGGGGCCGTGACATGCAACAGGTCCCAAGGCCAGAATCAAAATAACAATGCAGTTAAATTACGTCATGCGCTTAAACCATTTGGCTACCAATGCGCTCCAGACAACACACTTGTTGAATTATAAAAATATAATTAAATTTCATATATGATATGATTAAGCTCTAAGTTTGTTTAGCACCAATTAGCAACACGCCTTGTAAGGAAAGACAAAGCTAATTTGTGACTGGAAAAACCCATTAAGGGAGTTCTTTAAGCGAGTAAAGAGACAATGTCTTCACAAATGGTAAATGGACCTGTACTTGTATATCTCTCTTCTAGACTTCCGACCGCTCAAAGCACTTTAACACTACATGACATCATTCACCCATTCACACCCATTCATACACTGGTGGGAGGAGCTACCATGCAAGGTGCCATCTTCCCATCAGGACTAATTAACATTCACACACATTCACTCCCCGTAGGCACAGCTACGGGAGCAATTTGGGGTTAAGAGTCTCGCCCAAGGACACATCGACATGGATTTGCGGAGCCGGGGCTCGAACCGCCGATCCTCTGATTGAAGGACGACCCTGCTCACCACTGAGAAACCGTAGCCCCTCTCAAGGACTCTCAAGCTATAAAAATGAAGACGGATGAAATCAATATTCCTGAAATGCTCTGTTTATTAAATGAATACACTTACTTATTATTATACTGTGGTGGAAGAGAGGGCTTTTCCTGGTGTAGGAGCATTCAGAGAGATCCTTGAAGAGGCAACATTGTTTTTTCAGTTGGGTTGACATGCACTCACCTAAAGGTGCCCCGCTCTACATCCTGCCCGCTGAGTCGTACATGAATGCCATCTTTGAGAAGGGAACCAAAGGCCATGTACTCTCCTAGAGCCCAGTCCATCTGCCGATTCTTCACCAGGTCAGCTCGACCACGCAAGATACGAGACACACCTGGAGAACCCCCGCACACACAGGCAGACAGAGAAACAAAAATGAAACCAAGTGATTTCTTAGGAGAGCACTGGGGAAGCGAGCGTAAAAAGCAATGGACTGACGCACTGTGTTGTAAATAACATTAAAAACCCTTGTGGCAGTCTTAATTGTTATAGCGTGCGCCAAATCAGCTGTGCAGGCTAAACACCTGCTGTTAGGAAAGGATGTGTTTACAGGTGAACTGCTTTAATCGACTTAGGATCATCGCTGCAGACAACAAATTAAGTAATCGTGGCACTGAGGTTTAAGTGTTTTACGGATCTTGGTCATTCAGCAGCATGTATCTCGTATCCTGCAGTAATATGGGAGCTTCTGTCATTGAGTAGATTTCTAGCAACACATATCAGTCGGACGACTGTCATCAGATATTTCTGTCTACTCTATTCTCCAGCACAAAGCTACTAAGCTCACCAGGATGGATCTTAAAGTCTTCCAGAGGCACTGAGCTGGCTGTCTGGCCAATGTGCTGCAGGACCCGCTCATCCAGTCCTGTGGGGACACAGCTCATGCTCCTGGGCTCTCCCTCAGCCGTGAAGAAATCTACAAAGAGAGAGCGAGTGAGAGAGAGAGAGAGAGAGAGAGAGAGAGAGAGAGAGAGAGAGAGAGAGAGAGAGAGAGAGAGAGAAAGAGACAGCTTCAACAGAAAGTATCCACAGAAAAATAAGCCAATCAAAAGATTTGTTTTCTTAACTTGAATTACTGGATTGCAAATGAACAATTTACCTGGCCAGGGGGAGTCGAGCCAGTGTCGAATGTGTAAAATCTTTTCATCCTTGGATCTTGTGTATGCCTCCTCACATATCTTGTCATATTTGGCAACTTCTTCCTGCAAAGAACAACTGATTAACTGATAATAACCACAAATTAACTGATGCACAGTTTAATTACTTCAATTAAAGGACTACAGCTAACCAACACTGAGTGTAAATGAAGCAGAAAGAAAGAGAACGAGAAAGAGAGAGAGAGAGAGAGAGAGAGAGAAATATTAGGAGGAGAGAAGTCTCCACTGGCAGTAATGGTTCTGCCTTGCAATATTACAGATGAGTCCAAATAGCAGGCCACACAGCAGAAAACAATGTCCATCAAAAGCCAGGAAGTATTTCTTTGACATCGGGATATAAAAAAAAAAATCAGAATGGATGCTACAATCAAAGTTTCTGTTTTGGATGAAGAGCCTGAGCAATTCCATTGAATGGTGCAAGAAACTGAGGTGCACTTCAACTTCATTGAGCAATATATTCTCTATGTGAGGGATCGTGAGGCTAGGTGATTGAACTGAGGCAGTAAATTGAAACTCAAACACAGCAGTGCTGGCGCAACACATTTACTCGAAGGCTAGGTAATATCTAAGCGTGATTTAATGCACATAGCTCCCCGGATGGTGATGCTAAATAAAAACCGTATACAGTAACGGCCACCAACATACAGTATATTTAACAAGTGCAAACAGCATTAGATCACAAACCTCAAATTCCTGCAGTGTTACCACTCCCTCTGCAATCAGCCTGTCGGAGTACTTTTTCAGCACATTCTGCTGCTGACGGATCTGTTTGTACATCAGCGGCTGGGTGAACATGGGCTCGTCCATCTCATTATGACCAAACCGTCTGTAACAAACCTGTAAATACACACGCAGGAATCATGTCTGAGTGTGCACTTATAGTTGTGTTTCCTGTAATTCCATTAAGACTTGGGTGTAACTAACCAAGTCAATGACAACATCCTTGTTGAAGATGGTCCTCCACTCTGCAGCCACCCGACACACGTACATGACAGCCTCGGGGTCATCGGCATTCACATGGAAGATGGGTGCATTGACAACCCGAGCCACATCGGTGGGGTAGGGGGAGGAGCGGGCCACTCGAGGGTCTGTGGTGAAGCCAATCTGAGAGGCAACAATCACACGCAAAATTTGACATAATTTAAAGCCAAGTATCACATGCAAATGTATTGACATGATGTTCAGTAGAACAAAATACGCATGCACATTGTGAAATATCGTAATACGTGTAAAACGAAAGGTTTAACAGCTAATTTTCTTAGTAAAGTAAAACACCTTACTTTAAACAACAGATTTGTATAAATCAATAAAACAATATGGTCACAGCTTAAGTTGACAGACGATAGTGAATTATTGTCCAGCCCCAGTTATAAAAAGTTGCAGAAGTAATACAGATCTAGTAGTAACAGTGAGATTATTTGTATTAGATTAGTATGACTGCCATAACATGTGAGTACATTATTACAAAATATATGCATTCTAGTAATTGGTAAATGTGGCAGGTCACATGACACCAAACACTCCAATACCTGGTTGTTGACCACCACATGGATCGTACCATGTGTGGTGTAGGAGGGGAGCTCACTCAGGTGGAAAGTCTCATACACAACTCCTTGTCCAGCAAAAGCAGCATCGCCATGCATCAAGATGGACATCACCTGTAAAAATCACATCATAGACTGAACAGGACAGAGTAGCACAATGCATCTCTAATGGAAATCTATATTTACAGCACCAAACAAGCCAGTACAGTAAGTGTTACCTTCTTTCCCTGAGTGTCTCCTCTGTAGAACTGCTCAGCTTTGGCCTTGCCCTGAACCACTGGATCCACTGCCTCCAGGTGGGAGGGGTTTGCCATGAGTGACAGAGTGATGTTCTTGTCTGTCTCGCGGTTTATCCTCTCGTGGTACATCCCAAGGTGGTATTTAACATCACCCGACCCCTACAGGTGACGAGAACGGTTTATGAAATGCTTTCCTCTGATACTTTTCCACACTGTAACGCACCTGCAGTTCCCTTACCTCATCGGCAGCCTCTAACTTGGGGTCAAACTGACAGAAGATCTGATCCAGGTCCTTACGGATCACGTTAGCCAACACATTCAGTCGACCCCTAAATCAAATATGGAGGGACAAGAATCAGCTATGAACACAGATTGAGCTAAAATGCAAGGACATGTGTAATAGACAGTACCGATGTGGCATCCCCATGATCACGCTGTCGATGCCAGCAGCGCTCGACTTGTCAATCATGGTTTTAAGGGCAGGGATGAGCACTTCACAGCCCTCCAGACCAAAACGTTTCTCTGATGACCACTTTCTGGCCAGGAAGTCCTCAAACCTGGACATGAAGAATGTTCAGATGTAAGGTTCATTTATTTGCAAAACTCATGATACAAATGACACTACTACTGATTGATAATGATGACGTAAAAGCTTCGTACCGAAAATAATTAAGGGGAAAAAACTATGGTTTAGAGAACTTGTACTCAAGAATTTAGCTTCAGTACCAATGTGGGTTTTAATAGGAATGATAATCCTGCAACAGCATAGTACAAGAACAACTACAATACGAAGTGTATTCACAGTAACAATAGACAGATCACTTCTAGGAAACTCCAGTAACTCGTGAGATCATTCATCAAAGAGGAAAATTAGCTCACATGAAAAATAGGGTGTTTATCTCTCCAAATATATGCGTGTGCATGTTTTGTTATTGTTATATGAGGCTCTGATGTGAGCTATAACTAAAATTGAGGTATTGTGCTGTCATCAAAGTGTAAGTCAGTGTATGATTATTCACTGCTGACCGAGTGGATCTGATCAGGCGGGCTAGCAAAGTCCTCTTCTCAGCATTAGTGAACTGCATGATTCCTGGAGTCTCAAATTTCTGACGAATCCACTGACACTGGTCCACGTTGTTAATGAACATGAATTCAACTCCTATATGACCACAGTACGACGTCTGAAAAAGAACAGATAACAAACAAATAACATTGTACAGTTTCATGGCCCCCATCCCCATCATTAACACATGCATGAAAACAAATAAAATACCTCCAGTCTTCGTATGATCTCTTTAAGAGGAAGAGTGTTGTCTGCTCCTCCGATGAAGGAGGTGGGGGGAAGTTGAAAGCTTCTATCCAAGTCAGACTCATCAAGACCGTAGAAACCTACGATAACCCCATGGGAAACACAGGTTTGTTGAAGACCTTTGAGACAGGACTAACACATATTCTTCTTCATATTCTTGCCAAAAATAATCTCCCTCCCAAATTATAGTTAAAGTAATGTTTTATGTATTGATATGTATCAATTGCTATCATGTGTTTGTGCAGTACCACACTGTAGAGGAGTGAAGCTGCCAGATTACGAGGAGCACTAAACCTAAATATCAATCATTGGTTGCAGCTTTTCCAGAGTAAGGACTTGCTGGTTTGATTGGTTTTACAGCATTGTAAATTTAATATTTTGAGGTGTTGGACTGTTGGTTGGGCAAAACAAGCACAACGTTTTTAAACTGTATAGCTTTGCATTGATTTGAACACATAATAACCAACAGACACGTTGTTTTAATTATACATATAAATATCACCGGCAGCCTTAACTGAGGTAGCAATCTTATTGAAAGGGTCGCCTAATCACTTTTTGGAATGGACTTTTTTTAACGAATAGGACAGTCATGCTCCCTGCAAACGGTACAGGGAATTAACTTACATCTTGATCGTAGTAAATTTGTTTTTGACAAAAACTGTCAAAAAAAAAACCTTGGTTATGAAGTAAAAACAACTTCCGGGATGTGTTTACAATAGCATGACCTGCGGAGATACAGTATCCATACCAGAGGACCCACCTAAGTTTCAGTGCTGACAAAGCCCACCTGAGAGAGCTGGTCAAGCTCAAGATCTCAGGCAACATAAGAGGAGACAGGTGCAAATCATATTAGGAATACAGCAAAGACGAAGAGGGCCAAAAATAGACTCTTGTACTATCAGCTGACCAAATAAGGGTCCACGGAGGCTGTCATTAGCTTTCATTAGGGAGCTATAGCCCTGGTAGCAATACACAATGCAACGCTATGTCCTGACACACAACGATCACCGATAACAGCGGCAACAGAAACAATGTCTCTCTCTTTCCTCTTTACTAGCTATTACTGTAGACTTCGATCGCTTTCAGTGGCCGTCCCGCATCCACCGATCCTCAGTCCACTAAATGAAATGGAGAATGACAAGAGCTTGGCCTGAGATTAATGACAGCATTAGGCTGACCAGCAAGTATACAGACTATGCGGGGAAACACAATGGGGCCTTTTATACTGAAATACCACTCACACTCTCGAGTCTGAGAGTTATGCAACCCTGGGTCTGTATAAAGTGTGTATGGATGCACCTGTATTTACTGTATTTTTAAATAAAATAAATGTTATTGTAATTAAGTGGAGGAAATATTTAAATCCATATATTTTCATTATGAATGGCAAAATAAGCTTTTGAAGTAAACCGGCAAATGAGAATAATTATGCTTATGACTGAAATCTGTAAGTTAAACAAGTATCCTAAGGTAATTAAAAGGAAGGATTTCTATAGTAGGAAGGTAATTAGCATATTCACTGCCTGTGGCTTAACTCTATATGCGTTTAGTTAGCAATGATGGATAACATTGTTCTATACAATATCCACACAAAGTCTAAAACTGAAAATATATTACAGTAGACCTGTATTTTGATGACAAAACATGTTATTGTGAGATGTATTTTTTAAATGGTTATGAAACTACTTGAGTAAATGAAAAACTATGAATATAATCTACTCAAGACATGATGACAATCTTTTTCTCACAATTTAGATTTTTGTAGGCTTTTGTGATGTGTTTGGTATGATTGCTGGGGTTGTGAGGCTCACCTAATTTATCGATAGTGGTGATCAGGTCGGAGGGAACAAAAGAGTCCAGGTCAGCCTCCAGGATCCCCAGAGGGTCTAACTGGGCAACATGGTGACCACGAATCTACACAGAGAGACAGACAAAGATGTGAGGTAGGGAGAAAAGAAGAGTTCAGGAGAATTACGTCAGAGAAAGTGACAGATAGGAGAGAATAAGATTTAGCATCATGATGCTGAGTGTGAACAGCTGGAGAATACGCTAACATTCAGTTATAGGTCAGCCTCTCTAAGAAAAGAGCCCCGAGGGAGTGCTTTTATGTCTATGTACACACACACACACACACACACACACACACACACACACACACACACACACACACACACACACACACACACACACACACATACACATACACATTCCCACCAGGATTGCAGCAAACTGGGAATAAAAGTGATGCCTTTGCCAAAACACAGAATTTAATAAATCCCTCAGATAGTTCTTCGAATTAATTTGAGGTTGAGGGAAAATGTTACCACCTGTTTTGTTTAAGTAGTCTCTTTGATATTGCCAGTTTTCAAAAAGCGGAAAGGGTAAGTAGGCTCGAGTTAATCTTGCAATTTGCATAACCTCGTGCAGTGACAAACAAATTGTGTATTCCTTTTAATACAAGGACATACGGTATAAACAGCTTTCATTGCCAGATGCATCTGTTGCGGCAAGTCAAGTGGATTTTGTTTGATGCATTTTTCACACACACGTCAGAGATACAAATAGTCAGCCAGTTGTGGCTCGAGGATGACATCTTAATTCTGTACACAGACACTGCTTTACAATTTAAACGGATGCCCATGAGATATGTGATTCATCTTTTAATTTGTAAATAACATAAATGTACATTATACAAGCGTGTGTGTGTGTGTGTGTGTGTGTGTGTGTGTGTGTGTGTGTGTGTGTGTGTGTGTGTGTGTGTGTCACAGCTTGGCCGGGTGAGTGAGGAGTACCTGGTAGGCTCTAATGAGCGTGTGCACGGCCAGGTGGTCCTCCACCACTTTCTGTGCCATGTCTGGTGAGAGGGGCAGCGCTCGGCCTTGGAGCAGAGCGGAGGGGCGTCTCTCGCCCGCCTCGCCAGACAGACTAGAGGCCTGGATGTTACGGAAAAATGTGTCCCAAGACTAGAACACACAGAAAGAAAGATCCAGAGGTAAGCAGGCCCGCCGCAAACACGGACCAGGAGTATCACTGCTGCTTACTGGGTTGGAGATGGCGGGACAGAGAAACGCTGGACAGGAAGACATTTCAGCAGTAGCCTCTATTTGTAGATGCCCCAAGCAAATGACCTACAAGCACATCCTAGTGCACATTTATTAAGTGTCCTTTTCAAGAGCAACACTGGCAGCAGCAGTTTATAATGTAGCTGCCATACCCACCCAATAATGTGTGCTGGACATTGTCCCCACTGAAAATGCTCTCAAATCCATTGATGGGCAAAAGCATAATGTGGAAAGAAATGGCACATCTTGCACTCTGTTACCTCGTGGACGTTTGTATGATCCTCCAGCCAGGCAAAGTACATCTCCTCCACATAGCTGGAGCTGCTGGTCACCGCGGAGAGAACAGGCGCAGCCCCGGAGGAGCAGCCTCTCCTGGGATCAACCCAGCGCCTGGCCGGGGCACCTCCACACCATCGCAGCCACTGACGCCCTCCAACACACCCGCCTCTCAGCACACCCGCTAACGCCCGAAACGGACTCATAGCTGGAGTGGCACGGTGGAAGAGAACGTTGGGGGTTAGAGAGAGTCAACAATTCATCTCGATGTTTTGATTGACAATTTATATAATAACCTCTGAATAGATATTTCTGAATGTCACACACCATGCTGCTTAAATTGTAGGTTACGCACAGAGGCAGAGCGCATATATCGCACTATTATTGCGCACCTCATGAATGAAATGACCTTTACATGCGTGTACTCCTGATGGGCTTTCCACTGATTGAAGCGACATATACGTGATGTAAAACCTCTGCAAGACTAATTACGGCCACGTTCACGGCCTGCGCGTTTGTTTCTGCGCAAAGTCTCTGTAGCTGCAACAAGCGCGTAACCGCGAACAGCCAAAGTGTGACAGTCTGCCGCCGCAGCAACTACAGCTACTAACTTTCTCACCTTTTCCTGCAGGATGCTTACACGCTTTCTTCAAGCTACAGTACTGAAATCAATTCCAAACCATTGCCTATATTATCTTGGGTCTATTTCCCCTTGACCACTAATCCCTCAACGTCAACATAAATCCTCATAATCCCCCCTCGTCTCTGCGTGTCGCGCGGCATCACGGGAAATAGCGCAGTGGTTTAAAATGGCACTCCCGTTTCACTTCTATACATTACATTTACCTTAGCCTCCGATTATCATCGCCGGAGGATGTAAACAGAACAGGTATCAGTGAAGGTGACAGATCCAAGTGCATGCACGGCTTGACACGCCCCCTCGCGTGTCAGGTGGTGCTTCCTGTGAGCCTGCTGCACCCAAGGGTGCCGGTGGTGCCGAGGTAACGGACCAACACACCATCTCAGGGAGACAGAAAGGACACCACTTAATTATCTTTGATAAAAACACACAGACACAGATATCAATGTATTATTGTGTTTGTGGGGTTTACTTGTAACAGCAATCAATGTTATAATCAGACTACTTGCCGTAATCTATGAGTCCCTGCACACACTTCTCATTCAGACAGGTCATTTTTCCCTCTAAGTTACATCACGCATATGTCTTTCCCCTCAGTGTTAATTATATAAGGCAATTAAACTTGTATAAAGGCTGAACATGAGTCATTTGAGCAAGTGGTTTCAGATTGATGGGCTTCTACCTTGAGTGGGTTAAACAATAAGATAATTGGCCCTCCCTCCCTCCCTCTCTCCAGCCTCTGCCATGCCTCCCTCCCCAACTCCACTCCCTCTCTCTTTCCCTCTCCTCCTCATCTAGATTTCCATCATTCATACTTGCTGGCACAGAATGAACAGTATTATCAATCATGACAAACACGACAGTGGAAAGGGGCAAATGGAGTGGGCCTGAGTTGCAAGAGGATCTAAAAGACAGTGCAGGTCTAAATATCAGAGTATCACATGAAATAGACCATTGTCATGTTATTGTTTATTTTTACTAACAATTTGTGTTTATCTCCCCTTTCAACAACAGCAAAATGTCTACATTTAACCATTAACATATGTATTCACATAATGCACAGCATACTTTATACAACCAAGCAACAAAAACAAACCCACGACAAGAGCATATTCTCTGTGCATTAAGTCTAAAACACGACACAGTGATGCTCAGTGTTTCCCTTTTCAATATTTGCATTTGTGTTTGCTGCTGGTCTCCGGCTGACCTGGAGTACGTAGGGTCAGGCAATTATGAACTGAAATGCCATTTGTTGTAGTGATTTCGCCGCCTGACAAAGATGGAGTGAAGACCAGTTGCTTTCTGGCGTTTTATTAATAGTGTTCATCGATGAAAAGAACTGTGCCGCTGGGTAACATTACAGGCTCAGTGTTAAATTACATCCTGTTTTAGAATAATTACACCAGTAGACAGGCCAAACCTGAACCAGTGGGAAATTAAACAAGTGACAATCTCTCTAACCTTCTATTTTTGTTGACATAAATTGTTGTTTAAATGTGAATAACAGTCGAAATATGTCATCATTGTTGACTATGGTTATTTATTTGCTGGATTTGGCTGGCATATTTAGTCAATAAATCCAGGAGGCACCGGCAACCTAAATAAAGTTCATGTCCAGGTGACCCCGGCTCACAGCAGCCATCAACATCAGGCCTGCCAAACCACATTGACTTTGTTTCGAGTCCACAGCTCATTTGGCCAACGCCGCTCAGTACAAAGACCGGGAGAAGCAGATAATGTGTAATCCATTTACTGTGGCCAAGCCTACACACCATTTATGGAAGTCCACGTCATGAGGTTATTTAGGAGCTGTAATTCATCTAATAAAGCATGTTTGGAGGCCAAATTAAATTAGTCTGAAAGCCGTTGGTACACGTGCTATCAGAAAAATCAATCACATTTCAATATGATTAAATAATGTATGATTTCGTGAAATTACGTGACAAATCTTTGGTGCCGAGGCACGACTAAAAACATACACATACGAAATAAGTTAATTTCCTCTGAGTCTGAAATACGTATTTCCATATTATCTTTGAATACTTATATTACCATCATATTATGATGTAAATAAACTACATAGTGAAAAAAACTGCAGAATGACCTCTTGACATATTTTTTTGGTTAACATCAAAAGGTATGAGTTAACTGAAGTGAGGCTACACAACCAATATAAGGTGTTGCTTCTACTGTATGGACCCTTTGATCATTAGGAAATAAATCATATTGTGTTTAGCAGAGAAAAACAATTTTAACAGGATATACTTTAATTAAGAAATTATAATAAAGAGTATAACCTTAAAAACTAAAGTACAGCACTAGGCAAGACATTTACAGCCTTTAATTTTATTTATGAACCCATCATTAAATAAAAACCCCACTGGCAATCAGAAAACACAGAAAATAATAAAAAATATCACCAAAGTAAAAGTTGAGCTAAAACATTAACAAAAATAATATTTTACGTGCAATTACTTATTTAACTGCTTACCCTTTATTTATTTGTATATACAGTGCAGTAGCATTACTGTGCTTAACAGTGAATATATTTGAACATAAATAAATTACTCAGAATATAATCAAAGGTCTGGAGATGGAAATCAGCATAAATCAAATGCGTGTTTCATGATTCTCATAGCGGTGACATTTTATAATTGTTTCTGACTCATATTTAAAATTAGGACAATATGTGAGTTAAACGTCTACTTCCCAGGGGATATAAAAAAGCAGCATATGTTTGTAGAATATTTGATGAATAAATGATACCCATGCATAGACAGTATGGCATCTCATCATCTCTCTGCATTCAGGAACATCACAACAGCCTGGGTATGGTAAATAGAGAAGACAACTCCAAACTAGGGATGATCGTCATGTCCTGGATTATTATTAATGAAGTGTCCACAACCATGCATATGATGAATATTTGGCAATATTTGTAATTAAGTGTAAAAATAAAATGATTCCACATCACATTTAGACTAAAGAAAGGCCTAACAGCAACCTTGATTTACTATTGCTATAAGTCTCTGAAACATTTCATCACATGTAGGTGACATACTACGAGGCTCCTATAATACCACCAACGAGAAAGGCAAAACTGTGTGTTTGGTAGTTTGCGTTGGGATCACAAACTTAAAGGGAGTGTGTGTGTGTGTGTGTGTGTGTGTGTGTGTGTGTGTGTGTGTGTGTGTGTGTGTGTGTGTGTGTGTGTGTGTGAGAGAAGAAGTGATTGTAAGCACAAGGCTGAGCGCACATTGAGGCTTTCGGAACCTGGAGTCTCTTTTACATGTAGAGACAGGAGGAGGGAGGATAAGTTGCAGCTCTGTCCGTATTACTGAGAGTCTGATGTTAGAGCGGACAACCCAGAATCCTTAGTCTGGGCCGTCGTCGGCCGAAGGGCAAGAGACTTTTTCGTAGATGAAACTGTAGAGATTGATGTCAGGTCGCGTTGTGCGGCAATTCTTGCAGATCAGACTATAGTACTGGTTCAGAAGGTAGTACAGCCTCCCTGGAATGGAAAAGGAGAGAGGATGTGAGACAAAGAGGAGATGGCGCAGGGGTCCAGAGAAGAAATAAATAAAACAGGATGTGTGAGAAAACATGGACTATGAGGATAAACAGGTAGTCAAAGAACAAGAGAGACAGAAACCGTACCAGAAGAAAAAATGAAAGCGTGTTCGGGCTCATTTATAAATCAAGCACACATACACACGCACACAAGTCATGAGCTTTTTCTCTGTAGCTCCACTTTAGGAAATGGATGGCTAGAGGGGAATTTCTCTGAAAGGCTTCAATAAATGTCAGCGGAAGAAAAATGAAAAGAGGGGGAGGGGAGAGGCTGGGGTCAGTTCAGGCAGTAATCCACTCTGCGGCTGAGGCTGAATGGATGGGCTCAGGAACGGAGATGGCCCATAAAGTGGAATAACTTAACATTGAGATGGACTGCGTTCTGTTATTTATGCACACTGTCCCTGTAATGACGCCAGCAAGGACAAGCTCCATGTGCTGTACAAGCCTCAGCCGGTACCATTTCCATTCATGTTTATTATGCAATTTAGTGTAGCAGCTCAACAGAGGCAGGACTGACTAGAGATTCTCACTCCCGGACCAAAAATACTAAAAACATTTGTTCTTGTGTGCGAGTCTTACCGACGGTGACTTGTCTCTCGGTGAGGAAAGTGTGTATTTCATGAACATCCCTCATAAGCTGAGCATCTCCAAAGGTGTAGTACGCCACGTCTCTCCCAGCCTCGGATGCAGCCATCAACTGAATCAGGGCTGAAAAAGTGAGAGGTTAAAAGCTAAAGAGAAATCCAGGCAAAAACTATTTACCATATTAGCATCATTAGTATCCTTCAGTTTCAGAACGCAATCATAAATGTGTAATTGACCGCTGAAAAGTAGCTGAGGAAACTAGGTAATTGGTCAATAAGCTGGATAAGGTAGGGCTTCTGGCAGAAAAGAAACGCGAGTGACAAGAGCAATTTATATCAGAAGGATAAATAATCCACCACTGGTAGCATAACCTCATCAAGCGCATTCAATCTTTTAGCCCTTGCAAATTAGGTCTTAAAACCTTTAAATATTTAACATAATGGATATTTATTTCAGATTAAAACACGCAAAACAAACATCTCTTCCAAAAGGTCTATAATTTTAACAACAACATAACAGCTCGGTTTTATGTAACTACCACATCTAAGTTCAGCTTCGGGACTGGAATGTAAAATAAAGTTATTTCCTTTTAAAAATACAAGCTATGCTAATTCCAGGGCTAAAGGGCAGAGGCCCCCGAAAGCTAATATCATCTTCAGGCACTTTGTCAAGTCCATGGGATCTATTCAACGCGCTGCAGAGGAAATTAACAGCTTCAGTTCTAATTGAAACTGTACAAAAACATACACATGCTATTTCAATCACATCTGCATTAATAATGCAGGACATTCATAAGAAGATTTGGGTTTTAGTAAAGCCCAGCCTCCATGAATGATGAGTATGAACAACAGTTAATTCAAATGTTTGAAGACATTGACTAGAAAAACCCAACTGGTCGACATTGCAGTGTGGTTTACAGGAGGGGACAGTAAAGGGCCCTGCTTGTGAAGAGTGATGTTGTGTAGGCCCGCAGAGAACTGCATCAGCCTGGATTTATGGTGCCCCCTCCCTGTAATGAATTGCCCTTTTAATGGAAAACATAAATGTGTGTCAGCTGATCTATAAAAGGAAGGACAGGACAGGTGAGTGACAACCTGGGAGAGCTACTAATTGACCAGAGGAGATTGGGAGAGAGCAGCAGCTTCGTTGGTGCGGCAAGCAGTCCGGACGAATGACTGATCCCATCTGAGCTACTTAAATGTACCTCCTGCTTAAGAATCCACAGTTAATATTTTAATATTAAAGCAATGTTATGCATCTCCTGACTTATACCAGTAGTACCATTCCAGCTCTCATGTCTGAAAAACCTTATTTCTTCACACCTGTTATTCAGTCTTTTCCTTCCCTCTATCTGGAAGCATGTTTGTACTTCAGCTAATGGTACCTTTGAGCCGTGTGTCTCCACCAAAAACTCCACAGCCCCAGTTGCCTGTGGCTACTGCAGAGAGGTGCTTGCTGTTGGCGTTGGGTCTGAAGAATCCACAGTAGGCCTGGGAGTCGGAGGAAGGGAAGGCAGGGAAGCAATAGACACAAGAGAAACCTTTTCAATATTTTTCTATAATCTGTTTGTACAATATATTAGAATTATGGGTGCTGCATTGAGCTGTGCAGCACACATCAGTGTTGTTTTCAGTTTGGTTGGTTTCATGTGAGCTAAACATCAAAAAGTCACAATGTTTAATTGCAATAGAGGACTTTGAAAGTGCCCACAGGTGTATCATGTTTTGCCTAATTCCTCAACAGAAAAAAGAGAAAACTAGAAATGTTTGATTAAAAGATTACAATCTCGAGCTGCAAAGCATTGTCAAAACCACTTCATTCAAACTCAAAAACAAGCTATTTATGTATGAAAGCAAGCGCCAAGTCATCATTAAATACACTTTATACAATCTTAGCAAAAGCCAAATTAAATCCACAAAGCTATTGGCCTCCTTAGCAGTTACTGAGTTGCAGCGAGGTACAGCAGTGTGTGTACTGGTTGTTCTGCTATATTTTAGCGGTTATCCCAAAAAATAAATAAATAGAAGGGAGCCAACTGTTTTCCTCCATTGTGCATCTGGCAGCAGAGCAGCGGCTGGGGGTCAGCAATGCACTCAGCTGTGTTATCACTAGCGGCCCGAAACTACTGGGTCAGTTCAGAGTAGTGAGTGAGGAGCCAGTAGGCAGTCAATGGCAGAATAAACTTTACTTTACTGTTTTTATTACTGTCTTTACTGTTTATTTATACTACTTGATTTCTATTTACTATGTGACACCTGGCCTGTCCTAGCTCCTTAATGCTACGCAGAAGGGTCTTGCCAGGAAAAACAGTGGGATTCATAATAACGCCTCTCTTTCACCTTGTTGAGTTCTCTGGTCATCTTCTCAGGGAGAAACTGCTCAAGGAAGTGCCTAAATCTAAGAGCATCAATGGCCACAATCTCTGTACATCGTCTCTGCCAGTCATCCCTGAAAAAAACAGAGAGAAGAGATGGAATTGACAAAGATTTAGAAACATCCACACATCTTTTCTCAAACTTTTTCTGACCAAACAGTACTATGTGAGGAAACAATACCTGGCAGTCTCATCTATGTGGCTGTCCTTCCATCTGTAACTCTCAGCATAGCCAGCATATTGACTGTACTGCTCAGTACCTACAGAACAAGAAAGAAAGTAGAGAGTAAACACAACATTACTCAGTATTCAGCAGTCAGAGCGCCCAGTGGGCCTAAATCCGTTTCAGCGCTTTATTTCTTAAATCACATTTAGTGCTCTCTGTGCTCCCCATGCGAGTACACAGTATCAGCTTGTATTGGATTGTCATAAATAAAGGCCATTGATTTAATAAGTAATCCGCTTTGGGCTTTTAAATAAAAAGCTTTCAGCCATAATGTGAAGAAATGGTTAGAACAAAAGACCTTGGCCACATTCCCAAAATGCTTTCAAAACATGAAACAGCCCTGAATCATTCATTCACTGACACCTCTATTATTAAGAAGTTATGTTTTTATATACTGTACTAGTATGTGCTCACGGTTAGAGCAAAAATGTCATTATTCATCAATGCATATACAGCTGTTCAATTGTGAAAACGATGTCTATTAAAGGCTCCAAACATTATGCATTAGGGATGAGGAAGTTTTACTGCACCTCAATGAAGAGCAGGTGCTTAACACTTGATTAATATAGCCTTTGAGGGTTTCCTGTATGTAGTGGCAGAGTTACATATGCCACTAGAAGAGAAGATCAAATGTATTTTAAAAGCAATGCTAGATGTCGTTCCTTGAAAGTCTCTTGAAGAGCAGTAATTAAACGCTGCTTTTACTTTCTCATAATTGACTTCATTTAATTTTAAGCATGTACCATCTGCTAATACTTGAAGTCAAAGTGTGAAGGATGATTTTTATTTGTGCTTTTCTATGTAAAAATATGACATTGATAATGGCTTGTTCTGGAGCCAAGACATAAGCCAACAATGACAGTAAAACTGGGCAAAAGACTATATGAAGGTTAGGCTCAATGAACAAGTATTTTAAACATCCAGTCAAAGTTTGTTCTACAACACTTGTGGACTCTTAACGTCCAATAACAGGCCACCCATATCACTTTCTCCATCAACAGAGCTGTCCTCTTCCTCCTTCACCTTGATCCTATTTATCCTGGCAACCGCCCATGAAAGCTTCCTGGCATACAGGCTTCCATCACAAGATTACATCGTGTCCCTCTAACTTCCGACAAGAAAACGCCTATGGACCGAAACTGATTTTACCATGTGAAGACACCTCGAAAGACAAAGACATACTGTATGTTTAACTCGACAGAAGAGGAAAAACAAAGACGGAAGAAGAGAGTCTAGAAATAAAGACGAAACTTTAAGAGGAAACACTGAATGCGTGCAAGGAATATTCTGCAAGGTTTAAATGAATCTATGGCGTAACCGGCCATTCCATTAGTGGAGCTATGACCTTAGTTGGGCAATAAATCCCTTTCTGTCTAAATGTAATAAAGTTAAGTGGAGAGGAGGAGGCGGGGAAGAGGGAGGGAGGCAGAATGATGGGAGGCAGGAAGGAGGACGGTGACTAACCACTGAAGGTGACTTGGAAGGGATGGGAGCTTCAGAGAAGATAACATGGCGCCATACAAAAGAGACAGACTTTGTGTGAACAAGACAGAAGTCGATTTTAACACCGACTGAACAGCACTGGTTGTGTGTGTGTTTTGTCTTATAACCACTATAGATCAGGGGTAATAACACCACGTTGACTCTTTTTTTTTTTTTTTTACCCTACTGTTCCAACCAGACAATATGTAACAAGCAATGCACAGGAGAAGATATGCAAGAAGCAGATATACCACGCTAAGTCCTCGTCTCTTCCTGTTTTGTTTGTCCATGTTAGGGTACTGTTCACATTATAATCAATACTGGTACAGGTACCCAACTTTACCTATTTTCGGTACTTTACTTTCTCTGAAATAACAAAAGTGTAATTTCAGTAAAAAAGTTAATTTCAACGTGTTATTTATTAAGAACATTTTACACAGACCACACAAAATAAAACTCTGCTGTACCTTCTCCCAAACCCATCCCTACAACCTCCAGCCTATCACGGTCTGTCAACAGGACAGCGCTGTCATGTGTCCCTCGGAGGAAGCACATGTGAGACGTGTTGCCCCGGCCAGCTTTGCATTTCGCATTACAAATGCTGCAACAAGCGTCGTCTGCGTCCAATTTCGAAAAGTGTAACACCCACCTTTAAACCCACTTTTGGCTCGACATTGCCCGACTCACTGTGACTTGAACAAGCTGCAGGGGTGACGTAGTCCCACTTTCTCCATTTCTCTCTATGCTCCAAGTTACCCAACCACTGATTGATTTAACTTAAATCAGAACCCAGTAGAACCAACGTAATTTGGTTTGTACCCTTAAAAGTCCTGAGTGTGGTACTCAGCCCATGTGTCTCTCTCGTGAGGCACAAGTTCAAAGAATCAATGAAGTGCAGACATTTGGGAGCATTATTCATATTTGAGTTTCTGCAGGCGCAGCTAAGTTATAATACATGCACTCATGTCAAACAGATGGATTTATCAAACCGGATAGTGATGCCTCTTGTGTCATCAAAAATAAATCTGAAGGCTAATTTTAATGCCCCTGAGAAACAGGCACCAAGGCAGGATGAGTGTATATTACATATTTGCTCTGTCAAGCTAGATAAAGGGGCAATAAAATAAATATGATGCAAGCATGAATCAACTGACTCAACGGAGGATATTTTGAAACGTGGTGAAGGGGCAATGAGATAAAACTTCTCCATACTCTACAATGATACTACAAACAAAAATAATGAAGGTAAACTTGAATCAACATGTTAACATTTGATTTTATTAAATCCAACATGAGCAATCATATTGTATCCACCGCAACATTTATGTTATTACATTTGTTTGGCCATAACTGCACATGGATGTTGTATTAAAAACGCGTTTCTATGATTTTAATCTGTTTGCCCATACTTTGACCAGAGGTGGGCGAGGTACAGCTGTAAGGCAGGAAAACCAGTGGGATAGCCGGAGGAGGAAGGCGAGTGAGCAGTGAGTTGGAGGTTGAAAAATAGAGCAATTCTGTTGTAGAGGAATGAAGGATAACTGGGCAGTCGCAAGTGAATAAATGCAATGGATTTACACTGTTACTGGAAAGAATGACGGGGACAGAAATGAATGGAGCCCAATAAACACACAGGACTCAATGGACGAGAGAAAATAACTCTGACATGAAAACAAAACTAGTTTTATACACCATATGGCATAAAGGTGTATTGCATTCAGAGTGGTAGAATCATATATCTGGGCTATTCGTTCTATATAGATTGTAGCCTTTGACGTCATCCGAAAGTGCATAAGTATATATATTAGGAAGTCCATTTCCGCACTTGTGGACTGTCAGCTGTCTGGGCTGGACCCACAACAGGACTACGTTGGCATGCAGTCGCCTAACTTGCTGCGGTCGTCCTCTCAATTGGATCCAGGTATGGGTGACGGACCGCTGCACTCAGACAGGCTTCTAGAGACACATCATGCACACCCTAGGAGGTTAATTCCCATCCAGATGACTGCAGTGATTGTTTAGAAGAAATCTTGCTAGTTATTGTTTTACTGCTTTTCCTCATTAATGATGTATTATTTCCCTCATCCTGCATGCATGAGTGTATCTTTTGCTCGTTCGCTGCCCAGAGTTCATTCACATAAGGTCAGGACTTGGAACGTAGATGACCTGCCCTTGAGGCTCAGCTCCCTTTTCAGCGCAACAATGCCTAAAACACTGCTGATGCTCTAACTCACACTCCATCCAGAAACTTGCTCCGAACCCGATGGGGTAATTTACTGTATTTTCTGGGAGAGTATCCCAGCCTCAGACTGAAAGGTGGTGCTGACTCAACTCATCTGTTTCATACACAGATGCAACCAGCCCAAGAGGGTGCTAGAGGTCACGGTCTGATAAAACCACACAAACTTCACAATTTGCAAAAAACAGCGAGGCAATTTTGAGGACACCAAACCAGACACTCACCACTTGGCAGAGATTCTGCCCATGAAATCAGAAACGAGTGGAGCCAATTCACTTAGAAAGCTGCTTGACTTATTGCCGAGAATACAATTCATTCCAACTGCACAAGGGTCACATCACTTCAGCTTCACTATGATAATTGGAGCGCAACCTTCACTCCTGCAAACTCATCCCACGTTTGTGTTTATGTTTATGTTACTGTAGAACCTGCAGTAACATACCTATGTGCTCTTCTGAACCGTTTAGTGAATAATATATATATAATCCTCTGTGCCAACCAAACCTCAAAGTCATGTATTTCATTTGCCATAACTTAAATAGTTTTTTTTAATTATTGATTTACCTCAATATTGTTCTGTGGTTATTTATTAATATGCATTATTACATACTACTTTGATATGTGTTTGTTAATTTATTGTACTCTACTGTTTATTTTTGTACTCTACTACATATTTTTACTTTGAAATATAAACATGGAGCTCTGAATAGAACAAAGGAAAGTGAAAAGCGCCGTTTGCCCTTTCTTGTTTAAATATAATGTATCAATACAATTGTGTCAATACCTGTTCCCTGGTGTGTGCTGGTATTTTTTTGTATTTGGTTTGCTAAAGGTGAAACAATTGTTCAAGACAGCCAGTAATTAATGCCATACAAAGTAGAAACTGAACGTACCTGTGACGATGAGGCATTCATTGTATTCCAAAGCTTCAGTAAAGAGGCGAGAGACGATGAGTTCAGGGTTGATGAGGAACCTGATCTCTTCCTGGACCAGTCCAAGGCTTGTTACTCCACCACCAACAAACCGGTTTGCAAAGTCCACCTAATGAAATAATATTATAAGAAAATAAAGTGAAGAGTTACCCAAATGTCACAGTCCCTCAGTTCACTCACAACAAAACAAAAATTGAATCAACAACATTAATATATTGTCTTGCCCATACTACTGTTGAGAAGAATTTAAAGGTTTAGCTACAGTCACTCCCATTATCTGAACATATTACTCTATTAGTGTCTACTTATTATCTGTCACCCACTGTGGTCATTTAACACAGATAAATGTCGAAGGAGCACTGCACTGTTTCCTGCTCGTGAATAATCAAATCAGGAAATCGTAGCAGAACAACTCGCATGAAATCAAAAGAGATAGTTCAAATATTGATAAAATCTTCAGTTATTGATGAGCAGTATTGCAGAATCTGCATGCATGTCTGCAGACTGTCTCTATTTTTGTATGTGGGACAAGTTTATCAGCATTCCCTGTGTGGGCTCACTATTCAGTGATGTATCCTCAGGGAGCGAGGAAACAACCGACTTTCGTTTTCAAAAATAAATGGGTACTAAATATATGTCATTCTTTAGTTAGATAATGGAAAAGTGGCAAGGAAGACAAAATAGATAAATATAGGGGACCAACCTGGAGACAAAAGGATGAAAGATGATTTTACAACCACATTGTTCTCAATGAGCTCGACCAACAAATCGGCGGGGCAAATATATTAGTCAATATAAGCTCGTTGCAGATATAACGGTATCGAAGTATATTATGGTCAATAATTAACACGGAATTTACAGAACAAAAATGTGCCTAATAGATAGATGTTTATGGAAAAAATGGTGAGCCAATATAAAATGATCTGTTTTTTGTAGCCTTAAACTTTGGGTCTCCCCAGGCAAACAATGGCATGATTGAGTTTCCGTAAGCAAAAACACATTATCACTGAGCAATCTGGAACAACACAGAAGTTGTGCTCTCACCTTCAATGTCATTATAATAACAGATACCATAGATACCATTGAGGACCAGTGCTGAAACTGGTTAAAAAAAGTGTTTTAATTCGCCCTGTCATATTATATATATATATATATATATATATATATATATATATATATATATATATATATATATATATATATATATATATATATCTTATATCAAGGGCTAGAAAAGTGTAAGTGGTTAAAAAAGTTCTCCTTAATGGAATTCAAGCAATTTTTAGCCAAATATGTTGGCAGGATCCTGGAGCTTCAAGCCATTCAAGTTCACTCTTTGTTTTTGTGGCATGGAAACAAGGAAAGCGGATTCAACCACAATGCTGGTCTTCCAACAGGCCGTCAGGGGTGAGGGTTCTGCTCACTGGCCCACAGCTGCGTCAATCTGTGTGACAGTGAGTGTGTTTGCATGTGTGTATGTCGTCTAACCAGTCGCTCAACTTCTCACCTCCTCCACTGGTTCACCTCTGACCTCACCCCCCTCACCCTTCAAACTCACCTTGTGACAGAATGACAGCCCACTCTGCCCTATAAAAACTCAACACACAGCCAGTGCCCAGCCCGCTGAGGTAGCCATCAATCCGCCTGCAGGACTCCTGGCCCACTGGGTTGCCCCAGTGAGATGGCTCACCCTCGTCATCTTTTCCTCCATGCTCCTTTTTTTCCCTCATCCCTCACCCCAGGGGTCTTCTCCTCCACCCATGCCTCCTCTAAACTACTCAAGTGTAAAAATCAGCTGTCAGCTAGAGTACAAAAAACACCAGCCGTTCTTGAAAACTGAGGGGAGTGAGGAAATGGGGTTGATCAATGCAGAAATAACTTTCCCAGATTCACAAAAATCCTATGCTAGATTTAGATTTTCGGCAGGTAGTGGATAACTATTCAGATAAGTGAGTCTCTTTTGAAAGCTTCACAAATGGCATGGTGATGGTCAGACATGTTTACTGGGTTTGACCAAAAAATGCGAAACAAGTATGCTATTTAAAATCGGACACTCTGTCCAAACAATTTCCACAATGAGTTTATAGTTAGAAAAGGAAATCATTTAAAGCAGGGGTATTCAACTCAAATTCCGCAAGGTCGAGTTGGAGAGAATTTCATCAAGCAAAGGTCCGGAACATCACAATAATGTCTAATTTGCACGATATGATGTTGTGCTATATTTATTGAAGTAGCCGACAGTTTTATTAACGTCTGGATGTAATCAACAACTGACTGTTAAATTAAAGAAGTTCTGATCATATTGGGCTCCTAGGTTTATTCTCTCTGCCTTAATTTCGGATGTGAGTCGGTACGTTTGCTCAAAAGATCTGTGCTTTGTCTCGTGGTAGTGCTTCAAATCGCTGCTTTATTTTTATTTTTTTCATTTACTCGCTGAACATGAGACATACTGCTTTTGAACTGGTTGTGGGAATAATAATCATATAAGAGTCTGTCCATTATTGGTTAAAGGCATTGGTAAGCAGTCCACATTTCTCTTTTTGGAGCGACTCACATACTTTTTCCAACTATCGGCTCTCTCCTGTCGCTCCCGTGTGTGAGAATATCTCACTTGAGTCAAAGGGTGGCGCTTATCAGAATCCACACATGTGATTGGCCGAGTAGGATCACGTGAGATGATTTACAAGGCGTGCAATTGATCGCTGTGTTTCCTGGACCGCTGAACAAGAGCCGTAAAGGCAAGAAAAGCTGCGCCGGTTAAATTGAGGACCAAAGCAAGCAAACAAATTCCTACCTGCAGCATCCCGTATCCATCATCCTCAATCGTCCCTTCACAAGTGATGTGTAGACGCTTCAGCAGAGTCTGGGAACTTGACAAAAAAGCAAAACTTTCAGTTATTATTTAACCAATGAGTAATTCACTGCATTAAAACAATATACTAATTTAATGCGAATGAGGTGAAGCCGCAAAATGCACCAGAAAAGTGTGCAGGTACTAAAAGAAAACTGATTGACCTAAAAAGAATATTTCCTGACGAAACGCATAGCATTAACCTGTTAACTTCTGCCCCCCCGCGGGCGTCTTTTCCTGTACATTCTAGTGTACACTGTACCCCCTATTTATAGTTCGGTACGAGTGCCATAGGTTTCTGGAAACCTACGATTCTTGTGATTCCAGCTGTGTAACCCGTTTCAAGATCAGACCACCACAGCAGCTACAAACAAGACTTTTGTCAGACAACAATAAACAAACAAACGATAGCAAAATCCAGGCAACTCACAGATGACGCCTCATATTGATCCATAAATCCATAACATTCCAACAAAAACGGCGTTGTTACATCATAAAGGTCCAATAAAAATAAATCCCATAAAAGATTTAGTCCAAAACACATGATTACATCCATAAATATCCACCAACTGGCGTTGCATCATTTCATATCAGCTGGAAGATATGAAAGAAAAACGAGAAAAAAAATCAAGTTTGCATCATAGCTACAAACTCGGCACCAAAATGACTGCCGGAATCTAAGCTTTCTATTGGATCCTCATTTGAACCAATAGGAGCTTCATGTCCTGACTGACAGGCTACATTACCCAACCAGAAGCTACGTTGAAATTCAGGCTCAGGCTCTATTTTCTTACGTGGCTCAAGCCTGTCACGTCGTACAGCTCAGATGACAGGCGTTTCGTACAGCCAATAAAATTGCCTAAAAAACAGGACTAAACAAGAGGGGGTGGAGATGATCCCTACAGGCTTCAGCTTCACCAGAACAGACTTCTGCTCATAGATCCTCAGTCTGTCATTGAATTAGCATAAAAATGCATTTATACTTCATTTTCTCTGTGTCAGCAATACTGGTAGTACATATGAATAGTACCTCTATAAGTTTGCAAGACTATAAGCCTTTTTATAGGTATATATAATATATATCATGAATATTTTCAATCTCAAAATGGAAAAACGCATAGACATTAGAAAAACATGTGTAAAATATTCATTTGCTGTGATATTATTATCTGCTTTTTACTTTGACAAGATAGGCTTCAGGCTATGGTTCCATTGTGTTTTCCGTCCATAAGTCCCATTTATAGTCATCTACAGGCATCTATTTACAAAGAAATGTTCAGGCGGAAATGAAAACCTTATACTTTAGTGTGTTCAAACTCATATAACTCAGTGTCAGCAGCACTTAAAGTGATTCTGACTATTGAGGGGAAAAAGCTTCAGATTGCTACCTTTCAAAAGAGACCAAGACCATGCATTTACTCCAAAATAGTTCAAGTACAGCTTCCAATTTACTTTAGGTATACCTGGATAGGCGTTTTTCGTCAAATTTTACAGGAATGTTAAGAGGTTAATAAGTATTGGAGAAAGTTGAACCTTCTTTAAAATAGATTGCTGTGTGCCATTAAATCATTTAATGAATAATGAAGTTACCTTTCCCAGTTTGGAGGATTGTTCAGTGTTTGTCTTGTGAATGTAACAAGACCCTTGGGCTCTTGAAAAGAAAATAGAAACAAAATGTGAAAATATTCATCAACTGAAAAACATGGGAGCGCATTACAAAGAAACAACAGCTGCACAATCATGTGGGATATTATTAATACTTACTGGTCTGTGTAACTCTCCTGAAGTAACAAAGCAGAGTTCTCAATTTCTCAATTTTTTTTGGTGAAGAACCTTCAAATAACCTGAAAAAGAAAGCAAATGGGAATTTGAGTTAACAAGATATTTTTGTAGGCTACACACTTTACTGAATAGTATATACTCTATTCTTTTTTTTTTTACTTTAAATATATATTTGTTTTGATATTAAAAGAAACGTAATGTGTCTTTACAGATGAGAGACATGGATGTTTCACTCAGGGGCATTATCTCTAGCTCACTGCACAACAACCATGCCACAACATGTCATGAGTGAGGTCAAGCATTTAAACTGGCTTGATGTCCCTCCCTTCTACCTCTGTCCTTCATACAATAGTAATGCCAAAGGCCGTGTTTCAGTTCTTTAGAGTTAACATAAAAACTAGGGTGGACTGAGGAAAATGACAGAGAGGGAGAAAGACGGAGAGAAAAGATAGAGAGCATTGGGTGGACATTTTAAAATCACCTCATACTGGTTCTCTCCCTCCATTAAAAGCGACAAACCCTGATGATTAATCACTTTTAAGCATTCATCTTTCCCTCCTGCCACTTTCTGCCCAGACCAGTAAAGAAATAAAAACAGAGGGGGCAAACTAAATAAAAATGCAATGCACTAAAAGGCCTTCAGTGAGAGAAAAAACAACACATTTATTAAGCAATTCCAGCACATCAAAAGTCATATTAATTACTTGTTTCCTATCCACTGTAACCTTACCTACTACATAAAGTGCACCAGGAGATAGACGATTTCTGACAGTTTTATTAATACTAATAAGGCAGTTTTCCTGCAAATGAGGGAAGCCATCTTGTGGTCACTTGGTCCAGGAACCAAAACAGAAGATGTATTTCTTAATAATGAGCTTTCGTTCTTGACTGAACTGCTAAACAGGCTTCCTATGTCATCTTCTCATACAGATGAAAACAAGCTAAAGAGATAAGTCTGCTTTCTTTCCTCTTCCTCGAATCTATCCATCACTTAACAAAGGACAAACCTTGACAGTTCTGCCAAAACAGCAATCAGCAGATTGCTTGCTGCTCTGCTTGTCCAAGACAGAGCGCTACCGTAGCCGATAAGCAAAGTGACGGACACTCCCTCAATTACAGGGGGAAAGGGAGGGCCAGTAACGATCCAGGGCCCGTTTTAGACTGCACTGGTTGTCTTGTCTCATCTTCTCAGAAACACCAAGACTTTTTTTCCCCTCTTGCTCTTTCCTGTATTTCACTGCAGGCAGAAATGCTAATAGTGAAGGCAGGCAGGCAACCAAGTGCTGGCATGGGTCTGACCAGCCAGCCCTGCAACTGGAATCGATGCTTACATTATTACAGAGCCCTCTTCACTTAGTGTGCCACTAACATTTGATGTGGAAGCACGTGCACCCATACAGATGACTGATTGTGAGACTACGATTAAGATTCAGATACAGATACAAGGAGGGAGTTGAAGGAGGGGATGTGGACCAAATCACACATAATCAATATGACCATCCCTGGGATTCATAAAATAATCCCGCTCGACTCCCGAGGGAGAGCAGATGGCTAATTAGACTCTGGATAGCAGTTGGAGCCCATGACAGGGAATATCACAATGATATAGTACTAAACCTACTCTTTATGTTCTGCAGAGGGTGTTAGCACTATCATAATAAGGTACTGCCACAATGACATCTCCAGTTTGTCAGGCAACAGCACTGGAAGTGATTACACACATCACTAATGAGGAGACGGTGCCTCAAAGAAATACAGGGAAATTGAATTGAGGTGATATCTGGACAATGTCAAGTCAGTGTGTACCGAGGTGCTTATAGTCCATGAACACTGTAATAGAGCTGGTCCTCACCCATACACAACATCTCTAACATTATCAGCTACTTCAAATGTCTCAAGCAAAACAAAACAAAAAAAGACTATTAACAACAATCAAGACATTATCCAACAGAGGACAAGCTGAACCTCATTAACAAAACTGCCACACCTTGTTCTGCTTTCTGCACACATTACACCAGTAGAGCAGAGGTTGTGTACTTCAGACACAAGAATATAGACTTCACTGCATTCATGCATCACCTCCCTCTGATCCAAATAACGTGACTGCTCAAGATTGTGAGAAGCCATTGACAGATAGATAGGTGTGTGTTTGTTTCAATTAGCCATCCCAGGCTTTCGTAACAGACCACTGGTTCTGAGTGGGTCGACACAGCAAACCTTTATTTAACACTCCTACTCTGAATCTCACTCCCACCCAAAAAGGCATAACAGAAGAAATGGCGCTCAAAGAGACTCCCTGCCCACAGTCCCGTCCTCAAGGCTATAAGGTGACAGAGGCAGTCCCTGTACAGCAGGCACTAATCTTACAACTTACAAATGAACAAATGAGATACCACACGCTGTGACTTTGTATAACGGCTAGATCCACTGGCCCAGATTATTGTGTAAACTCACTGGACACTAAATGAGTCAAGGCTGAGTAATATAATTCATCTATTAAGGTTTTCAAGGCAGTAGTGCCCCCTTATGGAAATCAGTTTCCTCTGAATGGTAGGATCACTAAAAACAGAGCTACTCAATCAGAAATGTTGCTTTTGTGAATACAAAACTAACGACTGCAGCTCAATTACCCTTGTGAGCTACTGATCATCGCCTATAAAGTGTTCTCCAAAGGATGGTGTACCTGTAGAAGTTGATCTCAGGATAATTGCAGTACTCCGACTTGCGGGAGTTGCGTCGGGGGAATGTGCAGAAGAAGGCGTTGGCCAGAAGACAAGCTATTTGCTCCTGAGACAGAGTAAGGGAGTGATTCATCCTTGACTTCAGGAGAGGAATTGGCTAGAAAGAAAAACAGAGAGGAGAGAGTGACAAACCTGAAGGACTGGAGATCAGAATGGAAAACATGGGAGATGCACAAGAAACACACAAGGTTATGTGTGTGCAGTAGTGTAGGTTTGATGGCTAACAGGGGTAGATAATTAGTTTAGCAATCTAGCAAGCAGGGGAGACAAGGAGAGTTCCATTAGGTAAATGGGTGGTAGTAATTAAGGTCCTGGTTTTCTTGGTCTCCCCCGGGTTCGTTCAGTCAGACACACAGGGCCCATCTATCTTCACTGATTAGGGCTAAAGAGCCTCCCTAGGCTGCCCAGTTAGCAGATCAATACCAGCTCTAGTAACACGCACACACACACACACACACACACACACACACACACACACACACATAAATATTAGCCTTGACGCTAAATACTGCAAAAATAAAGCGGAGAGTCAGAACGCTTCATTGGCCAACCGCTACAAATGATTGTGAGGCAAAAATCTGTACCAGTTTCTCCTCTTTTGGTTAAACATGAGCATCTTTAACGTTCTTCCCCTCGTTTCTGTCTCCAGTAACAACCAGAGGGATTTTCCAGTTCAGAGTGGGAGCTGATTTAAGATGATTTGATTAAACTGAGGACTCTGAAATAGATAACTGAATTACATAAATACCAATCTTGGAATTTGTTTGCATTGCTATAATTGATGACAGAGAACAAAAAATGAAGACAAATAGGGATGGCATTTAAAAATCTGTGACATGGATCAGCTCAATTTACTGTGAATCAAAGAGAGGACCCTGTTTCTCAAAATATATTGCTTGGAGGAGGAACAACTATGTGGACTGAATTTTTAATTTCATAAGAGAAATTTCCTCAAGTGCACAAGCATGACACATCAGATGGATGACTGGAAATGAGACGGACCTCTCCTCTCGCAGCCCTCTTTTCTAATGAAGCAGTTCTTGATATGGACCAAAAAGGGGGATTCATTATCTGGCGGTTGTAACTCATGAGCTGATCTTGTAACATCCACCATCTAACCAGTCGCTCTCCTCTCTGCTGACTGTATGCACCCAATTCCTTACTCCGAAATGCCTCGACACTGCTGATCTCCGTTTAACCGTAGTGAAATAGCTCACCATTCAATTGTCTCACACAACCCTTCAAATGTAAACTGTGTTAACATTCAAAAACATTTCACTTACCATTGTGCAGAGGACAGGAGCACTGAGTGCGAGGTTAACCATAGCTGGTAGTACATAATCAAACAGGAGTTGTAACTCTGGCTGCTCAAGACACTGGAGAGAGAACAAAAACACACACAGGCAGAAGTTGTGTTAAATGGGCTCTCTCTGCCTAGTTAAGCAGGAAGTTACTCACAACCAACAGTCAGAGTGACTGATTAGATCTGAAGTGACATATTGGGTTGTAACACCACTGATTTTTCCAACCCAAATGTTATTGTATTGTTTGCTTTGTTGTGTTGCCTTCTTTATTAAGAGTAGAGCAAAATTAAGTTTTTATATCGGTCATATATTGGCAAATACTGTATATCCTTTTATTTTACAGTAAACACACATATAACCATAATGAGACAAACACAGGGTTAATACATACTTTTACATGCATTTGAAGCAAATTTTCATGACCATAGATTCCCTGAAACATCAGTGTACAAGTGAAAAATAGGAATAAAAAGGCTAATAATAAAGATTCTGCAGTTACCCCACACAAAGAATGATGCAACATTAAGAGATATAACTTATCTGCCCGGATTTAAAGTATTGTTTCACCAATATAGATTGTTCTCAGTCGATCTTAACTCAGCCACGTATTATTATTATATATATTATATAATATATTATAATACAGGCATTTGTGATGCAAATTTCCATGATTTTCCCAAAACGTTGAGGGTTTATTTATTTTTCAAAAACTTCTCAAGGCCTGAATATGGCTATTTTCAATATATGCTACAAATGTCTGTCCGGCACTTCAAAGTCAAAACTGCTCGACCAAATGAAAGTCTGCTAGATTATAGGCCAATCCCCCTGAGAAACTCAATGAATCATCTTATCGTTTCTGACCTAAACCACATCCTGAACAGTGAGTACAAATTGATGCAAACAAAGCTGTTGGGATGCAAGAAAAAAAATCCAGATTTGATCTGACAATAAATTAAATAATAATATTAATGTAAACTTCAACATGACCACAATTTTGTAACATCCCTTTGAACAATTTACACCCAAAAATAAAAATACAACACATGAAAGCTCCACATGCAATTTATTTTTCAATAGTTGCAATACTTTTTTTAGGCTCAGTATTGTCTTGAGACAACCTGGCCCAGCCAAATACTTCATGAAAGGTTTACATGGTCCAATAACGGTTTGACAGCGAGTCTGAGGTCATAACCTAATACCAGTGACCAATATCTAAGAGAAGATGTTTAATTCTTTCATATCCAAGAAGAAAACTCTGTCAGTGGAGGTAATGGAGGTTTATTATTGTTTTAGGATGACCTTTGACTCCTCAGATATCAATAATCCCAACGCTTCAGTGATGAAAGAAGAAGAAAAAAAAGCTGCAGAACTGCTCGCTACACAGAAACTAGTTTCAGAAGAAACTACCATCAATCTGGGAGCGAGGCTGCCATGGCATCCATACTTCAGCCTATAGCTTACCTCAGCAGCCATCTGCAATTCCCTCTAAAATAAACCCCCAGTTATTCCATCATAGACCCAGATTTACAACGCAATCACTTATGAGTGTATTGGCTTACTCATCCATCACTTGCCTTATTCTATCAAGGTAAGCAGGGAGGCTTGCGCTGATTAAATGGACTTCTGGAGCAAATGCAAATGACCCGTTGTGGAGAGAGTGGCAGGGAGGCTTGAATTTCAACAGGAAGTCTTCGGCGGGTGATTCGGCCGGGGGCATTTATATGGCTGCAGAGCAGATCTGACTAAATGCTGTCAGAAGTAATGAGGGGACAGACATCATAAAGTGCTCTTGTGGGACTAATAGATGGTAGCTGGTGATCCGACAGGATGAGGGTAGAAAGATGATCCTCCAGCCTTTCCACAGCTACAGCTGCCGTCCACCACGATAACACACAGGTTAGGCAGCACACACAAACTATATCTTCATATCAATACATATGACAGACGTTTCAGATTTACTGCAGCATAGACTAATGATCGATTACACTCAAACCTTTCATCCATTCTGGTTTTTATACAAGTTATTTTCATTTTCTGGCAGCTCAACCTACGCAAGTCTCAATTTCACATTGTTATTTTGAGGTCTAAGAATGTGTTATAGAGAACAAAACAAGTAACAAAGCACAGAAGTGAGAGAGTGTGTTGTTGTCCTGCTGCTGAATGTTCAGGTACTATTGTAACATCAGCTGTACTTACTTCTGGACTGTTTTCCTGCTCAGCCCAAAGACATTCATCAGAAAGTGACACAGTGACAGTTTCAATTGGCAGGGGAGAAACACCAAGATATATTTTTTATTTACAGACAAGCCCTAATTTGGATAACTTTCACCCCCACCCCCCCATATGGCTATTACACGTTGAGCGGCGTGTCAATCATTGGCCCAGGGGCAATGTACCTCGTGACAATTACCCCAGTGCTGCACAAATGTTGCTCTAGATTTAATAAGGTAGTCTTGGCTGAGGAGTAAAGCAGTTAAGATTCAAGATTCACCACAAACTACAGGGAAAGAAAGTAACATTATAAAAAATGTAGGAGGAGCAGTAAAGATTATTCTGTCAACTACTAATCAATTGGGTTGCCCAAAGAATGGCTAACCAATTCAGTCTGTGGGATTCTGCACTACACATGTCTCTGTGAGAAAGATGGTATGTATGTATGCTGTAGAATGGCAGCTGTTAATCATTCCTGCTCTACGTGCTGGCAGGATGATCTAAACTCTCCCTCATCCTGCAACCATTAACTAATAGAAATGTATCTGATAGAAAGCAGACACAACCAGCAGGTATGTTGTATCTGTACATTGATATTCCTATATCACTTTTGTCAATTACTGCACATATTGTATTAACTTTTGATATTAAAACGTTGACATGTCCTTCTCCTGCCAACACCAACTCTCCTTGCTAATTTCCTCTGCGGGAAATAAATGCGGAGAAATACTGTGCTCAGAGTAGCGAGTGGAGCCGCTGACACAAAAGACTCCTGGAAGGGCAAGTTTCTTGCTGGCATCCTTGCAGATTTAATGGGACCTTTTAATTAAATTGGACTAAGCTATAAAAAAAAAGCTCAGGAGGCTATTGATCTACCGAGCTTTCTGATTTTTATTTTAGAGAGGAGGGAAAAAAACATAAGTTTGGAAGGGTCTGAATTTAGCTGAGTAATCAACGATGAGGAGAACATCACGTTCAGATAACAATCTGACTGGATGCAACAAGAATGAAATGTTCCCACTTAATTGTAAGGACTTCATTAGAATAATGACCTTGTTCCTAATGGCTCCAACAAAGAAATGAGCCCACCTTGAAAGAGTTTGATAATAAACGACATGCTTTAATAAATGTAGGTAACCAAATTAGGCTTGGAGCTGAAATTTGTTTACTATCTATTCAAAGATCCTGTTTTCTTCTTTTTGGCCAATTTGGGCGGTAGTATGTCATATATACGCACACTCTATTTGAGTCCAGTAGGCAGACAGTACTACAAATATTGTATCTAAGTATTGAGGGAATCTTTGCAAAAGGAATGCCGCTTTATTTGGAAATACTACAATTCACTACAGCTTTAATAAGTAATGTCATAACAATGAAAGACAGGTAAATAGTCATCCCAGATGGGAAGAAGTTTCTCTAACAACAGGTATGTGATTACAGTCCATAACTGTCTTGAGAAGAGTAAAAGAAGTGTAAAAAAATAGGAAGCAGACAGAAAAGAAGAAAGACATTCCCCTGGTTCACCAACAACAGCTGCTGCCGCTATGCTTTGTGCTCATCTGTCCTAACTGAAGCATATTTGCTCCCGTGAGACTCCCAGGTACTGGGAGGGGACGAAGCACACTGATGGGCTTGCAGCCAAACAGAGGAGAGCAGGCTCCCTTTGCGACAACAACTCTAGTTTAGTATCAGCTTTAGCTTCATTAAGGTTCATTTTAAAGATTAAAATGAATCACGGTGAGTTAAACAAACACTGCCAGAAAGGGTCACAGGGACTGTCAAGATCTGTGAAACACACAAAGGGCTGCATTTGATGAGGTGTTTATCTATAAGTCAATTACAACTACAAAAAAGAAAACCTGTTTTATAGGAAGTTAGGATTACACAAATGTATGTATTGCTTCTTTAAATGAGGTTTCACTCCCAAATAATTGGATTTAAAATGCATATGCTTCAGCAAAGATTCATGACACGCTTTGACAATACAGTGTGATCAGCCTGCTTTAGGGAAGCTGCATTCTTCCTGCTTTATCTTTTACAAGACCAGCCGATAGAGAGAAGGTAGCAGTCATGTTTTGGGCATCTTACCTCTGTACAAAGAAGGTTCAGGGCAGTGAAGTCCCATTTCTTTGTATGGGCTATGTTGTATCTTAATATAGCATCCTGTAGAGAAGAATATTATGTTATTTATACATATAAGAGCCTTCTTAAATATATTAAGCTGTATGGCAGCATTTTAACAGCAGGTTTAAAGCACAACAATATTTAGGATCTCAGATTACAAGGCTTCTTTCAATACGAGCCAAAACAAGCTATATTTGTTGTAAACTCTGCCACCATGTGGTTGTTTATGGAATATGTTTTGTATATTTTAAACTCCTGTGACAGTTCAATTGGAATAAAACCATAGAATAGCTCCAGCATACAAGACTTGCTGTCCAAATAAGCCTACGTACCAATTGTATTGCATTGCCCAAATTAAAATGCTAAATTTGAAAAAAACATGTTATCGTCCCCGTTTTCACTTTCCATCCACACTAAGCTGAAAAATGTTTGTAGGGTGGATAACTCTTAAAACTAGAGTCTCACATTTCAGCATGGATGGGAAAAAAAATGTCTCTCTCTCTCTCACTTTGCCTCTTTGCCAACATAAAGAGAAGCGGGAAGATAAATAGCTGTTTCCCTTACTTTAGATTTTTTAGTGTGGATATTTAAAGGCTGTTTAACCTGTCTTAATGAGGACAAAGAGTATGTTCAGCCTAATTCAGCTTTGTCTGGTCAAGCACAGTTGTCTTACCCTCACATCCAGAGAACTTTTGAACCCTCCCTGCAAGGAAGTGTGGATCAGCTCCCATCGACTTTGGACACCACCTCCATCCTGATGACAAATTGCCTTTACTACAACATTCCTAAAGTAAATAGGTTGTGGTACATTGGTAGATTTTGAAAAACAAAGCCGTGATGCACTAGTATACCTCAGTCTCCATAGGAAACAGATTCTTCTCTGAGCAAGGCATCTTCACGGACACGTCGTCCCACGCATCTTTGAACTTGCCGGGATATGAAACAGGGACCTCACCCTCTCTGAGGAGATTTGTCTTCAACAGAAAAAAATACAGGTTACTGTTGTGGGTAGAGAAGTGATAATTGAGATAACGGCTTTCTCTTTGCTCATCAAAAAAATGCAATCGTAGGCTTTTTAAAAACTTTGGAAACTTGATACAAGGTATGGTGGTGAAAATTAGTCAGTTTATTACTTATAAAAGTCAGTTAATTCAGAGATATACTATAGAATTTAAAAATTAATACATAGATAATGGGAAAATTATATGATTTTCTTAAATTGAATAAAAAACAGTATTTGTGTGATTTTAGGGGGTGATGGAGAGAATCTCGCATGGGTGACAGTGTTTAGTTGATGGCAAAAGCAAGTGGTAGCGAAACAGCAGCACTGACAGTGTTCCTGTGGGACTTGTAGTGGAGTACACAGTCTGATCGGAGCTTTACTGACAAGAGGCCCCTGAGGGGATCATGGAGGATGGGTTCACTCTCCCCATCACGTCTCCCTATCTTGTTCTCTCTCTGTGTGCTGACCCACCACACAATGCCTAGTCACATTTGCATGCACGTTTTATTTGTGACGTATTCTTCACAACATACCATACACAAAGAACAAGTGGTTGTTTACTCACTCTGACTGTGACAGTGTGATAAAGCATAGCTTTCAGGTGAGGCAGAGGGGGGGCACACTGAGGCATTCTGTTTAGCTCATCTATGGGAGTCCCCAGCCATCGTCTGTCCATGTTTTGCAATGCGAATGAAACGCTGTAAAGAACAAAAACAGAACACGACAGTATGTCACATGATTACTGAAGGACATTGCGAGCAAAATGGAGCTAGGACACAACAGGAAAGGTAATTTACTAATCAGAAAAGACAAAATGTTCACAAATACCTTTCGAAAAGTGCACCTGACTGGCTTCCAATTAACTCTTGGCTCATATCAGATGAGCCACTGTACTCAGCTTTCTCAGCATCCTCACTTCCCATGGCAACCAAATGGACTTTTTCTTTGGCAGAAGATCCAGAATCAGAGTCTTTGACCAACTGCTGAGCGTTCTCTGCACAAGCACTGTCATCGTGATCATTGTCTGCGGAGCTGTTGACGAACACGGGTTTACAAATGGGGCTGTCTGGACTCAGCATCTCCACGTCACTGGTCGGCGTACTGACACCCTTCCTGGGACTATCACTAAGACAGAGTGTGAGTTTTGGATTTGAAGAGTGTGCAGCAACGCAGGTTGTTTTAGCAGGGTGATAACCAGGTGAAGATGACCTTTTAGATTTATGCCCATTAGAACAGTCTGTTAGAGCTGTGTCACTTCTGCTGCCTGCAAGGACAGGTTCATCAAACCCACTTGCAGAACCACAGTCCACTGTAGTCTGAGATGCTGAATCATCTTGCGTGTTCTCCATTAGTGCACAGTCTTTTGTTGTGTCATTCTTTTGTGGTCCACAAAACAGTTCATCTTTTCCATCTGTCGAGATTGTTTTTGGAACATCATTCGTGACGTCATCTGGCGCGACTTCAGCAGTCACACTGTAACAGAGAAAAACATGAGAGAATGCCATGTTAGCAGGCTGAATCTACAGAGTGCACTTATGGTCACAGCGATGCAGCTTCCCTTTTCTCAGCGTGCACGTTCTTAACAAGTAGCTTATATGTGCAGATTGCTTAATTATAAACATACTTAGAACTAATTGTGGCAGGATTGATTTACCTTCTTTGAGAATCCATCCCTTCATCCATCTTCAACAGGTCAGACAAGATGAGTTAACAGTAGCGGCTTAAGAAATAATAAGAAATCACGTATTAAGAAGCAGCAGCAATTTTGTATAATTGTACACATACACCAAGTTATAATATAGCTATAGACTGCCCGTTTTCATGTGACACTGGATTTTACATAGAGCCAAATACAAAGCGTTGTCGTGTCTGTTCTTGGACGGAAGATACAATCGGACCTTTGGTACGGACAGCAAGCGAAACTTCAGAGGTGTTTTAGGACCTTGTTTTGGCCACTGCGGGGCGAGGACTGGTCTTAGCGTTCGATTTAGCATCAGTGACAGTTCCGTTTTATTACAAAAGCTCGTGCCAGCACAACACGGCGAAAAGCTGCTTCTGGCAGGTTCAACAAAGCTACAATTAGCTCGCTAACTAACCCCAAACGAACTTGTACTTTTTACATAAGTTGTCTTCACTGTACAACGTGTGATTGGGGTATTAACCAGAGTTGTGCGGTGTTTCATTCCGAGGGGTTTGGATAGTAGCTTACCACCTTGATGCGAGGACATCTTGCGGGACAAAACAATCAAGTCATCTTTAGCTAACTTAGCTTTGATTGGCTAAAAATCCAAAGGTTAGCTTTTATTCACTCGCCCCAGTTCTCGTAGACAGCGCTACCGTAAAGCAACCTGCACACGCTAGCGGTGTTGTGTCCAGTACAAGAAAAATATATAACTTACAAGCACGTCCCTCTTCGTGTAAGACTTGTGAGTTCGATACGTTATCATTTTACATTTTCATATACAACGACTTCTCCCATAACCACATATCACTCTCCAAATGTGTTCGTGTCGTCATTGGTTTACGTTTACTTCGTCGTTGCGGGCACACTCAGACCAATCAGACACGTTTACCAGAAAAAGAGGCGGGATGATGAGTTGGTATCCTAGCAACTTGGCCAAAAAGGAGTTTACTGTCGTACAACCATTAAGGAACCGTTAATAAACAAATAGAAGGGGAAAAGTACGGATACATTACATTTATACTTCCTCCCCACATACAATAGGTGAACTTCAAGATCCTAAATGAGGGCTACCCAACAAATACAAAGTCTTAAGACTGCGGTTTAATTTTGGCATGAGTGTTGGCACAACTGTGTACTTTGTAAAAGTGAAATTGAAAGTTTGGAACATGTGTTTTGTGTGTGGCTCACTGCAGTCCTTATGGAGTGATTTGCAGAGCTTGTTACAGTCCATGGGGATTGAGTTGTCACTGTGAAGACAGTTATATCTGTTGTCTGTGTTGAAATGTTGTGTTGCTACTTGGGAAGTTCTTCACAGATAAATACAGATACTTCAAGACTAAACCCAGTTTGATGCATTGGAAGAATATCACTGAAACATGTGAAAGACAAGAATGCTCTAAAGTTGTTTTCTTTACTTGATAGCTTTAAGTTAATTTGAGATAGCACTGCTGTTGTAATTGTATTTGATGTATCTTCTTTCTTTGGAAATATAGTGAATTTTACTAAAATACTAGGCTATACATCTAAATAGGTTGCGTTAACCACCATGTTAATGCACTTTGTAATATCTTAACAACCTATAATGGACAGAAGGTGTATCTCTTTTTTATATTACTAACTTAACGTTGGTACTAAGGTTTATTATTATTTTTTTTTTTCCATGGTTAATACTCCTATATCAATAGATAGTATTCAAACAGTTGTGCTGATTTCAAATGTGGGCAAAAATATGAACAACTTCTTTATAACACATTTTATTAAAATCTATCATTCTTGACAATCTTGATTTGTTTTGTTTTATATTTTAACATAAGAGATATTTGCATCACAAGAAATATACTCTAATACTGAGAGTGCAAAAAATTAGACCAGCCAGGTTGATTATGTGAGATTAGAAAGCTGAATATCAGTCTGTTATGGCATCAACAGAGGAAGTTATTGCATATTCCTGAGGGATGAAGATGGTCAAGAGGACTGCAAATTCTGCAGCAGGAACGCAGACATCTTCTCTGCAAGGCTCCTTAAGAGAAAGGCTTCACAATCTTCATTGAGATGTAATTCTGTGGATATAGAATAGGCATTAGTATTCACTCAGATTACAAAATACTGTTAAAAGAATATGTGCGATAGATACAAATTATTTATAAAAGTTAAAAAAATATAGAAATAATAAATGATCAGTAAACTAAGTAATCATACTGGTAGGGAGTAGAACAGGATCCCAAGGAACAAGAGGACCAGCAGAAGAAGAATCGCTGCAAGGAAAATCCATTTGAATCTGCGCCAAACAATGAACTTCATGGTCTTGCAAGGGTTTGTAAACCAGAAGAATGACGTGTCAGGGCGGCTGTTGAATGAAGAAAGAAAGCAACATTCACATAATTCATGTTAAGCAACTCATAGAACTAGAAAACCATATATTCCATGTATTTTTTTTATTTTTTGAAGGATTTATTACTTGGGTTGTTCTAGTCTGGGATTCATGTTTGGCTCATCTCTGCCTTTCCCAGCAGGTTTCTCTTCCATCTCTTTCTCCTCCACTATTTCCAGTGTCATCTCTACTTTACCCTGCAGAGGTTTGAAACACAGTCTTAAACAGTAACCAAGAGAAAAAAACTTAACTAGGAACTGTGCTGTTGCCATAAACATACACCAAGCACATGTTTCCTGTCCTGCTCGATCATGCATGGCCACCAGCCTCTGACAGACTTTTGGGAGAAGAGCGAGTTGGGCAGAGGTTTTTTGGAGGCGACTGAGCCCACTATCCCAGGCAACATCTTCAGACTGCACTTTTCTGGGCTCTTAGCAGGAGAGATCAGATTGAGAAGGTCCAGTTCAACTGTACCTGTAACAAATATATAGATAAAAAAAATGTAATTAGTCTCCTATGCAGTAGTTCTCTCTCGCAGAGAGAGACTAGTTCTCTCTCGCAGAGAGAACTACTGAATATGCTGTGATTTTGCCGTGATAACTACTGTTATTACGGCATAAAATGGGGTTAATAACAATGCTGTTTCACCTAAGTAGTCATCCAAGGAGAATTTGTCATTGTCCCAAATCTGGATGATCAATTTAGGAGGAGTCCTACATTCAGTTTTGTCAAGATTCCAAAAGTGTTCCTGTAAAAGACAGACACTTTATTCAGATCATTACCTGCAACCATAGCAGCATGACAAAAAAAAAATACGGTTATAGCAACAGTCCCTTGATTCTTTGTCCCTGCTTCACAATCTCACTCACTTTCCTCGAGACAACACACAGCTGCTCAGCAGGCAGGTAGTCAAACCCAAAGATGAACCTCCAGTTGAAATTTCCATCACCATCCAGGGATCTGTAGTGGACATCGGTCTTCTGCTTGTTTTCCTCCATACCTGGCATCCATCTAGGAAACACGATAATGTCAAAGTCAGATTGGCTATTTGTGAATGAGTCCAGTGGTGTACAAAAATGCATAAAGTAAAACATGTGTAAACACAAAAAAAGGGCTGAGCTAAGAGACAGGACGAGGAATGTACCCTTTAACGTAGATGTCACTCATATCTTCTCCAGTGATGCTTCTTTCGTCCAGAGTAACATCAGTTGTGTTCCAAATGATGGCTCGCAAAACGTACCTATTTTAAATATACTGTTATATTTTATCCTTGGATGAACTACGATAAAACATTATTTAGTCAAGTGTCTCTTACTTCTTGGCTTTGCGTGGCGTGATATCACATGGGGGCCCTGGCAAACCAAGGCTCTTGGGGAAAATGTCCACCCACATTTGTATTTGTCCCTGTATTTGGGGAAAATGATGAGTCTTTGAAACAAAGCTTACAACAATTTAAAAATATTAATTGTACAGAGCATTAGCTTCATACTTTATCTCTACTTCTTGTAACTCTACTAAAAAAGTGTTATTGTTGATTTAACCTGAGACAAGTTGGGTTGGTGGGAGCTGCACAAGGTTCTGGTCTCCACATGCTCTGGTACCAAGCCCTGGTTTCTGAGGACATGCAGAGCCAGCCTCTCTCTGGCTGCACCTAAGTGCGGGTTAATCACAGTGTTTGCCTCTGCAAAGCACATGGCAAACCACAAAAGTCAAGGATAAAAGGATAGTGCACTGTAGAAAATGTTAATATCACAGATAAGCCAAAATGCAACTGCAGCAGAATACTTAATAATGGTTAAATAGTCTACAAGGCAAAAAAATAAAATACAAATAAAAACATGGTCCTTGAGATAATATAAATAATAATTCTACTAAAATCATGATAATAGGGCATTACCAAATTCTTGCAGGCTGTATTGTTTTTCAGAGAAAGACAGGGAGCTGCCGTCTCCCTCTATGCGTGGAGGAGGAACGCCACTGACTCGGGCCACGTTCTGGAGGATCTGAGAAGGCTTCTGCTGGTCTCTCCACTGATTGATCCCTGAGCTGCAAGAACATTGTAGCTTTATTAGCTTGGCTTTGAGGCTTACTTTGTTTGCTGTATCAACTGTACTGTACTGTACTGTTCTGTGGCTGTGGGAGTACATACTTACACACAATAAGTCTGTGGCAGGCCACAGCAGGACCTGAAACGAGACAGGAGTCTGTTCTCCAAATCGATGACTGTCTCACCTACTTTTTCATCTCTGCTCAGTAAATCATAGTCATACACAGAAATCTTCAGGTCCTTGTCTTGAGGCAGGAAGCAGGACATCTCAAACATCCTGGACAGAAATCGAGAACATCAAATGTGTGTTGCCTTTTATGTCCTAAGAAGCTTAAAAGAATACATCAACCCCAAAATGACCATTTGTATATCAATAAATCAACGGTGAAAAGTCTTGTTGAATTCAAGTAAATGGGGGCTGCGATTAACAACAGCAAAACTATATCAAAACATCCATTTACAAACTCTCACACAGCATGTGCAGCTTCCAAATGTAATTTGTCCCGTTGTATACTTACACCTTCCCAAAACATGCATCTTTGCTAAAACAGGGTAAAACCAATAAGTGTGCTACACACCTATGCAAAAGTGAGACCGTGTTTTAAATATTAAGGTTTTAGCAAAGATGCATGTGTTTGGGAAGTAGTGATTGTACGACTGGATAAACGAGACTCTGATTATACTGCAAAAGTTGTGTGAGAGTTTGTAAACGGATGTTTTATAGTTTTGCTGTAAACAAAATTGTTGACCTCATTTCTTGGTTTTGGGATTCTTCCATCACCTTGTAGACATGCATGAGTAATTAATCCACAGATGGGCATTTTGGAGGTGAAGTATTCCTTTAAAAGCAGTGAAAATCATTTGAACAAATAATACAATACCAAAAGGTTCAGTCTCACCTCCCAAACTCTGGGTTAAGGGTGTTTGGTTTGTAGTTATCTCTGTCATCCAGTGTTTTCCTTCCCAGTGCAATCTTCACATATGGGTCACACTGAAATGAGAACAGAAACATATTTCATCATTTCTTACATTAAATACAATCTAGAGCATGGTTGTAATTGTGACTCAATGCATTATCCCAAAACCAGATGGTTGGTCAGACGTAGCGTCATATAATACTCACCATGCCATTCGTATCCTTCGGCTGCAGGTCAAGACAGCGCACCACATAAATTCTGACCAGGCACTCCTGAGGACCGCTCTCAGGAAGCTCTCTGAACTGGCGGGGTGGAGCTGGCACCCCTGGGTCATCGGACAGTGGGTAAATCTTGAATGAGCCCTGAATATCACCAAGGAGGAAAGCACCATTAGTGATATACCGTCTTATCAATAAGATAATCACATTCACACCGGAACATAAGACCATGTTCCTACCTAAAATAGATTTTACAATCACAGATGATAAATTAAATCTCTGGGGTTTGTCATTCTACCTGAAAAATAAACCGCTGGAATGAAAACTGATCAGATGTCCACAGTCCAACAAATCAAAAAGTATGAGTCTAAATATTAAGTTACTGATGTTGCCACTCAACTTGGTCAATCTTTTAATACATTTTGACTGCTATTATGTCTATGCAATTCATAAATATTCCACCAGATGGCAGACATGGCTTTCCAACAGCAAACGCAGAGTTTTCTCATGTTACAATAGTTCAAGTATAATGATGCTTGATGACTGGAATATTTCTACAAAATCTCACTTCTTCACCTTGAACTCTCCCACCACAGAGGGATCATCTTCGTCATGTTCATTCTTCCCTCGCTGAAGTTTGAATGTGCTGCAGAAATCAGTGAATCCCTGGAACTGTGCAACCTCTTCGAGTTCCCCGTTAAACACCTGAAAACAATTACAGACTGTTGTACTATCTGCGATACAAAAATAAGTCAAACTTGCATTACTATAAGATTTTATTACTATTACTATAAGATTTTATACTATAAGATAAAATTTGTCTACTTTTTTCATTTAAAAACCTTCACTAAACCTGAACTTAACTTATCTACTGAGTCTCCCTAATGTTTGACTACTATTGTCTCTCTCTGTTTGGGATATATACTCCTACAAACTTATTTCAAAGGATTGAGAACAAGGACTTTCTGGTCACAACGCAGTCTGTCACATCTAGCTTGCTGCTGCTTGTAGAACCAACACAATCAAAGAAAAACGATGAGATAAAATCAAAAAAATGTTTTTGCGCTGTGCAACGACATGTTCTTACGTGTAATGTGTCGTATCCCTTTTTCAGGTAAGGACCACACTTTTCCTGTTCTCCAACAGAGGCATAGAACTTACTCCACCAGTCTATGGTTTCCTCCTCCTACGATGGGAAATAATGATGAACTTAGTATTTTTAGAGCTGTTATTTATCAGTACACTGTAGATCTCTGAAAAGAGAGAATCTCACCATTTCTGCTTGAAGCTGCAAAGTGGGAAGCAAACAAAGAATATGTATCAATAAAAGTAAATAAACTTAGAAATAGTGTCTCCCACCTTTTGTGAGAGTATTATTATTTACCTCAGTTTTTACAATGGGTCTCTCCTCAATGTCTATGACAACATCTCCCTGGGCAGCAGCTATCATTACCACTGCAAAGTCAATGCAAACAGGATACAATAAGCCTCTACTGTATGTAGCTGAGTGTTCATGTATCTGCATGCATCTTTGTATTTACCTCTGGCAGACATGCAGACTTCACTGTTAATGCGATACGGATCACAGCGGAACCTCTCCAAGCAGTCGATGGTGCACTGGCCCACTATTGGCTTCCTACCGAAAGGCCGGTGGTCGATTACCTTCAGCACAATAGGAGGGGTGTACATCTCCTCTTTGGGCAGAAGCTAAGGCGAGAAAACAATAGTACAGAACTTGTAAGAAAACATGGATGAGTCTAGACATGAAACACTTGCAGGTGTCTGAATATGTATTCTAGAAAGTTCAAGGGCGTGTATACCACTTTGAGCAGCAGCACAGATCCAGGGAAGTTGGGGTTCTTTTTGAAGTTCTTGACTACAGCGGTTTGAACAATCTCACCACCACACTCCACTATCAAACTGGGGGAGCAAACTGTGGCTAACTGGTAGGTCTTCATATTCCTCAAGCCCCAAGTCAAGACCTTGGAACAAATAAACACATTAACACAGTTTGAAAAAGGTGTATGGGCAGATTAAAGGACGAGCATGGTGGTAGGATACAGATGGAAGAGAATTACAGATGAGTAATGCAACCACAACAACAATCTTAGGGTTGGGCTGGTCTTGTCTGATCAAGTAATGTGTGTGAAGGGAATCCTGCCAAAGGAGCAGGATGGCGGGATGGTGTACCTCAATCGCAGTGAGCTGCACCACAGGCCTGATTCCCTGCGGAACCATGTAGAGCTTCTCCCCCCGGCGAGGAGGCACTAGGGGCATATCTCCATCATTCACCTGGACGGCAAAGCACAGTCTCCTAAATACATTGTCATAGTTAAAGTTATGTGTGTTTACTTTTTCTACTTCCTTCTTTACCTTGTTCTTCAGCATGAGTTCTGCAGCTAGCAGTATCTCCCCAGCACTGCAACCTTTTTTGGTGACCGGGAACCAGAGCAGTTTAGGGTTGACAGCCACACTGGGGTTCAGTTTCACTACTGGAGGGCATGTGCAGCGACCCAGGGGTTCATCTTTACCCTTGGAGATAAAGCGAGATGTAGCATAGCCTGATTACATCAACCACGAACCCAAGTTGCATTTCTAGGATGAATGTCTGGAAGTGATCGGATTTGGCAGATTAAATATTCAACGTACTACTTGATCACTGTCACACAGCTCCAACACCACATCAGGAGGGTTGCGGGCAATGGTTTGTGGGTCTCCGTGGATTTCAATGTTTTCAAAGATGAGAGTCTGATCCCATGTGGGGTTCAGGGTGGACCTTATGACTTCAGTAGTCTTACTCACATGGAGGAATGACACATGAGCGTAGGGATCTGGGGAGGACCAGGAGTATTTATTTTGATGGAAATACGAGACAGAACATGTGAATCTGTGCTGTTTAATAGAATTTATACTGTGGTAAAATTGTACATCGTGAGTAATTTCCATGTATTCCTCTTGACCAGGCTTGCACTTTGCTTTGAGTTTACCTGAGAAGCTGTCTTTGTCCATGGCACAGAGATTCCTCGCCTGATACACGTACACTCTCAGATGGTAAAGGTGAGACTCTGAAGGGAGATAACATGTATCAGCATGTTCAACTGTAAAATGTAATAACTGACTTCTTTATATAATGTTATTGTGCATCAAGACGTTTAAAGAAACAATCAGCATAAGTGACCAGCAATCAGCTTTGTCTGACCCAACAACTTACGGCTGAAGTGGCAGGAAACAGTGGGTGTGTTGGCCCCAAATAGTTTGGCTGCATCCGTTGTACTGGCCTTCTCGTCAACATCGACTCCCTGTTAACAAAACGCCAAAACAACCAAAACAACCAAAACAAACTTCCTGAGTGATTTGCCAACATCTGACCGGAACACTCACATGCAAAATAATAATGAGAGGCTATGACTCAGATGGCATAAAGTAACTACAAACTATAAATGTAAGAATACAACTAGTCGAGTTTCTGAGAGGACTCACTAATGCTCCTTCCAGCCTGAAGATGGCGGAGGAACCGATGCAGTCTGATGGGACCATCCTCCTTCGCCAGCGACGGCGGCGGAACGTGTCAGCGGAACGTTCCTTCCTGTGGAACTTCCAGCCAATCAGGGAGGAGTATTCCCAGCCTTCCCCTGATTCTCGCTTCTGTAGAAGAGACAAGGACAGGAAATATAATGAGAAATTGCACTCACAACATCGCTCAAATCTACTCTTTATCTCCTCTTCCTCACCTCAGTAACAGCCATTTTATCAGATATCTTCGTTCGTGGTCTAATGAATCTCTTCCTGCGATGGACATGATACATTTTCTCTGTTGCAACCCATGATTTGGGCTTATCATTAGGAGGAATGGTAACTCCGTATTCCCAACCTAGTGCCATAAGACACACACAGACATACACACAGACCAATTATACTTCAAAGATGCAAACACAATGAAGAGAAGATTTTGATCATATCGTTTAGTTTTAGTGTTCATGTTACCTTTCTCATCAACAGCTTTGTCGCAGTCAAAGCTCCAGTCATCTTCCCATCTCCATCCAGCTGGACACTCAAACTCTTCTGGGCTTTGAACCGTTTCTCCATTCTAGACAACACAGACCCTAATTTAAGCAAATTGACTCTACGTAAAGAATTTCTATTGACATCCCCATCATTGCCTATAATCGTTAAACCTGCATTATTTAACTCATTTATTTTGCTAGTTTTTGTTGCTAGTAGCATACAGTGCGTTTATTAGAGAGGTTTCTGGAATAAAAGTGAATCCAATAGTAGAGTTGTCGCCCATGAAACTAAAACAACAAGCTGAAAGATTAAAAAATGCTCCAAAGAACTGAGCAGTTTGGTTAATAGTTATCTTTGAGTGACCCAAAAAAAAAAAACTGATAATATTGGAAACTAAAATGAACAGGCAAGCTTTTGTCCTGTTATCTTCTCCCACATGTTTCTCAAAAATGAAATGTGTGTATATCTGTGTGAAAGCAGTAGGTCGTACCACGTCTGTGTAGGACTCTGTCGCGGGCTTCCACTCCCCACCAGGGAAACGGGTCTCATTCCGAAAGACTTCGTCTGTGAACTCTGTGTGGCCCGCGTCTGCTTCTGTCAACAGGCTGGAGAAAACACCACCAAAGTACAAAGGTTGTTGAGAAGCTGTGTGACTCAGACAGCAGCGATGTAGGACCATGATAAATCTCAGGAAGACGAGCTTCGGAGAACTAAAATTGTTTACATGAGCCTTAGTGGGAGGGAGACCTGCATAAACCAAAATCCTGAGTGATGCCCAAATTCCTTTTCATTTCCTGTGATTGTCTTCATGCTGTGGCTGGTACAAGCACTGATTTATGAGGTTTACTAATTAATCTAGAGGTCAGGGCTGAAATAAGGATTCTGGAGTGTGTCCAACTGTTCAGTGATAACAAGATGTTTGTGCTTGAGACTATTCAAGTCATGAATCACGAACGACTGTGCGAGTGTGTGTGCTTGTGCATGATAAAGTGAGTTTCTTAAATTTACCATTGTTCTGGGTCAACAAACCAGTCGTCCTCCCAGTCCCATCCACGGGGTGGCAGAAAGCGTTCTCGCTTGAGTTTCAGCTTTCCAGTCACATCGGAGAACTTATGACGACCAACCAGACCGGTAGTTCCCCACTTCCCCAAAACATGGGCATGGTTCTCATACTGCGGAATTAAAGTCACAGATAACACAACTGAAATCAGATTCAATATGTGCTGTATGTATTTGATAAAAGCTAATGCTTTGTGTAGCTACTGTACCATTTCAGCATACACGCTGAAGTTTCCCTCTGAGAAGCTGTTGAACTTCTTCTCATGGGCAGAGAGGCCGAGCCACATGTTGACCCGCAGCTGAACAGGAACCTTCACACCTTTGTTTTTGTCCATGGGATACTGACAAACGAAAATTATTAGTGTGGCAACAGTGAAATGCAAATTTAAAAATATATGTATGTATTACTGTATCTTGGCTAGTTTTGTACCTGCATGAAAATGGTCTGGGTCCGTCCACAGTGTTTGCCTCGAGCCTGTTCACTAAAGTTTGAAAACAGGATCTGGTTTGCAGGGAGTCGAGCAAAAGCCACTCGTTTCTCTCCTCTTAACATCCAGATTATCACATCTGGCATGCTGTTCTGAGGCTGATGGAGACACACTATATTTCAGTTACATAATTAAGTTTTTGATGTATTTTTGAGTTCCATAAGATTATATTTTTTGCATATCCGGACCTCCTCTGCCAGCTGCTTGATTCTGTCCAACCAGTCCTCAATGTCACCAACAGTAGCCTTGATGTCTGTGGCCTCCTCTCTCATGCGATTGGCCATCTCTCTGATACCGTCCACAGCAGCATCACGCAGGGTTTTCAACTGGAGATCCAGTGCAGTCACATTGTGTTGGCCCTCTAGCACTGGAAGCTGGAAACTGTTAAAGATTTGTAAGTGAGAGTAATGTTGGATGGGAGCAACACAATAACATAACTCAACCCTAACAACCACCTGAAGTTACATTATAGCATTACTCATACAACCTGTAGGTTGTATGAGTACTCAGACTCTGTCTGGTCCTGTCCTACCTGTTCAGGTCCTCAATCATGTGGTTGATGAGTTTGAGCCAAATCTCTGCCAGACGTGTCTCAGACAACTTGGCTAAGATGGCGGTTTTTAAAGAGGTGAGGTTGGACTCCTAAAATAAATCACAAAGACAGATAAAAGGAGATGACTGAGCAGTGCTACCTGTGTACAATATGTGCTTCTGTAACTTATTCTCACCAGTCGCTCAGCGATGAAGAGGAGAATGTTGACAGAGTCCAGACGGTGGCTGATGTCTTCCCAGTATGAAGTGAGAATCACTACGGGCTTAGTGTCAGCCCAGGGCAGGTAATAGTAGTGATTACCTGTGGGATTGAAAATAAATATACACAGTCATTGTAAACACAAGTTGTGGTGGAGACAGCTCATTCACATTTGATGTCCGTGTGGTCCTTCTCTTTGGCTTCATGACCCCTTAAACAAAGATTTACAGCATGGTAAATAGTTTAACATGAACTATGCACTGTTACAGCCGAGTTCGAATGAATATCAGACTAAATCTTAGAGTAATTTTTGTATTCTTGCAGACTTAAGCTTTTCATACCATCAAACACAGCAAAGCCGTACTGGGTGGTGGATGACAGGGGCTTGCAGGTGGAGTCCAGCTTGTTACCATAGTTTCCAATGCTGACCTCGAACTGGATTGGTTCGCCCGGCTCGTGGAGCATGCACGCACTGTGAAACACAGCGCACAGAGAGAACTTCCTCCTCCGCTGGTATTTCTGCACTCAATTATAAACGATGTGAAAGTGTCAGAGGTTAGGTTAGGTTATTTTTGTCTCTGTTTTCATCTAGAAACCTATTTTGCTAGATTCTGAGCTATTGATATTTTCTGAGCGACATTGCAAAAAAAAGTTAAAGGAAAAAAAGTAATGTATGAACTTACAGATTAAAAACTTTGGGCCTTTTATGTTAAGGATTATCATAAAAATAAAAGAAATATGGAGACAGCAGTAGTTACAGTACAAAGTGTATACCTGTGCCACTAGGATGTCATCACTGCAGATGTCATCCACATTCTTATCAACTTTCCCATCCAGCTTAGTGGACAGCTCAACAAGGACCCTCCCTCTGTAGGCGACCCCTTCACCCTGAAACATATCAAAATGCAATGAGCAGATTGTCATGCAGGTGAAATGTCTGTATGTGTCTATACATACAGTCCTGAACCGACTGTACTAAGCCAATAAAGTAGGTCTACCTTTCCAAAGTTGAGTTCCTCGAATGGATCAGGCAGGCCGGTGAATTCTCTCGGGCTACCGTAGAGGTTGACATAGCAAGGCCCAAAAGCTGGGAGAAATCCAACCTCAGATGCTGCAGTGCTCACTGTAACATAAAGACACTCTGCTTAAAAACCCACCTGGTCAGTTGCAAGGCTTTGAAGCAATAAGGTACATGAGAAAAAGAGGGTTAATTAAACTCTCAAAAAACATGCAGATGACCATTCTTACGTACAGTCAGACACTGTGTTGCAATCAGCCCGTGCGTCTGTTTCCAGTGGGGGGAAAAAAAAACATATATATTAATTGTCATATTGTATTATCAAAACATAATCATTCTAAAAATGCAGATTACATTATTACCTTCAATCTCTCCACCAGAGGAAGACATTTCGCTTAGGTTTAAAAACGTTGATCCGATGGCATCATCCTTGGTTAGACGATCCCTGCCAAGAATAAACTGACACTTCAAATATTGTTTTTTATATCATTGTCACTTGTGCACGTAGGAATTTTAGTTCTTACCAGTCATATATAGTCAACTTTACGCGTTCACACATGGACGGGAACTAAAGATGCAGACAGAGTCATGTGTTGATTTGTGCTGAAGGGTTAAGTGATTTGGACATTTTAATTAAGCTATTAGATACATCTTAATATGCATCTTCCTCACCTTGACTTGGAGATTGATGAGTTGATTCCACTCAGGATTAGCATTTTTCTCAATGGTTTTGGTGCACAGCTAAAACAAAAAAATGACATTGCATACATATAAAAGTTACACAGTGAGAACACTTAGACATCTTTTGTTCGTTTAAGTCAAATATGAAGTACCTTCTTGCCAGCAAAGCTGACTTCCACATATGGATCCACCAAGTTCTTTCTGTCTCCGTCCCCTCCAAACACCCGTTTTACCGTCTGGATAAAGGCATCATCCACTGCAATGAAAAATAGGTTCTAAATATTCGTTTTTTTAAGGTGATTTGATTGAATTAAAGCACGATGGTTGCAGGAATGTATTGGTCACTTACTCTGTGGCATATCCTCGGCACGGTAGACTTTGAGGCTGAGTGTGGCCCATCGCATTGTGACACCGGCCGGCACCAAAAGATTGCTTTCTATGTCATCTTTCTCCTCACTTATATCTTTCCGCTCAGTCTGGACACAGGAGAGGAGAGGAGAGAGAGGGGAGAGAGGAGCGCTTGTCATGGTCTTTTTCAAAACAGATCTGTACTCTGTGTGTAATATAAATAAACTTGATGGTAGGAAAGAAGTACACACACCGGTGGGTCATCTCCAGTGCCCACAACAGTTATGCTGACTTTCAGGTAACCTCTGGCCCCTGAGCTAGAGTCATCAGGATCACTCAGGAGGAGCCATTTCCTCATAATGGCATGACCTGGACAAAGTATAATATTCAACATGTTCAAACACCTACAATACAACATAATATATACATACAATCTTCATTTTCTACATAGGATGCATTTTATATGGAAATACTGACCTGATCCATCATAGATGTAGCCAACATCCAGCTGTGTAAGCAAGAATAAACACATTTGAATCATTAAAAAAACTTTAAATCTGTCAACCTGCTGGTACTTTAATTGGCGCACCTTGAACTCTCCTATTAGACTGTCAGCTCTGAGGGAGAAGGAGTCATAAACCTGTCAAGAAAAACACAACTTTACAGCTACAGTAGATGAGATGTCCTGATTTTAAAACAAATAAATGTTCTTTTCTATGTTTGCAAAAGAAAATTGCATTAAAAAGGAGTTATCTACCCACCCGAAGACTAATGCTTTCGTCAAACAGCTCTGAAGGGAGCATGTTTACATTGTAGAAAAAAATCTGAAGGACAGAAACAAGTCACAAATAAATGAGTATGTTGGTCACTGTATGCACAATACATGTTGATGTCATGTTGATACACACATTGTTATCAGGCATAGTGACAAATATGATCAGACTTACAATTTGTTAAGGTGAGATGCTTATGCTTTGGCAAAAACTGAGACAGAGGAAAACGCATATGAGAGGAGTTAGATAAAGCAGACACTGCCTTTAAGGTCAACTGTCATATCACTTCTGCCGACATAGAGAGAAATACCACAGAGGGTTATTAAAGCTGGTAAGGATTCAGTAGCAAAGCGAAAAGAGAAGTGGATGTTGACAAGCAAGATAAAAGGAAAAAGTTATCAGTCACAAATTACTTTCTATAGGATGTGGTATCTTTTTGCAGGCTAATTACCTCATTGAAGAACGGGTTATTTCCTCTTCTAATTCTGGTCCTGTGGGTCTGTCCGCATACATTCACTTTAACCACTGGTTTAATGTTGTTGCCAGGAAACTGTCGACCCTCGATAACCCGAATACGAATCTAGACATGAGAAGATACAGTAAGGGCAATTTATCTGTGTCCTTTATGAAAAGGTACCATTGACTTATTTGGGTTGACAAATACCTACAAAGACCATTTATGGGAATAAAAAAAAAAATGTCCCAAAGAAAATCAGTGAAACTGTTTTCCCTGAGCCATAATCAATAGAAGGTTTCCATGTTTGCAATTCTCTCAAATCAGGGATACATGTTATATTGCGCTTTCTGTTAGTTCCATTGTATATTTGCACTGGTGAAGCTTGCTGTCATTTATGTGATTAATTATTAAGAATTTCACCCTTAACTGGCATTTGTGATGATCCAGGAACACAGTAATCAAAACATGAACAATACCTGGAAGTCCTGAGGCTTATTGGCCAAGGCCCTATGCCTCTTACTGCTGAGACGGACTGGCTTGTGACTGGCTTTCCCAGGCTGGTTTGGGGAAGTGGGAGCTCCTGGGCCAGCAGTCTGACCGCCCTCCACGTCCGCCTCTCTCTCATCGCCCTCATCACTGTCTCCTGTGGAGCAAGACCACAATAATCACAAAATCATTCAAATCGATATTCCCAAAACACGTTTTCATTGTGTTCAAAAGTGTTTTGGTTAGTTGTTGGTTGGAAAAACTAAACAATTTAAAATTCCTTATTATATACCCCTTTTAATGTGTGTTTATTAACTGATTGTTGTTTGCCATTGTGTTTTTGTTTGCTAATTATTCTGACTCTGTATACCCTGTGGAAATGAGTTAATGCAAATTGTGATGTTTTGTTATTTTGGGAGGGAATAAGTCAAATCTAAATCTACCATCTCTTTTGCTTTCTTAGCCTGAACTGTTTGCTTACCTGCATCCACATGAGACGTGTCTCCATCAGGTTGGTCATTTAGGTTAGTGTCAGCTGGTGGATCATACCCAATGAGCAAATTGATGGTTGCCTGAAAAAAGAAAATGCTTTCTCCATTAACATTAACAGCTCTACTGTATATGTCTAATGCCAATTATATATCATAGGATAATCAACTACTTTAACTATATGGTCAACAACTTCCTGCGGCTCTATACAGATACTAGGCACCATCCACTGCCAGAGCTGAAGCTGATTTAGCTGACATTATGGATCATAAAAAGTATGACATATTATTGCTAATGGTATTCACCCCAATAGCCTGTTGTTTCTCATTGATCAAGGGCACATTCTTTGATGGGAGGGACCTCATGTGACCACTGGCCAAGTCTTTCAGAGGGATTTTTGCCGAGCCAATGAACCTGAAAAGCAATCACATTTATTTGTATTTTCGACAGACAATCATACACATATCATTAAATGCATAATTTCAGCTGAAGAGAAGCAATAATTTGTCCCTTTTCACACGAGGGAATTCAAAGCAATGTTTGGGACTGTAATTACTCGTTGCCGTGGACAGTTGGTGTTTTCTACTTCCCAATTTCACTTCTTCACATATTATGACAAGCTGAGTAACAACACCTACGTTTTCTACCCAACAGAAGTCATGTAGCAACAGTGATTATTAACCACAATGGATTGCAACACATTTGCGACAAACCAAATAGAAAAAACATCCATTTTGCCTGTCTAGCTTTTGGCAAAAGAGCCATTTGTAAGCAGCAGTCGCATCTTTTAAGAGAACAAAATGGATACTTTGCTGTATGACAAGGAGCAGCTGGTTACACTGGCACGTAGAAAAAGCAGAAAGATGGTAACAATTAACATCTACCACAAGCATGTGCTGGGCGCTCTGTGCCCTGTGTGGTCAAATATAAAGCAAAGGAAGGGGGTGAAAAGGCAGTCTTATAAGCAACGCGAGAGCAGGCATTGCCTGCTGATGCTCAGGCTATGTTTTCTCAACAGTTGTCATTGTTGATCATTACACAGAGTTTAACACACTTGGCTTGTCCTTGGATAGCCGAGTCAAATGTGGAGGATAAAACAGAGAGGCATTTCACTGTCTCCCCAGGAGAGAATTTAGTGTCTCAACCACTGCAGAGGCCACATGCAAGGACTGGTTTATACAACTTAACATTTGTATATGTTACGTCGCTTCGGAAACTAAAAAACAAAACTTTCAAACTCTAGTTTCAAGTTACCCCCCAGATAAATATTTGCCTGGCAGTCTAATATATTTTCCACTACTTAGATATCGCTTTTTAACAAAGCTAAGATTGCTTTACATCTTTGTCAAACAAACTGAGCAGTCTGTGGAATGGCGTATGTTGATAGTTTACAGTTTAGATCCCTCTGTTAGGTTTCTTGAGTCAAATTCCTTTTCTAGATTTTCCTAGATTGAAGACATGGGGGAGAGTTGGTCACAAAGTGTTGCCCAACAAATCTCCCTCCAGAATCAGCCTTACTCTCTGTCTAAAGTTTATTTCGCTTTGGATTACAGGCTGTGTTACGACTAGTCATCACAAATGTGCCAATGACAAGCCGACGCAAGCTCTCTTATTCACCCCCCTCATGCGTTGCGGGCAGTGATTATGGAAAAATATCCCTGTGTGTTCGTAACTGTAGAAGTCACCCACCCATCCTCCCCCATCCCTTGTGCCAGCCAAGAATAATTTAGATTATACACTATCCGTCACTAAAGTGACTCAGTGGAAGTTGTATTACTTGTTACTAGTATTATTATTACTTATTATTACTTAACTGCACTGCAGAAAGACAAAAAGAGTTAAAATCACAATTACAAAATGGCTAACAAACAGATATACAGTAAGAAATTAAGCAGTCTGAGTCTACCGTCGGAGGGGAGGGTTAGAAAGAAATTACTTTTTTTCCTTTTAAGGAAACATTGCTTGTAAGAGTGAGAGTACATTTATGAAGTAGACAAAAACATTTCTTCACTGACACTGCTGCAAGTCTTAACTTGGTCGTGGTGAGTATTGTGGTTATACAGCTCAGTTAAGTGAAAACATGCTGCTCTCCTCTCAGCCACACTATTATAAAGGATAGTTGTTGTAGTACAACGGCTAAGAAACAAACGCTTTCACAGATTGTAATCACACATCTACCTTCTCAAAAGGTAAACAGTTGAGGCGTAGTGAGGTTTTCCCTGTCAGTTATTACCTGCACTACAAAGCGAAACATAGGTGTTTCATTTTTTGGGAGGGGGGTTCTTCAAAGACCGCCTCCACTTAGTCGTGGGAAAGATGTTCACACTCACAGGCCCTCCTCCACACATATAGCAGTGTGTTTAAATGATCAGTATTTAGTCATACTCAGAGGTAGGCGGAGGGTCATGTATTCATTAATTACCAAAAAAAAAACAATACACACTTTAAGCACACAATATGAAACTATGCAAATATCATAATTTCAATGTCTGATAATTGTCATACACATACTTGTCTTTGCCGATTGTCTCATAGTCTTTGACGACCACGCTGATAAATGAAGATGCATCCAAGGAAGAGCCTTTTAGATCAAATTCAAGCACCTGTAATTACAGGGAAGACACCTTTACAATCAATCATTTAAATTTTAAAACAACAACATGCAGTAGTTTTAACTGAGGTAATGACAGCAGCTCTCAGGTCAGTAATTTCAATAAACTGTAAATGTTAACACATTCTGCACTTACTTCGTTCCATACAGGATTCAATTCATTATCAATTGTTTTGGTTTTCTTCTTTTCACCTGTAAACACAACAAAGAGCACCATGTATTTGCAAAAACTCATAATCTGGTTTAACAGTCCTAGAGAGAACGGTAGATACTTCCTCTCAAAAGATAAATCAACATTTTTCAATCTGCTAGAAACAGAGGAACACTTAATACACAAAGGCATTTTGTAAATATAAAGTTCAAGCTGTGAGGCCAAAACAAGTTGCTGTCATCTGTGGACAGAGGGATTTTCTGACCTTATAAGGATATAGACTTCGTTTTGATTATTAGTCACTGCCAACTCATTCAAACTACTGTAAACAGCAAATACATTTCACTGCAGAAGTGATGTCCAAAACCTTGGATGACAAAAAAGATGATAGCTTGATAGAAAGTGAGACACTGTGTGGACAAGAAAAATAGTTAAATAGAGCATACGGCAGAGAAAAAAAAAGTAAAAGCAATAGTCTCACCTCTAAAGACAATCGCAGCGATGGGATCTGGATTTCCAATTTTCTTTTTGGGAATCCCACTAGCCGACTCCACAATTACGCGAAGCATTTTGATATTTAAGTCCCAATTTATTCAGCGAAATGAATCATATTCCATGGAGAGAAGAGAGGATCCGTGACAGAGGGAACTGAGAAACGCACAGATGTGCAGGGGGGAGAGGATTTGGGGCTGGAGGATACCAGAGGGCTGGATCCCAGAGGGCTGGATAGCAGAGGGCAGCCTCACTCATGAGTCAGAGGCACCAAACACACCAGCCGTCACCAGGGTAGGCGAGAAAGAGACCCGGAAGAAAGGAAAGCCTAGTTTTCTCGTTATCTTTCAAAAGGCGCCATGCGTATAACTAAATATTGCAGAGTTGTGCAGAGCTGTGAGTTAAATCAAGTGCCATCCAGGCAAATCTGCGGAGATGGTCCTCCTCTCTTCTCGTGTGCTGCAGCGCCCCCCAGAGGCGTCATGCGGCCCTCCATCCTATGGTGTCAGAAATAACGACGTAAACTAGCGGTATAACCTTTAAATATACTCACTTGCGGTAGTTTAGCCGTCACTCCATACTTTGATAAGACATATACACAACTTACACAAGATTACTACCAGGTTTGTATTAGATTACTAATACCAAGGTAGTACCAGTTCACTACCAGGTTAGTACCAGGCTACTAATTCCAGATTACTACCATATTAGTACCTGGTTAGTAATACCAGGTTAGTACCGTGGGCCTGGTGACGTAGGCATTTAAAGATAAGGTTAGCTAGTTACCGAGCTAGCTACATTGTCGGTCACGTTATGTTAGATGTTACCGGCGAACAAAACCATCTTTAACCTGTAAATATCTGATGGGTACTGAGTTGTCGTTTAGCTAGCCTCACGTTAGTAAGACCCGCATCCAGGTTGAAGGTTTAACTGACGTTGTGTTTCCGTTAAATTAACGTTAAGTTACGACCACTTGTTACCAAACTAAAGGTGAATTTGTTCCGGTTGGTTCGGGTAATGCTGACTGTTTGGAGATTACATTCAGATTAATAATAATATCACTCTATCTTTATCTTCCGTGACAGTATTTACTTCTTCTTGAGCAGTGGGCCTTTTTTAGGCAACACTAACTCAATGCCATGATGTGTTTTGATGACGTTATTGTGGAGTTATTGATTTGGACTTTACAGCTTTAGGTTGTAGTTTACATGTGTTGACATGTGTTAGTAAGGTGGAGGGAGGGGATTGAACGCAGGACTGTTGTCTCTACAGAATATGAAACAATCCTAGATCTAGTTAAATGTCCCATGGTACTTTGATAATGATCTAAAAGCATCTACAAGGAAGTCAACTTCTCATTGAGAATGTATATTTTTGAAACTGTAAATTTTGACACAATCTGAAAAAGTATTATTGTTTAGGCAGTCCATTGTCATATTTGTTAGCAGGTGATTAAGATGGCGTCCCCCAGATTTAAGGGTTCACTCAGGAAAAAGCTCAACTCAGAGCTTGATGTGGTTGTCAGCAGCCTGAAGAAGGAGAACGCCTTTCTGAAGAAAACCCTGGTTGAGTTGTGCCGTCAGCATTCAGAGCATAACAGGATGGTCGAGGTAAACTTAACACTAACTCAAGCTCTCAGTGCTGTTTCTTTGTTTTTTACTCAACAGAAGTAAACGAGCCGAGGCGACACACAATGCACTGTTAAATGATGTTGGTATGGATTCACAGTAGCTGAGCATTAGTAAAATCACTTGTGTCTCATTGTCTTCCCGCAGAGGATCCTTTTTCTTGAAACTGTGAGGCTTGAGAGTTGCCAGCAGCTCACCGCCAAAGACGAGAAGACTTCGCCGCCAGAGCCGCTGAGTGAGAAAGAAGGGAAGCAGATGGATGTGGTGAGTATGAGGAGAAAGAAAAGCATTTCCAGTTTCTCACAAGAGGTTGAAGAAATCAAGAACAAGCTTGTGAGCGCCTCAACTAGCTAGGTGTCAATATCTCGATAACAAAGTTGCACAAAAGAAGGTACAACACGACTCAATTTCAGTATGAATGAGTGTAATGTAGTGCTGAGGGAACACAAGGGAACAAATATGACAGAATGGTGTTTTATTATGGAAATCATACATTTTTTTAATACTTTTTCTAATATAATTGCCTATTAAAATTAATGGTATTTGGCGATTCCTTTGTTAGATGCTTAACAGTAAATATTTATGTTTTTAGGTGAAGAATAGCTGACCATTTTCATAGCAGACATTTTGTCATTGCGTGTAAAATCACAGGTGTAACATTAACAATGACGTTTTTCTATTCAAAGCATCCCACTAAATCTTGACAGCGTGACAGTTAGCCAGCATGAATAATTCTAGGACCTAAAACCAATGAAAACAAATATAATTCACAAAGCACATGTTTGTGTTGCTGCTTGGTGATTTTGATTTACAGAGCCTCTCTTACCAGTCTTATACCACTAGATGGCAGCAGTTGTTTTGAAGTCCTGTTCTCCATAAAACAAAGAACACAAGTCCTCATACAGAGCATATCTTCACAGTGACTTTCTGTATATTGTAGAGGTTGTAACACTTGAGAACGTGATGCTCTAAATCCCACTGTGCCTGTGTTTTGGGCCTTGTTATGACAAGTCATTGTTTATTCACATATGTGTAATGCTGTACTGTATTTTCCTGTTGTCAAATAGGACTCCACTTCTGCAATGCAGCTACGTGATGTAAGTGCTGTTTGGTGGCCACACATCTGGAGGGAAAAGTTTTCTTCTGTTTGTATCTTTCAGAAATGCTGAATCCACCTTTCTGTATTCGTGGTTACTTTTAAGTGCCTACTTTGTGTGCCCATTTGTTTCTATGTGGGCCTGTGTACAGTATAGATGTTTCCTGGCAAGACTTGCTTTCTGTCTTTCTCTGTCATGTGCTTCTCATTCTTTTATTCAATCCCCTGAAGGCCTTGGAGAAGAACAAGCAGTGGCTGGAATATGACCAGCAGAGAGAGGCCTCTGGGAGGGCAACTCTGGCCAGAATGTTATGGCTGGAGAAGCAGCTGAACGAAGCCAGTCAGGCCCTCTCACAGCAGCACAATGAAGGCCATTCAGATGGTGAGTGAGACAGTGGGCAGTGGGCACTCACTGCTGGGGACACAAAGGGCAACAGACTGTCACAACAAGGTTTTTAAGATATCGAGATTGTCCTTGAGTAGCCCGCCATTACAGAATCTGCTGCTTGCAATGCGCTGGCAAAATCATGTGGTTTATTACTCCATGGTGCATGGGTGTGGCTGTCTCTGACATCTTCGATTGTGTAATTTTGTCTTCTTTTTTAACATTCAATAGTTTTGCTTTGTTACAGAGAAGGAGAAAATAGGCCAGATGCAGGAGCACTATGAAAGACTCTTAAAGAAAGCTAAAGACGAGCTGGAGGTGCTCAGAGAGAAGTTCAACATGACCGACCAGAAGCTGAAAGTGACCCAAAAATGGTATGTCTGCAGCTAAAAAATACAGATAATGTTGCTGCTTAAAGTTGGTAGTCAGCTGCAAGACAGACCGTTTTATGTGTCTATGTTTAGGTGCATGGAAAGAGAGAGGGATGTGGAAGAGTTTAAGCAACGGCTGCAGACTGAAACAATAAGCAAAACAGGTGCACTGGGAGATCATTATTGCTCTGAGGATGAAGAACAATGGCTGAGTGCTGAGACCGAAAACCTCCAGTTCAGACTGGAAGAGGAGAGGCAGAAGTCAGCTAACATTGAGCTGCAGGTATGTCTTCATTGAACTGTACAGTAAAACAAATAAAGAATCTTACCTTCAACATACAAGGGAAGAAAGCAGACCAAATAAAAAGTCAAATCTGTCTTTTCAGTCATCTCTCTTTCAGAGATTTTGGTTAAATGGTCACCATGCAGACCAGGAAAAGATTGCAGACCTGGAGAGACAGGTATGGAAGTGTCAGTTATCTCAGTCTTGGTCCCCTTACTTAAATACAGTATTTGTTTTTACTATAAATTAAGGTATAATGTTAATCCATCCACTCTCAATATTGCCACATTAATTACACGTTTACATTTTAGATCAAGATTTCTTCACAAGACCTTGAGGATGAGAAGCAGAATTGTTCATATTTACAGAAGCAGATGATCCGAGTTCTGAAGAGGCTGCAAACAACGAAAGACCATGTGACAAAACAGTCAAAGGTTGGCATGAATAGTGATTATTGTATTCTAACTTCATCAATAATTAATCTTCAAGCTGCATTCATTGATTTTTGGAGGGGCAGCGTAAAGCCCCCCAGAAGGTCAGTAAAAATAAATTATGGTTTGAAAAACCAAAACAATAATCCAAAACAAGCTAAATGCAGTTAGTTGGGTAAAAAAAGGTCTGTGTAACTATGTGACTTTTTTGACATTTTGCATAGTAATTTGATCCATTTTTGTTGGTCAACAATAACAGCACTTAAAAAGCTGATTGAATTACCCAGCGTCTCATTTGTCATAACTGATTGCTGACTCCATTCAAATCAGAGAGACCAGCAGGATCGCGCCTCATGTGAAGCAGTCTCATGTGAAGCGGCCTCCCTGGGAACCAGAGACAAACTGACATGGTCTCCTCCCAGGAGCTTGCTGAATGAAAGCTTTCTGGAGTGTCCCATCTGCCAAGCCGAGTATCCAGCCAGTCACTACCGAGAACTGATGAGCCACCTAGAAATCTGTTTTGACTGAGCCGAGAACTTTTTCAACTCTGTATCTTCTGTAATATGGGTGGTTTTCTTTACTTACACTATACCGTGTGACCAGAGGTACCTTTATCTTAATAAACTACGAGTTGAGTTGCTAAGGTTGTGCTTCAGACTATTTTTAATATACCCACAAAGCTTTGGTGAGCTCTGAAATGCTTTCTTACTTTAGCAGATAGCAGGTTGTTACCCACGCTAGCAGCTCTGCAGATATTCAAAGTCCCTAGAGGATTGATTCTTATGACTTTTACTCAAACTTTCCTCTAGCAGCACCAGCACATTAACGTCACAACATCTATGCATTGACACAACATTTTGTCCAGACATTCTTGGTCCCCACAGAATATATTTTACCAAGTTTTGTGGTCGCCACCATGAGGTTCACATTTCTGATTTTGAGGGAAATAGCTTGACAACTGTTGGATGGAGTGCCTGGGACTTTGCTACAGATATTGAAGGTCCCTCAAGGATAAATTATACTGACTTCATCGAACACCCTTACCAGATCAAGGCTTCAATGTGCCCAATTTGATTTATGACCAAATAACTGCAATACAACATTTCCATCAGCCTCATCTGCACTTAAGTGTTGAGTGCAGATTAGCAAATGTTAGCATGCTAACAGGCTAATCTGCGATGGTGAACCTGGTAAATATGTCCTGCTATAGCATGGCTATAGTCCTGTCTTAGTCCTGTTTGTGACTATTTTGTGAAATCGTGCTGTCAGGGACCTTCGGGTTGGGGTTACTTTTTCAGGACGTGGATTAGTATTGCTACTTGACATACTGGAGAGGTCTGTGCAGGGAATGTGACACCAAGGGTTAACCCACTGTAGGCCAACAGCTTTAGAAAAATATGCTAATATGGTCTAGACATTTCTTAGTTTCTATGCCTTTCAGCTGCTTTTCATACGGAAGCATCTTCATGGAAATTTAAATCAGAAGAGACAGTGTGTGTTAACTAGTTTGTAAAAAAGTAAATCTCTCCACTTCCTAAATATTTTTAAATCTCTGTGAAAGATGAAAAAGCCTGTTTTCAGCAGAGCCACTGATCAGTTAATATATCACTGCTGAGGAAGTAAACCTGGTAATCTAATTCCCAATGTAAATAAAACTGGTGTCTAACTAATTAGATCTTAGCAGCTAATTTGAGGTTTACGTGGTATTACTGATCAACAGCTCCATTGATTGAAGATTAAAAACTGGATTAACGCTCAGGGTAGTCAATCCCAGTCAACAAACTGTAGCATGCTGCCAAAGACATGAGCCACAGTGTGCCTGTATACCTGTGTTTGATATTGCACAAAGAACATCCTGTAATGTTTGACTCCTTTTCAGGTAGAGTAAACAGCATCACAGAGGCTAGTCACCACCCTCCTCTGGTATCACTTCATGGTTTATCAGCTCCTTTCCCCATTCACTTCTCTGGTTGTCTCCAGGCGTGAATTCAGCCGACATGGATACAAACCCTCATGCTCACTTTCTCCACTTAAGAAACGTCACCTATTTTTCCTTCTTCTCTGAGGTGCACCTCTCAGATCATGCGGCCACCACTGTGGTCGAGACCCTGGCTATCGCCGCTGTCTTCCTGGTCTCCGTGGCAGCGAATGTGGGAGCCGCAGCCTTGGTAATGCGGGAACGCAGACTGCTGACCAACAAGAGCATCCTGACCCTCAACTTGTTTGTGGCCGACCTGCTGTTTGTCAGCATGATCCCACTCATTGTGGCAGTGCGGTGGACGGTGTCCTGGACGCTGGGCTATGCGACCTGCCACATTGTGCTGTATGTCATCTGTGTGAGCGGCTGTGTCACCATCACCACCCTGGCCACCATCAGTGTGGAGAGGGTGCAGGCCATCCTTCGACTGCGAACTGTGCCCACTTTAAACCGCAGGATGGTGACGGTCACCATCTTCCTCATCTGGGCCTTTTCTGCACTCGCCTGCATACCCCTCAGTCTGTTCTTCACTGTGATGGAAGTGGAGTTCCCTGAACAGGTATGGATGGATTGATGGATGAAAGGAAAGTTCAGTGTCCCTGCCATTAAAGTATTTTTTTGTTTGTTTATTTTGTTGTTGTTTCCACAGGAGCGGGTACACATTTGTACCCTCAAGTGGCCTGACGCAACTGCAGAGATTGTGTGGAATATGGCCTTCACCGTCCTGTGCTTCCTTCTCCCAGGATTCATAATTGTGGCCAGTTACAGCAAAATATTACAGGTGGGTTTTGTTGTGCTTTCTGATTGATGAAATTGTTAGATAGTGAAGTAAAGGACTGTTTAAAGTGTTTTAGGATAAGGAGATCCCAATACTATTAAAACATATGTATATATATATATATATATATATATATATATATATATATATATATATATATATATATATATATATATATAGTTAGACTCCCACACCCTGCCTGTGACACTCAATAATTCCTACTTAAGACATACATCTTTAAAAAATGTCTTACATTTATAGGTTGTTTTAACATAAAAATGCCAAGTTATTCTAAATTATTGAGGACATGGAAAACAGTAGTCCCCTTGTTTTGGCCCCACTTTGATAATGATGGTTCATTTGATAAGTATGTTCCCTTGAATTGTAGAAGTGTGTGGATAAACCTGTAATAATCAGTTATTCTTGCCGATTCAACCCATTGGCTTGCTGACATATTGACTGCCACTTGTGAATAGACATGTAGCCGTCATTGTTTGAGGAGAGATGCAGGTGTTTTATGAATAACTGAAGCTGAAAATTGTGCCTGTGTGTGTCCAGGGTGTTGCACTATCAACTGTCAATATTACATTGGGCAACCTACCAATGTGGACATTTGAGTGATACAGGCAATTGAAAATGCAAATTTACAATTTGTGATTTTGGACTAAACTAAATAAATTGAATTGAATTGAAAAACAGACTACATGAAGATCAAAATGTTGATGCATTTCTTTGTGTGCATATTATATAATACCATTATGCTATATTTGATTGTATTCCAGATTGCTAAAATATGTCGGCTAAGGCTTCGACCCAGAGACATCCGGTCCCGAGTTGGAGACTCTCCTGAATATCACGTCTCTCGTCAGGATATGAAGCTCTTCCGTACCCTTCTGTTCCTCATGTTCTCCTTCTTTATTATGTGGAGCCCCATTTTCATCATCAACTTCCTTATCCTGGCCAGAAACTTCTTGGGTCACCTAGAAGTATCCTCTACCATGTTCTTCTGGGTGGTAACAGTCACACTGGCCAACTCAGCCCTCAATCCCATCTTCTACTCGGTCTGCCAGTTCAAGAACAGCTGGCGCAGGTTCTGCTGTGGTTCTGTTGTCGCTCCACTGAGAAAAGCACCTTGTGGCAGTGGTCGAACGCAAGGAAAACGTCCATAAATGTGATCATGATTGTTCCGTCAAATGGAAGATTCCAACTTACAGCAGCTCTCGTGACATTTATATACCTCTCATGTCAGATACAATGCCTGCTTGTAGGTGCATTACTAATATTCATTTATATTCATAAATGATAAGGGCAAACACTGTAAAGAGTTATTTTACAATAAATCATCTGCCACTTTAAGATTCTGTTTTTTCTTTTTAGTCAGAAAAACAAGTATCTTGAGATGCCAAATAAGAAATGTAGTGTGCCCAGTGTGTCAATTACAGCACGGAATGATTATCTGAAAAGCAGCAGAATGAATTACGTAATTTATTGTGTAAACAACTTACAAATGCAAGCAGGTATAACGGCAGTAGTGTTACATGTCGGCAACAAGAAAATCCAAAAGACTGATAACTAGAAAACACAGCACTAACTAGACCTTTAAACACCCTGTTATAAAGAAAAATGCCGAACAAAGAAACTGGGCCGGTATCCCATTTGAATCATGTTAAAATTAGTTAATCCTTTCTTAGTCCCACAGCATGGGAAATTTGCAATAATATTGAATAAATATCACTTATATACCTATAAATGGAGGGTGTTTTGATTCATTTGGACTCAACATGACAGCCGGTATCGGCTACATTTCAGGTAATTGATCTTAAACGCTTTCAGAAAAGGAACACTGGCATGACTGGCATAGTCTTCTTGAATCCAGATCTTTAAAACTTACCAATATAAAGCTGTGCTTCAACTTCAAAATAATGTAATTATTGCAGCACGTCACAATTATTTGTATGGCGCAACTGTTCCCTATCTGTAGATACACACTTTTGAATGATACAGATCAATTTGATAATTTATAGCAAATTATTTCCTGGACCCACGGATAGTATACCACAGATGCCACTTTGAAGATAACTGCCATGGCACTTAAACAGCTTTGCCGGGTAGTGTTATGGTAGTGTCGATATTCTCCTTACAAACTGCCTTTTCACCACAGTATTCACTACTTATTAAAATGAGTCAACCGTATTTTGCATGTTACTTTGCAAAAGTACAACACAAGAGATGAGCCAGTGAATCATATAGATTGTGGAAACCCTCAGGCATGATTGCAGTCTTGACTTCTTGACTTGCTCAGTGCCCTCTTCTAGTGCAGGTGCGATAACTCAGCTAATATTACCAGTTAGGGGATTGGCCCCAGTAAAATGACCAGTGGCTGGATTTACAAGTTAAGAAAGCTCAGGGGCTTTATGACTCTTGCGTCACAGTCATTAGTCACCCCTAGGATCCCCTTACCCTGTAAGCCACTCACTACCGTCTGTTACTGAGGAGAAGGTGGAAGCTGTGTCCACAGACAAGTTTTGGAAATGTCTCAGTAGGGTCTGAACTGTCACATCTTCTGGAGGCCATCTAGTGCTCTGCTGTAGCCATCTGAGAGGAGCATCGTTGTCCACTTACAGAAGGGATTGTTCATTCAAACTTGGACAACATGGCAGACAAAGACACTGTAGAGAAGTTCCTTGACAACAACCCACAGTTTGCTAAGGAGTACTACGACAAGAAAGTCCAGGCAGATGTGATCACTGCTGCCTTCAATAACCAGGTCCAGGTCAAAGATCCAACGTCTTACAAGGATGTCACCACCATCCAGGAGGCTGAATTCATATTTGAGCTTATAAAGGAGATGCAGAACAACAACCCAATGGAAAAGGCCCTGCATAAAATTCTCCAGAGGATTGCTCTGCTGATCCAGGCTGATCGCTGCAGCTACTTTGGCTACAGGGCTCGTAACGGAGTACCTGAGCTGTCCACGGTCCTCTTCGATGTGTCACACAATTCTCCATTTGACAAGAATTTAGTAAATCACAATGTGGAGATTGTTTTTCCCACCGACATGGGAATTGTTGGATGGACGGCACACTCCAAGAAGCCTCAGAACGTTGCTGATGTTAAGAAGGTGAGCTAATGACTTAAACTAGTGTGAATAGACACAAACAAGCAAGGCAAATACAAATAGATCAAAAAATATGATTTAAAAAAAAGGGCGTTGTCAAAGAAACAAGCTAAACCAGGCTGACATCAGAGAAAACAAACAATGGATACATCTTTTACATTAATCTTGTGGTCAGCGTATAAGAACACAACTGTTTAACTTGTATCTCCTGTTTTTTTTAGAACTCTCATTTCAGTGACTTTGTGGATAAACAGACCAAATATACCACCAAATGCATGCTTTCGACTCCCATTATGTGTGATAAGGAACCCATCGGCGTCATCATAGCACTCAACAAACAAGGTGCTGATGAATTTTCAAAGAGTGATCAGGAGGTGAGTGGACATGGTCATTTTTTATAAGAGGGAATTTATACTAACTATACTAACTGAAATGATGCCGTTGAGGCTGGAGGGTTTGTAGTACAAATCCAGTAAGAGGGTCACATCCATTGGCCGACTATAGCCCAAAAGCTTCCTGACTCTGACCCGGATGACTCTGTACTTTGGGTCACCGTTTTGACAGCTCAACTTATAATCCATTTAGGGTGGAGAAGCTCAGCCATTTTTCTGATCTTTTCATGGGCTTTCTTTATGACTCGAGAGGTCAGAGAGTCTCGGAAGATCTGTTGAAGGAAGTGGTTGCAATCTCTTGTTATTGAAGAATTTAGAAACCTGAAAACCTGAATGTGACTCATAAAGCAATATGATTATTTGCTTTTTCATTACAGCTCTTCAATAAATATATGAACTTTGCTACTGTGGTCGCTCTCCAGGCCCACATGTCTTGCATGTGGGATGTAGAGTCCAGGAGAAGCCAGGTAAAAATACACAGGAATAAAGACATTCATTTATCAGCTGCACTATAAACAATATATTGATTGACACAAAATTATATAAATTATATAAAAATGATATGCTTTTCTTTGCAACAGGTATTGCTGTGGTCCGCCAGCAAGGTTTTTGAGGAGTTGACGGATATTGAGAGACAGTTTCACAAAGCCTTGTACACAGTGAGGCCATACATCAAGTGTGAGAGATACTCTGTGGGACTCCTGGACATGACAAAGGAAAAGGTGAGCAGAGGAGGCTTAAAAAAAAACTTAAGATGTTCGTAATTAATAATGAGGTATTTAGGAAGCATGATTTTTTCCCTTTTCTACAACAGGAATTCTTCGATGAGTGGCCAATCAAGCTAGGGGATGTGGAGCCATACAAAGGCCCCAAGACACCTGATGGCAGAGTAAGTACAAAGCTAGGTTTGTTTTTGTCCACCAATGTGTTGAGATCTTTTTAAATATCCAAAAACATTCTATTATGTTTAAAACATTCAGGAAATCAATTTCTATAAGATTATTGACTACTTGCTGGAAGACAAAGAAGAGATTAAAGTCATCCCGTAAGTATCATGATGCACTGTAGCAACAGTGCAAAACCGCTTCATTTGCATAATTATATCGTATAACTGGTCGTCTAATAAGAAGACATGCAGTTACTCATCCTCTCTGAACTCACAGCGGCCCGCCTGCCGACCACTGGGCTCTGGCCAGCGGACTCCCAGCATATGTGGCTGAGAATGGATTTGTGAGTTCCACGTTTGTTCCATTTTATTTTTGAAAACCTGCAGTGGATGAATAATTAGTGTCATTGATCTGCTGTTCTCCAAGCACACATGTGATTACTTTTTTTTTTACTTCTAGATCTGCAACATGATGAATACTGCAGCAGATGAGTACTTTGCATTTCAGGCGAGACACCGTTCACTGACAACTGGCATTGGATTCAATTCGCTGTCACTAAAATAATCTGGATGTCCTATTTGATACCGTTTGACAGAAAGAAGCGGTGGATGAGACTGGGTGGAAGATCAAGAATGTCCTCTCCCTCCCCATTGTCAACAAAAAGGAAGAAATTGTTGGTGTTGCGACTTTCTTCAACAGAAAAGACGACAAACCATTTGACGAGAATGATGAACAAATTACAGAAGTACGGAAAACTATCTCTCTGTCTTCGGCGGCTCTTTGTAAATCTTGTTTTACTTTTTAAGCATCCCAACATAATATGTTGCTGATGCTGTCCCAACATACTTTAACGTAATGATTTAGTTTTTTTTTTATTGAACTAACTATAGAATAATTAGGTAACAGTGAAACAATTAATGTGATTGTTGTGTGTGTGTCCATGTCACTATAGGCTCTAACCCAGTTCCTTGGCTGGTCCACTCTGAATAGTGACACGTACGACAAACTGAACAAGACAGAGTGGAGGAAAGATATTGCCCAGGAAATGCTCATGTACCAGACAACGGCCACACTAAATGACGTGCAGAGCATTCTGGTAAGCTGCCGTTTTTCCTTCAACCAGGCTGAAAGATTTGTGGATCGAGCTCCCTTTAAACTACCTTTCCCCTGCAGGCCACTCAAGACAAGTTTGGCTCTGCACCAGAGGACTGTGACCAGAAGGAGATGTACAAACTGTTGGTAAGCTCTTTGATGTGTGGAGTCCGGTGCTCCCCGTAAACTCACTGTGTTTGTGATGCCATACTGAGTGTTTGCTCGGTTTTCCAACGCACAGAGAACCACCATCCCCGACGCCAAGAAGGTGGAGCTGCATGAGTTCCGCTTCAGTGACTTCCCCTTGTCAGAGATGGAGCTCATCCAGTGTGGCATCCGCTGCTTCTTTGAGCTGGGGGTGGTCGAGAAGTTCAAAGTCCCAGCTGAGGTACGTAGTCAGGAAACCTGACCTTCTTTCTGCCTGTCAGCGCAGCAGACTACCTCTGAACCTTTCAACACATCAACATGTGTCCATCTCGAGAGCAGCCAGATTACATTTTAGTCTCAAGCATTCTTGTTTTTGTATAATTTGCAAGGTTTATTTATCTTAGTTGTTCCATAACTGTAAAATACATTTATGTGATCTGAGTCCAAGGTTTCTACCATTTGAACCAACGATGATTCATTGCAGCTCTGTTTGTTTTTTGCAGATCCTGACGCGATGGATGTTCACCGTTCGCAAGGGATACCGTAACATCACCTACCACAACTGGAGGCACGGCTTCAACGTTGGACAGACCATGTTCACCCTACTGCTAGTGAGTCTCATACAAATATATCTTTCTTGTTTTTCTCATCAGTTGTTCTACTGCTTGTTATAACAGATGGGTTGTCCTCTTTGCTTCTCAACAGACAGGTAAACTGAAGAAGTATTACTCCGATCTCGATGCCTTTGCTATGGTTGCTGCCGGATTCTGCCACGATATTGACCACAGAGGAACCAACAATCTCTTCCAGACAAAGTACGATTCGGACAAATTCATTGGTGAGAAACATGATGAAACCATTTAAACTTTTGACTCATGTGCTCTGTTTCTGGTGGACTCTTGTAGGAGTTTATCCCCACTGGCGAAACTGCACACCTCCTCAATTATGGAGCGGCATCACCTTGAGTACAGTAAGACACTGATGGAGAATGAGGTGGGTCCTTATATTTTACATGTAGGTGTTTCATAGTAGATTAGTATTGCATAGTGCATTGAAATAGATATATCTGTTTGCAAATTCTGTTCATGCTGTACTGTAGGCTGCCAGATTTCGAGGCTCTGGCTGCCGTCTAATGTCTTCTTCCGCTTCTCAGAACCTGAATATCTTCCAAAACCTTCAAAAGCGTCAATTTGAGACGGTGCAGCATCTGTTCGAAGTTTGCATTATTGCCACTGATCTCGCCCTCTATTTCAAGTGAGGAATGTCAAGAGTTTTGTTCCATCTAAGTACACTTTTAATACCTGTTCAAGGACGTTCGACAAGAACTGACGGCTTTCTCGTCACTCAGGAAGAGAACGCTGTTCCAAAACATTGTCGGAGCTATGGAGGCGATTCCAGATGAGAAAGACAAGATCAACTACATCTCCAACAATTCAACTAGGAAGGAAATCATCATGTAAACGCAGACTTCATCACATGAAATAGCCATTTCTGTCATCTGATCATGTCTCCAGATTGTCTTGTGTTTAATATCTAATTCAAAATGGTGTTGTGTTTTCTGCAGGGCAATGATGATGACGGCTTGTGACCTGTCAGCCATTACAAAGCCGTGGGAGGTTCAGAGCAAGGTGAGTTCCCTCTGAAGACCTGTAAAGTGATTACAAAACATAATTTCCCCATTTGTTCTCATTGTTCTACTGGTTTTTATGGTCTTAGGTCGCTCTAATGGTGGCTGCAGAATTTTGGGAGCAGGGAGACCTTGAAAGGACAGTCCTTGATCAACAGCCTATTGTAAGACATTTTTTAAAGCTATAGTTTTTGGTATGCTGCCTGCACTGTATATGTTGTCATAAAGTCATAACAATATCAATCTTCTTCGTCTTCTTCTTCTTCTTCTTCTTCTTCTTCTTCTTCTTCTTCTTCTTCTTCTTCTTCTTCTTCTTCTTCTTTTTCTTCTTCTTCCTCTTCTTCTTCCTCTTCTTCTTCTTCTTTTTCTTCTTCTTCCTCTTCTTCTTCTTCTTCTTCTTCTTCTTCTTCTTCTTCTTCTTCTTCTTCTTCTTCTTCTTCTTCTTCTTCTTCAGCCAATGATGGACAGAGGTCATGCTGAAGAGCTGCCTAAGATGCAGTGTGGTTTCATTGACTTTGTCTGCTCCTTTGTGTACAAGGTACATACATACAAATAAAAACACTAGTCATTGTTAATAAATACCAACAGGATATGTATGTATTTGTTTGATGGTGTGTTTGTACTTAACCCCGTGTTTGTTTGCAGGAGTTTTCTCGCTTCCATGTTGAGATCACTCCAATGTTCGATGGCCTGACGATCAACAGAGGCGAGTGGAGAGCTCGGGCAGATGTCCACGAGGCCAAGATGAAGGCTATCGAAGACGAGAAGAAAAGGCTGGAAGGAGGCGATCAAGGTGAGCACTGAAACCACTGTTACCACATCCCTCCTGCTCATTCTGTGTCTTCATTGTCACCAGTCTTCTGATCGTCTTTCTCGTTTGTTCCTTTTACAGCTCAAGAGGGTGGGAAGTCAAAGACGTGCGTCGTTAGTTAAACCTTCAGGACGGCACTTTTGAATGTTTTCTGGATGTGTATTTGTACAGTTTGTGTATGTACATGAGCACGTATTCACAGATGAGGGAATCCTAAATATTTTTTATATATAATGCATTTTATTTATTAAATTATATATATCATCTTATACAGGAATCTGTTTTAATTGGCGCCAGTCTTTCGCGCAAACAGTTTGAATGTAATATTATGAACACATTAATTAGTCTTGTGTATGCTAAAAGATTTGAACTTTGAATCATTATAACAATTCATACTGGATATGTATATTTTGGGGGAATATTTGGTATATACCACAATACAAAATGCTGCTATTTTGTAGGGAAAGTGAATACAAAACAAACATTCTTGTTGCTTTTTCTATTTCAAGTAGTGCTTTCAAAATTTCAAGCATATGTCCCGGACAAATGGTGCGAGATGTAAGAAGATTTGACTGTATTGGATTTAGTTATAAGCCACCTCGAGCCCCTAGGCTGTGCTTTTTAAGACCCTGCTTACATAAAGTAGAAATACTTCCGTCCTGCTCATAAGTCAGCATGTGCAGAGTGCAGGTGTCATGTAGAGACACTGTACATGTACTATGTTGGAGGAATGGCATGGGAGTGTGAAACAACACATCAGCAATGCTGTGTTGTGATTTCTGAAAGCTGAAATGTTCAGAATTCTCAAAATAGAGCGTGAGACATTGCAGACTAATGTCAGATTGTATTTTCTGAAGAAAGTGTTTGTTAAAGTAAGAATATTGAAATCGAGTGAATGCAACCTTTGCTAAGAAAGTTGACTCATAGCATTAAATACATAGTTATATGTGCAATAGCATCATGTATAACCTGTCACAAATGTCAATAAAGTTTTTTTTTTCAAATCATGGATGTGTGCATTTCGGACTAATCAGATTACACAAATTTAGCTAGAATTAATTTCAGCTGCATCATGGTTTTATTGTTGGGGTATATTCGCTGCAGCACAAGGATGATTGAATAGAAACAGTTTCCTGACTTATGGCCTCATGGATGCCTCTGTGTACACTATGTCCACCACTAAGATTCAGCTAAAGATGGGTTTAGGAGAGCAGGACTGGCAAAACATCACTTTTCAACCAACTGCTAATACGCTTACAAGAGACCTGTGTTCCTGGTTTGGAGACTGGTTTGTGTTTTCAGACTGCTGATAATGATTTATCAAATGTAAATGTTCAAGAGGATTATAAATGCACTCTAACTAGTGTGTAGAGTAGCTAACATAAACAAGACATATATTTAATATCCCTCATAAATTGCACTTTACAGAAGAGAAAATGTGTGAATAGAGCCATGCCTGACCTTTGACCTTTTACTGTTTGGCATGTTGTTTGACCTACATTTGGATGCTGGATTAAACAAGCAGAAAATATATGTTCTGAATTTCAAAATGATAAAAAAAAAAAACGAGAGCAAGATCACAATCTACATAACATCAAACTTTTCATAAAAGTTTTTAATTTTTCACCTCCTTCACCATAGCTTAACTTCCACTTATTTTGTTATTATAGTTTTAAATGGAGATTGTACTGTCACTAACCTTCAGCGCTCGTGCTACGAAGGAAATACACATTTTATTTGTTCTCTGCAATGATGGTATATGACCAGATAGTTATTACATAATCATGGACATTTAAGATTTTATGTTTTCTTGTGTCGCTGCCATAATCATCCCCTTAATGCGACAGGTGGTCTGTAAACTTCATAGTTCATACAGGAACCAGAGAGCATCTCAGTTATAAGCCCACGGGAGGTAAGCCAGCTTTGTGGACTGACAGAACACTTTAAGACAGCATGTAGGGCCAGAGGTCAGACAGCAACACAAGAGTATGTTTACTCAATGTGTTGCTTTCACTGGTGACGGAAGACTGGAGCAGGAGGGTGACCTCTTCACTTTGTACCATGATATGAATGAAGATAAGGATTGTTGTGTCGAATAGTATGAATATTCATTCTAATTTGCAGTGATCTAACCCCCTTGTTGATAATGATAACAACAACCTATTTAAGATGAAAATAGAAGAAGAAACATGCAAGATGAAACTTTATAAAATCCAGATAGAATATTGTTAGAGAGCTCATAAATCAATCCAACTCCCTTGGTACATGTCCCTCTAGTGGGGCACTAAGGGAAGACATGCAGGCCCTTTTGGCACCTGCTACAAGAAAAAGGTGAATGTTTGCATTGGAAATACATTTATTTATAATGCTTATAGAGACATATTAGGGAAGTCATGCACATGCATAATGTGTAGTCATATGCTGGTTCTCAGTTGCAGAAAACCCAATAACACAGATCTCAAAAGTCCATTAACAGTCAGTAACACTAGGGTCAGGCAAATCAATAGTGGTGGACATCGCTGTGGTCAAATAGCTGCTGGACAGTGTGTGTTCTATTCTGCCGATGAATGACGGCATTTATGAAGCGCAGACATACCCATCATCTTGCAGCACAACAATTATATCCACTGTTCTCCATTCAGTTTCACTCAGCTCCTCCATGTTCACAATTCCCCTCTGAATATTTCCTCTCAGAAGTATAAGCAGTCTCCTTTATATCTCCCTTATGGGTGATAGCTTTATTCTTCCAACCTTCCCTTTATTAAAGAGCATACCATGAAGCGGCTCCATGAACCTGCTTTCATTTCTTAAGGCAACATTTTATTACCATCATAAAAAGAAACTGGATATCAAATGGCGTAATCCTATCAGAGAGAATAGAGTTCCAAAGCACTACGTATTTATTCAGAGACCTTTTGAAACTCATGTTTCTTCCCAGAAGGGTCTGACGCATGCAGCCCTGCTAGGAACAGTGAATAAACAAATCAATCTGACTTTAGTCTCTGGAGGGATGTGAAATTAGATGGTTAAAAAGAAGACCTTATAGGGCTCCAATGTCATGTCTGGTACAGCAGACAACAGTGCAATAAAGCAGTGGAGGCAATTGTATATAGCCATAAAATATACAGGGAGAAAGAAAGGAGTTTAGGCTTTCTTATGTGGCTTTGTGAAATGACATTTACACAATGTCGTGCAGAAATGCAGGATGTGAGCAAAGACCTGTCCTTTGTCTGTGAGGGGCATGAGGGGGATGGGGTCCATTTGACTTAAACACAGCAGATGTCAGGATGACAGGAGGGCTTCCCCACACCCCTCCACCACAGGACGGCCACATTTCGCATCCACCAGTCGCCATGGAAACCGCGTACGAACCAGGAAATGAACACACAATGTGCCAAAAAATATGAGAACATTTGAAGCCAAACCCGAAGTAATAATGACAATAATATAAGCTATGTAATGGCAGGAGTTTGGCAGTCTAGTGGAGTATACTGAGTCAACACCACAGCTGTATTCCCATGACCATTCATTTCCATCGGGTTTCCCACCCGCTTCCCGCATCGACAGCCCGTGTGCGTCTGCGCCACAGGCTGCAATCCGCTGGCTCATGTCGGGGCTTCATTTTCTCCAGCTGATTCACGAATATTTACACCGTTCCGTTGCGTCGGCTGCTGGGCGGAATCCTCCGGGAGGTCGACACGGAGAGTGTGGCGTTTTCTGAAATCACATAGGCGTGGTTTTGGATAGAGATGCTCCGTCTGCTCCCGCTGGGATCCCCACCTGCCCTCACACCGTGTTTGTCACCGCGCCAGCTGGTATTCTTCTGAGCTTCAGCCGAATTTGATTAGATTATATATTTTTTGTCACAGTGGATATACATTTTTTTTTTCGTCAGGGGGTGTAGTGTAATTACAGCGCTGTGGACGCCCGGTTTGATCACCTCCAGAGCGAGAGGAGGAGGAGGAGTAGGCGGCGCACGGCACTCGGCGGAGATACAGCGCGTGCCTTGGCCTCCAGGCAGCAGCAGCAGTGGAAGAGGAACCACAGAGGAGCACCTGGTTCATGTGGAGGGCTGTTCGACGCGCAGGTCGTGCCCGCAGCGGTCCGCAAGAATGGAGAATACACGCAAGATGCCCAAGAGATCGCCCTGGCTTTGCGTACTTGTAGTGGCGTGTGTTTTACTCGCAGTGGACAGCAAGAGAGTCAGACCGCCCCGCTGCCCCTCATCATGCACATGTACCAAAGATAACGCGCTGTGCGAAAGCGCAGGACTGATCCCTCGCAGCTTTCCGCCCGATGTCATATCACTGTAAGTCTTATTATTGTTATTTAATAAAAAGCATACCAGTGCTTACATAGATTGACCAAACACACTCGTATGAGACAGTGTGTGCTTTCAGAGCTAACCAGTGTGTGTGTGTGTGTGTGTGTGTGTGTGTGTGTGTGTGTGTGTGTGTGTGTGTGTGTGTGTGTGTGTGTGTGTGCGTGTGTGTGTGTGGTGTGTGTGTGCGTGCGTGTGTGTGTGTGTGTGTGTGTGTGTGTGTGTGTGTGTGTGTGTGTGTGTGTGTGTGTGTGTGTCGTGTGTCCTCCTCCCCCTCTCAGATCATTCGTCAAGTCTGAATTCACTGAAATCCCGAAGGAGAGCTTCATCCACACGCCTGCCCTGCATCTCCTGTGAGAAATCTCTCTGGAGCTTTTTGATGTCAGTCTTTGTTGCATGCTGTCAGTCCCCAGTGAGGTGATCAACGCCATGTTTAATGCTCAAGACATCTCCCCTCTGGTGCTACACTTATGAAAGAATGGATGTAGCCTATAATTGGAATGAGGGAGCTGAGCCAGAAATTATTTTGGAGAAAATTACCTTTCGAAATGATTTACCGACTTATACCTTTTCATAGCAGGGTAGTCTCTCTGCTGTAAGTCTTGCCTTTACATGTATTTGTGCATATTGTGGATGAGATCTGGTTTCAGATGGGGATTTATTGATGGGGAATCCCTCCTTTTGAACAGGGAATCCCCCTCCACACTGGGGGGAGTACTGACTGAGTCACTGTGTCTTTGAAACAAACATGTGAGGCTGCATTGATCAATGTATTTGATGTATTTGGATTACTGTGAAGGAGAAAGGAGGGACTTTTCCATCCCAGGTCCATTCAGTCAGCTTGTTGGTATCCAATCTGTGAGCAGGAATAGTGAAATATAATGGATCTATCTGTTCAGTCTGTTCACAGCCAACAACCTGGAGTCTATAAACGAGGATGCTTTCCTTGGTCTTCCTCATCTGGAGTATCTGTGAGTAGATGCCCCAAGTTTACAAGCTGTTAAAAAGCGGTTAAAAAACAAGATTGTTTCCCCTTTCATGTATTTATTCAACACCTTTTTCAGGTTCATAGAAAACAACCAGATCAAGTCAATTTCACCACATGCTTTCCGTGGACTAAAAACACTCGTACATCTGTAAGTATACTGTATTCATCTTTAAAAATAGAATGATGTCCTGATTTTGGTGAAATTTTAATACAAAATCTTATCACTGAGGGTCTCTTTTTAAAAGTGAATGTAGAGAAGCTCGCTGTTTCTAAAGCATTGTAATCTGTAGTCTGCAGAAGGCAAAAACTGCTCCAGTCACAATGTTTATAACACAACATGTATTGCAAGACAAACATTTCTGTGACACTAGCTGTTGACTTGATTATGAAGTCAGTCCTGTCACATTCACTATCCGACTTAATGAATCTTAGAAGCCTAAGGTCCATTACATGTACATTTTGTTTCAGATTTAGTGAGGAAAGTAAGACAAATCTCTTCAATTCTCTTCAAGAGAAGTACTTTTAACTTTTTGTTTGTAGCACAGGGAGCCATAAAATTTCTGAGGAGGCAGCTCTAAAAATAGCTTTATGTTTCCTAAAACTCAGAATAAGCAATGTTCCTGCCTTCTGTCTCAAGGGTGGCCAGATGTGCCCAAACTCTTTAAGAGATATCCTTATATTCCTCTGCAAGAACACACTGCATAACACATCCTCATTTGGGTTTTAAGAGGCACTGGAAGTTACTTTTGCATTTCACAGTATGAAGAGGGAAGGATGGCGAAAGTACATTGAATAGCTGGTGAAATACGAACAATAAGCAATGTATCTCGTGGTTTTTTCCTCTCTTCCAGTAGTCTGGCCTACAATAATCTGGAGACTCTGCCCAAAGATCTGTTCAAGGGTCTCGAGGCCTTGACGAAAGTGTAAGTAGAAATTTAAATCCTGCATTTTCTGGGAACAAAGAGATAAATTGTACAGTGTTACATAACAAAGTATAATGTATGCTATCATGGACAAGTCCTTCTATATATAGACCTCTGTATAATCATTTCTCTTCAGCCAAGGCTTGACAAATGTGTGGGTGGTGCTTTTAGCGCCATTAAAATTACATGCGGCAGTGAGGAAGAGAGATAGTTTGCAATCCATCACCCGCTGAAGATGTTCCAGTCTCCTTTGTGGTCCTTCTTGATGTTAATGAGAGTGCAGAGTGAGGCTGTGCGGGCCAGAGAGCAACGCCAGCAGCACACGTCAATGACTGGAAATAAAAATCCATTTAAAAGGCTGAGAGCGTTCCCATTGGAAGTGAGTTTGGTGGTTTTCTCTCTTCAGAGACTTGAGAGGGAACCAGTTCACCTGTGACTGTAAGTTGAAGTGGTTGGTGGAGTGGATAGACAGCACCAACGCTACAGTGGACCAGATTTACTGTAAAGGCCCGGCCTCACAGCTGGACAAGAAAATCAACGACCTGGTGTCGCTGTCCTTCGACTGCATAACCACAGGTGGAGTATAGAAAATGCTTCTCATTCAACTTAATTTTTACAACAATGATCACAGCTACTCCTGACTTTTTCAATGCCATTGAAACCATGTTTTTTTTCCTCTCATAGAGTTTGCTTCCTACCAGTCCTTGAAGTTTGAATCCATATCCGTGGAGGCATATTCCTTTGGGGATGACCAGTATGTGGTGTTTGCCCAGCCCTTCATAGGGAAATGCAGCTTTCTAGAGTGGGATCATGTGGAGATGGTCTTCAGAAGCTTTGATGACATTGACAGTAAGTAAAACTTATTTCAAATATGCTGTCGTGGTTGTAAAAGAGCTGTGGGAGAAATTGGAATAGGAACCACTAGATGGAGACATGCATCTAAGTAAAACCGTCTTGTTTTTCTCTCTTCTTTCTCCTCCCAAGGCACATCCACAGTGATTTGCAAACCTCTGGTCATTGACAACCAGCTCTTTGTCATTGTGGCCCAGCTGTTTGGTGGCTCACACATCTATAAGCGCGACACCTCTGCCAACAAATTCATCAAACTCCAAGGCATCGACATCCTCAAAATCCGCAAACCAAACGATGTTGAGACGTTCCTCATCGAAGGAGAATCCTTCTTTGTCATAGCAGACAGCTCCAAGGCCGGCTCCACCACCATCTACAAGTGGAACGGGAATGGCTTCTACTCTCACCAATCGCTCCACCCGTGGTACCGGGACACCGATGTGGAGTACATGGAGATCTCCTCCAAGCCTCACCTGATCCTGTCCAGCAGCTCCCAGAGGCCGGTCATCTACCAGTGGAACAAAACCACCAAGCTGTTTGACAGACGCACCGACATCCCAGAGATGGAGGACGTCTACGCTGTGAAGCATTTTCTGGTCAAATCCGACCTCTTCATCTGTCTGACGCGATTCATCGGCGACTCCAAAGTGATGCGGTGGGACGGGTCCCTCTTTCGAGAGTTGCAGACCATGCCCTCCCGCGGCTCCATGGTGTTCCAGCCCTTCTCCGTGGGCAGCTGGCAGTACGCCATCCTGGGCAGCGATTACTCTTTCACCCAGGTGTACCGCTGGGATGCCAAGAAGGGCGAGTTTGTCCATTTCCAGGAGGTGAACATCCAGGCGCCGAGGGCCTTCTCTCCAGTCTCCATAGACAACCGGCAGTTCCTGCTGGCCTCCAGTTTCAAAGGGAAAACTCAGATTTATGAGCACCTGGTCATTGATCTGAGCGACTGAGTCAATGTTCTCTTGACTGGTTGGCTGATTGTTTGGTTGTTTGAGTGGTTACTATGTTAAGCGATGGCGGTCGCAGCAGATGTAGACAACACTGCAAGTATCAGGTGATTCTAACTTGAGCAAGGCAGGCATTAATTAGTCTTTTCTTCTTCTTTTTTTAAACTTCCATTGAAATCGGTGCATGATACAAGACAATAACATGCCTCTCAACCAAATACATTTGGTTGAGATGCATTTTGAGTTCAATGCATGCACCTTAAATTAGGATTAGACCCAATATGTTGCCAAGACATTAATGCATGAGCAGGGCCTCTCACTGGTCATCCCATCCTGATGAATGCAACATCCATGCTCATTAATCCATTCAATCTCGCCTGTAGGTTTTTTTTGTGTGTTCAGCTTTTAATGTGACTCAGCAATGTTTATACATTTGTAATCTCATATATTTATCAACAGAAAGTAATGACGAAATGGTACTTTATAATCTATTAACATGTTTAACCGAACAAATCTGCCAAAATGCAATGTTTACATTTTTCTGTCTTTCCACTTGTGCGCCAAAAGATTTGTAAATTTAGCTTTTGTAAGTTTAAGAGGGACCACGCCAGTTAGATACATATTTGTTAAAGAGAATGATTTAAAACTGTTCATAATTTGGAAAATGTCAACAGAAATGTGTGAGAATATACCTGTAAATCCTTGCAGCTAACATTTTTATTGTTCATGGTTTGTATAATGTTTAAAGTATTGAAAATTACAGTTTTTCATAAGAAGTATGGAAAACATTTTGGGCACACAGGAACTATTTTCACACAATTGAAGGAACTGAAATGAAACACTGAGGACATTGTTCATAATGCTTTACCTTTGACTAACATGTACGCAAAATACATCAACAGTGTCATGGTTAGAATTAAGTTATTGACTAATATCATGCTATGTAGAGTCAATAAAGGTTTACATTATTATCTGTTGCATCGCATCTGAGCTCCCTAAAGGCACTGTGTAGTGACACCAGGTCCTTAAAGCAAGACAACACGCACTCACACATCTATCTCACTGTTCTAGGGAAATTAACATCTTAACTAATGGATTCAAATAGGAAGAAAAAAAAAAAAATAGATACAAACAAATAAAATCATTTTTATTTTCTCCAACAAAGTGCACGCCTCAATTCTACAAAGCAGCACATTACAATGTAATGGAATAAATACAATAAAATTCGCTGAATAGAAAAAAAAAAGAAGAAAAAAAAACACGAGCAAGGAGATACACAAGTACCTGCACAATCACACTGGTGGCAGGTCTAAACCAGACTCTTCAGAAAGGCTCCACGAGACCAACTGCTTCTTTCATGGTGATTGTTTGACTTTTCATTCAGTCTTTTGGATCGAGACATCCCGTCCTCCGCTTTCCGAAGTAAACCAATTTAAACCCTGCTTTTTTTTTTAACTGAGGACTACCAAACTAACATGAAAGAAATACAGGTGCACACTCTCATGTTCATACACATCACCCTGGAAAACTTGTGCAATTGCAGCAGGATCTCCAAACCACCTACCTACTGTCGAGACAAAATAAAGTGAACACATTTTCAGTTTTAACTGAAGTTACTACTCAAGTCTATGTGGTGTAACTTAGTGTTTTTTCCATAGGCAAATAAAATATAACACAAAAGGCAAGGGAAAACATCCCTTAATACTCCACAAAATAATTTAGTGCTCTTTAAATAAAATTTAAAACACTATTTTTATATGGTGGCTCTTAAAAAAAAAAAAAGAAATAATAAAAAAAAAAAACCTCACAGACCGAAAGGATAATGCTTTAAGAGACATCAATTATATTAGGAAAGAACTGAAATCCCATGAAAAAAAGACATTATTGACAATAAAATTCTGTACAGAACGCAAAATCAATATACAATACAGTACCTGCAGATGTTATGCATACAGTACAATTCTCTTTTTACATAGTTTTAGTATGGGCTCTAGCCTGATCTATATACTGACTTAACACAGGTGGAAAAGCGGCTATCTTAGCTTTCAGTAACTTTAATGGTTATTCAGCGAGGAGAGTAGATCTTGTAGTAGGCATTTAGAAAAAGAGATTGAAAACGTTATTGCAGGATGGTCATCTTTAGTTGCATACTGCACGTGTTACATGAATGTGTGCTATGACGAGGAGCAGCGGGCTAATTAGAGAGACAGAGGGCCGGACGGAAGAAATAAACTGGGGTTTAGCTGTTTTTGCTCTCTCTCCATCACAGAGGTTAAACCTTGCGTTATCTCTCTGATCCACTACCCTGTACAGTACATTCATGGCCAGTATTGCACGTTACCAGCCGAATCCACCCTGATTCTGCGAGGTGAGGACCTTCAGTGCTGAATTGTGTAGTACTGTCCTGTAAGTCAACACTAATCCAGTGATGAGAATAGACTGCAACCAGAGCTCACCAAAGACTGACTGGGACTCCATCTGCTGTCACAGTTTGAGCTCATTGGCAATTTTGCAGGCGATATTCTTAAAGGCGATGGACGTGCCTGATATCCTCTTGAAGCGCACGCCGTTGAGGGAAAGGCGGGGCAGCTTGCACACCTCCATCTCCCATTGGACCAGGTTGTCCTGGCGAGCGTCACCGTGGACACAGAAAAGCAGGAAGCGTTCACGCTGCTCATAATCGCAGCTGTTGGCGTCGAGAACCTTTCGGATCTCCCTCATCATCTCGGCCGGCTCCATGGAGGAGGTGGTCTTCATGCTCCAGGTAAAACGAAGCGAGCGGGGCTTGGAGTCTCGACCGTTGTCATCCTTCGTATCACCCGACAAGCTTCTACACCAACAGAAGAGAGGATACAAATATATACATATGATATAATAAATAGAAGAGGAGAGAGGCGTTGAAAGAGGCTGAAGTTGGTTACAGGCTTTCTGTGAAATCTACGTCTCAATCAAATTCTCACCTCGGTGTTTCTGTCCTGGCACTGGCCTCTCCCTCACTCGGCACCCTGAAACAAACCAGGAATACATTGTTAGTCCCCCGAGCCGATCAACATGAGTTCACCCACCCCACTACCAACACCACCCCCATCATCACTGGACACAGAGAGGGGTGTCAGGCATCATGCCAGGAAAGAATCCACACTCCTGGGTATTAGGAAGTGTGGTCAGCACACAATGTGGTTATTTCTTGATGCACATACTATTGTAGCCCCCTTCACAATAACCAAAAGCATCATCCGGTCTACTGAACGCTACCTTCCCTTAATCCCCACTGATCTGTAAGGAGCGAAAAAGTGATTCTCCGACTCGGCTGCCATCACAGGCTTTTTCACTTCAGATCAGCATGAAGACGAGGGAGAGTAAGGAGAGGAGAGCCAGCGACTTGAAGAGCACATATGGTGACTTAGCTTAGTAAAGGAAATGCTGGTGATCCGTGAGGTTTGTTCTCGAGGCAGTGGACACAAGGAAAGAAAATAGACGGCATAACAAGGGTGTCAGTAGACAAGGGTGTGGTGTAGTGGGCAAATACGTAAGGGGTTAAGGAAACACGGGCGAAGGTCATAGTGGGCACAGTTCTGTTTTGTTTTTTGGACAGGGGGGAACAGGTGCAGCAAGCGTTTTGTTCTCCTACCTCCGGGTCGACCTGAAAGACAGAGCTCTATGTGGAGAAAGAAGGAGAGAAAGCTGTGAGCTTCTACCAGATGGGCAGGCGTGAAGGTGACACAAGGAGCTGCTGTATGCATGATGCGGTCTTATCCTTTGCTTGTAAGAGGTAAGAGTATGGAATTATGACGAGCACTAAGGATTGGGAGGAGATCAGAGTGTCTTCAGGAGGCAGGAAGCGTGTGTGATGCTTTCTTTGTTTTTACTGCTGGAAAATGTAAGGACATCATCATAACATAATCTAAACACAAGTACAGTACTTCTTTAATCTCTTTAGTTTAGTTTTGGGGAATTTTCCAATTGTTTTAAGGTTGATCAGAGATATTTTATGTCTCTGCATGCACTTTGAGGCCTAGTTATAGCCATTTTATTCAGTAGCTATTCAATTTGTCCAATACTTTAGTTTATGACTAAATACCTGCAAAGCTTTTACCATCAGCCTTAGCTGTACTTTGTATGTTGTGCTAATTAGCAAACATTAGCAATGCAAACATGCTAAACTAAAATACCAGCAGTGACATTTCTATAGAGGGCTGCAGGAATGAGTCCTAAAACAAGGCCATATTTATGCACGTTCGGCATGTAAAAAGAACGTTTTTTAATAATGACAGCAGATGACATACATTAAAAATGCTAATTGCAAAACTAGTGTTTAGTTGGATCAGTCACCAATGAAGAAGTCTAAATTGGCATTTCTAATGTGTGTTAACTAATGAAGAAAAGATCAGTCATACCTCCAGACAGCTTGCAGATACATAAAACGACATCCATGAGTTTATCTGAGTTTTGCCTTTTACTTGCGCAGAGGCTCTGCAGAGATGGTTTTTGGAGCTTGCACTCGCAGGAATATAAATCAGACTTCAGTAGCAAAGGAACAACAATTCCTTTAAAACTGAAGTGCAGCGGTTTGTCTTCACTGACCTGCGGACAAACTTTGAGGTGATCTTGCCGATGATCCCAGTGGAGGTGCCCCTGCGCTGCTGGGCGAGAGCCCCTGTATCGTGGGACAACGTGGGCGAAGCGGGGGGGCCGTTGTAAGTGGCACTGCGTCGGTCTCGGAGCTGAGCTCCGTGGAAAGTGCTGCGACTGGTGGTACCACGGGGGAAGCGGTTCTTCTCTGGGGTGCTAATACTGTGTGCAGACGGAGAGGTGGAGGGACCCCGCGGAGAGGAGCTGCAACATAGCAATCAAAGGAGAAATCACTCCATGTGTTACACAATTTGCATGCTCGCTATATATGCTGTAACTTAGTAGTAAATCATACTATCAGCATCACTATCTTTGCCAGCAATATACTTCAACATGGAAAATACGCAGCCCTGACAGTCTCAGTTATTGCAGATGGAGAGCTGATGATCAGGCTGCTCACCTGGCTTTCAGCTCTGTGTTGTCGTCGATGGGAGGCAGTGTGCTCTTTGAAGGATGCCCTGACGATGACATGGACTTGGAGTGACGAGGTCGTGTTGCGCTCATTGCGGTCGACGAGGTGCTCCCTGATACCTCTGTTAAACTGGGGGCCAAGGATGAAGATATATTTAGTAATTGGTACAGTGCTTGTATAACACACTATTAAAATGGGGGGAAAAATGAAGACAGAGAACATGAAGAGCTAGATTTCGGCCTGCAGTTAACTGGGGGTGTGTTTGTGTGTTACCTGCTGTCTTTGCCATTGGGAATAGCTGAATATCGGTCAGTAGAGGTTCGTTCACACACGTATGTGTTCCTGCGAGTCATTGATCCATTGGTCTGTTTGTGGAAAGAGAGACAAAAAGCATTTAGCATTTAAAACACTAGTAATGTCTACTCGCTGTTTATGAGCATGTGCTGTATGTGGACATGTGTGAGCAAGTGTGTCCTCCTCATCCTCACCCCGACAGCACTTGTAGTTTTCTTCCTCTCCTGCACCCCCAGTGGTGAGGCGGGAACGTCTCCTTTCGACGTGTTGAGCTCCAGCCGGCGCGCTCCGTCCCACTCCTCCCTGTGGTCGCTTTCCACACTCAAGGCCTGGCCGCGCTTCGTGTACGATACCACCGGTGGCACAGACGGACCAACTAGCAGACACACACACACATGAGAATAAACTTAGAAATAATATCACTATTACAGCTCCAATATCACGATTTCTCAGACAAATAAGAACAAACAAGGACAGTGCCATCTTTACAGTAGCGTCAAGCAAAGCCACTCAAAGCCAAGATCTAGATATCATCTAGTCTATGAAATATAAATCTGCACTAAACACTTAGTTTATTAATTACAGCTACAGAAGCCAAGGTGAGCGTGTACAAAGCAAAGCTGTTCCCTCCTCATGCTTTGAGGCGCTGTTCGTCGAGGAGCTGTAGGAAGGCAGCCAGCCAGCAGATGGCGCCAGACACAATGGCCCCACATGACGTAGGAGGAAGCTGCTCAACAACCAGTGCAGTGTCGAGGTTGAGTCACTGATTCGAACATTTTGATGGACTGATTTTGAAAATAAACATTAAGCCAACAAATCACTGTTTGATGTACACCATGTCTTTCACGATAACAATTCAAATGCAGTTTATTTATCTCCTTGACTTTTCTAAAGCTCAATCAGGTTTTTTTCAGCTCTTTAAGAGCACCAGTGGAGCTGGTAGAGCTTGTGCCTTGCTAAGTGGCACATCAGCAGGGTGATCACAGGCCAATCCTCAGTGACTGAGAGCAACTTCCCCCTACACAGCACGCAGCCAGCAGCACTCTCAGAGCTGGGAAGGATGATGTTACTTTACTTGGCTTCTCTACGACACCACCACCACCACCCTCATCATCCCCACCATGATCACTGTAGCGGCGCTGCTTCTGGTTGGCCGAGATGCTGCGTGTGACCTTGGGATGAGCCGGAGAAATGCTGGAGCTGTTGTTGATGTCACTGGTCGGCCGCTGTCGCTGACCCAGAACGCTGTTAGTGAGCGGTTCACTCCCCTCAAACTGAAGCAGAGAGACATAGGACGAGGGGTGTGGTCACATGACTTCATGCTTTAACCACTGGTGATGACGTAAAGATGATGCAAGTCAGACAAAAAATGACCTCCGGAGCTTTTCTGCCCAGCAGCAGGTAGGTGGCCATGACTTCATCGTACTTCTGGCCCTGTAGAGACTCTGTGATCTCATCGTTAGGGAAGCCCATCGTCACCATGAGCTCTGATGGAGGATAGAAGTCAAAATGAATCATAAAATCAGTGAACTGGAAATTACATGAAGAGTGACACCCACACACTTTCAAACACACCTATTCTAGATGTATCACCAAAGTCCTCCTCTGGCTCGATGTGAGGTTTTAGCTCCTCCTCCTCGTGACCCACATTCATCCAATGGTCTTTCATTATTTGCTGACAAAGAAACAAGACAATTAGAGCTCATGTATGTCCAGTAAAACCTGTACAATTGCAAGTTCAGATAATTAATCAGGACTCACGCCTGTTAATTCACAACATGACAGCTAAGTTCAAGGCAAATTGCACAACAGAAATTAATGACTTATTTATGAAATCCGCTGGGGCAGAACAACAGCGTCATCAATTGTTATTATTCGTGGAGAAATCTTTACTATTGAACTTCAGTCTGGTTCTGAGTGCAGGGGCGGTATTGACTCTGGACAGACGGATTGTGAATTGAATTGACAACTGTATATTGTTTGCAAAGGAGAAACATGCTGTCATTTATTATATGGATGCACTAAAAGACAGATTCTGATGAATTAATTATGTTGTTTTTTTCATACAATCCTTTTACTTTACTATTTGTGAATGTTTTTCATCAAAGAATGATGTAAGGCCACTCTGATCTCAGATGAATAACAATTGTAAATTTCCATCTGACAGATTTCACTTTGCAGTCTGTTGAGTTGGTTGATAATTAACAACAGCAGTGTGCTTCCAGATGACGCACAACAATCATGCTCCAAATTATTAGGACTGTATGTTCGGCTGCCGTGCAACACATTTTTTGAATGGAGAGCAAATGACTGTGAAGATGCAACAATGCAAACGGCAGTAATACCTCCAAACTGCCTCGTTTGACAGGGTTGAGCACGAGTAGCTTCTTCAGCAGATTTTCACAGTCTGTCGACATGTAGAAAGGAATACGGTACTTTCCCCGCAGGACCCGCTCCCTCAGCTCCTGCACACCAAGCCACAGACAGACAGACATTAAACCGCATGAGAAATCACATTTACTTTGGCCTTTGCTGTCCATGCGACTTCAGATTCAAACAGAATTATTCATATATAATCATTAATAAAAAATGTCTCAGAGAGGCATTTGTTATCATTACTTTTACTATTGGGACTTTCAATTGCAACAGTGGCCGCTTCGTCCTTTCATCTCTCTTTTGGAAGACATACCAACTCTCTCAGCACGCTTCAATTGTAGAGCTGCAATGATTAATCGATTAGTTGTCAACTATTAAATTAATCGCCAACAATTTGATAATTGATTCATCAGTTTGAGTAATTTTTTGGGGAAATTAAGTAATTTGAAAGCATAATGTGACCATACCTTTCGACAATCTCACAACCCTTTTCATCTGAAGCATACTGAGCCCTTTATCAGTATGTGTTTGCGGTGAAAAGCGGTGATGCGGTGATGCGTTAACGTGGCGGATCAGAAGCAACCGTATTAAACTTAAACCACATTTTAAGTCCTTTGTAAAGCAACACATTCCTCTGTTCACATAAACATAAGCACACCTTTAGATTCTGTCCGTCGAAGGGTAGTGATCCGCTGACCAGAGTGTAGAGGATGACCCCGAGGCTCCACACGTCCACCTCTGGTCCGTCGTACTTCTTCCCCTGGAAGAGCTCTGGAGCGGCGTACGGCGGGGAGCCACAGAAAGTGTCCAGCTTGCTGCCCACAGTGAACTCATTGCTGAAGCCAAAGTCGGCTATCTTGATGTTCATATCTGCGTCTAACAACAGGTTCTCTGCCTGGGGTGGGGAGAGAAGAAGCAAATAATCATGTGGATTGTTAACATATCAGAACATGATGGATTATAGATGTTTTTAACCAAGATATACATGCCAGATATGGATACCACTCAGGAGAGACCAGATCCTCACCTTTAGATCCCTGTGTACTATCCTCCTCTGGTGACAATATTGCACTGCAGACACAATCTGAAATACAAACACACAGAAGTCATGGGACACCACAGGTATATCAAATATTAAGGAAGAAAACTATTGTAGCACTTTTCAAAACTCAAACAAATTCAATTTACTGTCACATATGAGAAAGAAAAGGAGCAAAACCTGAGAAACCAGAGAATATTTGACTTTTCTGCGTGAAAAATAACTGAAACTATTCATCGATCATCAAAACAATTGCAGATTAATTTTCTGCCAATAGACTAATTGTTGAAGCTCAACAACACAATTCACAAAATATAAAAAATATTAATTGTTGTGCGAGTTTACAACCCAATCATGGCTTGTTAGCAAGGCTTCTTCTCGTTAGCAACACTATTTCAGCATCACAATGAAATCTAAATAATTACCATCAGTCAATAAATGTATTATTCAGATTCACTGTCAACAGCAGGATCATTTTGACTATGTCTTCTACATCCAACAGCTCTGGCAGCAACAGTTCGTATCGCATTATGATAAAGTAATTGTTGCAAACATCCTCAATATAGTTAATGGCTAATAAGAATGTGAGGCTTACAAAAGGAGACTTTTGACTTTTCTGCTTCCAAAAAAGGAAATGTTTGAGGCTTTTGAATCTTTAACCAAGGTCTAGGAACTGTATTTCTCATGCAAGCAAGTTTTGTGATTTTTCAGGCCCAAATGCCATTTGAATCATGTGACACACCGTAAGCAGTTGCTATGACAGCTGACAGTTGTGATTTCACCAACATATGCCTAAATAGAATCAATCAAAAAGAAAAACTGTTCGTTGACAGATGCCGCCCACCTGCCAGCTCTCAGCCGCACACACACTCTTTACCTTTCTGAATGTTGATCTATCTATACTGTGAGACACACACACGCACACACACATAAGCCGCCCACACCGTGTCACACACAGTTCCTCTGAGTCATCTAAGACCGTCAGTGGGGGATTTTAAACATGAACAGAGTGGGTCTGAAAGAACTGGTCTAATTCTGTTCATTTTCAGAGTATAAGTGAGCATGAAAGAGGCCACTGAATTGCTGTTGATGCCTCGTTGCTCTTATAGCACCACTAGGTGTCATAGCAGCATCTATAGGGAAGTTATTCTCATAACCCCCAGTTCTCTCTGGCCAAGCTATCGGCGCTCCATCCTTCCTCTGCAGTTGGTGACAAAGCTTGATCGTGGTGCATGCGGTCTTCCCTCTGAAAGCGGTGAGTGGAATGACGACAGAGGTGCGAGCACTGCGATGCTGATGACTCACCTGTCTGAACTTGGCCCTGGCCTCCTTCTCCTTCATTCTGCCGTGAGCTACTAGATAGTCAAATACTTCTCCTGGAGTAGGGAGACACAATATATAATTATCATTCAATATATTCACATTTCATATTACCTTTATCACAACTATAATCGTTTAGCCACTGTTGCTGTGAGGTGTTTTACATAAAAACATCTAAATAGCATGTTTTGCACTTAAATAGTTTAGTCTTTGTATATGAAGATTAGTTTGAGGCAGAAGTTACATGACCTTGTGGAATAAACATAAACTAATGACTGTGTTTGTCTGTGTGCTAATTAACTTGCTCTAGAACCTATATTATGGAAATAATAAGCAGGAAAACACTCACACATATTTAGTAGACATGCTTGAATGCCTCACTCACCCCCACTGGCGTACTCCATCACCAAATAAAGCGTCTTCTCTGTCTCAATCACCTCAAACAATTTCACTGCAGAAGAAATTGGAAAAAGGAAAGAGAAGGACACAGAGATAAATACATTAGCTATTTAGAAAAGCTAAATTGACTGAGTTCACTTGTCTGGTGAGAGTTCCCTCATTGCATTAAATCTCATATCTTCATATCTGAAGTCTTGAGGGAGCCAATACTTTTTGTTAAAAAATATTAAGTCAGGCATTTGTATGTAACCAATGCAACTGTTAATAAGATCATCAAACTACTTAATTTCTGATTAGTAAAAGTCCAAATGTGGCAATGCTCTTATTTTGACATGACATCAGAGAATCCTACACAACAAATATAAATACAATTTACTGCAAAAGCAGGAAACAAATAGCACAAACTGAAGAATTATGATGAAAGAATTATATTCCTATGATGCAAGTTATACTGGTTTAACTTGGTGGTGTCGGTTTAATTAGTAACACTGATCCAAATCAAAGGGGAATATCATTGCTGAGCTGCCCTCAAGCTTCAGGTTCCTGTTTGAACTTACCTATATTTGGATGATTCAGTACCTTCATTATTCGGACTTCCCTGAAGAGCTGTTGAGACACAGAGGGACATTTAATTAATCCAAAAACATAACGAATGAGATTACAAGCAGTGACCCTGAGGGTCAGCTCTTTCTCTTCTGGGAAAACACAGTTAAAGAATGTTATCAAGCTCTGATTAGGGAGCTGAGCCACAATAAACTGCTGACACTGGATTACACTCCACAGGAACATGAGAGGACCTGAGGATCTACTGAACCGTGGAAAGCAATATGACTGATGCAGTGACAACGTTGCATGAAACTCTACACACATGAGGACCAGGATCACAATTTCACTGACACGCTGCAGTCCAGCCAGCTAGCCACTGCAGAGTAGCAGCACACAGGCTGACAGCCAGCTAGACATCTGCTGCCTAATGTCATCATCTTAAAAGAAAAGAACGGCAAAATCAAGTTGATGCTCTGCATGCAGTTCTAGAAAACAAAGCAGAGTGTGAACTCTTATACAAGGTTTATTATGATAAAGAAGACTCTTTTTACTGCAGATGGGAAACGTTTCTATCCAGTCTTATGGGAAACAAATAAAAGAACAATTACATCATATTGTCTCTAAGCACAATGTCCAACAGCTGAGTGAGAGAAAGGAGATAATTCAGTTATTTAATACAATTTAAACCGCGTCTCCTCACTCTCGGCGTGGCTGTTTATGTCAGAGGAGCTCCCGCAGCCACTTAGAGGTGCTGTTGAATCATTTACATTCTGCTGATTCCCAGTCGTGCTCAGGCTTTGAGTGTTCAATTTCAACACACACACACACTCAGCTGGGATTCAGCATCTACTGCTACCTGAGACGGAGCACAGATTTTGCCATTTGCTGAGCAAATGTATTGCTTGTGTGTATTGTATAATTAAAAAATTATGTTTACTCAACGCGTCATTACTGAACACGTCAAATTAAAAATGAGAGTGGACAATGTAGTGGTGGTGTATGCGTCAGTGTGTGCGTGCAGCTTTTCTAATGGCCTTTTTGGTCTTACATAAGTGCTCTGATAGTCTATGTTTCTAGGTCATCAAACACAGCCATTATACCAGTGTGAGCAGGCCCGACTGTAGGACCTCTCAGCTACAGTCTGGCTCAACAACATGCAGGTACTCTCCCTCCCTCCCTCCCTCTAATTCTTTCCTCTGTTCTCTACTTGCTCTCCTGCCTCTCTTCTTCCTTTCTTTCTTTCTTTCTTTCTTTCTGACACCTCGTCTCGTTGCGCGCACACACACACACACACACACACACACACACACACACACACACACACACACACACACACACACACACACACACACAGACACAGACACAGAGCTGCTGCAGAGGGCTTAAAGAATAGGCCTTCCATATTTTTCGTATTGTCAAAAAGTCCCATAAAAAGACAAAAATAAGAAAGCCAACAAAGATTGGGTTTTTCCCGACTAACAAGTGTTGCTTGTGAGGGCTAAATCCTGATATGGCGTATTCCTCTGTGCCATAGAGCTCCATTGTTGCCCAAACACAATTAAAAAAGCGAGCTGCATTGTTGCACTGGGTGACATCTGCCTCGATTACAATAAAAATGGGCACTGTAGTTTATTTTGAATCCATTCCACATACACTTTCCTACTGCTTTGAGTACTCATCGGAGCACCACATGTGTATTAATATGCAGCTGAAAATAGCCCACAAGGAATGCACAATTTACTTTTGTTTGAATAATGTTAACAGTGTCCAGCTGTTTTAGTTATTTTAAACATATTTTTAAGGAGTTAAATCTTAGGTGGATTAACACATTAATAGTTGTGTTCTTTTGTTGACATAAATTATCACCTGCATTATTAAAACAATGCATTTAAACAAGACTGTATTGCAAATGCAAATAACCTGATGTATAAACAGGTTTGAGTTATATGGACAAAGAGACCAATGTCAAAATTAAGAATAATACAATCATAGTTTGAAGAAAAAATAAAATCAGTTGTACATAACTGTTGATACCTGTTTGTTTGAGGTTAATATCTGTTTATTTTAAATCCGACATTTAAAAGCAATGTGTGTGCGTACAGATTTCATAATTTAAACGGCACCATGTTTTTGTCAACAAATGTCTCCGTTCCCTCAGCGGCTCAGAATAGCTTCTCCTGTGTGGCAAACCCTGCTCCATATTCATCAGCTGCTACGTTGGCCTGAGAGGTTCCCCCACGGTAACACAGTCAATTAGAGTGGAAACACACTGACACAATAACCACAAGATCCTGCAGTACACAGGAATAGACACATGAGTCGCAGCTTTCGATCTGCATTCATCCACTCACGTGCTTTAACATGTGACACGGCCTTCAAGACAGGACTTCTTTATTATTCTGATCTGAATGAGTGATGGACTAAAGAGTCTGTGTTTCATCTTCATCTCTTATCTCTTCCCCTCTCTGCCTCTTCCCCCCTCTCTCTCTATCTCTCTCTCTCTCTCTCTCTTTCTCTCTCTCTTTCTCTCTCTCTCGTTTGCGTCATTGCCCTAAAGCCCTTCACATGGGAAGCACGCGTGCAGCCACTTGGAAACAAAAATTAGAACAAATCTGAGAAGCGGTGGAAAAACGACGACAACAAACGCAGCCCCGTCGATAAAAGCTCAATGGGGATGTACAAAGCTCACATGAGATAATGAGTGTAGGATCTTTGATCTAGTCGAGATATAACATCAATAATGTCTACAGGCATACAGGGGAGTCACAGCGGGGCAAATAACATTTTCAATGTAGTTCTGGAGAAGGTGAGCGAGTCCTAATATCTTCCTTTGAGGCTAAATTACTTTCTTTAAACTAAAATGAATACAAATGATTGATTTAGATGGTGAATTGAGACAATAGCTGCAAAAACGATATGTGTATCACAAACACAAAAACACACCGTTTCTAATGTGCCTGGATCTCAGTAGTCTGTGCCAGTGACCTACTTCCAGCCACCCAGGGGCAGCCAGACTCCCAAACTAGCCTTAATTACAGCAGAGCCCCCATGCAGAAGGAGCAGAACGGCAGATATCAGACTGGGAACACTGACAAGAACTGGCTGGACTGTTTCTGTCACAGCAGCACAGCGGCTCATTCAACATTATTGACAGGATGAGTAGCCCTGCCAATGAGTGTGTGTGTGTGCGTGTGTGTGTGTGTGCGCGCACTTCCCCATGCTCAAACAATATTTTAAAACCACATATCAGTAAATAATGTCAAAAGAAGACAGTGGGAGACCGACAGAGGGAACAAAGGTGTCGCTGACATTCAGACAATCTGTCCTGTCCTCCACTCCTGTTGCTGAAAATAACACCTGTCTCCATCTCTCTCTGCTTCTACGAAGATGTGCCACCTTATACACTATTCATTATTCGCCACGCCAAGATACAACTTCAACTTTACCAAATGCCTCAGATTCCGCCTAAAATATTGGATCGGGTATCAGAGTGTATGTGATAATTGTTCAGCTAATTACCGATACAAAAGGAGCCACTTGTCACTCGCTACCCGATCCATACAACCTGCTCGATCAGTACTGCATGTGCAAACTAGTACTACACAGCTGTGGTTAAACGCTCTCTTGCACCTTGTTTTTTTTCCTGATAATGCTGCTGTGAATAACAAATCTGTGTTAAAATTAGCCTCAACATTTGATTTGTTTCATGATTCACCGCGGACAACAGTGCTGTCTGTCCAATCACATTCCACTCATCTGAACAAGACCAAAGCTCCTGTAGCCAATGGGCTCGACAGCATTTCATTGGCTAATGCAGTGTGGCAGGCGCAAGACAGACATAAACAGCAGCCATTAAAAGAGCTTGACCCCATGGTGGGCTTTTCGCAACTGGCTGAAAATACAGAGTATGTTGTTGTGAACACACTCTGGCTGCCTTAAAACCGTGACACTCAGACAAAACATTGGAAGACTGAAGGTTAGCAGCAATGTGGCTCTGAGCCACATCTAGAAAGGAGATTTTAATTTTCAGTGAAGCTGCCAGTGTTTCTGTTGCTTCGTTTACTCTCTTGAATTTCTCCGGCCTGTTCTGCGTCACGTAAAAGGCGAGACACATTCACATTTTGAAAAGGTAGAGACCTTTTCCAAATGTGAGTGTCTCGCCTTTTAAAAGCACAGGCTTTAATATGGTCTGAAACGGCGCATCTATCACGTCTGACAGGTCGATTATATAACCTTTAATATTTTGTTGATGTTGTCATTGTTGAAGCAATGAAAACTCTTATGTACAGATTAGGAAGAGACAGAGAGCGATGGGATGGTGGGATGAGAGCAGCGTTTGCTCAGTGAAAGAGGGGATTAACAAAGAGGCCTATTTTCGGGCTAACATGCCTCAAAACCCTGACAACGTCAACATCCCTGACCACAGATGACATGTGATGCATTTCCTGAGGTGGATCTAAGGAGGTGCTTTGGAAGCTCAGCTGACCTCATTTCCTGTTACACTGAAACCACCACAAAGTCACACCAGGGAAGCGAGGACCATAAAGGAACAGACCATAGCTTCATTCTAGCCTTGTGACTCATTTTGGCCTCTGCTAACCCTTTTTTAAAATCAAATAATCGGAGGGAAACACCAGACTGACAAAGATAAGCTCCAGAAAATAAGTAACAAAAACAGAGATTTTGAGATTGACTTCATCTCTTTGTCTCTGCGGTCTCTAAATCCTACTCTGAGAGAGGTGAGACTGGATGCTTGCATGTGTGTATCAGTGAATTAATGGCTGTACACAGGTACAGGAAGGCATCCATGTGCGCGAAATGTTGCCAAACGTGAATGAAACACACAAACAAAACGAGGTTCTGCCAGCTGGAGCCTTCTGCATAAACCAAAGGATCTCCTGTGTGTATGCATATATGTGTGGCTGTATGGGATCTGCCAGAGCGCTGGCTGTGCCTACTGAGCCAGATGGTGTGCCCACAGCCTGGCTCCTCTGAGACCATAAAAAGAGAGATCAGTGGCATTTTGACGGGCTAGTCGCCGTTAACAGTGAGAGGAGGAGCAGACCTCTAAAACCTCACTCATCCACACTGACAAACCAACAAGATCTCAAATAAAGCACAGTTCTATAACAGTGGTTAATTTCTTCCCCAGGTTTATCCTCAGTACAAACATGTTTAATCATTTAGTCATTTTAGACACCATCATTTCATCAACGCATCCTTCGATCTCTGCTCTTCATGCATGTAGAAAGCCTGAGTCATCGAATCAATAATTATGACCGTCTGTTGTTTATATCCGCCTCTAGAATTAGCCTGCTCAGATGCAGAGAATGGCATTTTTCACCAGGACTATTTTGTCACTGACGTGAGAGGGTAAACAAAACCATCCTAAAACAGAAATTGGGATGGACTTACATTTTACATCCATTTATTATAACATTTACTTCCTTCTTTTCCAGGGTGAGGGTCCGAAAGGGGATGTGACACCCTCAGGGAACGAAGTGAAATTCAGTCTTCTTTCTTAAGCATGCGGAAAAATACTGAATTAACTGACATCAGCGGGAGATGTTTACATCATTGAACACCAAATTGTAGACATCAACAAGTACAATGTTCCTTGAGAGGATATTCATGTTTTTTTATGATTTTAAAGAATTTGAAAGATTTTCGAAAGGGTGGAAGGATTCACAGTGCTTAAGTAGATCCACAAACATCTGTTTGTTAAATTAGAGTGGTGGTTTTCAACTCTATTCCTTTGGACCCATAGCTTGTTTTTGTTTTTTTATTGAGGTCATCCAAAGGGGAACTAATTGCCATTAACGGCAATTATCCTGAAAACCAGCAGCGCCACGAAACCCAAACCGCCGGAATGAGAACAACTGACTGACTTCCTTCTTCACAAATATGATTTGGCCAATCCAAACAAAAACTGTATTAAGGTGGATGTTAATGCATCCATAGTTGAGCTTTCAGACGGAGAGCATATGACTCTGAGCCAATGAGAGTATTGATTCAATCCAGGAGACGACTGCTGCATTAAAAGACGAGCTTCTGCATTGCAGATGGCACTTAAAGCAATCTATAGTGCAGAGCAGCAGACATAACAATATACAACTACAAGCAACGTACAGATGTGAACTTGTCTTTATAATCCAATACACAAACACACACCAGATTTAACACATAAACACCAACGTTCATACATGCGTTTACACCAATAATAGCTCATCCCCCATGAAAAGCCCAAAGACTTCTCCATATTGACCCTCTCAGGTCTACTGCAGCTGACATCTGAAAGGCTCATTGAATAATTGATCAGAGAGATCCTGATTGGTCGGCAGTCTCACATGATACGTCTGCTGTGACCGTCACCAGGCAGCGGACAACCCGACCCATTGGGTACGTAACCTCTCATGACCGAGACAAGACCCAAAGGGGTAAAGTCAGTTCATATTCAGAATCTTAATGCCACACACATATACACGACGCCTCTAAATGTGCATTACCCCACTGTGAGTGTGCAGATTAGAAACCACACAATAGGCTGTCTAACAAAAGATCTTGCACAATGAAATTCATCTCAGTTAGACAGAACCCGGCGTTTGAAATTCTCAAAGGGTCTTCGTACTGATTGTCTGAAGAATTGCAGTTGGATCCCATTAAGATCCAAGATAATTACAGATTTGCTTGTGGAGAACAGAATCATGCCAGAAACCAACCGTCTCGTTTCACAGTTCAACAAAAAAGATTAAAGGCCAGACCCAGGTGTGTCCAATTGTCTCACGATTACACCCTGGTTGATTAGCCAGACTCATTGGTTTAACTCCACTCAGACAAATGTGTGAGGGCAGACATTTTGGGAAGCAAATTGTTGTTATTATTCTGCTTGAGACTGCTTGCAATATTGTTTTCTGGCAGCTTCCAGAGAGATAAAAGCCAAGAGGTCTATCAAGACATCAACTGCCATCCATTTAGGTGTGGTGGTGGTTTGAATAGTCCTTTATTACGGTCTAATGAGTCACTGAAGAGGTTGCTTAGCAATCTGTTCATCTTTTACAAAACACTCAAATTAAAAGAGGAGCTATGGGGAGCCATGCTACAATAATGTCCTGACCTCCGAAAAAGAAATCCTGTCTGTCAGCTGGACACCTGCATTACTTTGAGACTCACAGTAGGTGGTGCTTATAGCAGCGACCGCTTTCCCTCCACATGGTGTAATCTACCGAGAGGATTGTGTGGGTGTGTGCGTTTAATCAGCAGAAAGAGCTGGATTTGGATCCAGTAATCAGGAAACTGTTCCAAACTCCTCGTTGTAATTGGTTATGACTGCTAGACAAGGGTAAGTGACAAACAGGCAGGCAGGGGTATTTATAGCTGCTCATAACCACATACCAACAAAAAGTCAAGAGGTGCACTGGATTAAACGAGCCTTGCGGTCTCTCCTGACTCCATCTGATTACATTATGCAAAACAGCACATCCTGAGTTCAAAGAGCAAGGAAACAAGAGGGATGACTAATGGAAAAAGCCACGACCGCTGTAACCTAGACATTAATGTTACCAAGAGGCTGTAAAAACACTGACTCACCTTTTGTAAACTGGTGGGATTCAGCTGGGTTTTGTCTATAATCTTCACCGCCACCTAGAAAACAGAAAAGACAGAGAACGACAAAGTCAGAAGAAGAAAGGAAGAGGGATGTAGAGATGAAAGATAACCAAGATGTCGAAAAGAATTCTAGCTTTGTATTTGTGTTTTGGCTCGTACAGTAAAAGCCTGTGCTGAAATGAACTATCCTCATTATTTCACTATTCCGCTGCGAGGCAGCTTTGTCAAAACATGTCACGGCTGAATTAGTTTAATCTGAACACACCTTAAAGCTCCTCTGTTCAGTACTTTGCGAAGGGATGGTGCTTTGATTGGCAAAGATAAAGAAAAATTTAAAAAACATTAACAGTTTATGTGATTGCATCCACAGACAGTCCGTCTCTGTGTGGCAGCCAGGCCAGTGTTAGCATACTGTATGTGACTCTGAGTCTGCGGTGATCTACTGTTGGCCGGGCAGATCTTGCGAGGCAGCAGTCGGAAGCATCCATCTCAATAATCACCCCAACGTGCACTGAAACAGGCGGCTCACTTTCTGAGAGCTCAGCAGCTTTCACAGAGCAAGTAGCTGAGCCACACTGCAGACTCGCCAGCTCATACATTATGCTGATAAGAGATTGAAGGAGTAGTTTTACACTATAATTACACTAAAATAATGCATGTGGCCTTTTGATGGTGCACAAACGAATTTAACAATAATTATAGTTTAAATGGCACAGACTTAAGAATGGCTGAATAAATATGAATGTCACAGTTTGCGGTCTGACTAAGCAATTAAGATCTTTCAGCCATGCTAAAGAGAGCACCGGGCTCTGAGGAAGACCAACGCCGTCGGTTTGAACCACTTTGGAGCTGCTTGGCCTCTTTAGGCTCAAAGGGAGGTTTAGACCCTTCAACTGTGTCCTTTCAGACCATTTCACAGTGTTGGACATTTTACATGTGTTAGTGTTTATTCTCTGTTGCAGTGTTTGTTAATGCCTGTCGCAATAAACTCAGATCCAAACAGTTTCATAGTCGTGCAGTTCAAATGAAAGTATCTCCGTAATGATTACTACCATGTTTTGCATACTGTAAGTGATATGTACTCAAAAACACCAGCATTAAAACTAAATATGTTGTATGGTGGTGTTGATGTAAATGGGCACTGTTGCATAATACAACTCAACTGAAAAGGAGGAGCAACTTGTGGCTAATAACTCAAGAGTTCACAGTCATGCTTGTTGCATGCGTGTTGCATGTTTTTCTGCCCTCGTGAAACAGCCGTATCTTTTAAGTTAAGCAATTTTTTTCCAGCCTTTGCTGGTGCATTGCAGTTTATCTTGTCGCGTTACCGCCACCCTTTGATCAGCGACCATCGGAAGTGCTGCGTATTGCTTCACACTCAATACACCATCACAACCATCCCGGTTTGAATCCGGTTGGGATCTTTGTTTCGCCCTCTCTCTCTCTCTCTCTCTTACTCTCTTTCTGTCTCTACAATTCTTGTAAAAATAATAATGCATTTTATTATCATCATTATTGTTATTGCCATCATCATTATTACTGTATAACTCTATTCTATGGAAGAAGAGCTGTGATGAAGGTCTTTTGAGCAAAACATTACGGTTTTCCGTCATTTACAATGTACAGACATAAGTATAACCTTGGTACTAATCTGTATCATACATTATGTTGACAACTAAAATACAGGACAAGAAACTACTGATATTGATGTTTGCTGTTCGAATAAATCATACCGTTGTTTTAAAGAAAATAACAGTTAAAAACTGTAAACTTGACAAATACCTGCTGAAATATATTTTTCATGAATGTATTGGTTGTTGTTTTTGAGCTGAATCAGGAGCAGCTGTTCCACAGATTGAGGCGTTATCTCTCTTTTCCAATAGTAAGCAGTTCCTCTATCTCTACAACATGTTGCCTTGTGAAACTATCAAAACTCCAGACTTGAGTAAACTTTTGTCTTTTGTATGTTCAACTGTTCAATAAGATTCTGACAGAGATTGCAAACCCGGACTTCTGACCTCTAATTAGAGTAGAAGGGAGGAAGGGGAGATGTTGCCTTTTGTAGTTTAATAATACCATGTAAGCATTAATAACAATTTAACATCCCAGCGTTGCTGTGACTCCGGCCTTATGAGAGCTTAATAAGCATGGTTCAGTGGATGCAGACTCTGGCTCTAATCCAAAGACAGCAAAATGCTGAGTCACAGTGAAGAGAATGCAGGTGATTAAGCCCGAGCAGGGTTTCCCAAATACACTACAAGTTGCATTTCATTTCCACCAAACTCGTGAACTAATAATGTCAGCAAACGCAAAAGAGACAAGCGGGGAAAAGAGCGAGCGGGGTGAGAGGCTTCAGAAAGGCACGCGGTATGCAGGTGGTGTCTCTTTGGGCATGGAGGTATACAGACAGACCTCGCCCACCTCCTCTCTACTGCCTCCTGTCACGGACAAAACTCAGGTGGAGGTGCATGCATGTGTGTGTATATCTGTGTGTGTGTGTGTGTGTGTGTGTGTGTGTGTGTGTGTGTGTGTGTGTGTGTGTGTGTGTGTGTGTGTGTGTGTGTCAACGTATGCCTGCAGGTGTCCGAGCTGTCCTCCTGTGTCACTCCATTGTTCCAACATCCACTATTCCATTTGCATGAGTCATAGATATTCTTCACATTTCCTCTACGCGACACTGATCCAATATTTCCTTTTTGTTCTCAGATTTGATGAACGAGTGGATGGCACTAAATCATATGCCGGTGTCTGTGTGCATGTGGGTGAGTTTGTTTTCTGTGTAATGGATTTGAGGGTGAATAATTCAGCTCCAGTGTGACAGAAGGGCAACACGCGTCACTGTTAATTATTCAGCGCGTTCGTAACATACGGCCCATATGCTCTTCACCGTATGCAGGTCTTGTTAGCGGGCGTAAACGTGGATATTGAGCTAGAGGACACGGAGGGGAAACGTAATCACAGCTTCACTTGTGTGCCGGAGAGGTTTACATGTTCCTCTACATCTTGGTTTCCGCCTGAGCTCTTTTTACATGACCACCGCGTCATGATCTCTGTGAGCTGAAGGGAACTATTGTAGCAGAGCACAAGGTCCTATCTCATACACAGAAGAGAAAGGCATTACTGTTGCTAGAATATAGGAATATAATGTATCAGAGTGAACATAATATTCTTTTCTCTTTGCAAGTATTGTGCACATCCACAAACATAAACACACACACATAAACTTACTGCCACAGTATATAAGTAACTTATAACGACCAATTCAAAATGTATTCCAGCAGTTTATACAGAACCCTGCAAATGCAGTATACACTAATACTTTGACCAGCATATACAATAGATACTTTATGTTTGTGTATTGCAGTCTACTCTGTATGTACCAAATATATTTTTAAAGTTATTTGGAGTTTATTGTTACTCAGATTGAGCTGCTAAAGATAGAGGATGTCATATAGATTATTAAGTATTAAGATTTGCGGGGTATAGAAATACCAACTTGCCATATAGCATCTGTATTTTCATGTTTCCTTGGCTTTGTTGTCTTTTTTTTAGCATTATGTCTGTATTTGGTGTGTGTGTGTGTGTGTGTGTGTGTGTGTGTGTGTGTGTGTGTGCGCATAAGAGCTACTGAAGTCAAGTTCCTTTCATGTGTCAACATTTGAGCTGAAATGGTCAAACAATCGACAAGTTGATCAACAAAAAACAACATGTAATGGGCAATTAATTTGATAACTGATTCTTACGTTATATCAATCTGACCCACCAGATGGTTTGTTTCACAGACTCATCTGAGAAGAGGTTTCTTTGGAAACTGTTTAGAAAGGGGATGCACTTTTAAAAATCCCGTGGCAGGTGATTGGATGAAGCGTTTGTCAATCAAACTCTTGCTGAAGCGAGTCGGGAGAAGAGTGAAACCGTCTTCACCGTCGAGAAAAGTGTCGTTCTTTGCTCTTCTTTCAGTGAAGAAGTTCTGATATAACTGGTGCTATTGCAGCATCTACGCTAACCTCTTCATGAGCTGCCATTGTTGTTTAGAACATGTTGTCGTACACACACCTAAGCCACGCCCCTCGCTGCCCGTGGCTCTTAACAGGATGCTGATTGGTCCAAGCTCTGGTTTACGGAAAACAAACCCAATACCAGAAGCCTAGTAAGCTGAATTGTTGTGTGGTCCCGCTATTCTCGCGTGATCTTGTGAGAATCCAACTGCTGTGCAAAGTAAATGTTAAATAGACCAAACTATCAGTCGATCAATTGATTACCAAAAACAATCTACAGATTAATCAATATCAATAATAGTGGTCCAAATTTAGTGCAACAAAAACATGAGGTATCATTATGATAACATTTGACTGGTAATTGATTAATCAATTTGATAAATAATGATTTATTGCATTCCCTAGTGGGTGGAACATGAGGACATAGGGTACAGGCAAATGTGTCCATCAGTGCAGCTGAGCATGTGTGTGTGTATGTGTGTGTGTGTGTGCGCACACATCTTGTAATCACCCTCTTCAGCAGATAGAGGACACTCTGTCACCTAGAAGTGACTGCTGCTCTCTCCACAGAGCTCTTTTGATGTTTTTCAAGGTAAACTTGTTTTTTGCCGTTTTAGCTTTTTGCCAATAAAAACGACTTGCTGGGCTAAAGCTCAAACTGCGTTATTTTTTGTGTGTTGGGTTTCTTTCCACCAGTTCTCTCTCTCTCTCTCTGATCCATGTCTTTGCATTCTGATGAGCCAGCAAGGGCACTCAGATACACAAAGCAGCGGCTGACCTTCTCAGCAAGCAGTGGGGCAGCATACTCAATATGCCTGTTTAGTATTAGCATTAAAGGACGCAGAATGAATCTGACTGATACTGGGTTGACCTGGGAGAATATTCATGCCCTCCATACTCTGATCGGACCAAGAACATATTGAAACAAGTGTCTAAGAAATAGACATGAGAGGATATCTGAGGTGGATCAGGACTGACAGTGAGTGCTGTGATACCTGCTGAGTAAAAGACAGTGAACGAATCGCAGGTCACTGATTTCTCCGTTAGGGAAACAGGAGCTTTAATTACCGGCACACCAAAGCAAGATGTCTATCACTCTGACAGGTCAGCTCTGTGTGTGTGTGTGTGTGTGTGTGTGTTTGTGTGTGCATGTGCTTGTGTGTGAGGCAGAAAGAGAGAGCTTGATCTGACCTGACTGGGAGAACTAACATGGACAAGTGAAATATTGTCATGACAGGAAATCTTTCATTCTCCTAAGAATCAGAACAGAACAGATATATATATATATATATATATATATATATATATATATATATCTATCTATATATATATATATATATATATAGATAGATATATATATATATATATATATATATATATATATATATATATATATATATATCTATATATATATATATATATATATATATATATTGAAGTTTCCCTGGTGGATGTGTAAAAGTGTAACTCAAATGAGATGATGACCTCACTGTAAGTACCCTTTGAATCTTGTCATTCTTTGAAGTGAGCTTTCATGCTTTGGTACCAGAACTGAAACAAGGAAATACAAAATTCACTTGTTCATTGATGATTTTCTTCTTTAGGTTTTAGACTGTTGGTCGGATTAAACAAGTAATATTTTTGACTTTGGGTCTGGGATGTTGCAATGGACATTTTTTCCATCATTTTAAGGCTTTTATTGCATGTATTAGAGCAGCTGGAGAATGACAGGAAACGGGGGAGAGAGAGAGGAGATGACACGCAGCAAAGGGCAGCAGGTCAGAATCAAACCAGGGACGCTTTTGATTGGTAGATTAACCGATGATGAAATAATAGTAAGCTGCAGCCATAACAAGTGGAAATAAAAGAGTGAGGTTGACATCGTAGGTTTTGGGATGAACAATGTATTTTAGAAAATATAAATGAAAACTTGTCTCACCTCTCGCCCAGTCAGGACATGTCGTGCCAGCTTCACCTTGGCAAAATTCCCCTTCCCAATGGTCTTGAGGAGGCGATAATTGCCAATATGGGGGTGCTCCTCTGTGGAGGTGAAAGAGTTGCGGCATCGCGGCAGGCTGTGCCGACTCGCAGATTTTGTCGGGGGGGCTGGGGGTTCAACAAAGCCGTCCACCGAAGAGTGCTGGAAAAAAGTCACACATGTCAAGATAAGTAACATCTTCAATCCCTTACTGGAACTTTGTACAGTACAATTTATACAGACACCAAGTCTACAAGTTCATGAACCTCTCTGGCTCAGTAATCCCAAAAGGACCCTTCCTCTTGCTACATTGGCTTCACACAAACAAACAATGCAGCAGAGTGCTGCAGTGGAGGTTTGTGTGTGCCAAAGGTGGACCATTTGCTGTGCAAACAGAGATGAACCCATTAAGTTGACCTAGAACCAGAAGGGGATCGACACTGTGTATGTGCATATATACTGTAACCTTATTCACATGCCGTTGCACACAGTAGTGCCCTGCATGCAAGCCCAAAGAGGAACTGTGTGGGAGAGAATCAGGCTCCCTCTTCTCCCTCTGTGACACATTCACATCAAAAAGACCTTATCAGACACAGAAAGTAAACTCCTTTGACTTTGTGCCTTTGAGAATACCTACAAAGTGTGCAGTACAGAGTCAAGAGTTATAACAATATCACTGGCCCCCATGGCCAAATCCGTTAACAACAAGTGTCCCTGTGATATGGCATTTGAAGGTGAATTAGGAACAGCTTGCTATAAGTACAGAGCTGGCACAGGCTACGCACAGTCTCTGCTGGTCTGTGTCCTCTCTTCCACAGCAGCTGCCGATGTCAGTCCAGGTCAGAGATCCCATGATCCTCTGCTCCTGAGCACCACACCCAGCCAGAGAATAAAGCCTTGGTCTGGTTACCCAGACTCCTCTGCTCCTGTTTCACCGGAGAAACGCTACACCCTGCAGGGTGCGCATCACCTCTGATAGTATGCATCCTGACAGAGGGAGAGCTAGCTGCAGGATTCAAACTCTGCCCAGTGTGTGTGTGTGTGTGTGTGTGTGTGTGTGTGTGTGTGTGTGTGTGTGTGTGTGTGTGTGTGTGTGTGTGTGTGTGTGTGTGTGTGTGCATGTGTGTAAGGCAAGGAGAAATTTTGATTAGATGCCAGTCAAAGTCAGCATCCTTGTTTCTAATGCAGCAAACCCTCTTTTAGATCTGCCTGGCAGAGAACTCTGTGTTGCTTGCACTACCTTACTTATTATGCAACTGGTATATGTCCACATTAAAGGGCCTTTATTTCCTCCCATCAACTTTAAATCAGATATATCATATGGTCAATTTATCCTTCAGACACACACGAGTTAACACACAAACACACACTTGGCCTGGCGCCAAAATTATGTAAATTAACTGAGGAGCATCTGGACAGGCAGGTGATTTGGAGCACTTGATTAATACAAAGTTTGATTCACTCGACCATCCAATAACTCCAACACAGATGTTATGTTTTTGAGGAGGCCAAACACTGAACAATTAACACACACCTGCACAGACACACATATATAAAAAAAAATAAGAAAACCAGGAGAAAGCTTCTTCTATTTTGCTGCACTTAAAGCCACTTGTCTCTCTGAGTAATTAGCTGTTATGCAATGCAGTTCAGCTGCTAGTGGGCCCTGGGGCTGCATGATGGAGTCCAGCAGAGGCAGGCTAGGCCGGCTGGCTACAGCCATTGCTGCTGAGGCAGTGCTTTAATAGCTGCTTAGCAGTCTATGTCTAAGAGACCTAAAGCAGCAATCGACTGTTAGACAGTTGCAGCAATGATGCATTTCTGAATACTGGCAGAGAATGACTAAGACAGCTGATGTCATTAGGGTTTAGGTAATAACTTTGGAAATACACTTTACCCTTTAAATGTTATCACCTGACAATGAATAACCCAGATGCAGGTAAAAGCCTTATTTTTAAATCTGGGAATGACTAAATAAATAATAAAAGACTGCTTCCAGCTGTTTCCACTGCTTGTAACAGGACACAATACAAGGAGGGTTTAGTCGCTGCCTCGTCTTGTTTCCAGGAAAATAATCAGACGCACCTAGATATGTCAGAACCTGTCAGCATACATCCAGAGGTCCTCATTTGGACTGATCTAAAAAAAAGTGTGTTATTATGCTGTGATTTGAAAGCGCGTGAGTGTACGCGCTCGAGCAGTGGGGTGTCCGTTCATAAACATTCCTTCACAAAGTGAATGAGAAATCTCCGGCGGGTTAAGCCATGCTTTCTGTCTGGTGTAAATCAATAGCGTGCATGTCTGTATCAGTGTCGTGGCGGCAGAATGGTGAATAATAATAATAATCATAATAATAGCTCCCTCCTCCTCATCCTCCTCCTCTTCACTGAGCGTGCAGTTACAAACAGGCCCCAATAGGTGATGGATGTCACATTGCGATGCTACCAAGCGTTGCCATTGAAAAGTAGGACAACATCCTCCCCCACCCTCGCTAAATATTGACGTTGTGGACTAGAAAATACCCCCAGTTGCACCAGTGGAGCAACAGCATTTTCTCACAGGCCACATTCATTCTCAACATTAACATTCAAGCTTCGCATGTATCATTAAAGCCAGCACACTGACGCAGTGCGTTGTTGAGGCTAGCCGTTTTGTTGTGCAGAAACTGGGGCAGGCACAAACCAACTGCACCTTTTATTCTAGGTTATTCCGGGCTCCGAGCTAATATTCCCGTCAGAGGGGAAAGAAGAAGAAGAAGAAGAAGAAGAAAAAAGCCGGAGTGCTCATTGGTCGAGTCGCTCTGCAAAACTAGCCCCTCAAAAAAGCGCTGCCATAAACATGCACCGACCAGCGCGCTAAATAGCCACATAGCCGGCTCATTTCCCTCCCTGTTCCCACGCGCGGGACCCCACCGGCGTGTCTCCGGGTAGCAGCACTTACATTCTCGGTGTCACGCTCGTTCACCGTTGGCAATGGCGTTCTGGTCGACATCTTGTGTGCCTCGCAGGCCGCTCAGCGAGGCAGCGGGCCGGGCAGCAGCAGAGCAGACAGTCGGCGCGGTCCGTCGGGGGAGAGCGGTGCCTGTGTCCCTCTCTACATCCCCTGTAAACACCGCAAACAGCGGCCTTTTTTACCGCAGCATAGCGCGCGCAGGGCCCAGCCGACACGCCAGATTTGCTTGTTGGCTTTGTGCACTTCCCCTCAGGTAGGCTAGTGGCAGACAGAAAAGGAGGAAAGAGAGACCGAGGGAGAGAGAGAGAAGGGGAGGGGGGGTGGTCGGCCAGGAAGATGCGTCGATAGCGGACGGGTCTGCGCAGCGCATCTCAAACCTCCCACCAGGAAGGATGGAGGGATCTCTCTCTCTCTCTCACACACACACACACACACACACACACACACTCTCTCTCTCTCTCTCTCTCTCTCTCTCTCTCTCTCTCACACGCACACACACACACTCTCTCCCTTTGTCTCCTCTTTATAGCTCATTATTCAAGTCACCAGAAAACAGTTAAGCACACAGTTGGAACAGTGTCCCTCTATACTAACTATAGGGCGTGTACAGACTGCCAAACCTGTAGACCTATCACCCAGAGGCTTATTAAGGACGCATTAGGGTGGTGTTGTAGTGCTCACTTATTGCTGGGATAATATACATACATTAAATATTGTTTTGGTTGAGTCAACTCCTTAGTTCAGTCTTGCAGTTGGACACACATGGTTTAACAGCTCAGTGATTTGCTACTTCATAATGAGTATGACAATGTGGTAACTGTCCAGAGAGAGGCCTCGTTCAGGGTGAAGCCTGTGTCACACTGCAAACTGGACAGACTTTGCCATCTGTTGGAAAATTCCAGCATTACACCCCTCATTGTCCCTCAAGTCATGTTTGATCATAGAAATATGTATTGTTTTCTGAATGAGCAGGGAGCGCAACCTGAGTGACTATGTGTTACTAAGAGACATATTTAATGTGTTGAATCCTGGAAATCGTTACCTGCGTTTTTCTGGTTATGGTGCTGATGATATGACAGATGTGCATGCGCAGTTTGTCCACTAGGTGTCAGGCTGCACCCACAGTGGGCTATGTTGCACATCTGCAGGGTTTGACGCGCAAATAATGCCATTACTCATCTTTTGTTGTTGTTGCTTTAATTACCTGTATCCATACGTCATGAATGCACTGGCATGTCATATTGTGATGAGAAACAAGCAGTGCAATAGGAGTGGATGTGAGTCTTTTTGGATGAGATGTCACATCCTCTTTGTCTCTGCAGTATTATTGTAGAATTCAGCCAGACAGTTGCACCTTCCTGGGCGTTACATGACTGATGGTTTGTCTCACCCAGCATAGAGGCCTCAGCCATAACAATGGACGCAGCATGACATAACGTATCACAATAACTGATGGATATAGGACCTGAAAGCCACTGAGAACATTAGGTCTGTTTTTGTGGTTTTGTGTTTATTTTTCACCAGCTACAAACTCAGCTCCGTAATATCGGCTGAGGGAGATCACCAACCTCCTTTTCACATCAGGTGAGAGTGCTCAGATAAGTGTCATTGAAAAATGTTTTGTCTTCATAATGTTTTTAATGAGACATACCAGAACAATATCCAAATAAATTAGATGGGTTCAACAAAACAAAAGGGGTCCAACACTGAATCTTGGCATGTAGATGGGCATTTTTGGAATTCTGCATCTGATCCCAGCATGGATCATGTCCCAACATAGCAGATCTTATCCTCTGTGAGCCCTAACAACTGGGACCAGCTAAATTATTCCAGCAAATGCATCCTCGTAGTACTAATACTGAGATATTTGGCTGTATTATTTTGCAGAAATTTATTTTAAATTTGATAAAATGTACCACGTTTTTACACAATTAAATAAAATGTGTGTTCATCAGAATAACTTGTTCACGTGGAAAGGTTCATTTACCCTAAAAACAATCAATGCAACTCTTTTTTTTCTTTTTTGAACTTCCGGCCTTGTTGAGCTGAGGCCTTCAGTGCTCTTGTCCTCAGGACCAAATCACTCACAATGTTCGTGTCTGGGATTTGCATTCTGTACCTGAGTTGCACTGCTGTGGAATGTAATGGGCACTGACATTGGTTTAATGAGTGCATGTACACCCAGGGCCAAATGCAATTACATGCTCTCACAGGCAACCATCAAAAAAGAGGCAGCTGTTAACCGCCATTCATCGCGGATGGTCATGCAGTTAACTGTATTTGCAGGACAGGGGGTGAGAGTAAGGAGTAGAAAGACACAGAGAGAGATACAGAGGGGGGAGAGGCTAAACTCATTATGAGACAGATAGTGTAGTAGCATCTGTCAGCATTGGCACTTTACCACAGCTCTTTTTGTCTGACTCAGTTTCACCAGTGAAAGTCAAGCCACGCTTTTCCAGTCAGTAAAAATGTGTGCACACATCCTGCAGAAGTGTGGGAAACACCACAAACAGCCTCGTCAGGAGGGAACATGTTTTGTACAGTTTTGCATTTTCACATTCAGCTCCACTTTGTGCCTCTCAAATATAACGGTTACATTTCAGTACAGACATATGCATCTGAAAAATAAATATATGGTGATGTTTGAGAAGGTTGTTTAATCCTAACTGCTGTTCTGAAGGTGTTTTTTAAATCATTCAAGTGGTTTGTCGATTTTCAATGAAACACTAAAAGAATATTCCATCCACTGCTATATTTCCTACCCATGTAGTGGACATTACAAATGTCCTTGCTATATTTGTAGAGTGCAAAAAAAAATATGATGTATGAAAATATAAAATATTGGAGAGTAAAATCCAAAGACAATTATAACCGATCATATTTTTTTAATTAGATTAAAGCTTGGGTAAGTAACATTGGACAAACCAGCAAGAGTACGGTAGATTGTAAAACTAACCAAAGCTCAGTCTTGCCAACTCTTTTCCAATTATAGTAGCTAGTTGCCAAAAGTTGCTAAAAATAGCTAGAAAGCCAGTAAGTCTATAACACTGACAGCCCGTCCCTTCAGGTCTCCCTCCAAAGCCGCTCCCGCAAGATTATCATTATGAACGTAAACAACAAACATGGCAATTGTTAGTTCTCACAGCTGTCAAGCTAGCAGCTTGTGGAAGACTCTGATGATGAGCAATGAGTGCATGGGCAGAAAAAAAAGGCAGTTAAGTAGACAGATGGTTAGGCCATCCAATCATTTCATTAAAGAACATCAAAAAAAATTATAAAATGCATTACCTACCCTAGCTTCAAAAGAGTACACCATCAATTTAGCATTGCACTGTCAGACTCACGATGGACAAAACGACAAAATCAATGGAGCAGGGACAGAAATATCACCTTTTTTATTATTTACATAACTCAGGAAGTTATTTTTTCGTGCAGGAGACAAAATATTTTTCCTTCCAGATGGTTTCAAGAATCTTTGAGGATATCTTCAGAACCGCCATACGTGTTGTTTAATTGCATTATTTCTGAAAAGGGAAAGCTCTGTGAATTAAATGTAACAGCAATCCATGACACACACTAGGGCTAGCTTCCGTTAGGCTCGTGGTCTAGTTCATTTTAAAGGAAAAATGTGCAAACATGATCAACTTAAGTCCAGCTTGGATAAATACAGTAAAAGTTTGCATTCCGAATTAACACTGTCCAAGCACATGTAGCTGTAATCGACACTCATCAATTTGAGCTAAAACCACAAAAAGGTATTACAAATAAAAAGTCATCAGCAGACATTCCTGCTGTAGGAACCTGTTAACTGCACATCTTACAAGGCAGAGCTTGCACTCCGCTGTCTGCTCTGACAAGTCAATAAAACCCACTGGTATGCTGAACATTTTTGTAAGGCAAGATAGATATGAAGGTGGAATTTGATCAGGCAGAGAGCCAGCCTCCTGTTCATTACAGAGCTTTCCAGCAGTAACACACCCTCTCAGAGGTGAGCACACCTCAACCTGAGGAAAAGTATTACTGACTGGCACGTCAACAGCCGGCGCCCACCCCTGGCCTCCCCTCCACCTGCCTGTCTTCATCGCTGTCACACATGCATGTGCTCACAAGCACACACACACACACACACACACACACACACACACACACACACACACACACACACACACACACACACACACACACACATCATGTACTCTCTTGATGTGTTGTATTGGGAGGGATGGCAGGGAAGTGGAAACTATGAAAAGGCTTATAGATCCAGGGCAGATGTGAGCTGACAGGACGGGAACGATAGACGTGTACTAGGAGCAATAGGTGTAAGTGAGAAGCTCAAGATTTAGCTGCAAAACTTGTGCCTTTTCTGCACGTTTTCTTGCAGTGTTTTCTGCCACTGTTTGGGAGAGAGGCATGACATTTCTTACTAAAAGATAATGAAAGATAGCTACTTGATTTGTCTAACTCAAACTGCTCATATCAGCTTCAGATAAAGTTTTTATGGATTTGGTGCTCCATCAATTACATTGAAATCACATTAAGCATGAATATCTTAATGGCCGGTATGAACAAGAGGAATGATTACAGCAAGAAAAAACACATCAATGTCCATATGGGCACCTGATTATTGCTTTAAAGCAGACTGGAAACATTGTTAAGCTGTCCTGTATTGCAGCTAAGCATGAAGAACAGGGTTGCATGTGTGTGAGAAGGCCCCTCTATAGAAGTGGCTTCACCTTGATTTTGGACCAAAAAGAGCCCATTTAGCAGACTTGCCAGTCAGAAGGATTTTATAGCCATACCTAAAGCCATAACTAACGGCTTCGATAATGGTTACAAAATCAATTGTTATAATTTATAGATCAGCACTCGGTAAGAACAGTACGATGTGGGTTGCCAGGTTGTCATTAATCATTTTGGCAATATATTTTCTGACAGCGTGTCCTTTTCTAACGTGCTTCTCTAAATGTGTGTTAATTAGTCACCGACTATTTGCATGCATTGCCTGTTAGCCTGTACCTTCCTCTTTTTTACAGCCATTTAGATATGTGTTGCTTTGCTTGTGGGTACAGACTCTGTACTCTAGCAACAGATCAAGCCTCCTTTAAATAAAGAAATTATTCCACTTATTATGGCCCAACACGGTGCACTCCAGGTCCAAAGTATTTCCTCTTTTGACCAAGCAGCTAATGATAAACCCTGCACACTGCAGCAACCCCTCAGAGGAGAAATGTAAACTTTTTCCTTGATATTAACTTGTATCATAAGTGGCAATGCCACTTACACTACTGTTACTGAACTTGTGGATAATTATCGTCCTTGTATATCATGTTTTCCCTTGTAATTATGTCATAATTCAAAGGCTTCCCTGGCGAGCTTAAAACGGTCAGGTACGTCATCATGTAACAAACTCTTCTCTGAGGAGCGGGCCTATTAATTGCCAGGATATAATTACACTCACAACACCCTGAGGGCCCGTCTCCTTTAGTCATCTCAGAGTTACTGCTCCAAACTATAATTAGAGAATGTAATCACACAGGTATGGACCTCCAGGTTTTTTTTTCTTCAGCCTGACTGAAGGCTGATTGAAATGACATCTGTGGTTGGCAGGAAGTGTTTACGACCTGGCACGCGTTCAACAGCCACATGCAGTGGCACCGGGCAGCAAACCATACCAGCAGAGTTCACAATTTACATACATAAACATGCACACATGCACGGCTGGTTCTGCTAATTGGTTTTACGTGTGTATGGTCTTGGTACCTTGAGAGCGGTTTCTCGAGCGGTGTGAATGTGTCTCCCTGTGAATGCCTTTGTGTGGTTATGCCACCCTTGTGTGGCACTTTTTTTTGCCAGTGTTAACAAGCTACCTCATCCCATTATATCTTTCCGATCTCAAATGTCATCCAATAAACTACTCATTTCTCACCTCTTCATGCACTCTCTCTCTCTCGACATTAAAACACCTCTTACCTCTTTCCCTGACACCCACTGAAAGAGTTCAAGACAAGAGAACATAAAGCAACTGCATGCTATGAAGCGATTGTGAGTGATTTCCCAATGAGAAGTGATTAATCACTTGAGTTTCAACAACATTTCTGTGATGTAGGCCTTGGGGTTAAACCTGGATAAGTCTGAGTCCAGTGAATGTCTAAATGAATATAGTTCTGCTGCACCGTAACGACTGTTTCACAACCCTCTTTGTGGGTTATTTTTATGTTATTTCTTCTGCGTGTTTCGAGTCATACTAGTTCCATGGCTGTGGGAGGACAACGTGTCGATTCCACCACTTTATTGTCCTGATTGAAATATCTCAACAAGATACACGTTTGTAGAGATCAGTAACGATCCCAAGAGGATGAATCATAATACATTTTCCTGTGGCACCAACAGCCACAACATCCACTGGATGACATTAATTGATCCCAGACAATGTGTTCCAAATGAATTAGGTAACCCTATGATTTTTCCTCGTATGCCTCCATGAGGTTAATAGTTGAGGTTTTGTGTGAAATGTCTCCCAATGTTAGTAACATTCTAAGCTAATATAGCGAACATAGCAAGGGATTTCCTCCTTCTTATTACATACTGCAAGTGTGTGTTGCCAGCCAGGCAAAGCAGAGGCACCCTCAGGGGCCTAGAAGACTCCACGTTCTCTGACAATTAGTTTGTGGTAACTGAATGAATTGCAAAATAGTTAGTTTTTACTGTATGCACCGCATGAACCACAAAATAACAATATAATCTGAAGTGATAGGTTACCTTAGGGGTAAAACCTGCATAAATACCTAATGTTTAGGCCCCAGTGCATTGGACTATATACAAAGGTACTTAATCAAGTTACCACAAACTAATTCAGTCGCAGCCCACACCTCATTTTTCCCCGGGGCCTCCTAATGGGTGTATCTGGCCCTGTCGGTAATATACTGTATCTGCATACTGTATACATTTGTAAAGCAGGTGTTCTGTTTTTCTTTCGGAAATTGAAAAAAATCTGTAAACTGCAGATGCCTTGAGCAAGTAAATTTCTTGATTCAGAAATGTTCACTAGCTTTTTGGAAAATGTGACTGTGTAAATACATGACTCTTTGATATAAACAGCTCACTTATCTATCTGATCCCAAACATGTTCGGAGTATAAAAACAGAAAGAAATAGAGGGCAGTTATTGCATCACTGGGAAAAAGGGACAAGGGTAACAAACATTCAACTTACTGAACTTTCATGACTTTTTTTTCCTTCTCTGTGATCTTCTTCCAATGACTCTGGCTGAGGTCATTTTAATAAATCTAACGATGATCAATGAAATGTCAAGCCACACGCAGGGAGATTAAGTTAATTATCTTTACCCTGAGTGGATTATTAACCAAGAACCAGGACCTGAAAATGTTGCTCTTTTTAAGAAGTTCAACACATGGTTGAGTCACAGAAAAAAAGAGGGTGAGCAATGTTTTCTGCTGGGGGTTGAATCATGCACGGACAGCAGAAACCCAGAGCCCCAATGAGCGGCGAGCTGAAGATGGGGTTAGGGGAACAATGACACATCGTGTATCATCTTACACGTCCCAACGCTGCTCTGACTAAAGCTCTAGACAGCAGAATGATTGAGTAACAACTTACCATAAAACCCCTCCCAACCAATTTCACATCTAAATATGTTGCGTGTGTGTGCAGGCTTCACATTCGTCCCTCAGCACACATTGACTCAACATACTATATCACTACATCCCCTCTGGATCTCTGTAAATAAGATCGATATGACGGCTAGGGCATCATGTGCAATGCATTTATCATTGTTATATTCATATGAAATCATCCTCACGTTTTCCCCAAAGCATTGGAAGAGCAGCGGAGCATTTCACACAACCGCTGCATTTTCCATTATACAGTGTATGACGTTAGATCTTGTTCACTTCGGTACAGGCACAGTGCAGTTTTCATTTGTTGTTTCTCTCTTACACACAAGCTGTTGAATATAAAGGAAAAACACAACAACCTAGCCCCATTTATCCATCATATTTTATTCAACAATATAACTTTTGCTCTTCAGAGTACAATCAATATAAGATACATATGACAAAAATATATATTTTAAATAGAAGAGAAAAACATTAAGGCATTTCAGTGAAGGAAGTCTTGACAGCATGAATGATAATATTAGTGTTACATTGTTTTGTGTTTACCTCTAAGGCACTACGAATGATCGCTGCTGAAACCACATAAAAGATGGACAACTTTCTACACTTGAAGTGGCGACAACATGTTGGTTTCCAGTGCTGTGGGTCTACAGTGTACAGTGTTTCAGCAATAAGCCAGAGCAGACACGCAGAGTCACGAAAGGCAAAGCAGGTAGTGAAAGATTTCTCATACTGCCAGTGTGGTGGCATTGTATTAACACTTTAATAATCCCCTGTGGCACACATGAAACCAGCTACAGGGCAAAGCACTGTAATTATGTTTATCACGCAAGCCAGCCTGGTGCCAGTGTGACTTCTTGACTGGGACCGACATGAGAAAGCCCAGCTGTTACTCTGGAGAGTCGCTGTGGCACCAGTGAGCGGTCGATTGGCCAAGGTGTGTAATGAAAGCCGTCATTTCCCAGCGTGTTTTCGGGTTTACCAAAAAAATCTCTGTTATTGCCTCTGTGACCGAGGTCTGCGAGGATGGCATCACAGAAACGCATAAACAGCTCAACCACATCCACCGAACCTGGGGGCACAGAACACGCTCTTTCTCACTCTTTCCCTCACTCCCCATCTGTGTTTCACACTTTCACTTGCTTACATGCATTAACAAAGCCAGGCGCACACACACACATACACACACAAACACACACACACACACACATACACACACATACACACACACACACACACACACACACACACACACACACACACACACACACACACACACACACACACACACACACACAGGTTTGTTACCTCGGTATGTACAAGACTTAACTCTAAAGTCTACGAGCATCAAGCCTGTTGTCATGTAAAATTTAGTACTCTCTCAACTGACTCTCCCCTTACAGTTCTGAACTGTTCTCGAAATTATTTCTCATGAGCAAAACTATACAGAAACTTGCATAAACAGCATAGCGCAGCTTTTGTTGATAACATTTATCAACAAAAGCTCAGTCAATTATTTTTGTATCAAAAGCTGGTCATACTGGATATTTGCCATGTACATTAATATAGAAAATATGAATTGTTCTCTCTTTCTTACAACAGAGCGCTTCATTGATGCATACACAGGTTATTGGAAGGAGTTCTGGTCTGAAACAAAGTGATAAATGTAGGTACAACTGCATCAGAAATCCATCACCGTTTGGATGTGTGTCCACTGGGTCTCTTTTCCTGAGGGCCACTGCTCTGTTTCCAGTTGTTTTTTTAGTATGGAAGCAGATCAAAAGTAAAAAGGCTTACATCCAGCATATTTCTTATCTTTCTTACGTCCACTTCAGGCACTTAAAGTAAAAAAAAAAAAGTGTAAACTTTAAAGATGAGAAATATTTTTATGTTAAGTGCTGTGATTGAAAAACAGTGTGTGCTTCCTCAGGACACTATAACCCTTCATTACAATGCTTCCCAGCACCTTGAGAGAAAAAGATGCCCAGTGGTCACATTACAGCACGGGCTGGGCTGTCATGAGCAAGCCTATTGGAACTGCTGTGCTGCTGTATGAGTCTGGGACAGCCTATGTTATATATATTGTATTGTGAGAAAATGTACAGTATGTTATGCTGATACAGGCATCTGCTGTGTTACACTGCTATGTTTGCTGAACCAGACGTATGCGGGCTGCTGGGGAATGCGGCATTCAGAAGGCGTAGGGCCCAACTATGATGGTGAGCCGGAGCAGTGAGCTGGAGCGGTAGTTCATGGTCAGATGGTGGGTGACCATCTCCAGGTCTACGACGTACTCCCTGGGGCCTGACAGAGGCTTGGTTAGCACCAGCATGGCACTCACATTGCTGGAGCTCTGCAAGGAAACATAATCCGTCAATATGTAAGCATGTAAATACAGAATTATCTCATGTTAGCGCTGCAGATTTCGACAGCATCATGGCACTGTCCTAGTTATCATTATCACTTGTTTCACCCTCCTCCAACTTTTCATGCAACAACAAAATAATAATTCCCAGTGACCTACTCGCAGGAAGAATTCTCCCGCCTCATTCCCAGCTTTGATCCTGAAGGTGTTCTGTGTGTTGGTGTACATGTTGGTGGCCTGAATCTGGAAGACGTCAGCTGGCACAGTCCGGTCCGACTGGATGCTCATGTATTTGTAGACGATTGATGGTGGGAGACCCTGGCACTCGGCCTGAGACCGGCAGATACAGCGACTGCAAACACACAAAAATTAACACAATATTTGTGAAACTGGCTGCACTATTGATAGTGAAACTAAAGAGCTGGATGGAGTTTACTGACTTTTGAGAGGTTTTGGCATAAGGTGCCTCACAAGGGTCTCTGGGATAGCAGCGAAAGCCTCCGTAATAGTTCCAGCACATTTCATCGTCGTGGCAGTTATGGGTCCCCGTTTCACACTCATTTATGTCTTGTGATTGGCAGGGTGACCGAAAGAGAGAGAGAAAAGAAAATGAGTAGTCAAAAGTATAGCTGGATAAAATTGCTACGATCCCAAACTTCCAAAACACACACAAACTCTACACGCTCCTTGAAACAGAGCTGTGAAAACACAGTCAAAGTTCAGGACATGTACAATTTGGGAAGAGTGTTTTTAGGGTTGTAGCTGCATTTCCAGCAGCTGCAGATCTGTAGCAGAGGGAAGCCCCTGATGTAACCCCACACAGGCCTGACTGCAGCACCATGAAAATAACCCCATCAAACATGCCCCAGATCACAGGGTTATTTCTGGCACAGCCACCTGGATTCATCACCATCAGGTCCATCTGACACAACCGGCCGGATTCATGGCTCTCTCTATAAAGCCTGCACCTGAGCGAGGGGGAGAGGAAAAAATAACAGCTCTCCCTTTGAGCGGGCGCGAGAGCTTCATATAAATCGACTTCAAGAAACCAACATCGTGCATTTAAATTCACAGAGGTGGCTTAGCGGGGCAACACAAAGTTGTTGTGTTTGTTTTGCCTAAACTCTGAATTCTTTCCATGACAGTACTGGTTGAGAGTGGCTTTCATTCACGCTTGAGAGGTAGAGTAGTGGCTGATAGCAGGAATGATCAAGTTCCTCTTAAGAGTGATCTTCAAAGAGTTGAGGAAGAGGAGGAGAGGCAAGAGAGAAGAGGAACTTTGTTGTGTGTGAAAACAGAGATGAGGGTAAGATAGATAAATTAACTAAGAAGGGAATAACAAAATAGATTGATAGAAGGAAAGAGAGAGGAAACAGGAGGACTGAAGTACCTTGACACACCCTGTTTCCCTGGAGCTGGTATCCATCTGGACACTCACAGGAGTAACTTCCTGGGCTGTTAATACACTGGTACTGACACATGTAGTTGGAGAAGCTGCATTCATCAATGTCTGCGCAGAAAAAATATGCACACACAAACATACATTAGATAATCAGCAGAAGGTAGTGTATGCAGAACACTGGGCCTCGGATGCATGTATCTGCAGTTGTCTGTGTGTGTGTGTGTGTGTGTGTGTGTGTGTGTGTGTGTGTGTGTGTGTGTGTGTGTGTTCACCTTGGCAAGAGACCGTGTCCTGTGCCAGCTCATAGCCCTGTTCACACTGGCAGAGGAAGGAGCCAATCAGGTTGTAGCAGTGGTGCTGACAGGGATTCTCCACATCACATTCATTCACATCTAGAACAAAAGCAGATGTTTTACAAACCTGGACTTAATACGGAGAGTTCTGGTTTATCACAATCTGGAACATGGTCTTTAATCCAATATTAATGGCTCTGTACTAGTTCCCATGTTAACAGCTAAGATGTTGCATTTAGTAAGATGAATGCAATGGTATCATCATAATGGATAGAAATGATGGGCAACATTATGTCAGTAAGACCCAAGTTGTAATAAACCTGGAATTAGAATTTTTTTTTAAACTAACAAGGAACACAAACATACACATGTTTCAGCCCTCTATCCCAACACACAACATTTTCAATAACTTATTTTGACTTCCGGAGGAGGTTGACTGTGTGGGTTCAGGTTGCATGGGTGGAGATTCCAGGTATAAAAAACAACAGCTCGTGCACCATTTGTTTTGTTAAAGCTATTCCTGATCTTACAATATCTGCATCCTGAGAAAACTGAGGAATGAAAGCGACAAAGTCAGACTTTGGTGAGCTAAACCTGAGCTGACATCCCTGTGCTGTATTACACCGCACCTCTCATAGTTCATTTATGTTTTATTCATGCATTTTTATTATGCATCATATTATTAATTGCATGTGTTTTATCAAGTATACATCTGGCTTTCCTTTGCCCTAGTATGTGGTTTTGTTCTGCTTGTATGTACACTAAAGCAGTAATTGTGATTATTATAATAAACTCTTTAAGTAACAACAGGTGTCCAGATCTACTGAAAGTCAGCCTGGCAACGCCAACACAAAATGTCTGACAAGCTGTCTGTCACTAAATGACAAAGCACTGTTGTACAAATTAACACATGAGTAAACGTGGCCTTTCAGTGACTTACCAACACAGCTGTGGTTGTTGCTGGCCAACTTGTGACCCGCGTTGCACTCACAGTAGTAAGAGCCCTGCGTGTTCACACATCTGTGCATGCAGTAGTGGGTCAGGGCGCATTCGTCTCTGTCTGCAAAACAGAAACCGAGCAATAAGATACATTGCAGAAAAGCAATTATTAAAGTCAGTTGATAAAAGACAATACACAAACCATTTCAAAGGCTCGATACCAGTTTGGATCATGTGTTAAAGCACGAAGGGAGAGTTTGTTTTTACGTCAACCGCTCACCTGTACAGTGGTCTCCGTTCTTCTGGAAGCCTGGAAGACACTGGCAGGTGTAGGAGCCTCTAGTGTTGTAGCACGTCTGTTCAGGACCACAAGTGTGTCTACTTGTCGCACATTCATCTATGTCTGCAATAAACACACAAACACAGACTCTGAGAGGAAGCTACACCAAGTTAATGCCTACTGTGTGGGAACATGTGGCAGACAAAACAAAGCAGCATGTCTGGACTGTATGTACTCTGTGATCTGTGATGTGCAAACTGCTTTCAAACAGACAGTAAAAATCTGTGATCACTGACACCATCACATCTCACACATGGGCAAAAACACACATGTTCACACAGAGAGCGGGCGATTCAATAAAAAGGGCTTTTATTCAGCAGCTCCGGGTGAAGGGGAAAACACAGATCATATCTTCTGCTAAGAGGACAGCTCTTTGAAGGGGGTAGTGTGTGTGTGTGTGTGTGTGTGTGTGTGTGTGTGTGTGTGTGTGTGTGTGTGTGTGTGTGTGTGTGTGCGTACATGCGTGCGTGCGTGTGTGTGTGTATAAAAGGAGAAAGACACAACGCTTTGCTCTCTCATCAGACATCCATCAACACAAAAGCACACAGATCCACTTTCTATCCCTCCCACCATCATGAATAACGTTTAGAACAAGATACTACATTTCCCAAATTGAAGTCAAACTATTTTTAAGGCAGTGAGAAATATCTATATTATAAACAACTCTGCGCATTAATCACCAACTTAGCAATAATGTTACTACAATAATAAAGGTGGTCAATAAGGAGATGATAATGTGTTAAACTTTCAAAAAGGTACCATTGTGTGTTATTAAGTTACAAGTAAAAAATTGAAGCAGCTCTGGCTAAAATAAACGACAGCAGCACGGGTAAGATTTCACTTTTTATCTTCAACATACAAACACGTTCTCAATTTTGGTCTGTTTGGAGCCAGAGCCTCTTAAAAAAAGGCCTGTTCACTGTAACTGCCCCCTTTTTTTCTTCCATCTTCCATCTCCCCCCACACAAATAGGCCCGTACTGTATACTCTCATCCCTGTGGGCCCACCAGCAGTCCTCTTGGGTGGTCTGACACAGCTCATCATCTGCAGACAGCCAGTGGGCTTCAGTTTAACAGCACAACAGACAGTTATCCTCAATAACACACACGCACCAAAGAAAAGAAGGGGGGTTCTGCTGCATTGGGATTTGACACATGCGTAGCCTCACAATAGTGGAAAACCTTAACTCTTTGCTTTTTTTACTGACAGCCGTGATTGCATTATCGCTCCTATAGGGAATAGATGCAATAAATGGCCCTGAGACAATGATACTCATGGAGCCGCTATTCACAGAAAACACACCACGATCAAACATGTCAAATGTACCAATCAAACCATTAAAATAAGTGCAGGAAAGCCCAACTTGCTCCTGCACAGATATGTCCAACTGATATTACATTCGTACTTTCTGTACTTATCTGTATCCAATTCTGTTTTCACAATATCGCAACAACCAAATTTCCCCGGTGGGGATACATTTAGATCTTATCTTATATTCCGTGGACATTTCCATCTAATGTGGGGTGCTGGGAATGAGAGCCTCAAGTGCCCTAAATGCCAGTCCCACAGCCTCCACCATCCACTGGGACTGGAGCCGGTTAGAAATTGGCTCGATTTGTTGTAGAAGAGCCACTGAAACAAAAAGTGGGACAGAAGGTAAGCTGTCTTCACTTCTTAAAGGGAGGAAAGGGAAGAGGGCTAAAATGTGCTCAACTCTCTCGGAGCACAGTGATAAGATGAACGTAGTACATTAAGGACAAAGGCAGGCTTATCTAAAAGGTGTACTTGAGATACAACAGATGCAAATTGCATTCAGGGAGGAATGCACAGACAATGCTTGTTGCTCACTGACCTGCTTAATGAAGGACAAAGGTGAAAAGTAGTGTTTCTATGGACAAGCTAACGCTCTGATGTTGCCTGAAAAGGCATCTGGGAAAGTGCATCTGCATCCAGCACCGAGTGTGTGTGAGAAACTGAATGCTTGGATCATAACAGTATCACACTATGGGATGGCTGATAACATGGCTGTTAAAAAGCTGTGGCTCGCTACAGTATCTCGCGGTAGACGTGCAGTATACAGATTTGATCTCTTAGACCAAGAGACCTATCTAGTCTAGATCTAAATGGATCGTATATATTTCCCCATGTGGCGGGTAAGTGCATCCACACAACATTTTTTGTTTCTGCATTATTTGTAGAGATTTGAATATCAAGTTGCATCTGTTTCTGCGACAATACCAAGACTTTCTAACATCATCCATTCAGTTAGTAATACAGTATATTCATGTTAATACATATAAACAACTTATCTATGCTTTAGTTTGAACGTGCAGAAAATGTACCAAAAAATTTACCAAAGCTAGTGAATGTGAACCACTAGATCGACTTAAATGATAACAGGGTGACGTGCTGGTCAAAGAAAAAACAAATTGTGAAATCCTGTATACATCAATGAAAAATTGAAATGAATGCCAGCAAATAGTTGATGCCGGGACAAATCCCTGTGAATCCCAACCACGCCTACTTACTGGAGGTATTTAGTGATTCATTGAAACTGGAAATGCCCTGCCTTCTGGCAATAGATTCAGACAACACACGCCTGAGACTCCTAACTCCTGATAAAATAAAGTCTGTGTGTTGATGTTTTCATGGTGCCAAGAAGCAGACAATCAAGCTGTGATGCCAGGGAAATGTTCTAATTTTGTTATGAGTGACAGAAATGAACAAGACTTAGTTTAGCGGGTTCGCGTGCAAAACATTTGCAAATAAGCACTAAACACAAGTTGATGCTGATAATGTCATCATGTTTGCAGGTTTATTGAGAAACAGTCCTATAATGTTGATGGTAGCAATAAAACAGTTCATCCTGAAACTCAGTCTCTTCAGGTTCAACACATGCTCACTCCCAACTCGTCAAATACAGACACCAGTCAGGAGCCCTAAGCTTAAAACTATGATGCTCTAAGTACCCTTCTGGAGTCCGTTTTTAAAGTGGCAAGAACAATGTTTTAGTTTCCACTCCTTACATGAGTGTCTTTTCAAAATAAACTCCCATCTCTATCGGAGGATGGGCGTCTGACAGCTGGTGTGTCGCATACAGACGCTAAAGGGTGCATCCGTACGTTGGTATCCGGCCGAGTGCCACTGAACAACCGTCCGTGAAATTTGACGAGTTGGAAGTGAGAACAAGTTGTCAGGTCAAAAGATTTCATGTTGTTGAGACATTGATCAAAACCAACATTGCCATTCCTCGAACCATGCCAGTGCTGCTAAGCTTCAGGGTTTCTTAATAGGTACGGTTGTCTTTGTTCACATTTTAGTTTGTTTTAACTTCCGCAGAGCTGTTATTGCTTGAACAGCGCGCAATCCATTGGTGTAAGCAATTATCTTCTGCAGCATTATAGATCAGATATGCAGCAGAGTTCGACCCATTCAGCTTGATTCAGACTGAATTCAGGACATTGTGTCCTGAATTCAGTCTGAATTCAGGACAACATCTGAGCCAGAGCTGGTCCACATGTGGCTTCAATACGTGGACTACGAATCAATTTCTGAGAGCAGCATTTGCTCTAGCTTTGGGACATTGCTGGCGACCAGAATTACATCAGGTGCACTTGGAATGATTTTTACGTGTTGACCTGGAGTACCTGGGAGACTTGGGAGTACCAGAATCCATCAAACAAGGTGTCGCTGGTGCAGGGCAGACATATGCAGCTGGATCAAGTTCCAACACTCTATCAGGTGTAGAAAATAACTGTTGGTTCAAAGTAACTGCACATGGCTATCTGTAAATTGTTTAAATGTGAACAATGCAGCAATGCTTCCTAAGAAGTTCTGTGTACGGAAAAGTCAGAGTCATCCTCACCCCCTTTAAGAAAGCTTGGAGAGCTTTAAATGAAAGCATATGTGCTGAATGCAATCCAAAGGTTCATTCACGGGAATATCTTGTGGTTACTGCTACTTTGTCACTAAACCTTTAAGACGCTGCCAATACAAAGTTCTACAGAAGTTTGTGTGTGCGTCCGTACAAGTGTGTGTGTGTGTGTGTGTGTGTGTGTGTGTGTGTGTGTGTGTGTGTGTGTGTGTGTGTGTGTGTGTGTGTGTGTGTGTGTGTGTGTGTGTGTAGGTGGGGTGGGAGGGCATCCCACACTGGCTGGCTCTTCGGTCCCATAAAGCCTCCACAGCTCGACCACATTCAGTACAGTCCATATAGTTTACACAGGAAAACAGATTTTACCATCAAATGTGATGATGTGTTGCGTGTGGGGAGAAGTGACTCTGTTCTCTCAGGTCAGATTTTTTTCCTCAGAATTTATTTAACACAGCTTACAAGTTTCCTCTAAGAGCGAGCCTGCTGTAACATCACAGGGAAAGATAAGGCTGTCCAGCGGCAGAGTGGAAGATGTGGAAGGAAAGAATGAGGAAATAGGGTGGAGGTCTTTTTTTTCTTCTTTTTTTCTTAAAGGGCTTTTTAAGATTTGAAGTTAGATTTATGGCCGTGTGTGCATATGTGATGTCAGAGTTAAAAACTCCTTGCTTTTCAGGGAGATTAATTCTAAATGCCTTGTGGGAGTTGGGGGAGTAACGGGGATGGCGGCAGCTCAAAGAATGTGAGAGTGTGTGTAATGGACGAGTGGGTGTGTGTGCATCAGAGGTCCTGTTTGAGGTGCTCGAACATTAAATGGCTTTTTACAATGTTTAACAGAATGGAGTGATACACCATGAAGAGATGTTTGGTGTGTTACTGCATGCATATGGCTGAGAAAGAAACGGCATATGTGTCCAAAACGGGGACTTCAAATTAGTTTGGCCAGAATTCAGAACAATGTGTTATTTGTTCCAGATTCAAAGCGACATGATAGGGCTTGTTGTAATTATCACTTGAGAGCATTTAGTCTTGTTTTCACTGAACCACTGCAATGGAAAGCAGGAGCTGTTCCAAAGAACAGTTGGAGTCATCCTGCTGTTGGACAGCATCTCTGGTTCCCTCTGATTATTGGATAATTCAATCTTCGAGAAAGCAGGGGGCAAGATGTGCAATGTTAATAGCCCATAAAATTTCACAACGCCAAATGTATTAGCATGTCATACACCAGCCCCTGAGCGTTTGATTTTGCTTAACCTCAAACACCTTAATATCAGCCCTGCTAGCAATTTCTGCACCGCACGTTGTTTCACTTGTGTAATTCTCTCTGCAATGCAGTGTGAAATGCAGCTATCTATCACCAGCTTGAACAAGACCTCAGGACAAATGGGAGTGGTAGTGTTTCCCTTTCAAAGCAAGTCCAAACACAAAGCAGATAAGAAATCAAAGAATTCAAGGCACTCCCACCTTATATTCTGTGTATTTCTATCTGTATTATGCCATGACATATTTCCATGCTCTTGCTATTTGTACCACTCCCAAGATTCCCCTCTCATCGCTCTCATTGTTCAGTAGGAACAGGAGTTTTAGTCATGCTGACACTTACTAACTGATTTGTGAGTTTGTTCCACACTTTTCTAAAGGTCGGGCAGAGTCTTGACATTCTTGAAAATCCGTCCAGTGTGCCAGCCACATTCCTGACTGATAATAATCCTTCCTGTTACTCTGAAAAATATCTAGAAAAAATAAGTGCTGAGCAACTCTCCTGCTATTCAATGTGAAGGCAATCAATCACTCTGCCCACCTGACATGTCACACTGCGGCAGCCATTTGCGGCCTTCAGAGCTAATTTATGGCATGGAAGGAATGAAACCTGAAAATATGATCAAAATAAAAGTGTGAAAATATGCATCAAAGGGGAAACAGTGTGAATAACACGAACCCTGCGATCGCATGCGAGTGTCACCTAGCTGAGCGCAATAGTGATTTATAGCAGCCCCGTGTCCCTTTCCATCATGAGGTAAACGGAAAGAGCAACACATGTGAGCACATCAGAGGAGGAAGCAGCTGGCCGTTTGACAGGCACCGACCTCAGGGAGAATAATAACAACAACATTAAGCACTTACCCTGAGGAGGCACGGCAAAGCTGCTTCCCCCCTGGCTCCTCGCTGCTCGTTCGTTGGTGTGATGGCAGCGAGGAGCCAGCAGCAACACCACAAGCAATAACAGCATCCTGTACAGTAACACTGCACAGGCCCACAGAGGCCTGCTGGATCATTGGATTGTACTCAGAGAGCCTGTAAGATCTTTTCTGGCAGCGTTAGGAAGCTGTAACATACTGTCACCATGTTATACCGGTTAAAACACAGGAGGGCTGGAAGTCAAGCTCTGACATCGATGTCAAGACTCCTCATGTAGTCGATGTTTTAGGATGTAATCGCCAAAAGGTGTTTCAATCAAAGTTGTTTTGCGCCTGACTTCTTGGTTTCTAAGATAAAGAGATTAAAACTGTTTATTGCCATGGAGACACTGATGTCAAAATACATCCATTAATTAAAAGATCATTAAAGATTTGGGAACTTCTTTATCAGAAACTCAGGAGTTGCAACATCAACATGTTTTCTGGCACACTTTGCAAATGGAAAATGAGTTCTGAAAGCCAGAAATCTTTAAAACATGACAATTACTTGATGTTTGAGTCAGATACATATATCAAGTACATCTGGTAATAGTGATTAATTAACAACTGATATTCCTTTTTTCTATTTTTTAACATAAACACCAAGTACCATTGAGGTACTCCAACATCGCCATTCCTAGAAAGCAACACCAGTTGTTCCAGCTGAAACTGCAGCGTAACAGATTCAATGTTGAGTAGGACCAGGACAACCACATTGTGAAGACACACTGACACAGGACCGTGCAAATCATCAGTCTGAAAGCAGGTGGAAGACAAGGGCTTAGCGGGTAATAGGAGGGTTCAACAGGTACAAAGGTGTCTCTTTTTGTCTGAGTAACCCTAAACAAAGTGGGTCCGCTTGTGCTTGATCCCACTTCCTCAACAAAAGCAGAGCAGTTGATTTATTTTAATTTAACATTCTGTGTCACATTCAACTCAGAGTTGACGTCTTCCTTCTCTGTGCAACAACCTTTTCCAAAATCTGTTTGCTTATCTTTCATTTGGGAAAGACAAATACTAACAGGATAACATCTGAAGGAATTTCCTGAAAAACTATAATGGTTCTGCGCATATCCTCCCATCTTTTTACATTGTCGGTGGATGAGCAAACACTGGGTGGCTGGGACTTGTTTCTTCAAGTGCAAACGCCAGGATGAAATGACAACTAGTGGAGCTGTAAAGTATAAACTGCAAAGGTCAAATCGTGCAGCAGCGTCTCGTTCTGCTTTCTCTGCTTGTTCTGCTCTCTGCATTCCTGCTCCGCGCAGATCGATCCGATGCTTATCTGTCAAAGGTGGTGAGTAATTCCTACCATCACAAAAGATGAGAGCAAACGGAAAAAAACAACCACCACTGACATTCCAGAGATATTCCTCCCAAGTGCATTGCATCTGTGTGGAAAAATGTTATTGCATGCACTCTGCCTTGTTCGGAAAAGTACACAAGTTCTGTCACACAGGGATTAACGGCCTTAGTAGAACATAGTTGGGAAAGATTTCCAGCCACTGCAGGTGAAGAGCGTCCAGACGAAGCTGAAATCAGTCAAGCATGTAGGTGGTAGTGTGGCCTGCATGACCTCAGGAAACCAGACAGGTAAACAGGAGTGGCACGTCCTTTCATGTCCCATACTGCAGTGCATTAGTATCTAATTTATACATGAAATATAAGTAAACTCAGGACATGTAAAACATGATATGTGTCATTCTCTTTGGCAAAGTTATATCCCTAAAGCTGAATACAGTACAGTTAGTTATGAGGACAAACAATGTCCAACTGTAAATGAGGATCATAAAAAAACGTCTTTCTATTTTTCATTAGATTTAATGACTGCACTTGATGGACAACCTTCATTTCAAGGAGGATGTGATCTCACCTCTGCTGTAAATAAGAGTTAATATGCATACATAAGACTACAACAAGCCACTTGTCGGCATCTCCTAGCGGTAAACACAGTAAGTGTGTGTGTGTTTGGAGGGTGGGGGGAGGTCATGGAAATGCGGGGCATCATTAAGCTGTCACACATACAGTAAAGGTTCAGAGTGTCTCTGTGTGGCTGGGGCCAACTTCCCCGATGTGTCACTGCAACAACACAAACGCAGGCTCATGTTCACACTCAGGGTCAAAGGGCTTCATACAACGGAAATTAAAGCTTTGTTTGAAAGCAAAAATATTATCTTGAAGTGTATTGTATAATTTGGGGTGTTTTTTTTGCTTTTAATCAGCATAAAGAATATTGCACGAAAGAGAAACTTTTTTGTTTTCGAAACTGTTTTTTTAACAATTTGTCGTGCTTTGGAAAATTGGCTTCATTTCTTTTCCAGGGTATTTGGATGATCTCTCTACTATTCGCCACACACTCAGCAGTAAGTCACCAAAGCAACTCAGCATTAGCACAACGCATGGCGTTGGTACAACCTGGCTTGGCCAGTTCTGCGGTTATTTAGTCAAAGTCAGCCTTTCATCCTCCCCTTTGCCCTACCTGACTCGACACTCGAGGTTTCCTTCACAGAGTGGTGAGTTAGCAGAGAAGGAGCCTGATGTAAGCGCTATTTGATACACTGAGGTTTCCCCCCATTGAAAGTTAATAGGAATTCCTTCGCTAGCAAGATACGTAGCTGTGCAAAACAGCCACTGTGGAATCAAAAAAGAGAAAAGACAATTCTGTGTCCGAGAACAATTGGCTCATTGTAGCGAGTTAAAGGTAATGACAGAGAAACCAGAGACTGATGTAAACAAAGATTATTTCACTCCACCAACAGAAACATACGCCCACGAGACGCCTTCCAGTTAAAACTGCAGTCATTTCAAAGCAATAACGCTGACAGCAACAGCCTATCTTTGTTTAGCCCGTGCACTGAAATGGCACGCCAGCGAATGAATAAGTATTAAACCCATGCCAGCCTGCTTATGTGGTTGCTTTAGCTGATGAGCTGCCATGTTTTACACTCTAATAAAACCTAATTGGGTTTCAATTCAGAGAAACATATAAAACACCTCACACATATCTTTGCCCCAGGTGTAAAATCAAATTTGTTACTTTCACTGCAGCTTTGTGACCGCAAGCGTCACCACATAGCCACTCACCGCATACCTCTGCCTACTGGCAAGAGGACCTCCTAACCACTGAACACATGTAATTTACAGCACTGCACTTTACCTTACATTACATTTACACAGCTAACCATATGCACACTCACCATCCCGATCTCTCACAGACCAAGAGAGATGGCAAGGGTAAAGCTAAGGCAGGTTACGAGTAATCAAAGATTCTCTCTCTCTCAGGTGCAGCTGCATCTGGCACAAAGTAGTGAAGAGCACTGGGGTGTGTGGGTGTGTGTGGGTGTGTGTGTGTGTGTGTGTGTGTGTGTGTGTGTGTGTGTGTGTGTTAGAGAGACACAAAATGTAATCTTCAAACCACTCCCCATCTGTGAAGATCAAAGAGTCTCGCCCAAACACAAGATCACACCCATACCATTGTCTGCAGCGACCAAAATCTCAAACTGGTCACGGCCCAGAGATTACCTACTGAAGGTATACAGGCTATATGTGAGCATAGAACTCGCTTCAATATTATAAAGGTCTCCTTGATTTGCCCCTGAAGCAAAGGACCTGAACACACAATTTCTACCAAAGAGTTTAGAACACATAACATCACAGTGAGGAAAAGCCGAGAAGCTTGCAACACATCTGGCAGCTACGCATGGTTTAGCTGTTGATGACTGTCAGACAGATGGATGAACACTTCACCTTTGGAGCGTTGCTTATTGAGGCTCTAAAGTCGTTAGCAAGTAATTATCAAATACCTGCTTGGCCCTGCTAGAGACACATTCAGACACATTCTTCCATGCAGCAGCACTGCATCTGGCCAAGAGCAACAAAAGCATACTACTGATATTCAGGACATAAAAGCACTTCTCAATATTAACATTTAAAGGTGCAATGAAAGATCTGGATAGAATTTCAGTTTAAAGCATTCAAAAAATGAACTGAAATGAATTATCAACAGAATGTGAAGAGGTCACAGTGTTGAAGTTATGTCATTGATGTCTACATATTGTCTCTGCAACATAATACATATAAGTCTTTGACACAACATCTGGAATGGGTATTCTAACCTCCCGCTGTGTCTCCGAGCGCTGGTTGAATGTGAGTTACTACCGCTAACTGCTTCCCGTGAAGCGGCTCAAGTGAAAATATGAGTCATTTTCTAGTGTCTGCCACTTTGGATTTCATCCAGTAAACAAACTATCAAAGCTATGGCCCCCAGTTAATAAACTTAAAGATGGCTAGCATGAACCAAAGACCGACTCCACATGTAAAGATTGGGAGATAAAAGTGTTATTTTGACAGAGTTTTGGTTGAATTTTGCTTATTCTTGCCCTGCTGTAGTTAGTAGTTGACTTTTTTCTTTTATACTTGAAGACTGTAACTTTAGATTGAATGGACCCAGAAGCAGAGGTGAAATGCTGCCCCCTATTTGTTTCTAGCGTGTAGCCAGATATATCACATTGCACTTTATATTCTGGAAAATTAAATAACAGAAACAACTTTTTTTTTCATGGAGAGTGTGGCAGACATCCCTTTTGCACTTCTATACCATATGTTGTGGTTACACCTCCTCTCCTGCTGACAGACTCCTATTTCTCTCCTGGAGGTCTTGTCAACACCACTTGCTGAGATAAGAGGATCCGTCTCCATGTGTTGGTTTAAAGCCGTAAGAAATGAAAGGCTCGTTTTTCAAGTTACTTTGATGTACTTTGTATCATCGTGTAGCTGAACAAAGAGGAGGAGTGCCTGGGCAGCTGATCTTACCTCTGCAGAGGTTCTGCTCATCTGCAGCGTATCCAGATGTACAGCGGATGGTCCGACCGGATTGAGAGACCCCGGTGTTGCCTGTAGACCACGGGAGCAGAGGCTGGCTGGGTGGAGCAGCAGGGACAGCCGGGACAGGAGGGACAGCAGGGATAGGAGGGATAGATTCCGGCAGCGGCACTTGCTCGCCATCCTTACTGATATAGATGACGGCGCTCTTGGGGAGGCAGAGGTAGCCACCAAAGTGGTTGATACACTGCATCCCTCCTTTGCAGGCATCGTCTAACAAGGCACACTCATCGATGTCTGACAGGGAAAACAGTAAGACAGACAAATAGAAAGACATTACATATGACATTTTGTGTGATGCAATTATTCCAATTGGTTACAATGACAACTGATACTTATACATTTAAACTAATTAAGCATGAGAAGCTGTCCAATTGTATAATAACTAATGCTTAACATTTCTCACCTCTGCACTGCTCTCTGACTCCGTCATACTCATACCCTTCTGTGCACTGTGAAGGACAGATAATGATTACTATGAAATGATACATATTTGAGTGTCCTTTCATGTGTGTCAACATCATATGATAACAATAAAAGCATGGACCCTGAGGTCTCCATCAGCTAATAGTACGCATCTCCAACATGCCAGGTTGTGTTAAACCCTACACAGAAAATCTCTCACTTACTGTGTAGAAGACCGGCTCCCCAGCCTCCTGAGAGAGGACGTGTGTGAACACCGCACAAAGACACACGCAGATCCCCAGCATGTCGACCAAACGTGGGAGCAGCACTGTAACGAGATGCAGAGGAACCAAATGGATAGAGCGTGCAAGATTATTTTTCGCTTGACAAGCCTTCAAGTTTTAATACTAGCTATTACATCATTGATGGCATTGCTTAACGAGTCCCAACATCTCCCGCTGCTGGCGTGATGTTTATGTTGGCACCGCTCCAGCCAAATCTGCGACTTCAACTAAGTGAAGTGTTTTTCTGCTGTTTTTCTCCAAAAGGATTAGTGCGTAATACGCGTAAAGATCGTGCGTAAACATGCCCTCCTGTGTCAGTCAGTGTCAGGAAAATGAACGACTTAATCAGCCATAAGGAGCTCATGTTGAGGACAATTCTGTATTTGCACAAAACATGTCCAATTTAACAATCTGCCCGATAAAATATGATCCTGCAGCCTTGTTTCAAGATACACTTGTTACTGGTCAATTCCATGACAACAAGCGAGCTACATCAGAAACAAGTGCTACTGCAGATTTTTTCCCCCCAACTTGTTTCAACATTCACACTCGTTGAACGGCTCTCATTGTTATTTGATTAGAGCGCTGTGCTCTATGCAGCAGCTTTGTCATCCCGTGGCGCCTTGGAGACGTACCTGCAATTACCTGCGGATCTCCAACTCTCCTGGCGCGCTGAAGGAAACGTCCCCGGTTTATTATTCAGTCGCAATCCGAGAGTGCGCGCGTAGCAGACTGGCGTTTGAATGCAAACGGTGCAGTGGATGTTATGTCGTTGTCGGAGAGCTAGCAGCACTTGTGATGAACATGCGGCTCGAACAGTATGACATGCTGGGGGCGGTGTACCGGGCAGGTTGAGCTCCGGGTTTCTCTCACCGGGGAGCAGTAAACGATCAGCAGGCTACAGTGGCTCCCTCTATGGACTGATCACTAGTGATAACATAAATTAATCATCATAAGACACCGCTATCAATGGAAAACTCGTCTGAGAATGAATCTATTATTAAACCTTAATCATTATATTGCTGCACAGAACAATCAGAACCATTTATTTGCCATATATGTTTTCACATAAGGAATTTGTCCTGGCGGGAGGTGCATCACACTGAATATTTAACAATAAACAGAAACACATTTAACAATAAACAGTGTGCAATATTCTCATAAGAAACCAAAGTAAACTGAGTTACAGTATGATGGCTCCAATGCATTACATTAAACCTATAATGTATTGCACACATCATAGGTTATTGAAATAATTAGCTTTAATAAAATGTTTATTGTACCAGTGTTATGCTAACAATACTGTAGGGAGTTTGAAGTGATAGTCCTTATTTTTGAATGATTTAAATCGTTTTCTAAGAGGAAATCTGGGACCCCTTAGTTGTAATAGTCCAACACCATTTCTTCATGTTATTTTAAGAATGAGCTTCCATGACTTTTGGGGTTGTAACTGTCATACCCTGTCATGCTGTGGGGGATATGTACAGTATGTGTGTGCAGCAGGTGTTACAATCAAATCTTGTGTTGAAGACCTCTGTCAGCAACCACAACATTAGCCTCTAATACATTTCACGGTGTTTACAAGATGCCTGTGCTTCAGGAACATCTGCTGGAATTGGCATGGCTTCCTGGATTTCCCATGGGTGAAGAGACAGCAAGTTATTCTGTGTGTGCGTGTGTGTGCTTGTGTGTGTGTCAAATGCTTGCTGATACAAGTGGATAGAAAATGACTTGGCAACCACCTCCTTTAATGCTGACCTTCTGACCTTTCCTCACAGGGTCTGGATAACATGAGGAAGGCATATAGATTCTGCATGGTGCGATACCCTACAGGTGCAGTGTCAAACTCTCTTTTTTTGGCAGAAATCTGATTCTTTTCTACCAAAACACAATTCCAGTATTTAATCTTTAAGGTGAGTACTTATCTTCTAATCAGAGAGCATTTTTCCCGGGTTAAGCACATTAAAACATGCAATTTAAGAGCTGAGTTTTGGTCCTGCACTGTAGATATTCAGGTCTGCTCACACGATAAGAGAATAATCTGAATATGGCACAATAATAAACTACATAATATGCTAATAAATAACTTGTACAAACATGGATGACCCAAATAAATAACTGCGCAAAGGCTTGACTCTTCACTAAAAGTTTATTTTACTTGGCAAGCTATTTAACAGATGCACAAAAAAAGACAGAGACATTGAGATAAAGCACTTGAATAATGAAAGTAGTTTGTAGAGATTAATAGAAGATGTTATCCAAGTCTGATGAAAGAGAGGATAAGAGCACATTCCCCGAGGTCCTATTCCTCACCGGAAACCAAATGAGAAAGTCATGCTTGCAAATTACAGAGGCAAAGCAGAAGTGTTGGTGTCCCAACACCCAAAGGGCTAATACACTAGTGAGGTATATTTTTTAGAGCATTAAGGAGCCAGTACTCAGACGTTTCTTTCGATGCTGAAGGCAATGCATCAGGCGCTGTTGGCAATTTAGCATCAACCAATCAGTTCCTGATGCAGTATCATCCACATCAGAAAGTTCTTCCTTCACCCCGACATCAGTGCAGGGGCAGCAAAAGGTGAATAGTTCACAACACATTTTGATCCTCTGCAATAGCTCTTCATGGTGAGATGAGTGATTTAAATATACTCATAAAAACAAGCCATTATTATTCTTTTCATGCTCCGATAATTCAATAGCTACTGTACAGTAGACATCATTGTAAGTCAAGATGGCAGCAGAAGCATCTGGAAAGTGAATTCATGCAAATTCAAAGTGGAGCATGCATTATGAAAGAGCTGCAAGAGATGAGGCTGCACTTCAAAAGACTGTCGAAAAGAAATGTTTAAAAAAAGTGGGGAAGGGGGATGCGAGAGGAGGAAGAGCAGACAGAGGGTGCCTGTGAAAGGCGCTTGTGTAATTGCAGTGACATCTTCATTGAGAGCCCTCCATCTCTTTCCTGTGTGCTCCAAAGGGCGTCGCTGACGCCGGTCGATGGGGAGAGCAGCCGAGGCGCTGTGTTTAGCATAATCCCAGAGGCCATTGTGAGAGCAGCTAGTGAACGACTCACAGTTGCCAGCTGAGATTTCACCAAAACACAGCAGAACACAAGGAGAAGGAGATGAGACAGGAAAAGCAGAGGTGGAGGAGGGGTAAACGTGGGTAAAAGACTCGGGCCAGAGGCAGGAGGATTGATAGTAGCAAAAATGTCAAAAATTAGGTTACATGGAAGCTGACGAGTAATATCTAGTATGGTATAGGTATAGTGCTATGTTGTAGGGGGTGGCAGGTGGTTGTGGGATCAGGGTGGTGGTGGTTATCTGTGTTGAGCGTGCAGCTTGCACAGCATCAAAGAGGCAAAGTATAAAGTGTGAAACGTGTTTTCTTCCAGGTGAACTGCACCTGTTGGCCCTCATTCAGGACTGTAATTTAATAACACCCCTTTTTTTTCTTTTAAACAACCACTAACTGTTTTGACTTGTAATAGTGAGGCATGAACAGACTAAACAAAAGTGTCTCATGGGAACATCTCTTTTATTGTGCAATGATCACTACCTTAAGCTAGAGCATGAATTCCTCTTTGATCACCATTCCACATAGGCAGACAGTTTTTGAGCTAACCTTTGGTAAACAATTTGGTCTCCTCCTTACATGTTGCAGAAAACACTAAGATGAAAAATACGTAAATGGTTTGTGATATGGTTTTGATAGAGACAACAGAGATGAAATAAAGACACAGTTTAAAGGTTTATATAAACATGTTTTTAAGTCATATAAAACAAACTGCAGAATCTCTCCAGGTGATTGTGAGAATATAAAGCACCATCACAGTTGCCTGCAGAGATTACCCAGTTAGCCCTTAGATTCTTCACTTGTGCGCACACACGCACACACACACACACACACGCACACGCACACACACACACACACACACACACACACACACACACCTTTTGGGGATATAACATGGATTTACATTCATTTCCTTGAAGACTTACCCTAATCGTAACTGCTACCAGCCTAATCCTAACCCTTACCTCAAACCAAATCTTCATCTTAATTTGAAACAATTTATGTTATGGGGACGTGAATTTTCTCCTCATTTTGTCCCACAGAGGAAGTGGAATCCCTAAAAGGTCACTGTGTGATCAGATGCATGTCCCCAAAAAAACACACACACACACACACACACACACACACACACTTTTGTGGTGGGCACGTTCTTATATCTATCGGAGCAAATTGGCAGCAGACGGTTAACACTGATCAGAATAAAGACCAAGCTTTGACCCTACCCCCCCTACCGTTACAAAAAGGTCCCGTGTTACCATGGTGACTAGGCCAAGGCACGTGCCTCCCTTTGTTGAGCAGTATCCTCCAGGGTCACCCGCACACCCACTTAGCGGTCAGATGGCACCCAGGCCTCTCGCTCAGGTCACCACTCTCCAGCCCTCAGCCTTTGACCCCAACAAGCACTGAAACAAATTGAGAGATGAGGGAGAGAGGGGAGGCAAGATGGCCAAAATTACAACATATTTACTCAATAAAGACAGACAAGGATATTCTGATACATGTAGCATTTGTTGTGTTTCAGGCCTTTTGAGAGCAGATTAGCAGTGTAGTCTTGTGTGGACAATGTACAGTATGGTGGAGTCACTCCACGTGTTACAGTATGTCTCCCTCTTGTGGTGAAATATGTTTTGAAACTGATTTTATGAGGACTTGATTCAAAGTGTGGCAGAAAAATGCTGAATATGGCTCTTCCCAGAAACCTAGGGGTTACTACAAATATATAAGCACATCTTCCTGGTTTGATTCTGGTCAATTACCCTCGTTCCATTTCACCCCTTTTTTTTCCAAGTGTTTCTTGTATCTACACTGTAAACTATCTAATGAAGGGGAAATGCCCCAAAAATGCATCATATGTAATATTTATGCTTTGAGATTGGTTGCACTGGTGTATCAACAATATGAGAGACAGATGCCACCGATTGGCCTTTTCTACTCTTTTTTTTTTACAGTCACTTAAAGCTTGATAAAAAATTAAAAAGTCCATGTAATATGTTGACATATTCATAGTGGTCATGCATTAATGCTTGCTGAAAAAGCCTCTTGACCCAACCTAACTGTGTTTAATTCACAAAACACTATCAGCTATTGCGGTTTAACTGACCAGATCAGACTTATGTCCACACAGTTTGGAAAGTCTTTAGCCAGGGGTGCAATCTTTTCCACTGAGCCTCAATGCATGTTGGGATATTCAGGTCATCGAGTTGCAAAGTGTTGCTCTGGCGTTGACAAAAGAAAAATCTTAAGTTTATTAAACGGAACAGGCTGACAGTCCACACTTTGTTAGGCGGTGAATGAACAGAGTGGTTTTGACAGGCCTAACCTCTTAAGCTTCGGGTCCCACTGAGCTCGGCACAGCTAGAGCTAAATGCCATCTGTCCCAACATCATGAGGCCCCCCTCACCCTCAACCTGTCCCCTCCGACACTTTACCATAAAAATCGTGCAACACTGCTATTAAAGAAGAATATAAGATTATTCTACTCAAGTGATATCATCTTCAGTATAGAGGTTTACCTTTCAGGCAAACATTTCAAGGCATTCCAGGTTGAATGCTTTTGCGAACAATGGATGTGCTTGTAATCCACACAATTTAAATTTTCAAAAGGAAACATGCACAATAGCTGTCTTTAAAGGCTTTAATAAAAGTAGCTGTGAATGCATTTCTATTGTAATGTGTGTAATGACCAAATAAATAAATACACCAAAATTATCTTATGTTGTATTCTGCCTTACACCAGTCTTGAGCCCTGCTGTTACACTTGAAAATAAAGAGCAGAACAGCCAGAGCACTGAAAGGGGAGGAGGGGAATGAGGGGAATGAAATGGTCAATCTAAACTGATACTGGTGACCCCTAAATGGAGCCTTTGCTTTACTACTACAAATAAGTCCCAAACAAAATAAGATGTTTTTACATTTTTGGATTTAGAAAATAATGCTACTCAAACCCCACATTTGATCATGTATGGCTTGATGCAAGCAGAAAGCCTGGGAAGGTCAAGATCCTCCTGCACATTACTGGTCTGACACTGACAACCTATTCAAACCGCAGCTCATTGTTTTCTTCAGTTAGTCTCTCACTGTGACTCATCAATGGCTATTTCAAATTCAGTTTTGAACAAATTCACATTACGCTTTACTGGCTTCCACATATAGCTCTGAACAATAAAATAATGATATCACCATATGAACTTTAGTCTCAATCCTTTCACAGTGTCATCTGCTTCGTTAGCTGTCATCTAATGTTAAGAGCAAAAACGACCTTTGTGCCAAGTAGCTTTAGCACTTCATTAAGGCCCTGGACCGTCGCTGTACAAGCAATTGTCTTCCTCGAACAAAAAGACTGACGCATTGTATCAGTTGGAGGTAAATTTATCAAAGGAGGCCGATACAATAGACAGAGCTGCCCAAATTATGAAACAGGTCTGTAAGGGGCCGCCTGGTGAGCCATATTGTACTGTTTGTTGATGGTCTAGTTTGGATTGGATGACATGTGGTATGATTTAAAAAGAAAACAGTGTGTGAGAGTGCACACAGAGAAATGCAATGTGCACGTACAATGTATGCGTCTATAAATCTGAGTGCATGTTCAGCATGATGTGCAAGGGTTGTGTGAGAAACACAAGCAACCCAACCCAAGGTTCACACTGGCTAAAAACAATTGGGATCTCCATGAACTGATGTGACATGTGTATTTGTTCAAGCCTTTCCGTTGGAGGAGAGGTGAAAGAAAAAAACTGCTCTCAGAAAGAGAGGGAAAGAGGGATAGTGGGATGAGGAGGGGCCACAGTGTCTTTGAGTAACAGGCAGCAAACTGCACAACAGTACAAGCCATTTATGCCACGTCAGCTATACGGACAATGAGAAGCACATGAAAACAAATAAAATGTGTATCATATGAAACTGAACATGTTATCATTGTTTCATGTGCGACCAGGATGATTCATCTTAATAGCTGCAACAAGTGGTCGATTGGTTGAGTGACAGAAAATTAATCAGCAAGAATATTTTTAAAGCAAAAATACTCTTCTCTGATTTCAACCTCTCCGATAGGAGGATTTTCAGCTTTTCTCTTTCATATCTCTATACAGAGATTATCTTTGGTTTTGGGACTGTTGGTTGGACAAAACAAGATATTTGGAAACATCATCTTGGACATTTTGAAACATTTTTTAAATATTTTTTGACATTTTACAGTCCAGTGTTTTTACAGTGATTAATCGAGAAAAGGATCAAAAGCATAGACTAGTTACTTCATATAAAACACTTCCCTGTAGTGCTATGAGACCTTTTATGATTCGCTGTTCGTTCGATGTGGGACTGGCTGCCATTTAGCCCCTGCATTGCAGTCTCAGATGAAATGGGCCGGTAGCGCATCAGACCACTGACTGTCCTGACCATATTTACATCCCATCTCAGTTATTGGACACATAATTCCTCCACACATCTCTTCAATCTTATATCACCCACACACACACGCACGCACACGCACACACACACACACACGCAGACACACACACACACGTACACGGCTGAGTACAATTATAATTTCATATGCCCGAGTGTATCAGCCACCCGAGCAATTTTCTGCCATTTAAATGTGAATTTATGTCTCATGTAAATGAGTGGGGAGTCGATTTAGGCCCAGTGGAGGACCGGCCGGTTCCAAGGGAACACTACTTTATAGGTCTTTGGTCATTTCAAGGTCCCCGTTCATTACCTTGATTTAACTGACGGCACCGGTGTTGAATGAGGCCTTGCTATCTCATCAAATACAGTATCACCAAATCATATAGGAAGTAGCATTTAAGTTTTGCAAAGCTAACAGGGAACAGAAAATAACCTCTATTCTCTTAAACATGGGCCGCATTTATAAAATAGTTCCCTCAATGAACCGTAACTCTATTCAGTTCCTGTAGTATGATTATAAAACTTGTAAAAATACATGGAACAAAAAATATAACATTTCAGTAATCTTTACAATATACTTGTAAAGCCTTATACATTTGACACAAAGGCTTTGCTCTTTATAATGCCGGGTCACGTTTAAGAATGGACAAAAAATAAGGTTTCTCTGATGAAGAGTCCGCCTACTCCTTTCTGAGCTGAAGGAAAACACCAGAGTTTTAAGAGTGAGATAAATTACTTTGTACCGTTGTGTGGATTAACTTCTGTGTGCTGGATGCTCGCGAATACGTTCACAGTGTTAGCACATGGCTCACAGAGATGTATACTTTATAACTTGCAGACCCGACATAAGCAGAAGAAACTTCATTCATATCTAATCTTAAACATGCTCATCAATGTCTGTTTTTTAATGACTGCTAAATTATAGGTTTGGGGTTAAGTCGTTTCAGTTTCATAAATGAGGCCGTAAGATTATTTAATGTTTCTTTAAATGGCATATTTTCAATTGTGAGAATAAAACCGTTGACAAAACATTGTAATTAGCGCATGTTTCACAGGGTCAGTTATTGCCTGTTTTATTGTCCGCATCACAGCATAGCAAGCAGTAATGTGTGACCTTTACAAAGAGCACTTCTTAACAACCCGGGCAACCGCATCACTTCAGAAAGACCCCAAACACATCTGTAGGTGTCGTTATAGGCACTTTACAATACAGCTAAATATTCCATTCTTTTGATAAACTTTGCTCTATTTTATCTTCTTCTACTCAATACATTTCAAGAGGCCAAAATAGTATTTCAACACTTCAGTTAGTTCAGGAGATAAATATGAAGTGAACCTTTCAGCTGATCAAACTGTTTGAAAGTCAAGACCTTGACCGCATGATCAATCACCTGCTCTTATCACAACAACAACCAGTCCACCTGCTGATTATCACACGCGCTCTCCAAAACCGGCGCCCTCAGCATACTCACCCTCATGTCTTATCCAGAGCCCAAGGTCTCAACGTTCATCTATCAAATACAGCTGGCTTTTGCCCATACCATAGAGCTATAGTTAATTTGATGGTGTCCTTGCTTTGTTTGACTAAGTGGGTTTTTTAATTTTCTACATAATTCAAAACAGCAAATGAAGGAGTTTGGTGGGATCATATAAATTACCTAATTAGATATACAAAATGGTAAAATATCAAATAGGAAAAATGTGCCTATATTGACCATATTGGGCAAACATAAGGACAAAAGAAAAGGGTCGTTCATGTTGGGTGAGGTGCACGCAGAATTCTTTAACACCTGACATCAGGTACATGCAGGGAAACAAGATGTCAAGCAGGCATGGAGATGCCTTGTTGTGAGACTAATAAAAGGCTTACAGTAGTTTCACCAAGGGAAGGGCCTTCAATAACAAATGTTGTAATCATACCGTTATTTTAAGACATTGTGGAAGCCATGAACTATACAGATTTCTCTTTGTGCACATTTTACTGCGAGTAGAGAATAAAATCCTAATAGAAACCGTGTACAATATATGGGGCTGATTTATAAGTTACACTATAAAATGTCACATTTCGTCAGTTTAAAAAGACATGGCAGCGCACAAATGTGTTGCTTGAGTTAAGATGCAGGGCGAAGACAAAGTCCAGAAAAATGCAGTGTTGCAGGTAAAACGCTGTGTAATTCCAGCCTAGAGAAAGGACTTGAGGGACCAGGAAAAAAGCAATACGGCTCACCATGCATTTGTGATTGATGGTCTCTGTCTGTGCAATAGCTGACTGAGCAACATGTACATCTCTCTTGTTCATGCATTTAATGGGATGCACAAGTCCTATAGTGCGCCTAGTTTAACATATATGCACCACAACCCATATATGTAATGTGCATGTGCAGCCTTCCTTAAAGGAATACACATCAAGACCATCGCGGTGGTTCATTTGGCGGAAGAACATACCATGTAACTACGACGTCCTCGTTTGGAGTCCGACCTGGGATGTCTTCTTTCATGCTCCCTCCCATCATTTCTTTCTCCCTCCACGGTGCACTGTTGAATCAAAAAGAAAAAACAGGGGCAGAAGATCTCAAATTATTAAATTCCTTAAGGTATGTGCATAATATACATTCCTGTGTACTTTGTTGGTAGGATGGCTCAGCAATACGGCATACTGAATGAGCATAGTTCCCCCCCCCAATCCTTGATCCTGTCACGTCTCTGTTGTCTGGTGCCAAGACATGTCTGGTCTGGCTTTTAGCCAGGCTGGGCTGGTCGCCACCACGGCCCCAGCAGCCGAGCAGGCAGGCCTAGCGTAATGCTGACACATCGCTAACATCAGCCAGGGAGAGAAGACCTCTGGGAGATGCTGAAACATCAGCACAGCACCATTTCAGATTCACAAGGAGGGACACACGTGCTCATCTGCGGTAGAATTTAAGTAAGTGTCACAGTACCATTGTAGGAAATCATTTATTTGTATTTAAAGAAACCTGTGGAGGCCGAGACAATGAATATTAGCACGCGATTGTGGAAATTAACTAACGAGGCCACGCCTCTACAAATAGAACTATGATCAATTCACGATTACAATTATTCCCTTCCTAGAAAAACATGTCAAATAATTGATATAGTCCTTGTTCTCAGCGTTTCACACTTAATGCAACGTGGTATTAAGGGTGTAGTATGCAAGAGCAACAACATAACCAGTCACAGAGTCCATATATTGGAAAAATTGGTACAGTTGTTTGAATTAGTTATATATATATATATATATATATATATGTATTTTAAAGTAATCACCAAAGCAGTAATAAAAAGATAACAGAACACTTGATTCATGCAAAGAGAATATCTTTTCTTTTTTTACTGGCATTGTTAATCGGCATGGAATCATTTATAGATGTCTGCATAATGAAGTGTACAATTAAACAAAGAAAGGTTACAAATATTATTGTAAAGGGGCAAAGCAAAACTGACATTACAAAGCTTCTTGGCAATATCAATGTTCTTTTTGTTCACATTTATATAATCATAATGGTTGTCTTTGGTGTTTAGCACGCCATGCAAATGAGATTGGCAAAAACGTGCATGTGTCATCGATATGCACAGATACAACCAGGAGTGCCACTGATTGATGATGCAAACCTTCTCTCCATTGCCTTGCTTGTGACCTCTGACTCCTCACCCCTCAAGGGGTTAAACTTATTACCCTTTTGACTCGTGTGACCTCTGCTGTGAAAGGAGCTAGATTGAAGGATGACCACAGCTTTGGTCCTATTGGCCTCTCTCTGACCAAACTATGGCCAGAGGGCTGACCATCCAAACCCTAGAGGGATGTGACCCATGGCCCTGCCACACGCTATGTGGATAATACTATTAACAGGTCAATATAAGCTTAAAGAAGGGGGGAGAGAACACTGCTGAAGGATGAGCAGAAGAAAAGAGATGAGGGGGAGATATTGTGGAAGGAACAGATTTCCAGGATGGATTTGTAGGTTATTTGTCAACTCTGTTTAAACAAATGGTCCCCAATTTGATTTCCAAACAGGGATGTAATGACCTGGACACATTTTGAGCACTACTGATAGACAATACGAGTAGGACTGTCCTGGAAATTCTAACATTGTTAAAAAATAAATATGGTCATTTACAGACTGTACGGTCATTACATGTCCTGAGCAAACAACCAAACGCTAGGACAGTGAACCAAATGTCTTATTAGTTCAAGAAATTCCCGGGGTAGAGAAAACCAAAATAAGGTAAGCATTTTAGTCTAGTCATTCCTGTATATTAAATTAAATGGACAGTACATATATAGTTATAACACTTGTATAACTTGTGATTCTGTTGCATATAGAAATAAAATGTCCATAGTAAATATCGTAATCAGTATATTAGAGAGTATTGTTCAGCAGAAGAGGGGTGTATCGGATGTTCACCAATACAGCACGTTACATGCAAGACATGTGCTCTCCCTACCTCACTCCACGTTGCCAGCTTATTAGCCATCTCCCTTATTTCTCTCTAACCAATATTCTGGTTTGGCCTTTACTAATTATGTTTTATGCTACACACAAATCTACTTTTTTTTATGATGAAAAGATTAATTTGCAGCATGGCCACAACTCAACTGACTTTTTGTATTTATTTTTTTCATCTCCAACTCTTTCACACTCACCATCATCACTACCACACCCAAGAAAAGAGTAACCCTCCACTTCTATTGTAAACATGCTATGTATTTCTATTACACTTGAGATAACTGAAAATCTCGACCCAAACATCATGAATATGCATCTAAGAGGGTGTACACAGAGCATTCATAATGCGCTTTTTTCCCCTCCACCCTTAAGAGTTGAGCACCAATAAAAATAATAAAATGCAAGACTAAACAATACAACAAGCAACGAAAGCGACCCCCATACATTTTTTTTTTAATGAAGCATTACATAGTAATAAAATCGAGGTGAAACACATGTAGCTAATAGAATCCACTCTACTAAAGTTGTCAGATCAGCGGCTACAGTAGAGCTTGTAAACAACCATGCAAGCATGCGTTCAGCCTCACACAAACGCACATGTAATCTCCCAAAACATATAAGCAGCAGTGGCTCACATATTACTCTGAACAATGAAGGGAAGAAATCTTCAAGCAAAGAAGGAGAAACAGCAAACCCAAGAAAACTGAAGAAGAATTGGGATATATGACATAAAGGAGAAAGAAACAACTGTAAATAATACCTTCTAAAGCATCCATGTGATGAGAGAAGGGTGGGACACCTGCAGAACCACACATGGTCTATCCAGAGCTCTTCAGCGACTGCTCCCTCACGAGCAGAGTGTGTGTATGAGCCAGAGAGAGAGTATGTGTGTGTGTGTGTGTGTGTGTGTGTGTGTGTGTGTGTGTGTGTGTATGTGTGTGTGTGTATGTGTGCGTGCGTGTGTGTCAGTGGCTGAGGGAGGGGATCCCACCCCTCCTCCTTAGGACTGTGCCTCCTTAACAGGATGGAGGGGTAGGTGGGGCCACTGCAATAAAGCAAACACACACTCACACACACACACACACATATTTTTCTATGGTTGTTATGTTCTCGCTTCTCTCGCTCTTTCCCGCCTCCACACTTCAATCTTTCTGTCTCTTTCCAAGACTTGCTCACTGCTTCCTTTCCTCGCCGACTTGCTCTCATTCCTCTTGCCTTGTCTGTCTGCTTACACTCTCCCTCCACATTTCATCTCCCACCCCTCCCTACCCTTTGCCCCTATCTCTTCCTCTCCGACTGTACGGTAATATTAACATGCTCCCATTCATCTGGAGACAAGATGGGGGCATATGCCCTTTTGGCGGGTGGTCCACAACCTGCTAAACTCCTGGCATGTGTACGTGTGTGTCCCGTCGGTCTGAGTTTCATAATAATACAGCGCTAAGATTAAGCGGGACAGTCAGAGAGCATGGTGTGTGTGAGAGATGAAAAGAGAAGAGAGGGACAGCGGGAAATGGAGAGCAGTGGTGCCACGATCAACAGCAGTGAAGCACACTTTTTTTTAACATTTTATAGTTCTTCTTTCTCTGGGTCTCTGTCCCATCCCTCCTCCCCTCCACTCCACTCATCCGGCCACCAAACACAAATCCCATCTGATTCAGGGAGTAGCCATCCCTACATAAATCATTCCCTTATTCCATTGGCCGCATGTTACATTGAAAGTATTGATTTTCTCCCCCCTGCCTGCCGCAGCACTGATTGCAAGGAAACCCTTCACAACGGTCACAAACAGGAAGTGGAAAAACTAACCGCGGGTGTGTTTCGATTGACCACAATGGTGGATCCCGAAGCTTTGGTCATAATACTGAAGACAGGAGACGTATGCTTTGCTGTATAGCACAATGAAAATGAAAACCCCAAGACAACATGTAAAAGGCTAAAATAACACAAGCACAAATAACTAATCTGTGAAATGTAGCCAGCCATTCATAATGCTACTTCAACCGGGCAAATTTGCATATAATCCTCAAAACAACCTTAAACATCAGAAGTACAAGAGAAACAATTAGAAACATCTGTATTCAATATTTCTGATATCAGTCCAAAAGGATATCTTAAGTTTGTCTGTGTACTACAAGTGTAGTTTTGGAGCTTTAAAAAGACGTAAAGGTGAGACAAAACAAAAGCAAACGATAGTGTAAAATGAACCACTGTCCATAGATTAAAACTGACCATCAGAGGAGTAAACGCTGCTGTTTCCATGACAGCACAGCTGATGATACTTTGAACTCTGACCTTATACTCCTGCCTGTGCTCTGAAGCGGTGACCAAACCCAGGGTCAATCAAAAAGAAGGTCAGCAGGGATCAAATGGTAATGACCTCTCTCTGGTTATGCAATCACACCACATCAGCATCCTGCAAGTAGCATCTCAGCAGCATTCATCCTAATAAGAGCTGTGCACCTTCCAGGAGTACGTTATGGTGCTGCCGCCTTATAATGAGATAGACTTTTACCTGTGTGATGATGCATGAACAATCAAGAGCAAAATATGAAACACTGAAATAACAAAAACATATAGCTACATGAGAAATAAAGCATTTCAAATTGATTACAGGACATTTTTACAGTACATTGATGTGTTAATACCTACATTTAATTGGTAGCAATGTTGTATTAACTTTAAGTATTCCTTAAGGAGCAACTTAATGTTAGTGTTTTACTATAATTTAGGAATGATAAAAAGGCCAGTGATCATAGTTGAACATTCACATCTCAACACATGGAATGCACCAAAAGGCACTGAAAGGCCTGACTAGTACTGTTAGTGTACTGTAAGTTAGTGTACTGTAAGTGGCACAGAAGTTATAAGGAAGAATGGTGCAATATTGAATAGCAACAATGTTCCTGTAAGGTGCATTTGTAGGCATACTAGATGCCTCAGATGAGTCAGCACAAAATAGAGAAGGGTTTAATGACGGATAGGACAATATAATAGTTCAATCCATCAACCAGGAGGTATTAAAAACTGTCAAAACTACTGGATTTGCCTAAAGACTATCGTTAAAACCGATCCCAAGAGGGGATGTCTTTAAGAAAGGATGACCCTGTCTTGGGGTACAGAAACTGGGATGGGAGAGAAGGGGGAAAGACAGATGAAGGGGTGGAGGGAATGATCAGAGGGGTGCCAGACACAAAGAGGCCAGGCCATGGCCGGTGGCACGCGATGGGCAGATTAACCAGCGTTTCCTCCCCTAACTGAAGCATTAGGACACCTGACTGAGTCCCGCCAATGGCAGCCAGCCAAGGAGTTGTGGGGGGGGGAGACAAGCTGGGGCTCGCCTTTCAACACTCAAGCTCTTCAACAACACAAAGAGGGGTGGGGTAGTTTCGTGGGGGAAAAAAAAAAAATAGGGAGTGATGGGCTGGTGGCTTGGAGTTGGGAGGGGGGCTACACGCCTTGCCCCTCACCATCTGCTGCCCAGGCTAAGTGAGGACAGGGGTAGGGCCAGAGTGCAGGGTGGAATATGCGAGCGTGTGCACAGGAAAAACACGTGTATCTGCGTGCACGCACCTGTTAGTGTGTCAGTGGGTGGGTGGGTGAGTGGAATGGCAGATGGACAGGGCATACTCCTGGCACCAGCGCATCGATGTTAGTCATCCTACGTTAAGGCGTAAGCCCCTTCCCCCACATTCCTAACCCCTGCTACCTAATCCACAGTGCCAGCCAATTCTTTATGTTTTGCTCAGTTTGATTAAGACGTCCCTGATTAGAGACATTATGGGCTGGGTGAGAGGGGTGTGTGGGTGCGCACATGTAACGCTTATCCATGTGGCTGTTTACTGTAATCAAAGCCAAAACAGACGCTGCCCCTTTTGCCCCCATACCACTTAGCAATGTGTGCCATTTTAACTAAAACATGTTTTTGTCAGTCACTAATCCTAATTTCCCCCCCCCCCAATTTCTCTGAAGCGATGAAAACATGGTTGAGAGGTAAAACTCCTGAAATTGTGGTAGCGCAGATATACTATTGCCCCGAACAAAACTACACTCTTGCACACATTAGACATAATTTCTCCAATGCATTGTGTGTTTCTGTACATTAGTGAAACATACATTCTTCCAGTAAAAAAAAAAAAAAAAAGGGGTCAGAGTAGCAGACAGTTCAGTCTTGCTGAGCAGTAATCTGAAAATGCCTGTAATCCTCCATGCCCAGCCCTTCTGGAGACCGTGGTTGTAGTGTGAAGAGGTGTAGCCTCGTCTCCGTTTAGCAGCCATGTGTCTGACCAAGCTTGACACGCAACCGGAGCCTTACAGCTGCCAGGACACACACCGAGAGACGAGGCACAGTAAAGCTGCCCCAGTCACTCACTGGAAAAATTATGCCATTTTTCGCCCGATACAATGCAGTGCAGGTCACTGAACTTATTCAACTCGGGTGTTAGAACAAGTGGCATATTTGAGAGCCAATGAAATCACTTGTTTATGAACATAGAGGGTGTGGACAGTATATTAAAAATCTCCCATTCATGAAGCACTAAAACACTGTTCAGGGATAACCGTTTATTTGGCAACACCAGCAGCAGCAATCAGAATAGCAGTCAATGATTAGATGGAAGACACTTATTTAGAGTAAGTACACAATAACTTTTCCAAGGGATTTCTGTTACGATGAAGCGGCACTGAAGTTCCTGAAATAAATAGTAAATTTGTGCATTTTTATCATTTCCACACAACAAAAATGCACAGGGTTAAAGTAAGGAGCACATTTGTACTTGCATTGGGTTCATGGGTTCCTTTTTGGGTGTCATGCATCACATCAAATCCTGAATTTACCTTGAGCTCAGAGTGGAAAACACATGGTTCACCGTCATCAGTGTAGATCCTCTTGCACATCGTACGTCCCAGCAGCATTTCCAGGATGTAGTTTATTCCTGCGACGACCTACAGGAAACCAGACTCGTTATGGGAATCGTGTTTATGGTATAAAATGTACGTGCATGACTCAAGAATGAAGTCCTACCTGAATTTTGGCCGACGTTATGGTCACAGTTTTGTAAGCAAACTGCTCTTCTGAATTGGCAATGTTGAATTCAACAACAGCAAAGTGGGCTGCCCTCAAAACCTTGGTGCCGTTCACCGGGACTTTGTGTGGCCGACCCGTCATCACTTCCCCGGCGTTTAGCAGGCAAGCAGCCGACGCAAACGCGAAAATACAAAACCACACGAACATCTTGCACCCGACAAGTCGTCTTGTAGACGCTAATAAGTGTCAAGATTATCGGGTATAAATGGCCGAGGTCGCGTTCAAAGCCGGGTTAAAACGTGCTGGCTGGAAACGCACACCTGCTTCCTATCTGTTAATTAAAACATGAACGTCCGATCTGAAAATCACCACCGCGACCACAAGCATGTGCTGCTGCTGTGACACCAGCCAATGGGATAAATGACTGAAAGTTGTAAGTATGAGGAACAATACAATTCTTTGTCAAGACAAATACAGCACATAATAAAGTAATACTCGTACATGAATAACAAACAAACGCAGCAAGCACACCATTTATTCATCAGGAAAGCCTGATTGGCCCATGATTGATTGGACACTTGGGCAATCATCAATCCTGTTGTGAATTGTTTTTAGAATACACATAATTAAGCTGAATGGAGGTCACCTGTGTGTAATCAGGTGCTTTTGATTACAATCTAACCGCTGGTTAGTGGGCCAACATTTCCTGGCAAAAAACAAGTGTTCAAGTTCTAATCCATTACATAACAAGGCTACTGAATGACACTCTTAGTGCATTGAATATCCCTTGAAATAAGAATATCGAATAGCACTGCTCTAAATCTGCCTTAAGCACTCAAAACATTTGGAGTCTGTGTGACAAAGGCAGTTGTGTGGCAGGCCACCACTACAGCAAAGGGGGCTACTAGCTCATTATAATACAATATTTTGTGATGCACAGCATCCCCACATTGAAGCCTGGTGGCAGCAACACCATGCTGTGAGGATGCTCCTCTGCAGCATGGCTAGTGGAGGTAGAGGGTCAACTACATGCAGACAGCGACAGAGCCTGTGGAAGAAGACATGCTTCAGTTTGTAAAACTGAAAGACAACTACCCCAAACATGAAGCCAAATGAGAGTTCAGATGACAATCCCTTTGAAAATGTCTCGACTCCCCGATGCAGCTTGATAGAGCTTGAGCAGTTTTGCAAAGATGATGGTGAAAGCACAGATTTATCCATATGCAATCAAGGCTGCAACTGCTGCCAAGGGGACTCTGATGTTGAATTAAAGTATGAGTACATTCTGCAATCATTAATTTTTTTTCTTCATATTTGTACTTTGTTTTAAACTATTTATTAATATGTAAAAAGATATGAGTAAAAAAAAAAAGCATTTCCACAGATTTAATCGAAGAAAAGAAAAAAAAGGCCAAAATCCAAGGATGGTGAATACATTTTATAGGCAGTGAATTCCCCTTTCCTTTTTGCAATTTAAAATATTGCTTTTCCTTGAGTAGTTAATTGCTGTACCTTCCAGTGACACAACTCATCCTCGAACAAGGTTAACAATAAATGTATAAATACGATCGCGTCTAAACTAATTGTTATTCATTTCGGGTAAGCATCCCAAAACTTTAACTAAGTGCGTTTGATGCAAACAAATGTAGAGGAATGTGTTGAGCTCAAGTCACACTGATGAGAAGATCTTGCCTCCAGGCAGCCGTGATGGGCAAAGCAGGAGGAGCGTTGTGCTGCTGCTGGTTGGGCAATGAGAGGACATGGAGGGGAAATGGGGATAACTGGAAAGTAAGAAATTACAGTTTGTTCTTTGGAGGTCAAAATACAAAAGACATTCCTTTGTTGTACTCGTTTGCATGGGTGGAGGACAGCATACTGAAGGTGGGTCCCGGGTTTTGTTTGTTTTGTGTGCTAGGAGAGGATAACTTCAGTATGGACGGGAGGAATCATTACAGTGGGGCTGCAACTAATGATTCTTTTCTCAATTAATTGATTAATAGTTCTAATACATTTTTTTTTACGATTTTCTCCATTACAGCCCAGAGGTGCCATTGTTTTTGTTTCACAAACAGTCCAAAGATATTAAAAAAAAGCAGCAAATCCTCAAAAAGCTGAAACCCGATAACGGTTGGCATTTTGCTTGATAAATGAATTGGTTATAAATTACTTTAATTAATTGTTTATCATAGTTGCGTAACAATTTTTTTGTCAAAAGGCTGATCGATTAATGGCCTAATTGTTTCAGCTCTAAATGAAAGGTCAGGTAAACTTTAAATATCTTAATCCATCCTTTAATAAACCTCTTAAATTAAACCCTGCGTACACTATACAGCTTAAAAATGTATTGGTATAGATGCTACATTATATATCAGCTGCAGGCTCCATTTGACATAATTGTGCTGCCATTTAATATTTTACTAACCATGATTCGGGTTCAACAAACAAACAGATACAGAACATATGTAATGCCAATGTGCTTTGGCAATAATGTGTAATATTATGGTACTGCCAATACAGCCTCGTTGAAATTAATTGATTTGAATAGCTTCGTTAAATTTGTGGGTGTTTTTTTTTTGTTTTTTTAAATAGCTTTGGCCCAACCTAATTAAGGAGAATATGAGGTTAGTTAACAGTAAGCAGTAACGACAGTTAATCGCAAAGAGCAATTGTATAAAAAATAATTCTCAGAATTTACACAAATTTAAGTTACAATATCCACACCCACATAGTAGCTGGTGAACGTCTTACCAACTAAATGTATTCAAGGCATCAAAAGTAAAAGTATTCAAGCCCTGTCGAGGTTCATTAGATCAGTATTATTGTATGCCACATTTTAATGTTGTAGCTGCTGGAGATGATGAGTTAATTTGATCTACTTCATAAACTAGTAGCTTAGTTAAATCATATTTTAACTGATTATAACATATTTTCTATGCAACATTCTTATATTGTGAAGTAACTAGAAAATATAGGAGTAAAAAGTAACATAAAATGGAAATACTTTTTTAAAAAGTGGCTCAAATTGTACTTCAGTTGCAACTATACTTGCAGTACATTGGCACCATGAAGGGCAGCACCTGGCTGTCGTAATTTACAGATGTAGCCTCACGTCACTTTATAATCTAACGCGTCTGTGCTCCGCTGACAGCTGTTCGTCTGCTGCTGCAGCTCCACGGGTCAGTTGTGAGCGTTGAACACGTGCACGTGAAAACGACTTCCTGTTGACCACGAATACTGAGCCCGCCTGAATGCATGCATTCATTAAAATTCAATATTATTTCATAATAACAGAAGCACACAACAAACCACCGATGGACGCTGGCAGCCAAACAGCGTTCTTCATTGCGCTTCTATGAAACTATTTTACTGCAAATGGCGCGTTACCGCCCCCTGTCGACTTGGAGTCAGAGCTGCTGTTCCAAACATGCTTTACCAAGAAGTCTCTCCCTCGTTCACTAATTCAATATTCCTTTACAAAATCCCCTAAAACAATGGCTCTCAACCTTTTTTCAGCCAAGTACCCCCTGACCAGTGAAAAGCATTTTTGGTTGAAAAAAAATGTAATACACAACGCTGTGCCATCAGTGTCTGATTTAATATAGAAAATATACAGTTTATTCAGAATATTTATTAAATAACTATTTTCAAAAGGATTTTTTTTTTTTAAATCTCACGTATCCTCATTTCAGAACCACTGCTCTAGAGGATATGCACATTTGTATACATTGTGTGGTCACATATTTACCTCTTGTAAGATCACCAGATGTTTAGTTTCTGGACAGGAACACTCCCTTGATGGGACTCAGATGGGGTAAATGGCTGCCAGATTGCGTCATTGAGGTGGTTTCAAGTGGGATTGTGATGCGCTGGAATTCTGCATTCTGTTTGACACAAAAAATCAGAATAGAAAGAGTACTATGTTAAGGCATTGGTGTAATGATATTGTGGAGGTAGTTTCCTTTAATAAAGATACTCATTCTGTCCTCATTAACGAAGACAGTCTTTGGTAGCATGGATATTGTGGCAATGTGTTCTAGCCAAACATATTCCTATTCATCTAGGGTAAATGTGGAAGATCAAAACTAGATCTGGAAGCTGTTTGGTTATTTAAACCTTGCTATTAATGTAAAAAGGTGACTGTCTGTATACCACAGTCATTCACAATATGAACTTTAGAATGTTTATGTCCAGATTTTATATTCTCAGTTTACCGAGGAATTGTTGTGCACTAAAGTGCCGAAAATCAAATACCGCAGCTCCACGCTCCAACTTTACAACCTATTTACCTCTTTGATTAAGAGTATAATAGACACAGAGGAAAAAAAGCATGCGCTCAAATAACCTATTTTATTTTTCCGATACGGTTGTTGAATACATTTATGACGCTATGTTTTTGGTCTAATCTTGACTCCCCACTTTTAATAATAATAAAAAGTTCCAGATCATATTTTTGGACCTATAGCTCCAGCTTGTACCCAAAAGCACAGCACAGCAGTCTCATAGCAAATACTATTAGTCTGACCAGTAAGAGGATACTTGTTAGATGGTACAACGCTGACCTCTAGCGGTACAGGACAAAAACGGCATGACTCAAAGTGAGTAAACATTCTGATCCGATGTTTGTTTGTTTTTGCAGATGTTTATTATGGAGGCCCTTAAGATCTCAGAATGTGGACTTAATAAGTCAATATCTCCAGTAGGTCAAAATTCTAAGGATGCATTGTGTGAATATAATACCCAATACAATATCCCCAATGTCTCACAAAAAACAAACATCTATGTCCAGGGTTCACACTAGTGGTAATACTAAGATCCAACACACTTTTTCACACTAATGGATGCTAATTTATAATATATTTAAAAGAAATCTCACGTACATTTGAGAACCACTGCCCTAAAAGGTACACTGGTGATTAGGAAATTGGTGTTTTTCATCACCAAATGCAGATATATATGATTAATGAATAGACTGAATTTGAACCAGAAACACAAAACTCAAATCTATTTAAATAGTTTGTTCTATAAAGTATTTAGATTTAGCATCATGGTGAGAAATTAAAACACAGCATAACTGTGTAAATGTGTTCATTGCAATGAAAGTAATGACCTTATGTCTGAAATAGGTGTACAGTTTTCAATTCTGTCAAAAGTACAGTATTACATTGGCACGGGACAGCTCTGAAGAGAAGATCTGTCAGTATATGTACACATTTGTATGTAGGGGTTATTAAATGTATTAAACATGTCAGCGTAAAGATTCACTGACATAATACACAGCAAGTTAACATCGACTTGTGATTCTCTGATAGTACAATTGATATAATAGAATCACTATCCATATTGTAGTTGCTTTTTCCTTTATGATTTTATTTCACCCTAATTTATATTTGCAACTTCTTCACCAAATGTTGAAAATGGTGCATAAGCAAAACTAAATATATAATTCAAAAAGTCAATCTATAGCATTTAAATAACTTTAAAAAGTTGCAATACTTTTCTATAAATTTGAGATATTAAAATCGTATTCTTTTTTATTTCAAACAAAAAATATAAACCACACTACAGTGTTAATAAGCATATTTTCTCCATTGTACAGAACATTTTAGTGTTGAACAAGCATATTTTCTTTTTTCAAATGGCGACGTGAACAAACAATCACCACAAGAAGAGAAATCAATTCATTGGAAGGTCAAGCTTCATACATGTTCCTGGGCAAGGATGATGTTTCAGTAATATCTAAAAAGCAGACCAGTCTTTGCCTTTTATTAAAGGTTCACTCTAAGCCAAAATAACTCCCATATACGTTTGGCCTGAATCTACACAAAACAAATCACACTACATAGAAGCCCCATAAGAGCAAAATATATCCAACAAATTAAGCTCATAAACAATCCCTTGGATAATGAAGGAATGTAGTGCTGGTTCATCTTTTTCTTATGGCTGGCAAAACCAGTACGAACACAAAGAACAACCCTTTAAAAACAGAATATAAACAGCCAGAAAACAAAGACTTGGATTAAGCTACACATTAGTTGTTGAGTCCACCCTTAAATAAACTCCATGAAAGTTATATCTGATTAGGTTTTGCGTCAAAGTATATCAATTGTTTTGGCACAATATGTGGCTGAAATACTTGTAGTACATGTGCGATGCATTAAATAAGCAAATCAAAACACTACTTGGGCTGTGAAAATTGTGCCGATATGAGGAACTGGTCAAATGCAAATCACCAATGCCTAAACCAACTACTGAGTGTGGTCTGCAAACGAGTAAACGGTTGTTCATATCTACAATAACCATTCTTGTACACAATTCAACTAATATTTTTTTCCTTGGTTACGTTTCCATAAAGCATCTTCATCCCATTTTAGGGAACGTCGCACCTGAGTTATCTTTTAGCAAATACTTCCGAATCAGAGACTGCATTCAAGCTCGTCCAGTCAAAAGAAATCGCAGCAAAAAAAAAAAAAGTAAAAGTTTTTCCTTCTTGACCCGGAATACAAAACAGCCTCGAGAGCAGCAGTTTGGTCACATGACATACCTGCAACACTAACATCTGAAATTAAGGTTTTACAAATACAAAAGGTTTCCAAGGCCCTACAGTACACACCACACACACTTTATCCTAATGGGCTACTCCTACAGCAATTCTCTATTCTTTGCTTTTTGGATATCATTAGATGCCCGTTTCTATGCTGTTAATCAACCTTGAAGCTCAGTTAGATTTCCGCATCCCATACATACATCTGACATACTGTGTGCATGATAATGGGCATTGAGTAAATATGGCCTCTTAAAAAGGAAAAAGACCTTGACGTGAAACCACACAGTTTGGTCCCTTGCTTGATTGTTTTGCAGCACAAGAAAGCTTCTGCTGCAGAGCAAATATGACTGGCTCGTCTGATATTTTAAGATCGTCTCTTAACACAATCTGACACAGAAACAGGCCATTCATAAACTGAAATATTTACTACACATTTCCATAGCTCAAAATACAGGATTGATATGAGCAAGAGAATGGAGAAGACGTGTGCAATAGGATTTTAAAAAAAGGTATCTACTGTGTGATACTAGCCTACACAAATGACCAGTGGAAGGATATTAGTTATGAGTGTGACTGCTGCTGTGAGACAACAAGGGTTGAAATAAAAAGATGACCTTTTGGAAAACAGAGTGTTGACAGTTATGTTCGGTAGAGTCGCGCCGCTCCAGCTGGAGGATGGAGAGAGAAACCGCCGGTTTGTACACATAACTGTCCTCAGTCAGAATGAAGTCCATTAGAACCACTCTGTGCTTCTACAGGGTTTTATTCTCCGGGGAGAAGAGCGATTCCAGGCCCAATGGTTCAATGCTCGGTACATCTTTGTCTGGCTTCGGCTGTTTAAAGAGCAATGGAAGATTCCGAATATGAACCTCCTTCCTGAACTGCTGGCACAGTGCTTTCTGTTGGCAGGGGACAGAGAGAGGAGAGGTTAAACACAGCTGTCTGAGATCTCCCAGAGATAATTTCATTAGATTGTACAGCCTCATTGAGCTGCTGCACTTTTTTTTTGCTGCCGAGCACAGAGGTTACAGCAGAGCCAAAATCAGTGCAGAGTAAATTCTTGCAGTGTGAGCCCACCTCTGATAAGCAGTCTACAGTGGGATACGATAGAGAAGCACTGCCCTCTAGAGGCTAAACGTGGCATTACCCCGACTGTTCCTGCGATGAGCCTCTTGAACTGGTCTTTCCTCTTCTTGTCTCCAAGCTTCTGGACATTGGGGTCTATGAGCCTGTGGTCATACTGGTCCAGCGTCTCCACACTGATGTTTGGGATCTGGGTCATCACCGCTCTCAGCTCTACGTATCGAGGCCGCTAAAACAGATTGACGGACAGGAAAGGAGTTAAAAAGAGAAGGAATTAAATTGAATGTTCCACAAATTAAACCTTCATTACACCTAAAGCATAAATGAGTTTAAGATAAACAATTAGTTGATAGTCAGAAAATGTGTCAAAAACTACTTACTGATAATAGATCAATTGTACATTTTCATGCAAAGATTCCAGCTTCCCAATTATGAGGCTCTTTGCTTTTCTTGGTCATATTTGACAGTAAACTGGTTGATGTAATGTGCTGTTTATTTTAAGTTTGTTTCTTTTTTGAGAAATTTCTTGTGCCGTTTTTAACTTTTTACGGTTTAGTTTTTATGTCTGTTATTCGATGCTTTATGCTGCCATCTTGACGAGGACTCCCTCGGAATAGAGATTATAAATAGAATATATATATAGATTATAATTAACTGGAGGATACACTTTTTCCTACACGTAGATCTTAAACCCTTAAATATAAACAGTAGCCCGGCCACCCTACAGAGGAAACTCATTTCGTTATTTTTATTAAAATAAAAGTTGGATAAAATCTCCATTGTCCTCTCCTTATATGTAGTCAGGTGTCGGTAGGTAGAACTGCAGCGCCGCTGACTCGCCGCTCTCCTGTCTGACGTCACACGCTGCCACGGACTCTCCGCTGCCAGTAATCTCACTCGCTGTCTCTCCAACAACGTTAGCTAACGTGTTAAAAAACGGGTGGGAGGGAAATGAAGCCGCTGTAGACATCTTAACGCTGATTGGCCAAGACTCGACACGTCAAAGATCTTCTATTGCTAAGATGATCACGACCTCAGTTTTTTCCGTGTCCCAATCCAATCTCAGAAACGGCGGACAGTTGACCCCCCCCTCCCTCCTCTCCCAAAAACAAAAACTCTTCGGATCTTCACGATTCACGTAGGTTACCTATTTTGGTTTCAAAACGGCGAATTTCGCCGAAAGGTGAGGGATTTTCATGTCTGATATATATATTTGGGTTTTGGACAGCAAGTTAGTGAATACAACTTACTGACATCTTATAGACAAAACAATCAAGAAAATAATAGGCTGGATAAATGCTAATGAAAATAATGGTTAGTTGCTGCTTTAGGAAACATCTTCAACTGATCAAACAAAAGCAGAAACAAAGCACCGAGATGGCTGCCTTTAGCCTCACCAGGTTTTCATAGATGAGCATTGCCAGCTGAGAGAGGGTAGAGTTGCAGACCTCATGCTGCCCATGAATCTGAAGGCCTCGAAGGACACTGGTAAAGAACCATGTGACCGCCTCACGAAGAAGATTACCCCCTACGACCTGAAGAGACAAAAGTGGGAAATATGTGGTAAAATACTTTTCACAGCCTCCTTTAAGTTATAAGCTGAAACATTTAATTAACACAAAAAAACAACTGACAAAGTGCATTAAATGGGAATACAAATACATTAGTGGCCAGAGAAATGTTAAAGGTTTAAATTAAAATACATGACAGGTATTTCCCGTGTATCCGAAGCCTAACGTAGCTTATTCCCCTGTGCTGTAGATTTCCATTGTAGCAAAGAAACATTTTTAAATGAAATGCACTATTAACTCTCGTTTGAGAAACATTTGCTTAAAATCGTACAGTGCCTGTGGTTTCGGGAAATTTGTATTAAAAATGAAAGTATATGACATTTGAATATTTGTTGTTAAAAAAACAATAGGTTTGAACTATCTATAGGTTTGAACTATTCAAACATCTATTTTTGGGCATTATGTCCATGACACTGTGTCCTGACTGGCTGCGTAAGACTAGCTGAACTTTTGTCGGACACTAAGTTTCTCTTGGAAAGCATTGCATTGGACGAGGCATGGATGATTGGGGAAGTTACGATACGATACCTCATGTCACTACAAAAACCTTATGGAGGTGGCAACTGGCTGCAGGTAGATCGTCAGAGAGCTGAAAGTTTCCTACTTGCTGTCGGATATGTAATTTCCGGTAAATATTAAGTAAAAAATACAAACGGAAAGATAGCAAGTACAACCCCCCCAATCTATTAAGTGGTTACATCTACAGTCTGACCCAGAGGCACGTGGTTTGTTTACATGCGATAATGTAGCGCTTGCTGTTTGGACACTGTGTCTCTCTCTCTGCCATCAGTATGGCTGTTAAATTATTCCTCGCTGAGCTTGACTTAATGTGACATTTTGTTTTCAATTAATGAAATGGACGTTGTGTGACTCCTATTCTTTGTCCGCTTTTTTTTTACTATACGAATGTGTGTGTGTGTGTGTGTGTGTGTGTGTGTGTGTGTGTGTGTGTGTGTGTGTGTGTGTGTGTGTGTGTGTGTGTGTGTGTGTATATATATATATATATATATATATATATATCGGATTTAGAATATTTATTGACAGTCCTAATATACTTGTGCACAGCTTTGAAAGATGTAGATCTTCAGGAAGAAAGAATCAGCCTGGTGGTGAGAGCCACATACACGATAGGGAAGTAAAAAAAAAGTCAAAAAGGAAAGTATGATATTAAAAAGGGGAAAAAAATAAAAATAAATATTAGATGCTATCGTGCTACCTGCCGCAGAAGTGTCCAGCAGACCATTGAAGCAGTGCGGTGACAGTTAGTGGTGTCCTTCCATGACAGAGAGGTGAAGGAGAGGGTCAGCAGGGTCATGTAGATGTTCTGGACCGAGGAAAAAGAGACATTAGATTTATATACGGCATGTATGACCTTGCTGTCCTCTGGATGTCATGCGTCTTAGGCTGACCTCGTGTTTCAACAGGCATTTCCCCAGCTCAGTCAGCTCCTCTGTGGGCTGGGCAGGAGACGTCACCTGCACTGAATCCATCATGTCGACCTCTAAGAGAATATATTCAAGCAAAGCGATCAGACGTTTTGTCAGAATCAAAAAAACACAACAGTATAAGATTCCGGGTATTTGTTTTGTTTTTGTCTGGTCAGCTGAGCGACATCACAGCACTGACAGATGGATGAGGATAACTCTCGCCAAGAAAAAGAAGAAACTCATGAAGAAGAATAGCTTTTAAGAAGCACAGATAGACAGTGTGTGTGTGTGTGTGTGTGTGTGTGTGTGTGTGTGTGTGTATGTATGTATGTATGTATGTATGTGTATATATATATATATATATATATATATATATATATATATATATATATATATATATATATATATATATATATACATACATACATACATACACACATTAAGAAAACATTATTTACCTAATGATTCAAATATTTGAAATTTGACTCTTACCATCTATTTCCTCCTTATTTGCTGCTGGTTCAGGCAGTTTTTTGGAAATACAGCTTACAGCTAGAAGAGAAGACAGAAGAAGAAGTATTATGGCCCCACAATAACGTAACTCCCCAATTTATAGTCAGTCTTGAGTCAAAGCTGATCCAGTCTGCAATTTGCTGGAAATCCCATATATTAGTACATTTTCAATACCAAACATCAAAAACCACCCTCAAAGCAGTGCACAGTGGAAGTAAAACATTTTAAAAGTAGAGCAAGTGGGTTGTTACCCAAGACAAATCCTATTGGTCTACCACGTCTATATAGTCTCAGCTGATATTTGCACTTTCCTGATGCGTTCTGAAATCGTTCTTAGCTTGTGTAGCTGGCACAAACCCAACCTTCCCACAGGACTAAAGTGCACAAGCAGCATTAAGGAATAAGCCCTGCGCTTCTCATAATGCTTCGCTTTATGGCGGGTTTAGACAGGTACATTATAGTGCCGTCATAAAACAAGAGTAACAACATTGTGATTACAATAGATGTTTTATTTTGTAATCAATACTTATGCCAAGAAATGCAGTGGCTGGCACATAGAACAAACTGCAATGCTAGTAAAGACTTCCTTCACTTTTAATTCTTCAACTCCAGTTTATTTCAAAAATAATCTGTTCATAGAGACATCATAATCATTTTCCGTTAATAGTTATCAATAAATGAAGTGTGCATGCATCAATGTTTAAACAGGCTTTTATAGGTTGTCAGATTACAATTCACTGTAATATCTTTGTAACACAACAGCTGTTTGATATACTTGTCTGTAAATGAGAGATGGGAGAAGTTGCTAGAGATGCGGAAACTCACTGAGAAGATCCAGGACCTCCCTGCTGAGCAGGCGTACCAGCTGCTCCTCCAGAATCTCCTGCGTCACCTGGCTCTCCTGACACAGCGCCTCCTCCTCCTCATCCTCACCGCTAAAAACACAACAGGTTACCAGTAGGTCCACCCAACCAGTTTGAGAGTCATCAAATAATTAATTATACAGTACAGTATATGCAAAAGATACTTTCGAGAGATTTGAAAAAAGATCTTATCTGTGCTTATTTTGAACTGCATAAATATTCAAAAGGAACTGTTTTATAGATATTTTACATGAACATTTTATGTTGTTCTCCAGCTAAACAAAATACCGGCATTTTAGTGTGAATTGTGATTTGTATTTGAGGCATTCATGTTTAACTTGAGCATTCAGTTAATATGTTTAACAACAAGAAACATTATCCCACAACTTACTTGACAGAGCTCCTCTGGTTGATGACCTGCCACTTGGCGTCGAGTCTCTGTAGAATGAAACGGAAGCAATTAAAAACATTAATGGCTGAGTGAATAAAACAGAGTGATATAGTGATGAGATTAAGATGTGTATGAGATAAGCGTTACAGAATTGGAGAAGTGTGGAGATCTGACCTGCTGCATGTAGGCGAACAGAGGTCCTAGCAGGGGGCAGAGGAGACTGTTGTAGTTCTCTGGAGGACATGCTAGCACCAACTGCCTCAGGAACACCCGTACACTTGTTAAGGAAATGCCATGTTAACATAAAGCAATAGCTCAGCTTTGTTCATGTAGAGAGCTTTGTACTTTATAACAAAAAACTGGGTAAATCAAATGAAGCAAAAGCAAATAAGGATATGAATCATAGGGCGAAGTCTATGGTCAGGAACATGTTCGAGGGAGAGAAAAGCAGAACCAGCTATTTCTTCGCTCAACCTCTCAATGGTGTAGAATTCCTGCTGCAAGGACAGACCTGCATTTCCCAGGACATGAAAGCTACAGAGGTAAAGAGAGCAGAAGAGGAGGCAGAATTTAATCAGCAACTGCATGTGAGATGTAATCAATACAGAAGAAAAGTTTGGGGAAATTCTTACCAGTTATCATACAATGTGGAGAAAAATCCCTGCATCCGCTCCAGGTTGGTTCTATTCACAGGAGAGTGATGAACATCCAGGAGAGGCTGAGAGAGACCTGGAGAAAGCCCATATTACAAGGTTTTAACCAGAATCTTTTCAGATGATGACGGCTCACTAATTGGCAGAAACCATGTGGAGAAAGATCTTCTTACCAAGAACCACATTTTTGTCTGAATCCATCACTTCATGTGCCCTGGAGAAAGACTCACTCAGACGAGCCATGTTCTCCGGCATGAACAGACTGTTGTTCGTCCTGCAGTGAGAAGCAAAGAAAAGACACAGATCAGTATAATAGCAGGAAGTATTTTATTATTATACCTAGGGCTGGGTGGTATGGCCAAAAATTCATATCACGGTATTTTGTACGATTCTGGTGGTTTCATGGTATATCACGTTTTGTTGTTGTTGTTGTTGTTGTTGTTGAGTAAACGCATTCATTCATTGACGCCGAAAAGGACCGCCACCGCTCGCTGTTCACCGCTCGCTGTTCAACGCTCGCAACTGGCCAGCAAGTGGTGAGCAGCTGTTTGTACATAGAGGGTGTTAGGAAGCTAAACCATATTTTCATATGGGGTATAATAGGATCCTCAGGTTTTTGTTAGTCCAATACAGTTCTCCACGTGGCTGAACACAAGGTTCAGGGCCCCCCGACAGGCGTACCTGATTAGAGCCAGCAGGTTGGGCAGCAGGACCAGAAACTGGGCCGTGTAAGGGTTTCTGTAGATGGGAGCTCCAGCAGTGGTGTAGCCCATCACAAAGCCACCGGCCTTGGCTTCCTCAAGGTCTGCAGGCCAGCGTGCCCGCTTCACCACCCCCAACATGGCATACAAGCAGAAACTCAGCTAGAGCAAAGTCAAAAAAGAAGAGATAAACACTTAATAGTTATTACATAGGTGACTAAATGCAACGTGTAGCCATGTCTCTATACTATGGCTCTAAGGATGACAATGTCAGTTTGTCAGCCAGTCCCTCACTTTAGACAAGACTGAATTATCTCAACAATTTTGACGGATTGCCATGAAATGTTGTACGTTCATTTGTGTCTCCTCTTACGTCATCACGTTTAAACCTTGATTTGTCCAATAATTAGCTTAATGACCAAATACCTGCAATATACTCCCATTGCTCATCCTTGTTTAGTGCTACTATTAATGCTTTTGAAAAATACGTAAACATTGAGATTTTTGGTAAATAACCAATCTGTAATGTGGTAATGATTAGGATTACGTAGATGAAGGCAAACAATAGAATAGCCTGAACAATCTGGTAAATTCAGAAAATTACATCCCTCTACTGTAATGCAGCCCTTAAAACCAGGAAAATGCCATATTACAATATCCAACATCTAAGACAATATCTAGTCTCATATCACAGTATTTATGTTATATCAATACATTTCCCAGTTCTAATGCTAACATGCTACATCCGAAAATTGATTGTGACTATGAAGGATGTCCCAGTGACTAACTCAGTCCAAACCGACACACTTACCCGGCCCCTATTACGGCCCGCCGTGTCTGCATTCCGATTTTGCTCATTGACCACCTGATCAGCACCAACAAATGACAGGAACACAGCAGGGTCACACAGCACCCTGAGACACAAAGAGATAAGAAGTCAATTACCTGCCATGGCACTGAAACACGTCATGTACAACGTGACATAAATAGAGAGAAATCTAACGCACTGCCTCATCTCATCCGAGGTCCAGTCTGCAACCACTGAAGCCATCAGTTCATCTAGAAAAGCCTTCTGCTTTGCGAAGTCTTTGAACTGGTTACTGATGAGCACCAGAGCTTCCATCAGCGAACATTTCTCCATGTGAGTGAGTGTGGCGTCGCTTGAGAACAACTTCTTGACGTGACTGTAAAACAAGTCAAAACAAGGCTGGAGAAGAAGAAGAAAAAAATGTCAGCCACAAACATCTACTCATGTCTATTCATCAGCATGTTGTACTTCAGGTACACATTTTATGCATAAATATATTCATATAAACATGTAATTTATGTCAATTTACCAGGATGTACTGTGGGTAATCCCGGCATATTTTGATGATGGAAGAACAGGCGTGCCTCCTCACGTTCTTTACAGCTCGGGTCCGAGGTGCCTGAAGATGTGAGAAAATATATTTTTGGGACTTGGACAGGAAAGATGAGGGAACAATACCAATATTTGGTTCTCTGAAGGCAACTCTTACCGTACTTTCCTTATCAACCTCAAATGTTATGGCAGTAAACAGCTGTGGGGACAAAATAATAAAATACTGTGAAGTCACAGTAAATTCATTAAGTACTTGCCATGCTGGCACAGAAACATAACAAAATGTAAAAAGATGTGACATGGGGAACTTTTTTCGAAAAAGCTGTATTCCCTCATGATTTCACAATAATTACATTGCCAGTAGCAGACACACTAACAGTCAAATGATTGTATTTACACCAAACCTAAATATCATCACATCTAACCATCACGAGAAAACACGTGATATATATACACTATACATTTCCATATACAATAATACATGCATGGTAGATAATACACGACGACTCAGCTGACCTTGTCGAGAATCTGTGGCAGGACGTGCAGCCTTTGTTTAACAAACGGAAAGAGGGCAGAGACGTTGGTGAGCACACAGGACAAGATGAGCGGGTCTTTGGTGTTGTAGTTCAGCACGGCCTGCAGCAGCTCCATGCTCCGATCTATAGGCAACTTCTACACAGTAAAAGGCAGAAGAAAGGGGGAAACATTCACATCATTACAATCAACATCTTTTTTTCCTCATACTCTTTTGTTCCGTTACATAAAAGTGTTCCTGTTACCTCCTCATCCACATTTTTTAAAATCTGTGTGACCACACACTCCATGAAGACAGTCATGGCATCCCACTGGACCACTGATGGAGACAAGAGGGAGCACAGGCCCTCAACAGTCTTAGCTGGTGTAGGGAAGAGAGAGAAGATAAGTAAATTAGCTGCATGTAAGAATTCATGACCATCAACATGTATATACAACTCATTTGGATTCTTTTTCATGTTTTGCTAATGCATACACATTCTTACATCACTATCCAAATAAGTCTGTTGTACCCGAGTGGTGAATGGGGATTGCTCCCGTAAATTTAACCAATGGGGACTTTGTAATGCAACATTTTGATCCATATTGCTGCATATTCTACATGTTAAACCAGCGGTCCCCAACCACCTGGCCGTCCCCAACACATGTCAAGAGGTTACGTGATACGTTACCAAAAAAATTAAACTTAAAAGTCTGTTTCAACTATGCCGGTGTTCTAGATTAAAACCAAGGCAGAGTATACTGAGATCGCCAAAAAAAACATTGAAAACCTGCCTCCATTTTCAACACCCTGTCTTTGTGAATAGTGTTTAAGTTACGGAGCAGACGGGACATAATTAAAAGATCACTCGCCGCTGTCTCCCATCACCCTGAGATGGGACCGGCTCGTAGCAGAGAAACAAGCTCAGGCCTCCCACTAATTCGGCGTAATGGTGAGTTGTATTTTTATGCACTTTATAAATTGTCTTTATGCCGGTCGTATCATTTTATTATGGCATATTCATCACCCACACCGTGAAGGCCGGTCCGTGAAAATATTGTCTTACGCAAAACCGGTCCGTGGTGCAAAAAAGATTGGGGACCGCTATGTTAAACCAAACCCACCACAACACATGTACAGAAAAATCCTCCCCTACAAGTGTAAGAAATGAGGACAAACACTTACATGCTGTATCCCCAGTATCAATAGGGCTCGCGATCTGATACTGTAGCCACTCTGCTGCTATCTGGAACGCCTCCAGAGGGACAATGCGACATGAAATCCTCAAGACCTCTCCCTGCTGCGCTCGAAAAGCTGTTGAATATGAACAAGCGCTGTGAAAAACATCCAAGGGATAAAATAAAGAGTACTTAAAGTAAAGCTGAATCCATAATACTTACAATTAAAGAACGAGTTGAAGTCCTCATCACTGTCAAAGTCAGCACGGGAGTACCTGCAACTTGGGTTATCGTTTCTAGATGGAAATCCAGTCTGGGGAGAAAGACAAAACTGTTACACCGGTTTGGCTTCCATGTACACGGGGAATGGAAGCACTGACATCAGTGTCTCACCTTGACTAGGTTGGTCATGGACGCTCTGAGGTATTTGACGGCCATCTCAACAACAACCGCGTCCTTCGACAGAGTCTCATGTCGGAACAAAGCTCCCCAAGTGGCCAGAGTGGATGACTTTAAAAACTGCAGGGAAAAAAGGGGGACAAATCACAAGAGAAGAGATCAAACACAGCTGAAAGATTAATATCCTACTGATTTTAAATGCAGTTAAAGTTATTGTCTTCTCACCTGACTGGAATGTGTAGTGAAGGCTAAAAACGCTTCTGTGTACTTGCTGAGATTTGCAGGTACCGCGACCTCGACATCTGAACCCTGTGGAGAGAACATGACATTTAAACAAAGAGCCTAAACTGTTAAGACAAGCTTTTTTGTTATTTTACATTATGTGTGTACGTACTGTATGAGTGTGGACCAAGCCCAGATAAAAGACCATGAGAACAAAGGAACTAATGTGTGGCCAAATTAACACAAACTCACCACTAATGAGCAGAGTTGGCCTCCCAGGGCACACAGGACCTGACACAGCCGCTTCAGGAAAATGTAACGCCGCTCCACCACCTCCACTGCTCTAAAGTCATATACAGGAGACGATAAGTCATAGCTAGATGCACTGAACAAACGTATTGTGTATTTTTACGACTGCTTTACAGTGCGTCACGATACTTACTGTGATTCTGCGGACGTCGTACATATTGCCAGTCCATCTGCGGACCTGTAACCAGACAGACACAAACCATTCAATAACTGTGAGGACACTATGTTGAAAACCGGTAAAGACAAATGATGGAGAGAAGCAGTTGTACTCACTGGGCAGCAGAAAGGATGTAGTGGATGGCCACATCATCAAACAGCAGCATGAATGGCTTCCTATCCTCCAGCCTGCCCTGTGGCAGAATGACACAATTTATTACACTTATTATTGTCAGTTGTATGCAAACTTTCGAGGCAGTAACTATGCATACTGTAGTTTGAGTCATATGATCTACGATTCTATAAATTATAAAGATCATTGTCGTGAAAAATATAAATTGTCCAGATTGTCCAGGAATTCTCTAAAAAAAAAACTCTTATCCACAACTCTTAGTTCAGGAGTTATGGGTCAAAGGGTGTTACAAATAGCCACATGGTGGCGCTATTGCTCTGAATCTGCAGAACTTCTTTCCATGGCCTAACTTTCCAACACATTTTATTTAAATCTGGTATTTCTACGATGTCATACAGTTGTAGCTATCTGACAAACGGAGACAATAAATGAGACTGAAAGAATAATCTCTTTACAGCTCGCATTATGGCTTCACCATGGCGTTTCAACAGCATGTTTTTTCCCTGCGACTCACCTTCCGGCTGATGGCGATGAGCAGACACTCTGCTGCCTCCAGCTGTAGCTCCGGTTCACTCAGCAGCAAACATAACATCTCCAGTAGATGACAGTTTCCGGTGGTGATGTGCACCAGAGACACCCAGTCGATGTAGCCTGCAAGTGTATTCAGCGTAGCCCCGGCGACTCGACAGTGAGCTCTGGCCTGTGTGTGGAAAATGAAGGTAAGTAATCAAGTCCATAAGAGGTTACTTTTAGAGCAGTAATGCATTGATGTTTTCTCACCTGTAGTTCATGTCCAGGGGACCCATTCTGGATGAAAAATAATACTAATAATTTAGCAACAGAAATTATAATACATCAATCAATGAGATTAATATTGAGAAGTACATTGTAATGCTACCTATTGCTGCAAAAGTTAAGTTAAGACCCCACTGACCAGTTTACGGTAGTCCTCGACATTAATATTCAGAATGGCCATCAGGAAGCTGAAGATGCTTTCCATGTTTATGGTGAGAGTCTGCTGGATGTCTCTGCGCCGCTGGTTGGGCAATGTCTGGAAGGTGATCACATCCTCTGCCAGCCTCAACAGAATCAACATCACCAGCTCAGTCTGTGCCGCCTATAAAAGTCATAAGGGCATAATGTTTGCACTGATAAAATAATCAAGTGGAAAAGATGTTGTTTAGTTTCATAGTTGCTGCACTTATCCCACACTTGCTAATATCTACCAATGGCCAAGTTCACATGAAGATGCCACATGAAAAGAAACATGACTAATCGACTGGTACGATTACATTATTACATAACTTTATTAAAATCGCATGCAAGCTGGCAAAGGATACGACTAATATGCAGTAACAAACTATAGACACTATACAAGTCACTCACCCCATGGCTAGTGAGAGCCTCCATCTCTTTAAGCATATCTGGCCAATGTTGAGGCCATTCCCTTTTTATCATTTCCACAGTGATTCGTGACAGGACATCTTTGATGTGGCTCTCCTCCTCCAGGATAGCATGAGTACCCTGAAAAGACCCCAAACAGGTGTGAGATAAGTTTTTACAACTGTGACAGTAAGGCAGAATTACTACTAGACAAAAAAAGAGTGTTGTGGGAGGGGTGGGGGGTCCTGACCCGATGTGAGGTCCCGGGACAGAGGATGTCGTATGTGTACAGATTGTAAAGACCTCTGAGGCAAATGTGTAATTTTGGGCTATACAAAATACATTGAATTTAATTGAACCACAGGATAGGTGGTTATGTTGTTGACATCCTATTACTATCACACTCACAGTTGACAGCAGCTGCATGGCACACTCCTTCAGCTGGACTTTCTCTTGTTGCTGCATGTTGTTCCATCGAAACCTGCAAGAATGTTTTGCTTTCACATATCCCTCTTTTTTAAATCATGTAATTACTTGTTATACTTTGGTTATATGTTACACTCACTTGATGACGTGCTCCAGGATTTGCAAACCGAAGTGTCTCACTACAGCTGGCTGGGCTTTGTCGGCTAATCGTAAGCCACATGGGACACAGAAGGAGCTCGTCTCTTTAAACTCCTCACAAAACTGTTGTGGAAAAAATAAAACATGTTATGTTACCGGGACCTAGTTTGCTAAACTTTTGCCAAGCAGGTTTGATAATAACACTATCGTATTATTACTGTACACGTGTAGCGCGTCCAGACAGCTGTCCCAGTATTATAACTATAAATACTCAAATAGCATTAAGCTAACCAACCAAGTGACGTTAGCCACTCAAGCTAGGTGAAAAGTTGTAATAAATAACGTTCAAATGAATTGGATTTATAAATATGGAGCGCCATCTTTCATAACCATCTGTAAGACTGTATTAAACCAGATGTTACCATTTCTAAGAATGAATGGACCGAGAGTCGACAGTGGCTGTTGCTGTGAAGTGGTAATCATAAATTACGGCTAGCTACCACCTGGCCACCATCATCATTGCATATTTAGCGAACATTAACAAACGTACACGAACTGTATGAACTAACTCTACACCATCAATAACAACGCGAACAACAAATATCCATTCAGCTCTGCAGGCACATGGTTCTACTTTTACAACAGCTACAGCACATGACAAGCTCGGCTAGCTAGCAGCTAGCTCGCGACCCATAACGATGTTACCTTTAGGGCCTCCAGTCGGTAAATCTGTCCTGTTTCTGCATCCATCATCACATGCACAGCTTTGACGAGCTGCTCACACAGGACGGCCACCTGGTCAGCCATGACTTCAGGTCGTGTCTGGCACGCTGTTGATGCAAAGGCGACGAGCTCTGCTATGCAAAACACCTGCACGACAGCGGGCTGCGTACTCTCAGGGAGGCAGTAGCGTTACCAACGTGCTCCAATGTGCTGCCTGCCCGTGTGAAAGGTTGGCTCGTTGTTGAAAGGGAGTTATGGGAGTTGTAGTCGCCTTTAATAAAACAATTAATAATAATAGATTGTCTAAAACAAATCAAATATCAGATGGAGCCCCAACGTGTACTTCTTATTTCATTATTCATTATTAAGACCTTATGAAATAAATGGTCATATTATGACATCAATGATTCAATAAATAAATAATCAAAACTAAACTTAGGGTGACTTCTTTATAGAAATGTAATTTGAGTAATTATTACATCAAGTCTTTTCAAAAGACTTTTATTTATATTTTCATGACAGTGTACAACCACCAGTATCCTCACCTTTCAGGTCATCAAATTATTTCACAATTCTTGTTCTTACGTATATATATATATATATATATATATATATATATATATATATATATATATATATATATATATATATATATATATATATATACATCACTTTATTTTTTTCTAACGTATTTATATTATAGTGTTTCAATAATTTATTTTATTTTACATGCATTGTGGGTTTCTAGAATAGATTGCCTTCTCACCTCACCAGCAAGCAGATATTTTTCTAAATTGTAATCATTCCAGTCTTGAATAAGTAGAAGGTCACATTTTAGTCACCAAGAGATGCACTTATTATACAGCCACCACACATCCAAGAGAATCCAGATAGGACATAGTGACTTGTTTAGTGACAGGTGTTATTTATAACATTGACGATGGTGACCTGTGCTTTTCATACTCTGCAATGTCAAAATGTCCAAACAAACAAACAAAGCACATGATTCCCCCCTGATAGTGTGTGATCCTTTAAATTTGGCCCCATGGTAAGCATTTTATTCAGCTATTTTATTTCATTTATGAAAACTGACACCAAATACATTGGGATTTAACATTATTATCTAAAAGGGACTAAAACAGAAACAGAAAACAATCAGGCTTCTGAAGCCATTAGGAACAAACTGATCGACAAAGTAATACAAAATTGGAATGATATACAAAACCACCTGTGACTTATGATAACACATTTTATTTGTACCAGAGTATTTCACTGTGTGGTAAAGTATTATTGAGTCTACTTTTACTTTTTTAAGGATCGTCTTGCCATAACTCCTCCCACTTTACCTTTGGCTTTCAGCCTGTCAAATACGAGCGGAGTGAGACATCCTACTTTTCTCCAAATCAACTCAGGTTGAATTTTTTACCTGTAATGTCAGTTTAATTAGCTTACGAGAACTGACTGGTGTCGACCTGTAGTATATTGTAGTGAACATATGTGTTTTGCTTTCTAAAAGTAAGCGTAAAGGCTTAGTATTTGTAAGTCTGTCCGTTGGAGGTGTTGTCTTTTCCAAAAGGAGGCGGAGCTTGAATTCCAAACGGGAACGAGTTTCCTCCCGCTACGTCACTCTGGGATAGGCTGCGAGCGACCGAGCAACGTTGTCAGTCAACGGGGTTTCGGGCTGATTACCTAGGCGCCCTCTGGTAAGCAAAACCTGAAAAATAGCGAATAATCCTCTCATAGATGTTTCATTTTGTTTTACCTTTAGTCTACTCACAACACTTGAGTTGTTTCTTTAGCATTGCCTCGCGCTCGCAATGAAGAAAGTTCTAAAGCTATGCTCGCGCAACTACAACGGAAACTTTTGTCGTGAAGGAAGGCCGTGCTATTCGTTGCAACAGGTCCTCGAGACGAGATAGTGTATTTTGTTCTTTTGACATTTTGGTTGTATTTACTAAATCACGGTGTGCTTTGTTTTTACCGCAGGACGGTCCCAACAGGAGAAAGTCGCCTCGCCCGTCGCGGGTTCAGGCTCCGGGATTAAAGTGATCGCCAGTCTCACAGCTTTCGTCGAAACTGCCCCGTGAGGATTCATGCCGTGTTGGTGATCTAAATGCGGTACGACGCTAAAATGATGCCGGTGAGTTTGTGCTTTATTCACTTGGCTACAAGTTTAAACGTTATCCTACAGCTGAATACGTCCGTTTCCGACATGTATATCGCCGCATTGTTTACACAGTGAGTTACCTGGACATTTAAATCAAGTTGGGGCGGTTGCTATTCTGTGTCTCCGGTAGCACGGGTTTGTTTTGAGAAGTTTGTTATCAGTGACATATGTGTGTGCGTGTGATCGTCGCATCTGGTGGGAAGCTATGTCATCTATTTGTTTTCTGGGATAATATAAGCACATTTGACTCCGGGTGGCTATTTTACATGTCCCCTGCGTCATAGCGCCGCGGTGTATTTAGACCCCGTCTTGGGAGAGTTAGCATCTACCTGACAGCACAGTAATGTACAGTAGATGCATGTATTGTCGGCTTTGTTAGTGTTGTACACATCCAGCCTGCTCAGAACAAGCATAAGGCGCCTGCCAAGTCTGGATGGCACTACGCTAACCTCAGATCTGGACTCCTGCCATGTCCTCACCATCCTCATCATCATCATTGCTCTTGCTGCAGTGAAACGTCTATCTCTCAGCACTTTGTTGATGTGTGTAGTAGAGAGGGCAGTGGACAGTGGTCTTCTTGTATACTGTAGAGAAATAACCTTCCCAACAAATAGAAATAGCTATAGAAGTTTTTTAACGAAGCACTTTGACTTCTGTCACTTTGTCTGCTTGCTGGTTAAAACAAAGTAAATAACTAACCCAAGTTATAAACTCTCAAATGTATTTAACTGAGAAACTCATGGCAAAAAAGGCTGCAAACAACAACCGTTTTCATTATTAATTTGTCAATTTCTTTTGGATACATTTTTTATTTCATCAAATGCTGTAAAGTAGTGACAAGTGCCCTTCATTTCAAGAGCTCAAGTGAAAGTATTTATATTGCTTGTTTTGTTGTACCAACATACAAATAATAATTATATAAAACGGATAAGCCAGAGTATTGTGGCATTTCCTTTTTGGCAATTTACTTTAATGATTAATCTGTTGTCCAAATAGTTGTAATAATAACAATGTCAAAACTGAGGACTGTTCAGCACTAGTTGCCTGAATGTTTACTGAAACACTGTTGCAATTAATGCTTTTGTCTCAACTTCCCTGGTTAATTCTGGGCCTTTCTGTCCAAATATGTAAGTCACACACTGTATAACACACAGTTACATTTATGTACAAGGATTTTAACAACTAATGAACAATCCAGTGTAATCCTCTTTTGTAGTAAGTTCTGGTTCTACTAATGATACCCGTCTCTGCTCAGACCTGTGCTTCCAGTAAAACCGCTTGATTAGAGAATTAATCATCTTAGCTGTGGAGACAGTCGTACTTGGATAGTCCTGTCTGGTGCATGACCTCAGTCTGCTGGCACATGGTCACTTGTTATCAACAAGCTCCATTCTTGTGGACACCGATATAAACTGTCACCCTTGCATGTTTTCAGACAAGATCTGCTTCTTTATAGGCCCCATGAGACTTTGGTAACTACCCTCTTTACCCCAATTCTTCACCTGAATGATTATGTATGTGTGGTGTGTTTGAATGAGATACAGCTTCTGGTGTTGCCTGATAAACTCAAAATGGCCTCTATATAGAAATGTCTGATGAGACGTATTGTCATAGCGCATGACCCTGCTTATACACAGACCAGGGGCTCGGGGGTAGTGAGAATGTAGAGTCGTAATTACTGGCTGGGATGGTAAATAAGGGGTCACTGTTTGCTGAACACAATGAGCTGCAGGAACTCTTTAACAGCGTGTTGTGTAGAGCACAGTGTGTGTGTGTGTGTGTGTGTGTGTGTGTGTGTGTGTGTGTGTGTGTGTGTGTGTGTGTGTGCGCGCGCGACTGTGCTGTGGCAGCACCCTGATAAGGGATGCACACCCTTTATTGAACCAAAGCAAGGTATAACTCATTTACCCCTGATTTACTTTCATCTCTACTTAAACCAAGCTTGGTTCTACAGACACTTATCAATGACACATTTGGGCTTGAATTCTCTGCTGGAGTATTAACTCATATTACATTGTTGTGTATTTTTTGTCAGGATGAATTATATTTGACAAAAGAAGAGAAACCACAAATCTGTGGGGGGGGGGTTTGGCAACATTTCAGATTTCAAATGTTGCAGGAACATACTACTCCTTCAGTCCTCTCCCATCTGAGGTGTATATTGCTTTATGTGTATATTCAAGCAAATGCACTTCTTTATGCCACATTGTTAGTTTTGCATTCTTTGTCCACACACATTTGTACCATGTACATTTACACCGCAACAAATCTCACTGTTGCTCGACTTTGTTGCGATGGTGGGAAAAGTAGATGATGTTCTGGATGCCAGTGTGTCAACAGAAACCTGAGAAGGCTTTCTTTGCGCCACCACGGGCTTTGTGTTTAGTCTGTGGGAGAGTACGTGGTAGTTACTAAGCAGCCTCATCAGTCATAGCCAAGGACTTTCAAGAGCACTGTTTTGACTCGTATTTGAAGAAGAGTTAATGGTATGACTGTATTAGCCGAAAAGAGTGTTGCAAAAGTGCAGCATTGATACTTTGCTGACAACTCAGCAACCTGGTTAAATGTCTTCATAGCACTAGTAGTCAATTAATAGCATTTAGCACACAAGCCTGATTTAAGCACTACGGGGCAGAACAAAGAGTATTAGCTGAGATGATTGATAATATGTGAAATTATTTTCTTTAAATGCACACTGTCCGACTGTGCAGTGCACTAATCCCACAATACAGGCATCACATTAGACTGGTTTCTAAGAGGAAGCACAACAGAGTCACCAGAGCAGGTATCGACTTACCCGCCATGGAATATTGAGTGACTCCCATCTGCGAGGAATCCAGGTGAAAAGCTGAATTACACATTAAAGTGGTCCAATGCCAGAAAGACCCCTTTTCAAGCAGCGAGGGCATTGTGACAGCATTGTTTAAGGCTGAAACACTGGGCTAACCATGGGGAACAGCAAGGCCATGATTCAGAACTGTACCCAGGGTGGTCTGGGAATCAGCCTTCTAGGAAACTTGTGGCCCCTTTTTCACCAGATAGTTCCTACTTTACCTTAGTTCCTGGGACTAAGTCGGGAATCAAAAAGTGCTTCTTTGTGGTCCTGTTTGCACATTTGAAGAACCAAGAAGATAATGGAAAATTAAACTAATAACAGAAAGCAGTGTCTTTTTTGGAGAGGGAGTTGTTGTTGCATGTAACAAGACAACAATACTGTTATATAGTTCTTTTGTAATGTACTGCTGTGCGAATGGTTGTTCTTTAAATGTCAAACATTTAGGCTAAGCTTTTGTTGGCCTCATATCGATACTACTGGAAACCAGTACTTGGTGCTGTGATAGTTACCTTAACCCCTGGCCCAGGGACTTTGTTGGGGACAGAAGCTATTGCACCATTAGCCAAGTTTACACACCGTTTCCTCTTGTCCAAAGTTAGCGACTGTTCTTGAGTCCCCAAAAAGATCCTTGAAAAGTTCCTGCATTGAAAAAGGGCTTTCGTACTCTGCCTCCTCCAATCCCCCTCTCTCCTGCTTCACCAAAGTCTCTTTTCATATGGCAAATTAAACACCACAAATGCATCGTTCAGTGTGCTTTTTTTAAGGAAGCCAATTAGCGTGTTCATCACGTACACCAGGAAAGAAAGGCTATTCCGAGAGTGCAGATCATAGAGCGATCCGAGTACTGCAGTGCAGACAGAGAGAAGAGGTTGTCCTGATCGAAGGAGTCACAGCTCGCTGCAGCTTCAGCGTATAAAAGCTGCTTGTTTTTTTCCTCCTAAATGTTGCAGCTGAATGAGGCGACTGTGCGTTCAGATTCCGCCTGCGTTCTCCTGTTTGTTGCCCCTGACCTTTTCTCCCTCACCCCTTCATCCCCCTAATGCAGCATACAGAAAGTCAGAGAGACTGAAAGACGGATGAAGAGGAATAATGCATAACGCCATTAGAGAGTTTTTCTGCTGCCTTGCCTTTTTGAAGGACTGCTGTGCTGGAACTGTGTCAACTCTTGAAGCTGTGGCAGGAAGAAGGGAGACGAAGATGATGCTGCAGTGTCTTACTGACCTGCTGTCATCAGATTCAGAGGTGACTCCCTCAACAAGACCAAGTTGACTCATTCGCTTACCACAGCAATACATGTAATTGAAAGTGTGTGGACAGAAGGCCCAGCAGCCAATAAGTGAGACCCCTCAGGAGTGGTCAAATATATAGTCCAGCCCCTGTTATCTTCTGCTGCTGTCACCCTGCTTCAAACTATCCACTTCCCCAGTTGTCCCATTTTGCTCCGAGGCATTAAATCAGATGTTTTATGTTGTTGTCAATCCCAGTGTATTATATCAAGCCGTCTGACACTCTGCCTCATTTGATCTGACTACATCCATGGTGCTCCTCCAAAGCAGTGATATAGTCAAAATGTAGATACATACAGAGTATACATATACAACTTTATATTGTGTTTTGCACAATATTAATGAACACACTCTCCGAAAGTGGCACTTTTATCTTTGGAGCATATTGCAGGTTTACCAAATTGTTGTCAATGTGAAATTGTTGTTCCCTTGTGAATCTAACACACTGAAAGGATTTGTCTTATTTATAGACTACAACACTGAGGCCTTCACTTCAGCAATGTTTTACCTAATACGAAATAAACACAATTGGTTAATATGTATCACTCTTTTGTCAGCAGGAGGTTGTTGTCTACCTTGGATTATAGAGACACAGTACGATAAGTATGGCTGAAATTCTCTGTTTGAGATTTAACAGGCTCTTTACTACGACAAACTGAAAATATATTAAATGCTACTTAGTGAGAGAAAAGTATGTATTCCCCTCTCACTCGAGTGTGAAGTAAATTTATGAATGGCAAACTTTTTTAAATTCAAATCACAACAGTTTCCATTTTTTAATGCAGTAATAGTAAATGAAAGTGAAATAGTCTTTCAACAGGTGTGATTTTGCATTCTTTATTTATATTCTGAATAATATATCATATTAACTTACATTTTTTTTAACATAAATAGACAGTCTTGCGTCACGTGCTTGCGTGCATTAAACACCAATCAAAGATAATGAGTTATCTCTGACGTTGCTGCGGGTGTTTTTTGTTGTATTGATGTGAATTCTCAGGGAGGGGATGCGCTTCTGATTTTCTAGTTATCCTGATAATGCAGAGTAATGCCATTACAGTACAATCCCTTGTGGTTTGTCTATTCTTGGAAATGGGAAACTGCAGTGGCAGACAGTTTTGATCACCCTTAACTCAATATGGGACCAATTGCATTTGGACAATGATCTTGAGAGACAGATAGAATTGACCCTCACAAGGAGAGAGTGTATTGTGAAGGTGGGACAGGGGTTAGTATGCTTGAAATAACATCGTCAAAAGATCATTCTTATAACTTAATTTTCCTTGGACCTGTCCTGTACGTTTGTACTCTATTGCTGCAGTGCACATGTTCCTTATCTGGAAGATCAGTGGGAGTGCCACACACACGCACACGTGCACACAAGCATAGCATTCCTTCCTGTAATTGGTTACGGGTACAGTGTTGCTCTTCAAACTCAAGTCATCTCAGAGTCCTGTCTAAACAACTCGAGCGGCTTGAAAAGCCTGTTCCCCTTAGGCCTGCAATCCATGGCATCTGCTTCATGGCCCCTCTGGCTTTTAATGGAGAAGGGATCCAAATTACACAGTAAAGGGCCAAATCAGCATTTTATGGGCTGGAGGCTTTGTAGCTGATATCTTCAGTTTATCGCATAATAGTCCTGCACTTCCTTGCAGAAACTGCATCTTACTTAATTTCATACGGGACAAAATCATTGACAAAGGAGCCGGTTTCCATGCAATAACCCAGAACAACTGTTACAGTATACCTTTGTGTGTTTGTGTCTCTTTCTCAACATCTCAGCCCTTTTCAACAGGGCAGGTCAAGTATGTGCTGCCAGCTGCAGTCACCCTCTCTCTAAGATGTGTTCTTATTACAGTGTCTTTTGTCTGAGGGTTTGATGTTACAGCCTTTCATCTCTGAGACACACACACACACACACTCCTATCTGTGTTATTAGAACAGATGTTCTAATAACACATGAGCCATTGACCCTCAAGACTGTGTAGTTTTTTTGTTCTAGCCAAGTTACTACAGTACCTATATTTGTATGGATAAACCAGGCACTGAACTGGTTATGAGAATGAACACCTGCATACTTTTGGGCCTTGGCTACTTGGAATGATATTCCCTTTAAAACGTAAGGCATAGTGGCTGTAGCCTATCTGCACGCTATTGCATTTAAGCTTACTATTGTAATACTGCGCCAGTAGTCTGTTGAAAGGCTATATTTTTATATAGCGGATTAACTTAATCCCAGCGATATAGCCCCAATGACCTCGCCTTATAGCTGCGCTGCTTTGAGAATATCTACAGTACAGGCTGCAGTGTTAACAGCCACATGTCTTTGCAATGGCCATAATTGTCAATTTGCAATTCTGAGCTGTCACACCAGTCCCAAACCCTGGGAGACAGATTGGACTAAACTGATGCTGTGATGGAATTAAAAATCTATCGTTATGATAGTGAACCGCAGCAGCAGAGGCAGCTCGTCCCCTTCTCCTTCCCTGGGGCGATCTCTTTGCCCTGTCTCAGGTAGGCAGGAAAGGCAATTCAGCAGTTGCCTCTGTCATTTGCTCTGGTAGACGGAAGGCAAGTGTAGCACACTTCTGTCAAATGTCATAGTACGTGTCATGTACAATCCAAATTGGTACCGCTCGGCTCCCTGGTTGTGGAAGGCAACCCGAAGACGATTCTTTCTGCTGAGCTGTTGTGCTACTTTGTCTATTTTTAAACAGGCTGTTGTTGTTATTGAGCTGTTTAATTTTACTCGCTGTTGTATCTATGAATATTTAATGACCTCAAGTTGTTTAGCTGAGTCAAAATGAGGGCCACTCTTTTCACCCGTCTGTGTAGGTAGACCACCTTAATCAAGGAGGCTCTGCAGTAGGGCTGGGCTTAATGGAGATTTTTTTTCTCTCATTCAAATTAGTTTTTGCATGAAAAATTACATTAGTTATGTTAGAAGTTATGTTGTTTACACACACAGGTCTGCTATTAATAGCAAGTCAAAGTGGACATTTTGCTGCATTAAATATGACAGTGTATGAACTATATATTTCAATATGAATACAGTTATAGGAGATGCAAATAAATGAATATTAATGTGTTACACAACCCTATGTTTTTTGCATAGTTTAATCTATCTAAAGCGATACGAATATGCAAATATGTATGACAATTAGCCTGATTAGTTTAAATCATTCTTTAAATGTTGCCCATGTGTGCGATATCTTAGTCTATAAACTGTGGCCGCGTGCATAAGGTGGATGAAGGTCAGCAGCAAATTGCTAACTCATCTGGATGGAGGCTAGATCTGGGTAGTGGTGGCCTTGGATCATTAACTTTAGAGTATTGGCTTTTAGTGTAGGAATTGCCACTCGCAGGACTCCATTCCCCTCCCATTACTGCGTCCTGTATCCTCACTTTCTCTCCCACCCTCCACCCCCCTTTGTTCCGTAGTCTCTCTTTCACTCTCCAAATATTAACAGGGTCATTTGAATGTCCTACATTGCTGGGAAGTTGTGATGATGTTAGCTGCTCTGTGCTGATCTCTCAATGGCTATTTCGCTAAAGGCAGGCTACATGAAAGTGTTGCCAGTTGAGGTTTTAGTTTAATTATAGCCCATGACATGGTCATTTATTATGTTAACTGATAACAGTTCATTTCTCATCTCCGTACTACAAACTGTAAAATTATTCTGATAAGCAGACAGCAAAGGAAAAGTCTTGGTTTTGGCATTGTTCTCCGGGGTGGTCTTTCACCACAGAGCTGTTAGGGCTTATATGGCCGGTGAGGAATACAGGGGCAACGTCTGTACTGTAGATTACTGACAAGGATGACTCGCTGCTGATTCGCTCTATTGATGAGGATCTTTCATTTGCATCTCTATGGAGCAAACCAGTTGACTCAGGTCCTCTGAGTCAGACCGCTGCCCCTTGTTTCCACCTTTACCGTGAAAAAAGCAAACCTTTTCTGGTTGTATATGTTGCTAAGGAGATCTTCAGAGGAAACATGTCACCACTCACTCAGTAAGCTTGAAGAAGAAAAGAGGAATAAAGCCACTTATCTTAAGGCTGTTGTGCTTTGACGCTGTGCACCCCACAGATCAAAAGCAACTGAAATACTTTTGTTTCTGCACCATGGCTGCAGCTGCTCTGCCCCCCAAGCCCTTTGTGCTCATGACCCTGCTGACCTGATGTTCCCACCATAGCCCCTATAGGCTCGGCTGTTCACGGCAGCGTGCTGAGAATAGAAAAACCTAGCAGTCCAACCTGGAAGTTTAGGACACAAACGATTCTATTCTAACAAGTATCCACTTTTCAGGTTACTCTAGCTTTTGGTCTGCTGATTTTGGGCTAATACATAAAGTTTCAAGCAGTTCAAGTGGTGCTATGCCCCAAGACATCTATGTTATTTCGTAATATTGGTTTTATTTACGGCCTTATCAAAGCTGTCGCTTTCCTTTTTGGATGATGACATTACAGATGGGATCATCATATTTCAGCACAGTCCGAACAGTGTCATAGGCCTACATGATAACACAGAGACACCGTTTTCCCTTTCATGTTTACCGTTAGTGTTTGTTCAGGTATCATATAAGCAGAACATTATGTTTCACTCGGATGTGTATTTCGAAATGGATTGTTGAGACTTTAGTTTGACTGAGGCGTCTTTTCTTTTATTCAATTATACACCCAATGCCTATTATAACTATAAAGATAAACACATGTATAAGTATTGATTTGAGAATTCTTTTTTAGCTTTTGAAAGCAATACAGATGCTGTTGACGCTTCAGTTTGGAATGTGACAAATTCCAGCTTTCGGGATGCTTGCTGTCAAAGGGCTCAATTTTCTGCTCAGTGTTGTTGTTTTTCTGCAGTAGCCAAAGGCTTTTACAGTCCACTTCTTCACCGAGTGACATCTTCATTGAGATACTTCTTTTCTTTTTTAGATGGTCCTAAACCGGTCTTTACCATCTGTCAGTCACACACTGACAACTCAAGAATCCTCAGTGGGCATACCCCTGCTTGGCAGGGGTGTGTGTGTGTGTGTGTGTGTGTGTGTGTGTGTGTGTGTGTGTGTGTGTGTGTGTGTGTGTGTGTGTGTGTGTGTGTGTGTGTGTGTGTGTGTGTGTGTGTGTGTGTGTGTGTGTGTGTGTGTGTGTGTGTGTGTGTGTTGGGGTAGATCTCTCACAGTGGTGACAGCACTACTTAGCAGTTAGATGCCATGGGGTAAAATGCCGTTCTGGGAGCTGGCCTTTGATGATTAGAGGAATGAAAGCTCGGAGTAGATATTGCTATCTGTTTTCCCTTTCAGACACGCCCCCTTTATGTTAAACTGACACTATTTAACTAACAGGTTGCTCATATATGAATAAGTATTTTGGTCACTTTATATGTAAAGCTCACGACAGCAATCTTTTTAGGTCGGACCTAGTAACATTTCCGTATCACTTTCAACACAATACAAATCTGAATTGAATGCTGTCAGATTAAGTTCAAGACTGTAGCAGTGGAAAGTGAAACACGCAGAGAAAGGGGGAGAAATGAAATCCATGTACCACTTGTACCGCCTCCTAAAATGACCGCAACAAATTAATTATATGAATCAATAACAATCTGGCAAACAGTCTCTATGCATTTCCAATGTTCATTAATGCATACTGTGTGGATGTATACATGAATATCCAGCAAAACCTTTTACATACACTAAGTGGGCTAAAAGGAATTAAATGATTGTGCACTTTTGGATATTATAAAACAGGCAGCCGTATCAGTAGTTCACTGTTAGGGTCATTAAGGCTTCAGTGACAAAATACGTTTTAATTGTAAATGTGCTGCCATGTTTGAATATGCTGTACAGAATATTAACGTAAAGTGACCTATATCTGAATGACAAAATGCTATCGCTTTAACAGATGAAGCCAGCAATGTATTACACACGCAGGCACACGCTCCTCTTTCTGCTGTTATTTAATTTCTCCATCTAATCGGCCTCTCTCTCTTTGCCGTTGTCCCCAGATGTTCCTGACAGTATACCTCAGTAACAATGACCAGCATTTTACTGAGGTTCCTGTTACCCCGGAGACGCTGTGCCGGGACGTGGTGGAGTTGTGCAAAGAGCCAGGGGAGGCCGACTGTCACCTCTCTGAGATGTGGCGTGGATCTGGTGAGTGACAGTGACAGTTCCCGCAGTGTTATCCTTATTCATCTGTCCACAATGAAGAACATGGGATGTTTAGTCACATGCTGTTTTGGTTGTGGGATATTATGGACGCATCCCAAGGGACTCAAGTCAGTCTGCAGACACTTGTTTGTCTTCTTCCTTTTAATTAGAGGGAAATTGCTTTTCTGAAGTAGACCATATATGGAGATTAGCTGTGTGGTCAACTGCTTAGTAATTTCTTTTTGAAGGGCTTATCTCTTTTGGGTCCACAATGCAAATGAAGCAGAGCCCATAATCCCTGTAACAAACACAAGCACCCAGACATCTCCCACATCTCTCAGGTGGAAAGGGGTTGAGATTTCATGCTTTCCCTCTTTCCTCCATCTCTGAGAGTCGGGGGGTATTCAGCATCAAAACTCAAGGAGCCAGGCTTCGTAGCTGTTTCCATGGCGATGCTGCCGTAAGAGTGAAGAAAGTGGCAATTATTGTATACAAGTCCTTCCACAAGTAGTCTGAAAAGATTGTCTCATTTTGCTGCCATTTCTCTAAAGACCACTGCTGACGCTCCTTGAAACCACAGCAGTGGCATTTTGCATCAAATTGAGATGTAAAGCTATTAATAATCTGAATATTACATAATTATTCTGACTTGTTTCGCAGTCATGCCATTATAATACATCCGTTTCATTGACCTCTACTTGACTGTAATGTGTCTGTCCATTTGTGTAATGAAACGGTCTTAAGCAGGTTGAAGAAAATGTCTGAGGAATGGACGATGAGCCTTTTGGCTCAGTACCAGCCAGAATAATTGACAACACATCACAGTTGTTTACACTCAAGGTCATTACTCAGAAAGATCAACTAGATGCAGATGACGATGGTGAAATTAATCTCCTTTCAGTGTCTGCCAGCAGTGTCGGGCTAGTGCTTGAACAGGATTTTACAAAGCAAACAACACATGCACACTTAGACCTAAATGGTATTGTCACAGGTTTTTAACCGTGCCAAATTTTATATAAGTAAACATTTTCAATGTTGAGTTTATGGGTGTGTTGTTATCTCACACTTGAGCGCTGACGTATTTATGTATTCTGTCTGCAGAGCGAGCTGTAGGTGACGGGGAGAGGATGCTGGATGTGCTCCAACGATGGGGACAACACAGGGCAGAGGTGCGCTTCTTTCTGCGTCACAATCGTGTCCCTGGCAGGGAATCGGGTAAGTGTCCCATCTCCAACACACAGCCCAACCGCACATACAGGTAGAAGCAAAGCCAAAGGTTTCTATGGTCTCAATGGACGAGGGCATTCCCCAGAGAAAAGACATTTTACACCAACGTAGTAAACTCCAGAGATGCCTGCAGCCTCTAAACCAGGGGTGTCAAACATACGGCCCGCGAGCTGGATCCGGCCCGCCAGGGGGTCCAGCTCGGCCCGCCGGATAACTGTTAAATAATTTTTTTTTCAAAGTGACAGGCTTTTGCCAACATTAGCCTAACGAAGAATACTGTGACTGATAGGATTTCCGATCTTTCAGCAGATTTGGATAGCCAAAAGAAGCATAAAGTAAAGTAATTTGTAGCATTTTCAGTTGCAATCAAAGAGAGCTCTGTCATTACTAAAGATGTTGCTCAACTGGCCGTATTCATTCGTGGTGTTGATGAGATTTTGGCGGTCACCGAGGAGTTCCTTGAGTTGATAACAATGACAGACACCACGACAGCGAATTATGTTTTTAGCGCTCTCTTGAAGCGCTGGACCGGGTAGAGTGGACTGGACCCGTGCTGTCAGTGGGGCTATAGACGGCGCACCAAATGGAGGATAACGTTTTTGGACATTTCACAGTATTTTTCACCGCGAGGCATTGTGTTGCAAGTCGTTAAAAATGGATCACGTCATGAAAGTGGCGTCACAAACGCGTCACAAACGCTGGTCTGGCCCACTTGAGATCAAATTGGGCAGTATGTGGCGTTGAAAGCCTTAACATCCTGTTCGAGGTTGAAAATGATGGTGGTACACTGTAGACTGCTTTATTCAGGAGAGGGTTTTATATTAGCAGGCCTCAAATCTTGATTCAGCCTTATTTAGCCGTACTGTTGGGTGCCAGGGAGTCCCAGGCACATCGTCATAAACCTGTTACTTTTCAGTTTTCTTAGGAACACAGAAAACTTGGTCTTGCGCTATCCTCTCAGCTCCCAGTTGCGTAACTAAGCCCTTTTACCCCTCACAGCTTGAGTCTGGCCCAGGGATTAGAAGGCTGTTTTCCCTTCCTGTTATCTTAACTTGCTCTTGTTTTCCCACACTGTTAGCTTAGCTCTGCTCAGTGTTTGTAACACAGAGGATGTGTTAATGTGGTCTCCTGTTTCTGTGCTGTTAATATTATCTATGAAAAAAGGATCGTCTTGTACTCAGCCCTACCGGTAGTACAGAGTCAGTTAAATGTTCACACTTCCTGTTGTTATGCAGGTGTGTTTTTTTTTTTTTTGTCAGGACAAATGAATTCTTTGCTGAAGTGAACAGTTCATGTATTTAACAGGCATTCTGCATGTCAAGGGTCATCTAAAACCATTATGCAAGCTAAAGGGCTTTGGTCATGGGCCAAGGCTTTAAGGATGGGATCTGGATTGCCAGACCCCTCCTCTCAGCTGTCAAATGCCAGTCGCATTGTTGGATATAAGTGCATTCATGTACACAGACGAGCGCACACACACACACACACACACACACACACACACACACACACACACACACACACACACACACACACACACACACACACACACACACACACACACACACACACACGTGTGGGACCCACTGCCAGACGATTATGTATTAGGTTAAATCCTGAGATTACTGCAAGTCACAAAGAACACTTATCCCAGTTGTTTCCCAGAGAAGCTAAGATCATTCAGCACTAGCCAGTCTGTTTTGCCTAGTCGTCTACTGATCTACAATCTCCTCTGCAGCAAGTCCAGAGAAAGCCGTACAGTGTCTAGCCATGGTATTTAGAGACCGTGACAGGCAGAAATGCGAAGGGAAGTTGTCTGCAAAAGCCAATAGTTTGCTCGATTTGCTGTTTCTTGGTTTGGACTGAACTGAAGCCGTCAATTTGGATGAAGACCGACAGTAGATTGTGATGTCTGATTGAGTCTTGTTTCGTGTTGGTTACTCAGGTGGGTCAAGAGGCTCAGAGCAGAAGAGGAATGGAGTGAAGGGTCCCCCAGACAGAAGAATGGAGAATGGGGTGAGTTTGTGTCTTATTCTTTAGACAATTCCAAATACTTTCAACAGGATGTTTCCATTGTTATAAGAAGAACTTTGATTCATTCTCACAAAATATTGTCGTCTTATCCACTGACAACACCTTATCCATACTTTAGCACACTTAGTCATTTTATTTTATTCTTAAGTTTAAGAAGAACAAAAGAGTTCATTTACAAAGACTTTTGTATTGTAATAACATTAGATTTACAGTCATAGTTTCCTTCCTTCCTAATCATTGCAGGTCGAAGATGTTTTAATGCATCTCCATTAAGATGTTTTAATTTTTATTTGTATTCTTGTCATGTGGGTCACAGATTTTATTACTAACATAAATTCTGTGACCTGTTTTGTTTCTTTATACTTAACAAGGAGCCAACTTGATGATTTCTGAAAGGGTACTAATTCATTCAATTAAAAAACACCCTGCAGTGTATAAATGCAAATGAAAAATTAATCAGTGCATCATAACATCGACATGACTGTTTATGTAATTATCAAGTTGAGAATGTCACTTGAAAAAAACATGTTTTACAGATCCTGAAATCCCAAAATGGTCTACATCGGTCCTCTTTAGTGGAAATATGAAGGGATTGCTCCACTTATTAACCCACATGTGTTTGTCTGTTGCTACATTTGCTTTTCTGACTTCAGTGCTTCACTTGCTGTCTCGTATTAGACCTTGAATGAACTCAATAGAGTGTGTATTACAACATCTCTCCATTAACCTCTGCCCAGGTGGCAACACCCCGGATGGACATGACGCTGGCCGAACTACAAGAGATGGCTGCCAGACAGCAACAACAAATAGAAACTCAACAACAGCTCCTTGCCTCTAAGGTGAGTTAAGACAGAGTGCACGATGAAAGGGGCGATGGGGACTGGTATAGCTGGGTGGATTCAGGGGATGGAGAGGTTTAAATGGTGGAGATGAAAGTAAAAGCCAGAGGAGGAGAGACAAAATAATGGAGATAGATTAAAGACGGGGTAATTGGGAGAAAGTGGGGAGATGGTACACAAAACAAAGGTACTAAAACAAGTCTAGTGCACTCATGATAACAAAAATGCGAAGACAGAGTGCATGTGATGGTTGCGATAGACAGGTTAGATGAGTTGTGGATGGCTGCAGGTGCAGTGGTTATAATTTGAGACTCCTGAGACAGCTTCCTGCCTTTTGATTCTCACTGCAGGAGTCCTCTCGTATTTGAAGATCTATTTTTTTTCTTGTTTAGGACTTGCGTCTCATTTTGCTCAGTATTATTGGTGACTGTGCGAAAGACATTTGACAGAAAACAGGCGTGATATAATGAAATACTTGGCTTTTTCCCTACGCATGTTTTGGTTCTTGCTAAGGTACCTACATTTCTTTTTTGTTCTGCCGACCCAGACATATGCACTGTATTAAGATAACTAAAACAACTGGTCTTTCTCTTTTGTTTCAATACACATGCTTAAATATGTTCTGCCCATGGCAACCTGTGTCAATAACCCACTCAAGCATTCTGATCCAATCAACTTATGCCTGAGAATGATTTAGCAACCCAAGGAATGTAGCCTCAAGCAGTCAAGTACACTTACAAGTCACTCTTATAAGTCAAGTAAACAAGCAGGCATTTCCATCGGCACACATCACCTGGTACAGTTCCCGGTAGAAACAGTGTGCTGTCTTAGAACCTGTTTGGGAGAGCTAGATCAGGTGTATAGCACAGTGTGTCAGAGGTCAAGTCTGACTATTGGTTTGGAATGTTTAACGATGTTTCGCTCCACCGAATGTTTTTTTATTCATGTTTCACCAAGTATGTTATAAAATGCATTCATGACAGCCTTCAGGAATTTGAATCGTGTTCTTACAACAGCCCTTTTACTGCTAGCCCCTAACATCTCATTACAGATGTAGTTCAGTGCTTTGCCGTATGACACTTGTACAGCAGCTGTTGAGGAATATTTGGCCATGGATTTCTCATAAATTAAAGTGTCTGATTTACTATGTTTGTGACCTTTGCTCCTTTTTCCGCTCTTTTATCTTTCCAGGAGCAGCGGCTACGCTACTTAAAGCAGCAGGAGCAGCGCCAGCAGCAGCAAGCCTCTGAGCAGGAAAAGCTACAGCGCCTTCGAGAGAACATCGAGAACCAGGAAACTCGGCTCAAGAAGGTCCGGGCCCTCAAGGGCCAAGTGGAGCAGAAACGCCTCAGCAACGGCAAACTGGGTAAGCTAAAGGATTTACTGAATGTTATGAGTTTATGCCTGCTCGGGATTTTGTATGAGTAGAAGATTTTATTTTAATAAATTAAGACACAATGTCTTCCTTTTTACTTTGTCATGATGTTGTTTCTCACACCTCCATGCCTCCCATAATCTTCACACACTGTCTCTCCACCTTCTTCTCGTCTTCATGCCTCTCCTTCTCCAGTGGAAGAGATAGAGCAGATGAACAACCTGTTCCAGCAGAAGCAGAGAGAACTAGTGACGGCTGCTTCCAAGGTGGAGGAGCTTAGCCGTCAGCTGGAGTTGCTCAAAACTGGCAAAATGGACAACATCCATGACAACCAGAGCTCTGTGGCTGAACTAGACCGTCTGTACAAGGAACTACAGGTGTGCAGAAATAATCTAGACAAAATTAATTTCAACACCAAAACAGAAATGAGCTCCAAAGATGATGGTATTTGTTTTAAATGAACACAAACATTGAACGATTTGTCCTCGTGCCTTGTCCTTCTTGGCGGCCAGCTGAGGAATAAGCTCAACCAGGATCAAAACTCCAAGTTGGTGCAGCAGAGAGAGGGTCTGAACAAACGCAACCTGGAGGTGGCTGCGATGGACAAACGGATCAGTGAGCTCCGAGACCGGCTGTGGAAGAAGAAGGTCGCGCTGCAGCAGAAAGAGAACTTGCCTGTAAGTATTATAATGTCACGACATCATAAAAAGATTCACATAACCTAATATAGAACCCCCTCACATGTCACCTCAATGTTTTGTGAACGTTATTCAGTTAACTTTGATTGTTATTGTGTCTTTCTCACAATTTGTCATGCCACTATTGTTTAAAAATACCAAATGAGTGATGGAAATGTTTTTTATCAGAGCTCCCCCTAGTGGCCAGATAATAAAGGATGTTTGTATCTCTCTTTACATCCTGAAGCCTCAGATGCCCTGGCATTCAGAGCTCACCAATGCCAACGTAAGCTATCTTCTCTATGGGAAAACCAAGTGGCCCCCTCTCTGTCAAAGGAGTCCATTCCTATCTGTCGTTTTCCATTCTTTGATCTCTATCTGAGATGGCTGGTGGGGATTGATGATAGTTTTGATCATGTCACAGAGTTGCATCTGAGTTTACTCTCTCACTTCTTCACTCAGCTGTGTTTCAGTCGCATTTGGCAGAAACAACTCCTGAAGATGAGAGAGGAGTAATGAGTGCAGGCTGGCATCTCATACGGGCAGGAATGTCAGGGGAGATGCTATCTTATTTAGCTCCACGGACACAGGAAAAGGCAAATAATCAGTTTACTAATGGCAAGAATCATCCTACTAAAAAGCATTGGCTTTTCAAAACACATTAGATATGAAATACATTGCAGGATTTAACACGTACTAGAAATAAGCAGGCTGAATAATCCAGTCTTTGCACTAGCTGTAATTGGTTTCAAAGTTTTGGCTCCGAGTTCACTGCCTGGTGTCTCCTCTGCTCCCCTCTCCCCTTTCCAGGAGTTGTTTTGCACACAGGTTGCCATGGGACTATAAATAAGAGTCAACAGACTTGTGTGGAAGAAAAAATAACATATTTACTGCTTGAGGATGCTTGTGTTGGGATAGCAAAGATGTAAGGATGGCCAAAAAGAAAATATAATCATTCTGATTGGATGATGGATGATTTTTATGTTTTTACCCTCTTATCAACACAAATCACTTTACTTTGTCCTCTATGCAGTAATTTATTTAATTGTGTACTCTTATTGTGTACTTCTGACGGGGTCGATTTCCTCAGACATAATTACGGGGTTTCATTGGCCTTCACCATTAACTTTCTGTCTTTCATCCAAATTAACATTCAACCAATTAACCTCAAATATTGTTTTTCATTACATAATGCTGATTCATAACTTTGTAGTGCAAATCACAAAGCTGTTTGTATTCAATGCCATCAGATTCTTTTCTCTGTGTTGTAGATACAAAAATTGCCTCCTTATTTTGCTGTTTTCCGAGCAAATACAGTGTACAAGATCCTAAGTGATCTATAAGTTAGAAGATAAATAATAAATGTTCTAATGTATATTCAACAAATCCTTCTGAAGCTCAAATAAAGTAGGAACTAGCACCCGTAATCCAACTTTAAAGAAGGCCAACTTCTCTTTTGATGTGCCTTCGACATGCATAATAAAGTAGGAACAGAACAGAGAAAGGTGTGTGTGTGTGGTTTAGAGATGAAGGCCTGAATAGGCCCCAGTAAGGAGGTGATTTACCCACACCATGCCCGGAATTATAATGAGTGGCCCTTTTTCACTCTAGCACAAAGACACACTCCATCCAAGCTGCTCTCTCCTCCACCCAAACAACAAGCGTCTGGCTGACATCACACAACAAGCATGTATGACCACACTGACTGAAGAGAGGCAGTCTGAGCGCTGCCGGCCTAGAAGCGATCGTGCACCGCCTTAGAGTCACATAGCTCAGGAGACACTTGGAAAATGCTTACATTAGATTGGAAAAAGGGTATTATTTGAACTGCCGTTTCATCTTTGTGTTTTTTTTTCTTCTTCTTTCAAGAATGGCTATCCTGGTAAAGAGAGGGCTTCAAAAGACACTCATCTTCAGGTAACTAAACTAGAATTGGAGCTGAACATATGCGTCTCTTTTCTTTCTGACCTGATCTCTTCAATATGACTTGGCACATTAGATTAGTTAAGTTTTTTTTTCTTCAGACCCTTGATGGGCATCCTGAGCCATCTTCATCGTGTTTAAAAGAAACGGCTTGTTATAATGACGTCAGCTGAGTTGAGCTGTTTTAGAAAGATGGTTTCTTCTGTGACATGTTCTATCCATGACAAAATGACTTTCCCCTAACTTCAATAACTCTAATTATGCCTCAAAGTAAGATGCAGGATCTAAGAGGTTGTACGGTCAGTGAGGATTTTATATCACCTGTCGACTAAGAAGAGCCCACTCCTATCTTAGCTGCTTTAAAATCACTGCAGGATTCTTAATTGCAACAAGTTTTATAAAAAGCAACATGCTAATAAAATGAAATGCATGAATAATTAAGAAAATCTGGGTAAATTAACTATTTCTGCATGAGCAACAGTAATCCATGCATTTTCTTGAAGCAATATGTTTATTCAGCAACAATTAAACCGAGCGCCGGCTTAGAAACCTAAATACCAGTGTGAGGGGTTCGAGGCATATGATGGGGATGTTGGTCTGTCATTCCAACATTTTAGTCTCCAGTGAAACATCCAGATTATTGTTTGGTGGGTTATATTGTTGCATTTATAAACATTCATGGTCCTCAGACCCATCATCAAGCTCGACCAGCAGGTCTAAATCTCCACCTGTGCCAGACTTCATGACAGTGCGCCCCACAAAAACATTCAAAGCTGTCTCACTTTGCGACCACCACCCACAGGTTAGAAAAATGAAGACTGCCTTACAGACCTTCGATAAACAGAATACATCCTTTTGATTTAAGTGAACATAGTGCGCTCTGGCGCTACCCTCAGGCCAACGCTTATATTTTTGTCTTGCGTGGCAAGAAGACTAAGTTGTCTCACCGTTTTTCAACTTTCATACCTTTTTTTTTTTTTCTTCGTCATGTAATGAACATCACAGTCTCAGAGTGCTGCTATATATGTATTGTGTTGTTGTATAGTGCGTCAACATTAATAGGGATTTCAGCATGCTTTCTGTGATACTCATCTCAATCTCTACTTTTTTAAATCATTCATAAAAAAACATCAGATACAGTTTTGGTCACCGTGTCTAAATAGTGTGCTCTCTTTCTGCTGTCTCCCGTAGTACGGGGTTTTAAAATGACTCTCACCGACCTTTGCCGCTCTAACAAGCTCCTCTTATCTATTCTCTCATATCCTTTCACTGTGCAGGTTCCCTCTGATGGTCAAGCAGCACAGCAGTTGGGTCCGTCTCGTGTGGCGGCGGTCGGCCCGTACATCCAGTCGTCCACCATGCCCAGGGGCCCAGTAAGGCACGACCTACTCGTAAAACCGGCCTACCCAGACGGCACTGCCACCCTTCCAGCCCAAGAGCCACAGGGCAAGGCCGGCACAGGTGAGCCGCCAGAGACAACACATTATCTGCAGCCTTTCACCTCTTTTCCTTGAGTCATGACTCGGATCTCTGACTTGGCGATCCTTCACTTTGTCCCGTCTGTCCTTTTACAAATAGTTTCTTCAACTAAATTTAGTGATTGCTAAGTGAGCCACGGCTCTCAGCAGCAGCAAAGTTAAAAAATAATCACAAACTCGTAAGGAGAGAGTCTTTAACTACTGTTCCATGTGGTGTCTTTGTGAATATCATCATGGGATTTGGTATGTTATTTTTTTTATTGAAATGCGACTAATTTAATTGAGACTGTCCTGCCTCCAGCAGGAGCAGAGGAGTCTGGGACACCAGCTGGCTGTGATGTCAGTCTGAGCTCAGAAGGTATCTAGTTACCTCCTGGATGGTGTGTTGTGACCGAGTATTGCAGAGCCTGAACTTTGAACCCTGTCTTCCAGTCTCCTTATATTTTCTAAATAACTCTTGATGTGTTTTACAGTGAGTGAACCAATTTTTTAACCATTGTGGTGTGTATCTCTTTATGCCACTTTTCTTTTTAAAATCAAGTTTGAGAGATGGTACAAAGTTAGCTGTTGTTACACCAGTACCGTTTTCCCACTGACTGAAGTAGCATATGTGCTGTGTAATGTAGGGGAAGAAGTCTGTCTAAACCAATGACGGACCAGAGCAACATATCCCACTTATAGATGTTCTTTGTGCCATCCTCTTTCTCAGTAATTCTTTCTCACGCTCTCTAGTCTCTCTCTCTCTTAGACCTAAATCAGTCCCCCAGTGGATAGTGGGCCATCAGCATGCTTTATATTATTAAAAATGAATGATCCGATACAAAAAGTAGTTATTACACAACAACAACAACAGAAGCCCCCCCTCCTTATTCCCTCTCTCACTTTTTCAGTCCACATTTTCCTATTTAAAGCATTCCACATTCAGGAAGTAAAAGAAACAGGTTTTACCCAGTCTGTCATGATGTTGCACGCAATTATTTCTGCATGCTGAGTTGATTTGCAGTATGGGAAGAAGAGAGATAGCGATGGGGATGCAGAGGAATCTGCTCTTCATATACACCCGTCCCCGGTTCTTCTCTAGCAGGGACGTTGTGCATAGCATCAGGCAGGCTCCTGGGGTTTGTGCTGGTCTCTGTGTGACTCCTCAGGGGGCCCCCTGCCTGGGCCCAGCCAACAGCTGTCTAGAGAAAAGGAAGATTTGGAGCTCTAAGGCTATTTGTTTTTGTTTTGTCTTTTGAATGCATCTTCCTCAGAAGCCATGTTCTTGCTTAAGCCTCTGAAAGAGCTGCGGGCTAAAAGAAAAGGTACACACTTGTGTTAGTGTTTGTGGCTGTCTGCATCTCAAAGGCTTTGTGTTTATTTTTCATGCGTGATTCTCACTGAAAAAGATGATATATTCTCATAATTTCCTGACTGGATCTTTGGTCCTGTTTCCTTGTTTCGCTGCTGTTTGTTGTTCAGCTTTTTTCTCAGTTCTTTTTCTGCCCCTCTAAATGGGTCAGTTGGAACAAATTCATAACCTTCAGTTGAACTGACATGCTGTGCAGATTCTGAACAACCCAATCAGGTCTTGTTTGCAAAATGTGTGTGAGTTTGTTGGCGTATTTGTACAGCACCTCTTGAGAGGGAGCATTTAACTACAGTCTGCAGGCACTGTGATGAAAATCATCATGTTTTACCAGCTTTGATGTGATGCTAATCTTGCTAGTTGTAAGAGCCCCATGCTTTTGTGGCTCATCTGACTGGATGTCTGCGGACAAGCATGGCCACTGGCTGGGTCTTAGTCAGTCAACCAAAATAACAAATGATGAGTAGCGAGAAAGGCAAAATGCTTCAAAATTCACTGTTTTTTTCTTATTTTGAAAAAAACAAACATGATTGTTTGTTCCGTGTGACCCTGTATATCACACAGCTCTTTGAAGCCTCTGTTTATCTGGATAAATAATGGCTAAAGCTAGTTTCCAATCTGTGTACAGCTACTTTGTTTTGTCTTATTCTTATGTAAAAGATAAATGATCTGTCTCTCATTTTTGCTTTCTTCTCTCTCGCCTCTCTTGCCATCCCACAGGCCTTCAACCATCCAAGCTGGCAGACTGGAGCTCTTCAGGTCCAGAACCCAACACCAACGGTCATGGTCCAGCTTCAACACTGCCACGAATGACCTCTCACTCCAACGCTAACACAGAACAAGGTAAGACACATGCACACATACTGCACAATAGTCATTACGGAAACTACAATAATGTGACAGAACAACAGCTTCCAAAGGGGCTTCTGTTCTACTGTAAAGTCACACTGTGTCTGAACATGAGATGAAACTGATTACTGTCTCTCATTGTGGTTTTTGCATAGATGAGACAGAACTGAAGAGGGACAGGAAGGTGCGTCCATTTTCCATGTTTGAGCCAACGGAGGTTCCCACCACCTCCCTACGCAAAAACCAGAGCAGTGATGACCTGGTCAGGGACGCTCAGGTGAGCGTGAATAGAAACATTGTCTTTACATCCTCACAGTAAAAAAAATAGTATTTAGTAATTACCAACATTAACACACCCTGGCATCTAATTATCTTTCTCTCTCTTTCTCTAGTCGGCTCCCAAAGCGCCAGTCAAGGTGCCCCCTCCTGTACCCACCAAACCAAAAGGCCCTGTTGTCGTGCCCTATGTCAAACCAGGTCTCAACACGGGCACCTTCCCCAAAACCAAGACCCACAGCCAGCAGCCCCCGGCTGCACAGGGCCGCAACCCTCTCCCACCCTCACAGAGCCAGACACTCCCCTTACCCTCCAAGCAGGAGACTCCACCTGCAGCCACCGTACGGCCCTTCACCCCAGAGCTGCCCTCCTCCAAAGACGCCAGCATGAGTAAACCCCAGACCTTAACGGCCAGCTCCATTTACTCCATGTACACCCAGCAGCCTGGCTCAGGGAAGCCCTTCAACTTGCCTGGTGTGCTGGGCGCGCTCAACAGGTCTCAGAGCCGCACCAATGGATTTGCCAGTGGTAAGAATATCCATATCCGTAGTGTTGTTGACGGCACACAGATGATGGGGTTCTTTTTCTTTACAAAGTGTTATTGGATAGATTATATGATGAAATGGAGGGTCACACTTTGAATGAGACATAACTCCACTGTAACACACAAAATCAAAGAGTCATATCTAGTGAGAGTATAGATAATGTACACATTATCCCTCTGAGTGGAATACAAATACAATCTGAAGACTCGGTATGATGTAAACAAGGGTTAAGACAAGTTCGAGATGTATTCACCTGAAGGTAAATCTACCCTGCTGCCTGGAAGAAAATATTTACACGCCACTGACCAGAGGGGCAGCTAGAGAGGCGAAGCCATCTGTTAGATCTTCATTCTACAAACGCAATCACAGGCAACTGTATCTGCTGCTTCTGACTGGAATTGTGTAAATTCTGTGCTGAGGATTTTCATATCCTCGCTAGCTCTGTAAAATTAATACAATGTTAATTTGCAAAGTCAAATAAGGCACCCGCTTGACAAAGATGCAATGGAAGCCTTGGATGGAAAAGACAAAGTAAAAGTACAGAGACAAAAGTTGAAATGGATAGCATAGAATAAGTCCGATATGAGTACATAGGCCCAGTATAATTAAGTAAGCCTCTATACAGTAATTTAGACTGAGATGGTATTTCATTTATGAAAACTAATTATGTAGGTGTCTGGTGCAAGTCAAAGCACAAGTAAAACAAAAAAATATGATCAGAACAATATTTCAAGTGCAATGATTTATATTTATTAAAAAAATATCATCAAGCAACAGGTTTAGAAACTGAAACAAAAGACAAGTTGTGTATTGGTGGAAAAAGATATCTTCTTTTTAATCGGATCTGTATTAACGGAGTTTTATCACAGCATCTCTTGCGTAGCACTTTGTTGACCTGACACACGTCTTACAGGCTTGGTAAGTCAGGTGCCATACGACACGTCCATGTTTAGATGCTCAGATGCGGAAGTGGAAACCATATCCGACAGATTTGAAACCATATCTCTGTGATGTATTATTGCGAAGATATGATTTTATTAAAAACTTAAATATCTGCCCCCGCTTCCAAAGGGTTAAAGTACGATATCTAACGATTAATTAGCAGGATAACTTTTTAGAATGTTGTCATGATTTTAAGGCCGTAGTAATGAGGTTCTGTATTATAATGATCAATTTATAATACTCACCTTTGGGTCAATAAAGCAGTTTATACTATAATTGGTAGAGAGCAAAGGGTCAGTCCTGAGGGTATCAGTGTGATATTGGTGGTGTCTCTGTAGACATGGCAGTCATGACACTTGTTTCCTCTATTTGTTTGTAGTGTATGGTAAACCAGTGATCCCTGGAGGAGGCTCCCTACATCCAGAGAACCCTTACATTGACCGGCGGTCCCCCGGTCCAGAAGCGGAAGTTGACCACAATGGACCCAACAACGTGGGTCCCAGCCCGTCTGAGGGTCCCCAAACAGAAACAGAACGCACCCCCCGGCCCCTCAGCCCCACCAAGCTGCTTCCCTTCATTTCCAACCCTTACAGGCATCAGAGTGATGGTGACCTGGAAGCCCTGAGGAAGAAGCTCTACAATGCACCAAGGCCCTTGAAGAAGCGCAGCTCCATCACTGAACCAGAGGGTCCTGCAGGGCCCAACATTCAGAAACTCCTCTACCAGAAGACCACACTGGCAGCCATGGAGACTGTGACTACACCAACTACTCCAACCTATGCTGGTGAAGCAGAGAAAGCGGCGGAAGGATCATCGGGGCCACATGTTCCAAGCCATCTGAGTGGTGCAGAGAACCACCCATCAGAGACGGGACAGACTCTGGAGGGAGGACAGCTCCCATCTCACATCCCAGATGCTAAAGTCCCCATCCCAGGCCCCGCTGAACAGACCAAACCATATTCAGCCATCCGCCAGCGCGAGGACATTATCCCCCCACCTCCCCCGTCCCACCCAGCCCCCAGGCCAGATGATGCTCTTTTCCCACCACCACCCCTAGCTGGCCTGGAGGATGCGATGGCCAACCTTCCTCCTCCACCTCCAGAAGGCTTCCTGGAAGAGTTCCCCCCATACCCTCCACCCCCATACCCCAGTGGAGCAGAGCAGGACAGCTTGGGAGAGGACACCTTTAACATGAAGGCCCCTGAGGTCACTGGCCAGGTCACGCTGCCACCGGTATGAATCACCACCTTAAACTGTTGATTCACAATTATGATGTGGCTCTCCGGGGTCTTTTTTGTTGTCAATTCAGCCCGGCGTCACCAGTATAGATTATCCTTGTGTGCGTTTGTGCTACGTCTGTTTTTAAATCCCCTACTCACATGTTTGTTTGTTTGTTTGTACCACAGTGACAGGTCATGAGTTACAGTTAGTACACGTTCTACTTTTTAATGACCTGCCAATTAACAGCAGTGACCTGGTCTGATGTTATATAGTTTGATAATCCTTATGAAGTACTGCTATTGTTTCTGGAGAAAATTAGCCTTCTGCTTACAGTAAGCGGATACACACTTTTCCCCATTCAGTGTTGTAAATAAACACAAGTTTACGTGTTCTTGTTGTTGAGCTCCTAGTGAACTTCATTAAGTGGGTTTATGGTGAGGTGGCAGGTTTTACCCCGAAAAGAAAAACCAATGAGAAATGAACATTGTGACCCATTTTTCCCCCCTTGTTCCCTCCTTTTGTCACCTCCGTTTAACACCCATTTGGTTGCACATTCATGGTTTTAGAGGAATGAATTAGTTTCTGGATAAACTGGATTAGCAATGCACATAGAGCCAGAAAACAAGTCCCTCCTCGGCTCTCAGTCCAGATTGAACCCCACAGAGAGTGGACGCTTGCACTTCGGCAGGACACACTTCAGGATGAGACTCTGCAGTCTCACGTCTTAGATGTTACATTTCTCTGTGTTGTGATGGCTGTTTAAGATCGTTTGTGTGACACATTGTTATGATTGTGTCTTTAGGGAAAGAGGACCAACTTGCGCAAGCTCGGCTCTGAACGCATCGATCACGCCATGAGAGTGAAGTTCAACCCACTGGCTTTGCTGCTGGACTCGTCTCTGGAGGGAGAGTTTGACCTGGTGCAGAGAATCATCTATGAAGTAAGATTTGTTCTCCTCAAGAAGCAATTGCTATGTAATATAACATTATTATAATGTTTAAAATCACATTGTTAAAGTAGTTTTTTTTACTTGTTTTTCTGTTAGTCAGCTGCCACTGTTTCATATACGTTTTCATTAAAGAAATCTAAAAGTAGTTATATTTCACAATTTACTGGTGCTAAAACTCTTTGAAATTCCTCATTCTCAGGTGGAAGATCCCAGTCTGCCCAACGATGAAGGAATCACTGCCCTACACAATGCCGTCTGTGCCGGACATACAGAGATTGTCAAGTTTCTGGTTCAGTTTGGTGTCAATGTCAATGCTGCCGACAGTGACGGCTGGTAAGTTCAAGTCTGCTTCTGACACAATTGATTTGCCTTAGACCAGTCCAAACTGTTTCATCAATAGTCGACATGTTTGTTTTTTCTCAACTTTGAGCATATTCTAGCAGTATGAGCTGGTTAACAACAGAAACCCTAATGCAGTGTAGTGGCTGCAACTGTAGTCACCAAAATCCAGTCATTAAATTAAAGTATTTTGAAAGTCTTACTCTCTAGTCCTATTGTTTCTCATCTCCCTCTCCCGCATCCTCGGTTCTTACCTCCTTTTTCTTTTCCTTTTTTCTCATACAGGACACCTCTTCACTGTGCTGCATCCTGTAACAATGTGCAAGTGTGCAAGTTCCTGGTGGAGTCTGGTGCAGCAGTGTTTGCTATGACTTACAGTGACATGCAAACAGCAGCTGATAAATGTGAAGAGATGGAGGAGGGCTACACCCAGTGCTCCCAGTTCCTCTATGGTCAGTTAAAGCTATGTTATTATTTTAGATGTCTTTGTTTTGTGCTCTGTTTTATGCTTTGTTCCTTTATAATAATGTCATTTGAATTATGTCCTGTGTCTATGTTTCTGTCAAAACCTCACTATGCTTTTTGTGTTAATAATTTTTCTGTTATTTTAAATCTGTCTACCCTAAGGTGTGCAAGAGAAGATGGGCATCATGAACAGGGGAGTGGTCTACGGTCTGTGGGAGTACAACGGCGAAAACCCTGATGAACTGATGTTCCACGAGGGAGACTGCATGACCATCGTGCGAAGGGAGGACGAGGACGAGATAGAATGGTGGTGGGCGCGCATGGGTGACACTGAGGGGTACATTCCCCGCAACCTCCTCGGGGTGAGTCACGGGTCACTGAAACTGTAATGAAGATAAGTGTGTTTATTATTTCATGCACGAATGTTAATTGTTGGCATGTCTTCTTGTTGTCTCTTACAGCTCTATCCCAGAATAAAGCCAAGGCAGAGAACCCTCGCTTAAAACGCTGTGCATTCCAGTGTACCAGAACTCCAAAACACACACACACACACACACACACACACACACACACACACACACACACACACACACACACACACACACACACACACACACACACACACACACACACACACACACACACACACACACAGACACACACAGACAGGCTTTAACAGACAAGGGGGAGAGAAGGACACTGCTGAAATGAAGAGACGGAGACAGACCAAACAATATGAAGGATCAACTATGAACTCTTTCTCGCACTTTTTTTTCTGTACCTACAACAGAGGGATTCTCCCTCACTTATTTTTCCAGGCCACACTGTGTACTACGTACTTAAGACGCTATTGACATTGTTTTCCTTCATTCCACTGTTTTTGTTGTATATGTAATTAGTGTCTGAAACTATTTCTTAACTGACAGAAACACAAATGTTGGGATATAAATGGAACAAGCGGTATTCTTATTGCGAGACCTTTTTACACTTTTTAATAGTCTTTTAAAACTACTTTGGGCTCAACATTGCATGAGGTGAACAAGTGGATGATGATGATGATAATGAGGATGCTTTTAAAAATGGTCTGTTACTGAGACAATCTTTGGGCGCCTGTTTTTCATCATCTGTATTGAGTGACTGTGCCTCTTCATAACAGCACTAGAGGGGTAAAGTTTCAGTTGTGACCATCACTGTGCTGACGAAACAAAAAGAAAATGAGATGATTGGTGATGAAGCTTTTGATTGATCTATTGCTGTTTATTCTGTGGTTTATGATACCCAGAAAGCCAGTCTGCTTTCTTGCGTTGTGGTTGAGATGCCATAGATACTCATGTATTTGTATGTCCTAAAACTAGTGAAAAGTTACTGTAGGAATTATATTGTTATGAAAATGGACTTTCAAGCTCTTCAGAAACCCTTTGGTCAGGAAGGAGATGTCATGCAGTATGAAAAATAATATTTTATTACAGCCATTTCATGACAATATAATAATGTAAGAAGGAAAACGTAATACCAGAAACCTTTGTAATAACCAGTAAGTGAAGATAATGCTATATCATGAAGTCAGAAACAATTTCTCAAGTCAAATAAAAAAGAGGGAACTTATACAATATGAGTTCCCACATCACTTATCTGTCAAAGCAGATGTATTTATTTTTGTTACTTTTTTTCTTTAGCCCTTTTGTCAGTACTATAACCACAAATGTACTTTAGTATTTCAAACATTTACAATAAAATACTTTGTACTAAGTTTGTATGGTCTTCCTGTATAACCACAAATACAGACTGTTTTCCAGTTTTCTCATCCTTGTGATGAAGGCGAGTAGAAATATGTTTGTCTCCATGTATACTGTTTTTTTCTTTTTACGCTATCGTTGGTGACCTCTGCTGGACAGATGATGGTTATTCACCTCCCAGAGCATGAATCCAAATATGGAAAAAGAGTCAGAGCAGATTATATAATAAACTAATATTGTATAAGTAATGCAGTACATAAAATTTGATAAAGACAGTTGTTAAAACCAACCTGTTTTTAGTGCCACTGTGATTGAGATCATTCTGCACTTTGCACTGTTCGTGCAATTGCGTTTACGGAAGCAATTGTTATCAGATGATGCGGAAAAATAGTGTATTTTGAGCAATCCTTGTAAGGTGATAACTTGTTGTATTAGATTACGTTTATGTTTAATTTGTAGAACAAGCTCCTTTTCTCTCCCAGTCCCGTCACAACAGGAAAATAAGCCGGATGTTGTGGGACACAGGAAAACACTATTATAAAGTTTAGGCTGAATTAACTTGATAAATGATACAATAGCTTTTTGTCGAAAAATTGCATTGCAGAGAGAAGAAGAATGGCATTCATATGGCACATAATGTGAACATGACAAAGGGCCCTTTGTTCTCCAGCGCTACATAATGCTCTTCCATGGTTCTATTTGTTCCCTCCACCCATTCTCATTCCCAACTCATCACTGCAGACGCTTTGTCAGGACCCCGTGGGCTAAGGCAGCAAAACTACTTTGCTTTTAATTAGTTTTAGGAAAATATCGTGGTTTGGGTTCAAATAAGTACGTTTTTGATAACCTGGCCGGTTCCCCAACCCTATAAAGCACATAATGGGAACCTGAAACAGATGTTCCCTAGCTCTATTTGCTAAATATGTCGCGGGCTGTATGGGAACTTTTTAAAGAGTGCATGGAGTTGAACACAGAGACCTGGGAAAAAGGAGTCCCTGACAAAATAAAACCTTTCGAAATGTTTTACTTAAATAATGTTGAACTGTGGAAGAAAAAAAAGACCCTGGGAACCTAGATAACCTCCTTTTGGCACAATGGTGCATTGCTCTTAATGCTTTAGCATGCTCACAATAACTAAACATGCTGATGTGTAGCAGGTTTACCCTGCACACCATGTTAGTCTAGTGGGTAAGCAGCATGCTAACATTAGTTTACTAACACTAAACTAAAGTCTGCAGGATTCATCCTCCGGGAAACTCGAATGTCTGTAGAAAATTACATGACATGAATCTAGTTATTGAGATATTTTAGTTCACCATGTTCACCATCTTAGGTTGTGTTAGATCAGCTTCCTCTCACAATCAATGTTTAGATCTAGATAACTGTATAATATATATATATATATATATATATATTCATATTGAAATATGGCTAGAACTGACGTGTGCAGATAGATCTCCGTCAGAGTGAGAGGCAAAGGGAAACAGTTCAATCCATTTTTGTAATCTTTATCCCAGCACACACTGGGAGAGAAACAGAAGTGCTGCACCCTTTGATGTAACCACTATATCCACATCATACTGTATGTCATCATATGAACCAACCCCCTTTTTCAGGTACCCCTGTTGCCATGGTAACCAGCACGAGTGACACTTCTTCATCCATAAGCTCCAGCGGAGTTCCTCTGTTGTGTCCCTTTGAGAGTTGTACGGGGTTAATGCAGCTGGATCTTTAAGACACAACCCTTATGCTGCACAAATCCCCTGCTGTATTGCAATAAGGAGTTGAGATAAAAGGCTGAACTCAACATCAACACTGCTCACTGAACATGACTCACTACATTTATAATTGATACATATACATTTATAATGGATTCAAAGTACTGATAAAGACTCTCTCTAAAGAAAGATGACAGATCGATGCTGTTTTATCCTTCATAATCAGAGCTCTCATTGATCTCTGCAGCACACCAGCCCTTTGTTATTTTTATGAGCAGTGTGAAGGTCTGCAGGGTTTACACACAGATACATATCTGATATATGTTGTTACTGTTGTCTTATACAATATGATGATTAAAGTTCCATGTATATCTCCTCTGGGCATATTATTTTATTGGGTTTGTGTCCCTCTGGTGATGGATCTGACTTTCCTCACAGACACACTCATTAATTGTTGAGCCTGTGTGTCCACATTTACAGGGATATGAGATCTGCTGCACCATGAATCTCACCCAATCTAGAGATGCACAATTTAATATTTTACCCGAGGGTCTGGAGGAGAGGAAGGCGAGGAAACAGATTAGGACCTTAAGGTGGAATTATGTCTGCATGCTTGAATGTGAGTGATGTGAGCCTTGCATAAAAGTGTTTTAATAAAGAAAGAAACCTGTCTAAAAGCTACAGTGACATCCTTAGTGCAGGATACAAACATCCATTGTCTCCTGCAAACCTTCCGGAAGCATTGATCGTTTGATATTGGTCTTTGAACCAGGAATAACTGTTTTTTGGCCGGTTGGAGACAGCTGGAATAGTTGTGAACACATTGCAGTTAAGTTCACCATATATTATATGGTGAACTTAACTGCAATATGTTTATTTACATGTCCAGCAGTTACAGAGCAACATAATCATTCATCTGGAGCGTTCTACCAATTTTCAAATACCAATACAAAATAAATGTTCTGGCATACTAAACAATATGGTAGTATGGGTATTGGTCCACATTTATATGTCCCAATACGTAGTTTGTCAAATGCAGTATGCCGAAAATACCAGGATGTCCTACTGCATCTGGTTGCATTTTGAAGTATACAAGTCAGCAGCCTTTCCTTGCTATTCTGACCCACAATCCTCTGCACAGCTAATAAATGAGATAGAGGGTTAAAGCTCGAGGGGCAATGTTGTGACAAATTATGTGCCAATGAATTAATTCTGATGCAACAGTGTGCACTTTGCAAGAGCAGCTACATTATGTAATTCAAATACATTCAACAAAGTATGCAAAGTTGAAAACAGTTACCAAATTAATTTGAAAAGCAGCATCAAATGCGATGAAATGCTTACTAGAATGTGTATTTGTCAAGAGAGATGAAAGCAGCAGTGAATAAAAACGGAGAGTGCACAGTCGTAAATAAGGGCCGTCTGGTCAGTTAACTGTATATGTTTATATTAAACATTTCACATTTCACTTAATTTCACTTGTATAAAGTACTGTTATCTGTTTGTCTGTGCACTTTATTTTAATTTAATATTATATTCTATTGTAAATTTAAATTGTAAATGTCATGCTCCTATTTATTTTTGCACTGTGTTTATTGTTTAATGTTATGCACCACCTGCCAAGACAAATTCTTTTTACGGGGCAATAAATGGTTCTGATTTTGATGACTTCCTCTAACCCGCACACCTGCCTGTGTGCAGTCCCCTCTGTGACCGCCAGGTGTCGGTGTGACGCCACCCTGCAGCATTGATTGGACAGGTTGCATGATCCACTTTGCTTCATAACTGTGACTGTCCTCGCGCTGGCTGGAACTCGTGATGCATATATAGCGCAAAAACAAAGTGCCACAGCGAACCAGGAAGTGTCTCTTTATAAAATAACAACGAGCTGGTGAGAGAGAGAAAAAACAGACCGGCCTACCTGATTCAGAGGTAGGTGGAGAAAAAAAAACCCGAAGAAGTGTTGAGCGTCGTGGGAGGGCGGGCCACCTGTGACGGCACATGAGTGGAGAAGAGCTCGAGGCAGCCCCACTGTTAGTGCTGCGTGTCGCCCAGTGGGTGTTTGTGTGTTTCAGAGGGTGTTTCGGCGTTTAAAGTCCACTTGGATTATTTTGAGCTCAAGGAAACGTTCATATCTTTCTGTTCGAGGAATTTGTGCGTGAGTCAGGTAAGACACACCGCTGCTTAGCCCACAGAAAAATACCTTTTGAGTTTATCTTAATATGCTCTACTGTGGCCACACAGTGATAGTTGTGCGGTGTGATTCTCTGTCGTCGAGGTGGAATATTTTTAATCTCCTAAAATCTTTATGACAGTTAAGCAATGGTCCTATTCGGACTTGTAATATTTATAGGCTTTAATAGGCTATCCTCTAATTAAAATACAGGATAATTTATGTTTCCTTGTTGGGCATTTTCCGAGGAGTTCAGCCGATTCAGACAGGTGTGAGATATCACCAAGTGAAGCAGGAATTGGCTTCATGCATGTGAGTAGAAATGGCTAATTGCTGTATTCAAAGCACCCAGTGACCCATTCTGCTTCACTTTACTGCATCGCCGCGTTTCAACTCACCAGGGGCTTCTTTTGGTGGACTGATGTGTAAGACTTCCACATCAGGGATGTGGGCGAACTGGGCAAAATGCAAAGTAAAGCGGCAGCCTGTGATTCATATGGAACACATGTTGTTTATTAAACACACATTGATGATGTTGAAGGTGCTTGAAGAGTATGGTGGATCTGCGTAAAATGGGTAATCAGCCATCTCTGTGATGTAATCATTAGTATGGGGAAACCCATTGAACCCATTTATCTGGTTAGGCGTTGGAAATGTCAAGACGTAGCTGGGTAAGTGAAAGGAAACGTGTTTCATTGTTAGGTAGATTGTTTCCTTGATGTTCTCTTCATATAGTTGATTGTTTTATGTTTCCCCATTCTTCAACCGGTTTTCACCTGTGCAAATGTTTTAAAGTTCATCACTTGTAATGACTGTAGTTTTGTAGCTCTATTCATGGTTTCTATCAGGATTTATTCTACACTGCAAACGTGCTATATGTTCATGCAGATTAAAACACTTTGTTCCTTGTACCAAATAAGTAATACTACTATTACTAATATACTATTGTTATTCCTGTCAACATCTATTGTATGTCTGGAAGATAGATTATTTCTCTGTTGCTCTTTTCCTCACCAAATCGAGGGTCTAAGGCCAGAGGCCGTTGTATAATGTCCAGATTGTGAAACCCTTTGAGGCAAATTTGGAATTTCATATACTCTAAAATAAAACCATTTGAAGACTGATTTGACTGTATGCATCACTGTTTCCTAAATTAGGTTGATAACTGTATCTTTGAGAGTCTAAACTTCTCTCTAGACCGTCAGAAACCACGAGTTTAGACTTTAGACTCTAGATTATTGCCACATTTAGGCTGCTGTTGACTCCAGAGAGAACCAGCCGCAGACGGGACAGATTCAAACAAATGACACAAATAAGCTGGGAAATAATGGTACAGAACATTTCAGTTATACACTGGCCATACACAGTTGTCTCTTTTGTGGTATTGTCAGAATAACTCCAGTGTCGGTTTAAAGAGCTCAGTGTTTAACAGACTGACTGTAGAAAGTATGAAGCTACAGTAATGGGAATAAATAGAGTTCAGTTCAGTTGGCTTCCTCTTGTCTGTCTGTTACACAAGAGAGTTTTAACACAGTTTGTCTGTCAGTAGGAAACACAGCTCAATGGCTTTGACTGTAATCTTTTCTATTTGTCACATGCACAAACACACACAGACAGACACACACACATCCAACTTAAAAAAACAGAGAGTTTCAAGTCCTCTGAGACAATAGTCTGTGGATGGAGCTGTCGCCACCACAGTGCTCAAATCTCTTCCATTCGGGCACGTTTATAGACACTTTATAATTGCCTGATAAAATCCATCTCTGTGAACGAATGCCATGGGACTGAGAGCTGGCAGCGAGATCAGGAGAAAGACCGATTAAGAAGGTTGGGTCGTGAGTGGTAGAGTCACATTTCCTCTGGGCCAGCCCTCATTTTTATCTTTCAGCATATCTCTTTCTATATTTTCTAAAAAGTGTGACTGGTGTGCTCAGCGGCCAATTAACTATTTAAAGCCTCTGCATTTAGGGGGTCCGGGGTAGTCGGAGCAAGTCAGGGCTAATCTGGATTTTAGATGAAAGGGAATCGGGAATGTCACCATTACTGTCTCTTTAGTCTGCGCTGCTGGACTTTCAGACAGCATTTTACCTCTTTGCTTGCTGATTTCTCCCATTCTCTTTCCGTCGTATTCTTATGAAGTATTTCCATCTGAATAGACTTCTCTTCCTCTCAGCATTATGAGAACTCATCAGTTGAATGGCAGACTGATTGAGTGAAAGCATTTAGACCCCGACAGTACATTTGAGTGATTTGGTGTACATGAGTCTGATAAATGACTTATAAAGAGCCCTATTCCTGCACCTCTTCTGCCATCTTTTTAAGGCGAGCTGAGACGAGGCTGATTGACACACCTTTTACAGTGTTTGACGGCACTTCCAGGAAAGAGACTGTACGGCTGAAATAATTAGTGTCCCCAAGGTATATCTTCCATACTGGGAACAGGCTAGAGCTGTAAAAACTTTAAAAAGACGACACTAGTTTAAAAGTAGTATTTCCCAAACGACTACAGTTCAAGACATTGTAGAAGCAGCCTTGTTTTCACGGTGTTGTGAAATTGCCCTGATGATGAGAGGTCAAGGAGTTTTTATGCACTCCTGGAGGATCACTTATACTTAGCATTTCCAAAATATTTAGCTATATTTCCTACCTTCTAGCTGTTGGTTTAATTTCACTCCAGTACAATAGAGGTATCCCTTTGCAGAGAACTAAAATACATCCTTGAAGATTCACTTGACTTCTCTTTTATCTCCTCAAACTTCCTTTTGGCCAAAATAATGAGCAGGGACGGTTTTTCTCTTCCTTGCGGGTGTATTTTGGGAAAGTCCAACATCCTCAAGAATGTATAATCTTGCTGCTGAGGTGCCATGTTTTAATGCAAGAACTTGACAAGTACTGATTTATATATATTTTTTCATTATTCGATCATCAGTCTATACTTTCTTATTATTATACCTACTTTAGTGTCTTTGTGTTTTTATTCTTAACAACATAACTTGTGACTACAACACTTTTTGGCAGCTGGCCCAACACAAATTAATTTACAAAATAGTCCTCACTTGTAAATGTATCACTGCAATTTATATTTAGAAATAAAGAGGAATAAATGTTCAGCATGATGTGTATTATCTCACTAAGAATTTACTTAAATCTACTGCAGGTTTTGCATCTCTCTGCTGAGTTCTGCAGATAAATCAACTGAGTCTGGTGACTGCAGGAAGATGGAAAATCAATCTAAAAACATATTTTCTTTGTTTCTAAAAAAGTTCTGAATTAGTACACCATTTGTAAATGTGCTGAAACATGCAAAACCACAATTGTGGTCATATATATATATCTATCTATCTATCTATATATATATATATATATATATATATATATATATATATATATATATATATATATATATATATATATATATATATATATATATATATATCTCTAAATAAAACAATGAAAGTAGAATAATCCTTTAACACCCACCCACTGGAGACACCATCACTTTATGCTTTCAATAATAATATATTTTTACAACGGGGCATCTTTTTGTCCATCTGTGGACACACATTGCTTGTTTGGGACTAAAATCCTGTTACTTCCCGTAGTACTAGCACTCTGGGAAATTCTTACACGCTAGTGTCCTGTGGGTGCAATAAAAGGTTATAAAATAACACTGTTTACAGTACTTACAGCCAACCATGTGTTGCCCCATCTTTCAGTTACTACCTGCTGTTAGAATAACAGTCAGCACACCTGCATGCTGCAGTTTGTTTGTCTGTCACATTATGCAATGCTCAAGCCAGCTGTTGTCATGGTGTCCTGCCCTGAGGGACTGCTAGGACCTTCTGTGAGACACTTGTGCTAATGGATTCACTTTTCTGCTGTGTGCGTGTGCGTGTGCGTGTGCGTGTGTGCGTGTGCGTGTGCGTGTGCGTGTGTGCGTGTGTGCGTGTGCGTGTGCGTGCGCGCGCGCGCGGATTTGTGTTGGCATGTGTGTGCTCGTGATAGAAGGAACCAGCAGCCTCTCTGGACGTTCGGCTCTTTAGTGTGCAAAAGAGCATGCTTTGCTGAAGGAAAGCACTAAAGAGTGTGACTGTTTACATTTGGAACTGCAAAAGCATTTTAAAGGTACAGCTCACCTCAAAATCCTCCCACCTGTCGTGTTATTTATCAATCTAGATTGATTACGGTGTGAGTTGCCAAAATTTCAGAGACATTCTTTCAACAATCGTTCCTCCATGAAACAGTTCTAAAAAAGTGTTCTAAACAATAGGTGGAGTTTTAAGAGGGAGGGAAAGAGAGAGGTGTGTGTCGGTTGCATAAAAGATAGGTGTGATCGATTGTATGCCGTGTGCGTTCAGTGTTGGTCTACATGCACTGGTCCATGTGATTTGGGACGCACAAACATCACCTCTCCCTTCACTTCTCCAAAAAAAAGCACATTGTCTTGCTGAAATAACATTCCTATCATATCGCGCACCCGCGCACACACACAGAGATGATCATATTTCCCCTCATGCATTGGACTCCTCTCATGCACGTCTGCTGTTTGAACTGGTTTCACATCTTATCGATCTCATCGGCGCTTCATTCAAGTGTTTGCTTGTGACATCGGCACGTAGCTCTGTTTGACAGCCATTGTTTGGTTAAGGATACTTGCCATGTGTTTAGACTTAGCAGCAGCTGCTTGCACACTGCAACACTTTGCAACACGGAGAGCCGGCCCCAGTCTCGCATGGCAGCATTGATCTGCAAAAGCACCCAATATTTTATTGAGCCAATGCACTTTGTGTCTCTTTCATATCTCTGTCGTCATCCATGTGAAATCCTCCACATCAGCTTATTTAATGTTTAACTGTGATGTTTGACTCACCAGCTTTCCTTTTTTTTCTTCTTTTCCTCTGATGTGACACTTTCAGTAATTTTCTTTTAGTTTCTTCGAGTGTAGATATGACTATTAACCCAGATGGTTTTGTGTGTCCCCTATTTTTTTCAGGTTCCTTCGATTCTCTCTACAGCACTGGGGAAGAGGCTGTCTGCTGCCGGCTGAGTCGTAGGGCAAATATGTTTGTGTGAGTGCATTTTGCATGTGTATACGCCCTGGTCGGAGAGCGTGTGTGTGTGTATGTGTCCCATGAGACACTCGGTGGAGATGCAGGGAGCTCGATCCTCTGCGGTGCGGTTCCTGCTGCTGAGCTGCTGTGTGTGTGCCGCAGCCAGCTACCCGTTCAGAACGCCCCTGGACCTGGATGTGACTCCACGCGTCACCGTGTTGAACAGTGGTAAGCAAGAACTCAAGCACACAGGGGGGTTGTTCTAAAATCAGCAGATTGTTGGACAGTTTATGGTGCAACACATTCCAAATGGTCACATTTCAACGGATCTTATCATTTGAGGGGTCAAAGTTTGAACTGTTTTTTTTTTGGGTTAAATACCTGAAGACTGTCTCCATTTGGAGAGATACTCTCTATCGTTCAATCTCTTTAGTCTGTAGTGTTGCAGGTGCTGTGCCGTCTTTTTCTCTTGTTTTTAGTTATTTCTGTACACCAACTTGTGCACAAACCCGCTTGCTTCAGTAATTATCACACCTACTGCTCTGTAGATCGTGATTATTATTTATTTTACCAAAGTGTGATTACCATTCGTTTACCTTGTGTGAGTGATGGCATGTAGCCCGAGGTGTCACAGAGAATGAGGCAGATGAGTGATGTGCTTACACTATGATCCATGCGGAGCATCGTGGGAGACCGACACCCGTGTAGGTAGTTCAGTCAGAAGCAGCGTAACCATGACAACTGTTGTAGTATGGAGTAAGACGGCCGTATACCGTAATTTTCTGCCGTGTGTGTGTGTGTCTCCAGTACTGTTATCTGATCCTGGACTTTATTTCTCACGTCTCCACTTCGACATGCAGCCAAATTTAACTCCATTAGATCTTCTTGTAGAACAACATCCCTCTCCTCCCCTTCTCTCTTTCTAAACCGTTGTCTTTCTCTCAATACATCACCTCCTTACACTATCTCTATCCATGTTTTCCCCTCCTGCTACACCTATTGTTATGAACCTCTCTTGATACCTTTATCTCACTTTCTGTAAATCATCAGTTTGGGCTCAAGCCTGCACACAAGTCCTCCTACACCCTACACCCCTCATCTCCTATCTCCTTGTCTGCTGCCCCATCACTCACTCCCGCCTCCCCCCACCATCCGTCTCTTTCCCTCCCTTTTTTTCTTTATTAGTTTGTACTTTCCATGGATGCTCTGCCCTCTTTCAATTCCTTTACTTGGTCTTTACCTCTGGTCTTTCTTTCTTTATTCGTCCTTCCTCCTGATGAGAATTCGATATACAAATTTACCTCTAATCCATTTAATCTCTGTGTTTCTTAGCAACCTAAAGAAGGCAAAGCCTCCAAATCTGTGCGGGGTTGTTAATATCACACTTCCGTGTTTACTCCATATCGCAACGTCACCATAAAGGTTAAAAAATTGGAGGGACAGTCGTGATGGATTATTATTGATTTGACGAATTTACAGTTTTGAGGAGTAGAGAGGCTAAAAGCTGTCAAAACAGAGATAGCCGGACGCATCTAAACATCTTAATACCTTTTCATTACGCACACTGATTTCAACCTGTCAGGTATTTGGGGAATTATAGTCGGTGGATTTAACTTTGTTTATTCAGCACCGCCTGCCGGCTTTCCAGGATACGCTGGACCGTAAACAGACCTGACAATTGAGTGTGAATTTCAGGCTGTCACGTTACAGTCCGTCGCCCTAAAGGTTCAGCAACTGTGTGTGTGCGTTCGTGTGCGTTGTCCCTGAACACTGTGTACTGTGCTGATCAGCTGAGGTCCCTCCAAGTGTTTGCTCAGAAAATATCTTCTGGGCTTCTCCCTCTGCTTCCCCTATAGACTTAATCAAACGGGCCTTTTCTCTCACGATCTTATAAGCCGGGGCTAAAATGTGCTGGCAGATGTAGTTAATAAATCTTCCTCCGCAGCGTCACACCGTCAGAAAGGTAGTTTACAGTTACATGGCTGCAGCTGTCATGCATTGTGTGTCTTAATGCTCGGATTACAATAAAGAAACCTGTATCATGTTGGGAGAGCTGTTTTTCTGAAAATCCCATTCAGGTAAAATCTTCTTCCTCCTGCTGAGAATGAGTGAGGTAAAGTACACACCTTATCACCAGGGAGCAGTCTGGGATGGGATCTGACTGCTGCTGCTGAAGTGAGCAGTGTGGGTTGTGTTTTGTAGCAGCTGATAGGAATCTTAATGACGGCTTACTTGATAACCATGCAGTCTTCAGTGTGGAAGTGGAGTGGCTGAGGAAGCAGGAAGTCGAGTTGAGCTGCTGTCGAGCAGTAGGCAGAAAAAAGTGGCTTGCTTTCAAGTTTCTGTTGCTTTTATTTGCTGTAAATACTCCACCCCAGCTGATGGATAAATATGCTCAGCATTCGTCACATGAGATATTTTAATTAGACATGGAACTAAAACTTTGCTGTCATGCTGTCGCATCACAGTTGGTATTGTGGAGATCTTCTTGAGGTCATAACATGCACCCGTGACTGTTGACAGTGGTGTCATGTTTACCCAAGGTAAGTGGAGCCCGGCTCGATCGTATGTTTAGAACTTACATAACTCTCTGGCATCTCAGGACTGCAGTGAGTGACCTCATGACATGACATGACATGACATGACATGACGTGTGAGCGAGTGTGCGTGTGTGTATATGTGTGTATATTTGTACAGCATGTGTCTTTGCTGAGTGTTTGTATGGATGAATCTCATGTCCTGTCAAAACAGATGCATCCCAATATATCCTGGTAAGCTGGACGGGGTACATGCCCACAAAGCAATAAAATCACAGAAACCCGCATTAAGCAGAAGTGGATTTCTGAAATCTGATGTTGTGTTGGGCCTCTTTTCATTATCTTCTTCTTCCTCAGCAGAGCTGTTTGGGATAAGCATAATCCCTTGGCTTTTATTGTCCATGGTGGGGTTGTAAATTCATCTCTGGTCAGGGATAAATATAAATTGTTTGTAATGCTGAAACCACCAAATTTAAGGCATTTTTTTTAATCTATGCCAACCGCAGGGCTCGTATGTATGGCGATGGTCCACCAAAGAAATGTATGAATTCCTGTCGAAAAGCCGCTATGATAATACATCTTGCTTTTCCCATTTAGTTGTGGGAGTGTGTATTTTTCTTATTTCTGATGAAACACAATGAACTTTGAGGTCATGAAAGTGATTTTCTGTGCAGCTGCAGTACAATGGAGTTGAATAGGATATTTTTTTCTTGCAGTCTAAAAAAAGAATTTGCAGTAAACCCCTCAGAATCAAAGAGCAAGGCCTTCTTAGCGCTTTGCACTGATGTTCGGCAATCATACAGAGAGAAATCCATCACAGGAGATGAATAGATTTCAGTTTCTCCCTTTATTCTCATGCTGTCAGGTTTGATTGAAAAAACACTCACTCTCATGCTTTTAAAATGCCCCCACTCTGATGGCAAGAACTTTATGCAAATGAGTCTAAATACATTCAGGTGTTTCCAGAACAGCAGTGTGGATTGTTTTTGTTTTTTTATTCAAATTATCGCACACAAATCCAGTGTTTAGGTGTGCTGCATCATCTAGTAATCACTCAAGTGTTGCTACAGACGATAAATAAGTACATTTCTGCAGTAGTTGAGAAAATATGATCGCGAACAGAGGATGCTTCTTCTCTAGAATTTTTTTATTTGTGAACCCACAGTTTTTATGGTCTGCCATAGAGACAGGACATTGCAGTAGTGGACAGTGTTTGTGCTGAGATATTCCCAGATGTTAATGTGTGTGGCCACATGAATGAGAATCAAGCTGCTACGTCCAATAATCAAACCTGGGATATGATCCCAATTATCAGTGGCAGCACAACAACAAAAGAAAAACTGGGTTATGTGTAGTACATTTAGCTCCCTCTGACTTTCTGTGTGTCGTTTAAAAAAATACATAACCTGAATTTGTTAAAGGACACTAGAGCTGTTTTGATAAATCGATGTGGCAGAACCAACCAGTGTTACAAAAGTAATGTTTAATAACAATCCTCCTCCTCTCCTCTGCTCTCCTCTCCTATCCTCTCTCAGGTCTCCGGGACTGCAGACGTTTCCAGTCCTCTGCAGTCAGTTACAGCACCATGTTGCTGGAGGCTGACAGTGAGCGTCTCTTCGTCGGGGCCCGGGGAGCTGTTTTTGCTCTCAATGCCTCTGACATTTCAGCCAGCTCTGCTCTCACTGTGAGTGTGTTTTTGTTTCTGTGTTGCTTCATGTTGTGCACCTCAGCTGCCATATCTTCAACTCTGCCACAACTTAATTTGCATTCCACGACGCAGGAACTTTTTGAGGCAAAACTACTTATTCCCATGTCACCCCTTGTGTGTTTGTTTATGTGTGTAGTTGTGTTACTTTTGGTTTAATAACTCGCAGTTTCACCACAGGAGCTTATTGCTGCATAAACTTACATATTAATGAGAAAAAAACGGAAAAACTAACTACTGTATCTTCTCACTGTAACTTTAAATAGATACAGAATTCATGTTTATATCATCCACACATTGGAATATGTTGACATGTATGCAGTTATTAGCATACTATCTATCTACCTCAATCTAGTGTTGCCAGTTTTAACTTAAAACCCCACAAGAGGTTAATTCTGATTCGAATTAATATTTCAGGTCGGTGGTTATGATAAGACATTTGGCCCTTTTCCCTTTATCGTTTACCGCATTAAAGTTATAGTCCTTACAATTCTCTTCATATAAAAGCCAATTTTTGACACTATTTATGGCTGGAAGTTATAAGATATTCTGCCATTTACATTAAATAAATGTAAACTCAGACATTTACATATCTGGTTTCAAATGGCATGAACAAGTTATTCACAATGAACAATGCATCCATGTGCAATAAAGTAACGACATAATCCAGAGTAGCTCAACAGATGGTATTTGAAGATGAAACGCATTTGCTTTGGTATAGGTAAAGTGACAGTGATGCAAAAAACAAACATTAAATAACTTTTGAATATGTCCATAGCTGACCTTAAAGTGTATTCTCAGCAATGTTGCTGTGATTGAGTCTAGTTCTCATACTATCTATGCTGCAGGACAATGTCTTCAAAGTTTACCGTCACCCAGGGAAGTGGAAAATCCTCGTTCCCCTTCATGCTGCTGCGTGTGTTACCTGGTGACAACCTGACGTTAAGCTGTCATGCTAATTAGGTTAATGCAGCGTTGGTGTCTGTCATAAAATATAATTGCTGGTGTGCGTGCGTAACACTCCCTCGCAGCCATTCCTGCGTCCCCTGCTGTAAATACACCTGTTAAAACCGTCTTTGTGTCAGAAGAGTTTGAAAAGATACGATGCTGTTCAACAACACAATGAAGGCAGTGAGGTCAAAATTCCATATTTTTGAAAGAAATTAAAAATACTTTTATCTGTTGTATTTTACTAAAATGTATACAAGTCAGTGATATGAAACCATCCAATTTGTTCTGTGCTCTTCCTGTATCAAATGTGGTGTGTATTAGATTGAATGGGAAACCTCCCCCGAGCAAAAACGCCAGTGTCTGCTCAAGGGAAAAGACAATAAGGTAGGCATTCAGTTCTTCCTGGGTCTTTTCTTTTCATCTTTTCGTATTGGGTTCTCTCCCATGTATTGATATTCGTTTCCTGACCATAACATATTTTCTGGCTTTCTCATCCTCTTCCAGACGGAATGTTTTAATCACATCCGCTTCCTCCAGAGGTTCAACTCAACTCATCTCTACATGTGTGGGACTCATGCCTTCAGACCCCTCTGTGCATACATAGTATGTCAACGCAAAACGCATTACAGACCTTTAAGTGCTGTTGAATCCATTTGTATATTTAATTTCGTACTATATTAGTGACACTTTTTTTGAGTAAAGTTGTTTATATAGATGTGAACATCGCTGCTGTGATCTTTGATTCCTCATGTATGGTTTTAAGGTGGGACTAAATGTCCTCTTTACCCAAATGTTTTGTCCTGTATAGAATGAGGAGAAGTTTGTGATGTCGTCTCAGCCTGAAGAGGGCAAAGACAAATGCCCCTACAGCCCGACGACAGGCTACACTGCCCTCATCATCGGTACGCCCTTCAACAGTTGTCAGTCACCTCCAAAGTTTTACTAATAGATTACAATACTGCATAATCTGATTCATTGGTTTTCCTCCAGACCAACAGATGTATACAGCTTCCCAGTACGAGTTTAGGAGCTTTCCAGATATCCGCCGCAACTCTCCGTTCCCCACACTGAAGACAGAAGATGCCCCGACACGCTGGCTGAACGGTGAGTTAATCCTCTGGAATAATAAAAGGTCCTTTTCTCTTTATCAGTGGCAGTTGATCAATAATACATTATTGTACTTCTGCTGATTGCTCCAATAATTCTTAAAATACTACTATGTAGTTTTACATTGCTAAATATATTTGTATGCCTTTGCGTATAAAAATAAAAAATACATCATTAAAATGATACATTATACCTATTAGCATAATCATAGTGGGCATGCTGGCATTGTGGTTTAGCTTAAAGTACAACTGGGCCTAAGCACAGCCTCACCAAGCCACTAGAATGACTCTGGACTCTGATGTTTGTTAATATAGTCCTCCAGAAACCTGGTTTGGAGTTTAAATGACTCAAACGGATAACATCTTCTCCTTTTCATTGTTTGTTTTCACCATCTGTTCTAACTGTGTTGGTGCTTGGATTACCATTCATTTGTTCTTGTCTTTTAAGTAGCCATCTCCTCTGTTAAAGATGTTTTGTGGAGACACCTCAGGTTAGACATGTAGAATATTATGTTAACTCTATTGTTTGGGGAAACTACTATACCTAGTTTTATGGTAAGAAATTGTCTTTGTAAATTCCTTATTCAAGAAAGAAAAAACCCCCACAGCATTAGTCTGTACATCTTTTACTCTCCTATACAGAGGCAGACTTTGTGGGCTCGGCGCTCGTGAGGGAGAGTTTGGGCAGCAGCACCGGCGATGATGATAAGATTTACTACTTCTTCACCGAGAAGAGCCAGGAGCAGACAACAACCTACAGCCACAGCAGGGTGGCACGAGTGGCTCGCATTTGTAAGGTGAGTGTAGCTTTAAAAAGGATGCAGGATATGATTCACAACTGGGAGTGAAGTATTGCATCAGACTAGCTTGAGTGAAGTCTTTCTTGATGATAGAAGAGGTTGCTATAATAGATGAGGGGCTGGATGGGATTTGCATTTGTAACATGGCTCCATTGTGATTAGAGGAGCAGAGTTTGTAGCTGATGAATGGGCTGCAACGTCACTGTGGCTCAGAGTGCGAGGGATGGATGACTGCAGGGGAGAGACAGACTGTTTGGCATCCTCTGCTGCCTGAAATGTGAATGATTTACATTTCCTGCTGCCCAGGAAGGAGTTAAGAATAATGAGAGCTAGCTGTACAGTGTAATAACCTTGTTGTTCTCTCCTATGGCACCTTTAAAATCAAGTCAGCTCACAAGTTCTCTCCTTGAAGTTGTGGCAATAATAATATTGTTTATTCATCTTAATAGAAATGTCCTGCGGTAGAATGTGTGACATTTGCAATTTGCTACATGCTGAATACATTTAAAAGTTGTGATCAAAGAGTGATGTCAATTGCTGGATTTCCAAAAGAATCGTGGCCTTGAGTCGAGCTTTTCCAATATGAACGTGTCCAGAATGTTTCACTCGTTAAGTGTGCTGCAGTCTGCTTGGGGACAAAAACACACACTTTTACCCAAACCTGTAGATTTCAGTGGGGAGTCTCACAGTACCTATGGGAAACCCTAATCTTGTTTCGTTATTGCTTTCCAATGCCATCTGTTGCACTCTTTAGGGGGTTCAGTTCCCCTTGTGTGCCACCTTGAGTCGATTGTCCGGTCTGTTTTTCATTTCTTCAGACCTTACCTCGTATGACCCGCTCCCCTCCCTTCTCTGTTTCTCATTTCTCCCGCCCTCTTCTTCCCTCAGGGGGACCGGGGAGGCCGTTTAACTCTCCAGAAACGGTGGACGTCCTTCCTCAAGGCCAGGCTGACATGTTCTCTGCCCGAGTACGACTTCCACTTCAACATGCTGCGCAGCATCTTTGTCATGCCTGGCCTTACGCCGCAGGACACGCTCTTCTACGGCATCTTCGGCCTGGAATGGTGAGTGGGAACGTGCGTCAAGATCTCCGGCTGACGGGGACTTTGAGGATGCAAATGTAAAAGAGAGAGATGAAGATGATGAAAGGCAGCAATCGATACATTGAGAAAGTCGAAAGAGACAGGAGAGGACGAGATGAAAGAGAGGGGAACTCTTTCATTCAAATGAAAGTTGGGTGGACGGGTTTTACCATAATTTAGGGAGAGAATATTAATAAGAAACACAGATTTAGATGGACTAAAAAGAAGGTAAAGATAAGTTAACCTGCTAATGCCACACTGTGGCTCTTTTTATGACTTCTTTGAAAAATGTAAAAGACAAACTAATTTCCTGTGTTCACAATAAAAGACACTATGGTTCGCCAGTTAAACGTTTTTAATGTGAAACGGTGGAAGTATAAAAAGTATAAAGAGCTACTATGCAGAGAGATAATTACTGAATGTAAATACATCAGATGGCTATTGCAGGAAAAATGCAGACCATCAACCGTATCAAAAATATTGTTTGTTTTCAGGAACATCTTTATGGTCATAACGGCAATGGCTCTTTGTAAAAACTAGTTATCTCTTTTCAATGTGGTGCATTTATTGCAAGAATGTATTGGACAAAAGGTTTTGTTGTGCAGGAAGTTTAAACAAACTGATTATCTTCAGTGCTTTTGTTGTTTGGATGCCGCTGTGTCCTTTTGAGCGCCATCTCTCCTGTCTCCAACTCCTACGACACCTCTCTGAAATGATTTTATATTTCTCTCCTCTTTCCCTCCTACCTTCTCAGAGATGTATGACTTCTAGGAATCCTCCTACTATCTCTCTCAGCGCTCACCCTCCCTCTCCTCCTCCCTCCTTTGGGCACCACTGATCTACTGTACTCCAACAGCTGTCCCTATGGCAACACTGGGTTTACTGCTATTATTGTTTGCAGCCTGTGCTCTGGTCTTTTTCTCACTCCGTCTGTGTTGCTCTCTGTAGGAAAAACGTGAAGGCGTCTGCGGTGTGTCGATTCTCTCTGTCTGAAGTTCAAGAGGCCTTTCAAGGACCATACATGGAGAACCAGGACTCTGGCTCTAAGTGGAAGGAATACACTGGAAAGATCCCTGACCCACGACCTGGAACGGTAAACACACATGCACAAAGACACAACCTGGAACGGTAAACACACATGCACAAAGACACGGGCCCTGCTGCACTCTCAGCCTCTTAAACACAAGATGACGAACAGGAGGAAAGTCTCCCTCCCCTTCGGCCTCAGGATCCAAACAAGGAAGACGCCAACGGAGAGCAGATGAATGTGATCCAAAGTAAAGATTACGAAGAAAAGATGAGGGAAGATGATAGAAAGGACGAGGCTCAAAAAACACAACCAGCTTATGTCGCTGAAACCCATTTCCATGCCGATTTAACTCCAGCCCGTAGCTTTGGCGACAATGGCTTAGTGGTGTCAGTTAAAAATTTTGTGGGACTTAATTCTAACGTTGCTATTAAACGGAACGGTCAAGGGCTTTAACTTGGGAGCGTGAAAGCCTCTTAGAGGAGTTGGCTGAAGCTGAGATGTTCCCTTAGTCAGGTGCTCAGAGAGCTGAGTCGCCCGCATGTCAGCTCAAGCCGGCTGCTGAACTCGCACAGTCTCATTGTTGTCCGTGTGAAAAGTATCATTTCCCCCCTGACAGAATCTTCCATAGGCTCGCATGTTCTTCTTGATCCTTTAATTTTTCCTCGCCGACCATCTCGTTAAGCCTCGTGACATCCTCTCTGCCTTCCACCATCCGCCTCTGCTTGCAGAGAATTTTATTAAAAGCCAAAAATGTCTCTTCTCCCTGCAGCCCACACCAAGCCTCATGGCTTCTCATCCCTCCTCTCATCGCTCTCTTTGACTTCTTTTCCTGTAGTGTATAACTGACACTCTGAGGGCCAAGGGCATCAACGTCTCCACCTCCCTGCCTGACGATGTGCTGAACTTTGTCCGGAGGCATCCTCTGATGTCCCGGCAGGTCCAACCTTCAGACAGGCGACCACTTTTGTTCAGGCGGACGACCGACTACACACACATGGCCGTAAGCATGATCCAAGGCTTAGATGGACGAACATACCATGTATTGTACATGGGCACAGGTGTGTATGAATTCATGTCCGGTATAATTGTGCTACTATAGTTTGACATTTGGGGAATGTCGAGTGTTAAATGAGAAGATTGATTCCACTCTCATGTCTGTTCACTATGTAAAGCTACAATAGAGTTAACTTAGCTTAGCATAACTACTGGAAACTGGGGGTTTGGTAAAGTCTGCCTAAATTCATAATATTTTTATGAAGGATTACGTCCCGGACTATTTATTGTTGAGTCACCGTGGCCAGGCTAGCTGTATCGATTACTATATATATATATATATATATATATATATATATATATATATATATATATATATCTATATCTATATCTATATATATCTATATCTATATCTATAGATATATATATATATATATATCTCTGATGTGTCTTTCATTCATTTCACTATGATTTGAGAATATAAAACCAGGAACAGAAACCCGGTTAAAAATGGTAACCCATCCATTACTAGGTTGTTGATGTGTTAAAGGAGTCTTTAGAGTCAGCTGCCAAAAAACTATTGTAGTTTGTCTAATCCAAATTTACATCTCATTTACAAATGTATTATTCTGTTTATACTTGCATAAACAATTTACAGAACCAAATATGTGCTCAAGTGGCTCGTGCAGCAACGCATTATAAATTTCCAGAGAATCAAACCCACAAGATAAAAATGTGAAAGAAACTATGTAAACTATTACATTTGGTTTGTTTATTGCATTAAAAACATTGTGTTTTGCGAGAGAAGTCCACATCTTTAGATGTCTGAACCTTCTTGAAAACACCAACTGTGGCTGCATTTCCACTCAACAATGTTGTAACTATAATAAATACAGGCAAATAAGTGGATTGATATCTTAAGCGTTAGTTTCAAGTGTTTGCAATTTAATGTTTTATGAATAAATCATAACAAAGTGATTTCGTTTTGGGAACTGGTTAACTGCGTTTGTAGTACTGGCCACTGCTGGTTGGTATGTTGTTTTCATTGCTGATGTTCCTCCTCTTTGTGTGTGTCGCTCAGATGAAGGCTGGTTACATAAAGCTGTAGAAATCGAGGGTCAGCTTCACATTATCGAGGAGCTTCAACTGTTTGAGGAACCACAGCCTGTAATCAACCTGCTGCTGTCAGCAAAACAGGTACTGTGTTTGACCATCACATGCGCACACACGCGCACACACACGCGCACACACACACACACACACACACACACACACACACACACACACACACACACACACACACACACACACACACACACACACACACACGTACGTTTGATGAGTAATCTCACCGTCCTACAGTATTTAAATCATCTCTGTCGCCCCCAGATGAGTGTATACGTGGGCTCTCCATCAGGCGTGGTGCAGCTTCCCCTCTCTAGCTGTCACAGATACACCTCCTGCTACGACTGCATTTTTGCCAGAGACCCTCACTGTGCCTGGAACGGAGCCCAGTGTGTGGGCGTAATGGCTCAAGCAAACAGGTGTGTGTGTGTGTGTGTGTGTGTGTGTGTGTGTGTGTGTGTGTGTGTGTGTTGATTAAAGTGCTGCAGGTGCCCTTTTGTGTGTTTTTGATTTAACTAACCTCAAGTATCACAGTGCCAGCTCCCAGAACTGTTGCGTAATCACAACGCTGTGATAGTGAACAGAGCATGCAGCTGTGTACTTAACCTTATGCGCACCAGTGCACTGATTAAACCTGGATGGTTTTGCTTACTTGGTAGAAAGCCGGTATGGAGGCAATAAATGATATGAGACAGAAAATAGCACACAATAGAAATAGAAGGAAATGGAGTTCTCAATATACTTACCAACAATTTGTAAACGTTTTTATGTTGCAGAAAGTGTGTGTTTAATCTGTGCACTGTTATCTGTTGTGTTTTCCCCTTCATTACAGATCCACTTTAGTCCAGGACATCCAGCAGGGCAGAAAAGGATGTGAGAACACACAAGATGGTACGCAGAAATCTCATCTGCAGCTAGGTGCTGCTACTTTAAAAAAAGTTTCCTTTTAACACAGTTAATGATGAAAGGGAGATTAAAAATAGAAAATGTTAGGAAGGACTCAAAAGATGCATAGTTGTCATCAGATGGCGTGAAGGCCTCTTTGAAAGTTGATTATGCACACTGCTTTGGCAATATCCTCTTTTCCCTTCTTTAATCACATTTTTGCCATCTCTGGAGAGAAATCTGTTTGATATTCAAGGCAGGCAAATGCCTTCTCTCACTTCACAATTTCAATCTGATAAAATGTAGCATCGTCTGCCCCTTCGTTGTTCTCTCTCTCTCTCTGAGAGGTAAAACGATGGCAGGATTTAAAAGACATGGATTTGGAGTTTATGCCTCAATAACCTTGGACAGCCATTAATCGGTTAAGTAGGTGTCCAACAATTGCCATATAAAATGAGTCGGCGGCTATGTTGTGAGTTTTCCTGTAAACTTAATGTGAAATTAGACACGATGTATTCATTCTGTGTTGCAGACGTTGTCGTGCGGAGCCGCTCTGTGCGGGTCGGTGACGACGTGCTGCTGCAGTGTGAGCTCAGCTCGAACTTGGCGACGCCCCTCTGGACTCTGGATGGCAGCGAGCTGCAGGGCTACGGCCTCAACTCCGGCTTTAGAACTGGCACAGACGGCCTGCTGATTATCGAGGCCCGGCAGCACCAGAGCGGGCTGTACACCTGCTTCGCTGTCGAGAACAAGATCCAGGTCGCCATAGTCGCCTTCAATGTCACCATCCGCCTGGACCTGCCCCCTCCTCCACCTTTTGAGCCAACGGAAGACACTTACAGTTTCTTTGCCACCCTGCTAACCCCCACTGAGCATTCCTCCTCCGAGGGGCCACCGCCCCCGGCTCCTCTCCTGCCACACTCAGAGCTGCTCTCCCCCAGGCACATGGAGGCCATATATCTGTCCCTCATCACCATCCTCGGAGGCCTCTGTGTAGTCCTTACTGTGGTGCTCGTCTACGTGGGCTTCTGCCTGCGAGTGGGCAACAGAGGAAAGTATTCATTACGAGCCGCTGCTTCAGCCTACCCGAACAGTAAGAGGCACAACAAGAACAGAAAACATCACAGAAACTCCTCCCTCATGGAGCTGAAGACCATCTCGAGCCACTGTAACGGTAATGGCATTTGCAATGGAGTTTCAAAGCAGCACAACGGCGACTTCCAGGAGGGAGGCTTCCTCCAGATCGTCCCCGGAGAGGCTCACTCGTCACCCAATAAGGAGTCTCCTCCCCCGGCCCCTCCTCTCCCACCAACTCCCCAACATCCCTCTCCAGAGTATGACTTCCCCAACGGGTTATCGGCCACGCTCCCCAGCGTCCTGCGGAGGATGAATGGCAACAGCTACGTGCTGCTGAGGCAGAGCGAGTCTGAAAGCACGTCACCGCTCTGCTACTCCTTTGCCGAGGAGCTAAACAAGATCTTAGAGAAGAGAAAACACACTCAGCTGCTGCCCAGACCGGACGAGAGCTCCGTGTAGAGAGGTGTAGCTCCCCCTGTGGTGGGAGAGCAGCTATGTTTTTACTTGGTGCTGAAGTGCCTGTCATATGACCCATTATTGTCAAGGACTAACGCAATGAGAGAGTCTTAACTACAATCTTTGGATTTTTTTTTCTTCTTTTTGTACGAGTCCACATTGAGACATTCCTTCTTTTTAGACTTGTGGGCTGCTTGTTAACCTTAATTCCCAAATTTCCCAACACATAACAAGTGAGAGTGATAAATGCCAGTGAAGGATCGAGCATGAAATGACAAGAAAGTGCAATCTACCTCACCTTTTTACTGCCCAGGAGAACTTCTGCAGTCAGTCTGTAGTCTGATCCGAGTATCAAGACACAAAACGGGACACACGGACTCCAGCAAGGAGCAAAGCCCCATGGGAATATAAATACATGTGAAGTCTTCTGCTGCATGGCGGCCATCTTTGGCTCAATTCAGACCGGAGGGCAGCTAGCCAAAGTTTGTTTGCACTGACAAGTGCACAGATGGCCTATGCATTTTTAAACATGACGCTCGCATCTTATAAATATTGAGGGAGGTGGACATGATGAGTAAGGGAATTTGGTATACAATATTTTCACATTTAATACTGACCTAATCAATTGCAATATTATAATTAATACTAATAACACACAAAATGATATACAGTAACTCATGGCAGCACATAATGATGAAAAGAATGAAGAAATGGTGAGCTAATCATTATTTAATATTACTATTGACCCTAATTCAGACTTCAGTAATTAACCAAATTGAAGATAATGTTGACATTGTTTAAAATGAATCATTGATAATATCATGTAGTTTATTTATTAATTGATGGCAATATTGAGAATTTGCCATTCATTGGTAGTGTTAAAATTGTAAGAAATTAAATCAATAACTTTGACTGCCATAATTACCTGATATACAGGTAAACCTTTAATCGTAAGTATAAGTATTTGCTATTGCAAATAAGCATAACTGTAATTTACAGCTGCAGCTGAGGCTCACAACTTATCACAAATGGTTAAACATGGCTTTAAGCCTCATGTTGGCCTTTAATATAACGTCACAACTCGTGTCTGCGATTCCTGCCAACAGATAATAAGTAGCCATTAAACATGAATTTACCTAAACATCATTTGGGTACATTTTAGATATACAATTCCTTAGATAGTAAAGAATAAACAAGGAAATAATGTTATTTAATCTTATACATAATTGAAGACATATTGAATAGTGATTTTTTTCACCAAGTGTTAAAAGACAACCTGAAGAAAATATGACAGTATTATTGATTTGAATGCACTTTAAGTAGTTTTTAAAACATTTTTGAAACGGAAGGTAATGAACACTATAATGGACGTTGATTCTGCAACCTGTCAAGAACCAGCAGGATGGAGGAGCCTTTTGATTGACCGTTTCTCAGTATGAAGAGCTGCAGCGGGGAAGGCCACAACTTTGTCTGCTGGACCTCGTTTGACACGAGGAAAACTGTCTCAGCTGAGCCTCAATCCACCGCTGAGCAACGCCTGACATGAGACTATAGCGAAGAATGACAAACTGTGGGGCACAGCGTTCACCAAAAGTATCAAAGGTAAATCATTTTCATATCTTACCAACACATCTCCGACACCGGCACGATGCCAAACAAGCACTTAAAAGAATAGATCATGGAGATAGAGTGAGTGTTCACTTCATCAGTGTTGCAAAGACTGGATACATGTGGCACACTGAGCATAGTGTTATCTCACAATTTACTGGATTTATCTGAACGCTAACAGCTCGTTGATATGACGGCTGGGCTGTTTATAATTTGGAGAAAAGTTCAGAGATGCCCATATGAAAACATCTGCTAGAGTCTAATTCACAGATATACTGTATAGTGTATCACCTCAAACATTTCTGAGAGAACCCCAACCATGGATCCCATGAACTCCAAGGCTCGATTTTTAGAAGCCAGGGTGATGGAGGAGCTACAGTTTAATTTATTTTGCAGTTTACAAAAAGGAAACTAATATTTTCACTTGGCAAGTTTATCTTCAAACTAGTCATTATCAATCAGGAGCACACTGTTTATTTCCCTTATGGTGTCCTCTTTCTGCATCTCACTGTCAGAGGGCAGAATTAATTAAACACTCGTCTGACCTTCTTGCTGAAGGCTGAAGAGAAGAGACAAAGTGAGTTTGATATCTTCCCTGGAGATTTACACCCTCAAGCTCCCAATTATTTGCTTATACTCTCTGGGTCAGACTGGGGTTTTGTGTTTTACTACTTTACGTCAAAATAGAAATCTAAAAGCATCTCAACTACACACCATATGCTGCATGTGGCACTTCATACACCCCCGTAGACGATGCTGAAGCGCTGTGGGGTCAGGGTGTGAGATACTGTGCCTTCTGCAGTGGTCTGCAATAAACCAAGCTTTCCCGTCAATGGCACTGATCAAAGCAGACTTCACACTTTAAACGCCTCCATTAAAGAAAGCCCTCTGACCTCCTTTCAAAGCACAAGACTTTTCGAAGATGAGGTGAACATAACGATACTTACATACATACACTTAAAATCAGTCTAACTAATATATAAATACGTTGAGCTGCGTTTGACGAAGCCCAGGCAACACAGTAAAGTAAAAAAACAGACAATAGAGACACATTGTTGAATATCTTTTCCCTCTTTCTCGTTGCAGGTGCACAGGTCAGTTTGAGTTTCTCCTAATTTAATTCTTGGGGATACCATCTGTCCAGTCAGATGGCAAGACCCGCTTTAAAGCTGCTCTTTAAATGAGCAATGAAATCAAATTCAGCTTCATCACTGGACAGCGGAGCCAGAAGAGAAAGAGAAGCTGGATAAGAGCAACAGCATAAAAGTGTAAAGCTCTGCTTTATCACAACTGGAATGAAAACGGTTGGCTGCAGTGTCCTAGTAAGCAACATCTGTCTGTTTGATGCAAACTTGTTCAACCAAACTCGAAGTATAATAGCCTTTTTTTCCACACTTGCTGCATGAATTATGTTTTCAACACAGCTTTTTTCTTCTTAAAGTCAAGAAAACTCTTAATATTAATGTAAAATGCCAAGGTCGGTGCTTAAAAAGAGCTCTGTGAGCCTACTTTTAAGGCAGAAGAAATGGATTTAAAAAGTGTATTTATTTTGTACATTGTGTTGAGGAAGTTATTGTTGCTGTTAAGGTGCCACTTGTGGACACCTTTGTGACAAATGGGAGGGTCACAAGTCGCCTGTGTTGAAACAAAATGTGATGAATGGAAGCACGGTAGCCAAAAGCATGCAGAGGCTGTACCAGAACCACGGAATTTTATATTTATAACCTACTAATGGGAGGAATAACACACTAATTTACTTATTCACTCTAACCTATTAATTAGGGATCATTTAGCTTTTCTCTCACTGTAATGTCCAAATATTTGTTTTGATCTCTATCGGCATGTTACTGCATGCTTTTGTGTGCACAGCAAATTATTTTACTAAACTAAACAGAGAATAACAGGGCAGTATGTTCCTTCACATTTCAGTGATTTTTTTGTTTTTTTTTGTTTGTTTTTCCAATGAGTTAAAATAAAGCTTTGTACTTCAGCTTCCTCGTCATTTCTTGTTTACAGTTTGCCTTCTCACGTTTCACAAAGATAGGTAGATGAAACTGGAATGTTAAGAGGAGGCAGAGCGGATGAATGTTGTCAGACTCTCGGACATGAGGCTTTAAATAAGCACACCAGAGAATGGCACGGAAAATGTTGCTCACAGGTTGATGTTCCAGGACTGGTTCAGATCTAGCTGGAATGTCTAAGGACGTACAGTACAAGAGAAAATGTCCATCAGCTTTTATAAAAGAGCGGTCGATCCTCTTTTTCATCTGAACCGTTTGAACTGATCTTTCAGAAATGCCACAGTCAATATATAACACTGATTTTTTTCCCATCATCCATATGACCTTTTCTGATGTTGCTTGGTGAACTGGCAACACCCAGCTTTCACACAATAACTCGGCTGTTGTAATATATTACTGGCAGCGTGACAAAACACCCATAAATAGGACAGCCGTGCCGTGCACACGCAGCCAAAGGGCCATTTTTAATAGTGCCAGGTAACCTGCAGATCGTACAGCTTGACATGTGATTAACAAACTGTCATGGTTGGTGCGTTGCTTACGTTAACGCCGCCTCGGTTTTTGTAATCAGGGTCAACATAGAGAGCCCATGGTCTGCCTCTAGAGTGGCAGAGTAGAATATTTTCATTTAATTTACTGAAAATGTGTGGACTCAATAAAATCCTGCTGCTTTGATACGTGTGCTAATCAACAACACATTACCGTCTTGATTTGAACTGACTTGATAAACATGGGGAAAGTGTTTCTGTTGTAGCCTAAATATATACTTGATCAAAAGATACATCTGACTGCATCGCCTCAACATCTACTGAAGACATGGTCATTAGCTGTACTGTAGTGCTCGTTAAATAGCCAAATATTAGCATACTTATAGGCTTAAGATGTTGGTTAACATTACCAATAACTCATCAGCATTTTTTTTTTTTGCATTGTGAGATGTTCGTGGTTGCATTAGCATTTAGCTTAATATATAGCCTCACTCTAGTTCTCTTGTGAATTACTGGATAATTTGACTTCTTTGGGCTTCTGAAAATGATTGAAATCAAACCAACTTTATTGTCATTATCATTTCAGGCAATAAAACATGGTCCTGTCATTTCAAGATAATAAGACTAACAATACAATGTGGACACTGTTGGATACACTATAAACATACTGCACAACATGCATAGTGACAGTCTTTCTTCATTGAGGCAAAGTTATTGAAGTACTGAACACCTTTAATAACTTTCCACTGTGTCTTATTGGTGGGAAATGTGCTATTTTGTTGTTCAGACACACTGACAGAGATTTATCTCCCTGTGATATTTGTAAACCACTCTGTCTTTTAGAAATTACCCATCAAGTAACTTCATCTGAGATGAAAACCTCTTTTTCTATTCCTGGACTAGATTTACATCTTGGGGAAAAAATATTTCAACAGATCTTTTTTTCTTCCTTGTGAATCCAAGCTGTAAATGAATATCATCCCAGGAGACATGAGATGAAAATGACAGATGATAGGGGAAAAATAAGATTTTAGCTTGCAGACATCAGTCTTATATCAAGGTAACCTTCAGTGAGAAAGTGTAGGAATCATATGATAGTTCCCACTCCTTGTTCTTCCTTTTTCTGCTGCCGGCGCCATCATCTCAGCTCTCCTTTGTCTTGTTTATTTTTGGTTCTAGTTCTCATTTAGACGTCAGCAGAGGTGCATTTTGTTTGTTGGTGAAAACAACTAGATTAAAAAGACACACCCATAAAAGCGGGTGTCCTAAAATGTATTGGACGCACAAGTGGAAAGTGGAACAAATCAGAAAGTGAAGTCACTGTGACTCATCAAGATTGGCCAAAGGACAAATAGCTTTTACATGACAAACCCATTGCTGCGCAAAACTGAATACACTTTGTGATGAGGACACAACATAACAAATAAATTGGAAATACTGAGCTGAATATAATTGTGTTGTTTGATTTCTAAAGGTTTATTTTTTCCCCTTTTTTCCTCCCAAAAGACATCCCCATTCTACCTGATTCTTTGCTCCCCATGTGATGTTGGAAATGTCACACAAACAGAGATGTGCTTTTAGAGTGTTGACAGCCAGGATGAAGTAAGAGGATCCTGAGCTTCAGTAAAGTACATCTAATGCTGCTGGGACAAGCGTGACATAGAGTCCTCTTTAAGTCCCTCCCCGTAGTCTCACTGCTAAAAAAAAATAAAAGGATAAACAAGTTAGGCAAGTTTATTTGTATAGCACATTTCAACAACAAGGCGATTCAAAGTGCTTCACATAAAAACATCAAAAACATCAAAACATAACGCAGAAGAAAACAAGATTTGAAAACAATTAAGAACAGTGAAAAGGCAAAATATAGAATAAAAGTTGCAGTAAGTAAGTGAAAGAAAACCAAGTGTTGTATCCATTCAGTCTGTATATTAAATGAAAACACTGGTGGTGTTCAGAGTCCACTGTTATTTCTGTGTGCAGTCATTGTACAGCTACATAAACAGGCCCCTAATATTGTCAGTTGCTGTTTCCACTCTGAGCTGGTTTTCTGGACATCACCGTTATGGAAAGCCCGTCTATTGAGCTGACAAAGGGAAGAAGTGTGTCACGCTGCACTTTTCTTCCCCAAAACAAACAGAGTGCTGCTGTTTCATGCAAACAAGCTGCTCTTCTGCCTCCTCCCAGACCGGTTTGACGCCAGAAAAGCCACGCGTCTCTGCTGTCACACACCCCACACTTCCATATCAATCAGCCCTTTATCTGCTTCCTCAACTCCGCCCGACCGGCTCGCTGTCTGACTGTCACAGTTGCTTCAGACAAGACACATGCCTGTCAAAATCAGACTGCAGAAAAAAACAGATGAACCTGCGGAGAATTTCAAGTTGTGTCCTTGAAACGCCTCATGACAAAGTAGGTTAATCACTGGTGAATAAGATTAGACCTGTTTTGCCATATTGTGTATTGGTTAATAATGTAAGCTTAATGGACCACTCCAGGCTTTTGTTGTAGTTGCTGAAACTGCAGCCAATTTCCTCTGATTTGCTTCTGACAGAATCCAACGAAATCAATAGTGCAAAAAAACAAGTGCATTGAAAGCTACCCTGTAGTTTTGTGATCACGCACATTTGAATTGTAGCCACCAGGAAGCTCACATAGACACACCCGGGTGACACGTCACCTGTATGATCAGCTTGTCAACAGATACGCCACATTGTCAACCCACACACACACACCTGAGTGTCTCAGGTTTTACTTTAACTCCAGGTAGATGTTTTGATAGCAGCTCACTGCAGTTTCAAGTGAAACTGCAGTGAGCAACAACTCTGATACTGGCTCCAACATGTGATTGTGCTCCTCTCCTTTGCATGATGTAACAGTGAAACAGATTTAGACAAACACAGACTGCTGCTCAGGTGTTGTGTATGTAGATGTAAAGCGGCTGTTGACACCCATATCCTGAAGAGGCACAGACAAATGTCTGATCTTGGGACCTTTGGACTTTTTAAATATTGACAGTGTGAAAACAGCTCGGTGTGCACATCTTGCTCAGCTTTGATGTTTGAAATTTGCCACACAGAAAAGAGCACTTGTGACACTTGTCATGGGTGTTTGTTCATGTTGTGACACTTTAGTAATTACTGTGTGTGTGTGTGTGTGTGTGTGTGTGTGTGTGTGTGTGTGTGTGTGTGTGTGTGTGTGTGTGTGTGTGTGTGTGTGTTGCAGGGCCAATGGCTTCCCCTTTGGACACATGTCATTCTCTCACCTGTGGCGCCACCTAGTGATCCTCTCTTTACAATAATATAAAAATGTACTTCTGCTGTTTACCACTGGAGGTCATAGACAGCCTGCTTATGGAAAATCCGCCAGTATGAATTCTACAATTGCCTTCAAATACACTAGGATACATGCTAAAGTCTCAGCACAACTCCATAGTATTATGTGTTTTGCCCCAACACATTTAATCATATTTCCCCTGTAGGCAGGACACACACCACACACTTGTCTGAAATCAAACAGCTGTGGAGATAATCCAAAGAAGACCAAACAAGACGAGATGTAAATAATCTAATATTGTTTCATATAGTATGTGCGTATTAGTATTAACTTTTTTCTAGTCCAGTGGCCGCTAAGCTTCCACTGCACATCTGGGCTGAAGGAACAGGATTACCTCTCTCCATAAGTTTGATGGCACAGACCCAAGTCCAACGGCCTTAAGGACATACATATTGATGACTAGAAAGGTAAAAGTGTGTAATATAAAATAAATAAAACAAGGAGGCAGGCTGACATAGTGAGTAGGAGACAGACCTTGACCAAGAAAACTTGGCATCAGTTCTTAATGGCAGCAAGCATCCAAACTGATGAATGTGTCACCGGACAACGATGAGGCTGAACCCCGGCCAGCTCCAGAGGCACTGGTCCATAACTGACCCTGACCTCTGACCTCGCTGTGCAAAACTGCATAGAAACTTTAAAACCTTTAAATCTTTTTTCTGAGACGAGACATTTGGAATTATTTCATGCACACACACCAATCACATGTATGAATGTAAACAGCAACTAAGATTAATACAAATATATACCCCAACATGAAATCACAGCCAAAAGACTGTATGCTACTGTACAACAAAAACAGTATTTTTAATGAGCAGTAGCAGTAGCAAGTGACAATTACAGGATGAAAAAAAAAGATAAAAATACCACAATATATAAATACTCAAGTAATGGTCCTGCATTCCAAAATGTACAGATAAATATTATCCAAAAATATTATTATTAAATGTGTTTAAACTAGCAAAAGTAAAGGATCTCATTATGCATCATGATCACTTTCAAAATATCATATTATTAAATAATATAATAATATGTAAATATTATAAATTATAAATACTATAACTATATATGTGAAACAAATGTTTCCCTCCAAAATTGAAGTAGAAGTATAAAGCATAAAAGAAGAAATCCGTGTAATTCCTTCTAAAAAAAGTTACAAAGTCTTTATGTAATCATGTGTGGTGGACATCGAGGCCCAGTCAGGGAACAATAGAGTACACCGTCTACAGCGAGAACAAGAGACTGTTAGTCAGTTAACAGTGTTCCAGATGAATTTATTTGCAATAAACATTAACCTTATTGAGCCACAGGACTCAGTGAAGTCCAGCAATGCTAATAACCGGAGAAGAAGTTAGATTGGTTGCCACTTAACTGACCGGAAAGCTCTCTTGCTGAATACCCTCCATGCATAAATTCAATCTCACAAGCAGAATATCAAATCAATCTCAAATTGGTGTAAGCGTGGTACAAATGAGTAAGACAACATATACACACACACACACACACACGCACACGCAAACACACACATTGAATCTGTCATGGGGTCCCAGCTCTTGTTTCACTGAGTGTGAAACACAATCAACAGCAGGAAGGAAAGGCAATTTCAGGCTTCAGCAACGACAACACTTGTCTGTATTTCAGTGTCATTCTTGTTTTGGGTGGATGGAGAAGTCAGACGTATAGTGTGAGTGCATGTGTGTCTCATTTCTGCTGACTGACACCATTTCCTACCTATTGCCATCATTTCCTCCTGCCATTTATGGAAGGCACATGTTGCCAGCGCTGTCTATGCGTCAACACACTGTCAAATAATTTCATCTTTCAATCTTTGCTGCTCTATCCACCATCAACACTGACTGGTGCAGGCACGCTGACCTAAAAGAGCCTCCTTCTGCCATATGTGCAATAAATAAGTGTTTATTTATTGATTTGTTATTTTGTTCATATTTACTGTTGGAATCTTAAAACCCCAAAAATATACCTACTGGAAATTTTAAACTACGCAACGTGAATAAATTGACAAATATTTTGAAGAGAGGAATTCAGATGGATAGATAGTTTTCAAAGTAAAATGCAAAGCTGTAAATTCAGTGGTGAACTCAATCTGCTAATTAAGACCAATATGTGCAAAAACTCCCCAACCAGCAAATACTGTAAGTGGACCTTGAGTTGAGATGGTTTTGTGAATAATAATAATTGCACAAACTTTGATCCATGTGTTTACTTAAAAAACCGTTTAAGGACACAAAGAACAGACTGCTGTTACATCACACACAGACACCAGAATACAGACAGTAGGGCACAGATGACATGGAGATACTGTGTGTGTGTGTGTGTGTGTGTGTGTGTGTGTGTGTGTGTGTGTGTGTGTGTGTGTGTGTGTGTGAGTGAGAGAGAGTAAGAGAGAGACCATGAGTGTGTGAGATGGTGCATGATTGTGTGTAACTGAATGTGAAGGCTTAGGATAGGTCGATGATAGGGGCATAGTTAGTTTTAGGGTTGGGTTTACAGTTAGGGTGTGTGTGTGTGTGTGTGTGTGTGTGTGTGTGTGTGTGTGTGTGTGTGTGTGTGTGTGTGTGTGTGTATGTGTGTGAGTGTGAGTGTGTGTGTGTGTGTGTGTGTGTGTGTGTGTGTGTCCAACTGGGTCAAACCCCTCTGTTTCCTCACATATAGTCCATTGGGAGATAAACACAGAGAGAGATGAGCTTTAATCCAGGATTGGAGCTGCATCCCCTAACTCAGTTAAACACACTCACACACATGCAACGCAGTAACATACCACAAGCACAAAAGGATACACAGGCAAAAGCACACAGAACTGCACCATAAAATAATGCGGGTATTACTGCTTTGGTGATTGATTAATAGAAACAACAGTACCAGGTGTCCAATCAGCAGGGAACAATTAATTACTTTATTTGTGTGTGTGAGTGTGTGTGCCTGTGTTTGTGAATCCACGTGTTACCTTGACTTCACACTGAGTGATGTATGTTCCTGCGATGTATGTTCCTGCATTGCAGAAATCCACCCACCCCCTTCATCTTCATCATCAATACCTGATACAATAACTGATGATGCAGTTAGTGAACTGGCTAATGGGAAGAGGAGTAATACTTTGCTACCTCCATCTATTTTTATGAGAGAGCTAAAAGTTAATAACTTTAATCACCAGGATCTGTGAAGAGAGCTTGTGTTAAACATCAGGGCCGGGATCGAGGAGAACTATGCAAACAAGCAGAGCAGCGTATGTGCTAAAAAAAAAAGCCAAAAGTCACATTTCTGAGATGTGGTTCTGCTTATTACTACAGGTTGTGTTTTTTTGAGCTGAAAGGGAAGGTCGGACAATCTCCGGTGTTGATATTAGTGCAGCTCCGGAGCACCAGAGACCAGAGAGCCCTTTTCTTTTCCTTCTTACCGGAGAGTTTGAATGGTGTCGCAGTTTAGTGCTCAAGGGTCGACCCAGCAACCTCGGTAACTACAGGAGTATGTTCTTTTTACTCTCACAGTACTACCTTCTCTTGAGTGAAATATGAAGTGCTGTGAAGATGAAATGATGTAGTCGTTCAGAGAGGCCTCTTGGAGCCTGAAAGTCCTCAACAAACAGATAAATAGTTGTGGGGTTCAGTGGAGGACATGGGAGGAGCAGGTCAAGCATGTTTTCAGTAAATTCTCCTCAATTACACTGGAGCTTGAGCGGCTGAATTCCAACAGCTCAAATTATCTCCAGATTTCCTCCCTTTCGAATGGCGACAAGAAATACATAACCGAGAGCAGAAGACTGAAACCTCCCTTCATCTCTTTCCAATCCTTGTTTCTGCATCCAGACACCCAAATGTTAATCTCTTATGTAATAATGTAATAACACACACACACACACACACACACACACACACACACACACACACACACACACACACACACACACACACACACACACACATGTTTTGAATTATTTCTCAAGCCCCTACTGTAATAACACTTCAATGTTTTTTATAGCCTTCTGCTATTAAATAGAGCAGTCCTGACTGATCCTGGGCTGTAGAAAAAATAACAGCAGTCGTGCTGTCTCCAACTCCTCTGGGAGAAGATCCTGGTATTTGCTTTCTGATGGTGAACCACACTGTGGGCATAAAATCAAAGAGAGACTCAGAGAGAGATGCAGAGGGGGTCAGGGGGAGACAATGGATGGAGACTCTAAAAACAGATGCCGGCCCTGTCGCTCCACATTAGTGCAGTGTACCCTCCTTCCCTTCCTCCTCTGGCCTTTTCGTTTCCTCTCTCATGTACCTCTTACCTCCTGACATAAAAACTATCTTTCAGTCCATCCTCACCTCTCTGATGCCACTTGTTTTGCTCAAAAACATCCTCAAACTCTTCTCCAGCAGTCCTGCTTCCAACTCTGATAAACCCTGATGTGCAACAAAATAATGTAAAGTTAGCTATTCTGAGCTCTCGATTGCATGTAAAAGTCTTCAAGTTGACTTCAAGGACGTTATTTGATGTTGGATGTGAAAGTCCTCGCCTCCTATATCTATATCTGGCCTGTTTTACTGTCTCATGAATAAGCCATAGGACTAATAAAGGCATTTTAATACAACTTCCACATTGCTGCTAGTGTCAGGGCCTGAAGTTAGCTTCTCTTTTAGCCATGCTAGTGGCTAGTCCCTCTATGATGGCAATGTCAATCCACCACTTTGGTCCATACTGAAATATCTCAACAACTATTCGACGGATTGCCATGAAATTTTGTCCAGACATTCATGGGAGGCCAGATTTCTCTTTTCACACCACCACGGGTCAGCTATCGCGTTAGATCTCTCAAAATCTGCTAGATGTATGGGCACCAAACATTTGAAGATTTCATCGTGCAAGTGTAACTCTTTTTTGTGATGCAAGACATTTATCACACCACACGTTCCTTTGTGACTTCTTGTTCAATCACAATCCTGAAAGCTTATTTCCGAGTATGTGTGTCACTGATACATCTGCTGGTAACAAAGATATCAAGCTCATCGTTCAGACACTTTTCAATAACATTACTTTACTCATACTCAAAGGTCAGGGTATGTCAATTCCTTGCTCAGAAGGGGGGTTTGAGCCTTACTCCTTTTTTTGTCCTTGTCTCCTTCCCCTATCATTAAAACACACACAAGTGCAAACACACACGCCCTCTGCACATCCTTTAACTGTGACAAACAAAGAACCATGCATGACTTATACGAGTTCCTCGGAGCTCAAGGACCCTGCAACGACAACATTTATGACTCCCTTTCAAACACGCATACTGTAGCATTAGCAGGAAAGGCACTATAAATGAAAGTGTGTGTGTGTGTGTGTGTGTGTGTGTGTGTTCACACACAGCTGCTGAGTGTCTGGAGACGGTCACGCTGTTTGCATCACCTCAGCCAACCCCAAAATGTCCACAGCTGCTGTTTTAATCTAAAGACCCTTCTCTCTGTTTTCCACACAACAGTGCCTCTGTCTAAAGGTGCGCTTGATTTAAGACAAGGTTTTGCTGGGATGTTCATTTCCTGACCTACGCTGAAAACAAACTCCTTTCTAAAACTACGTCTTTGTGTCTTTATCCTCATACAGGTGTCTGTGTGAAAAGGTATGGAGGTGATTTAAGAGTTGTGCTTTCCTGCAGCCACGTCCTTGACTTCTTTTCATATTAGAAACATGCTGGTAGGTTGGTATCGCCATCGTGGCAGGAAGCAATAAGTCACCCACCATCAACATGTCACTGTCCAACCTTCGACGTGTCCAATATTGTGAACACAGACACACGTCCTGCGAATGCATCTGCAATCACGTCAAAACATAAAAGGTGCACTGTGCAGTCAAAAATAACATTGTTGCAGCATGAAAGAATATCTTATGGATTTATAATGGGAGTGAGGTGAAATAAATGAGTTAAAGGTCTGAAGACAGAACACTTGGTCATGAGTCAGACATTTTAAAGGTCAGTAAACTCTGATTCCACCAAGGTCACTGAGGCAGAAAATGCTATTATTCATGCAGGGCTGATGGCAATGAACAGAAAGTTATTACTAGGGTTGCAGAATTCAAAACCACAACTGCTCTGCAGAGTGTTACATAATTTTATTTTTTTCTCTCCAGCGTTCTCATTCATCATTTCTCAAAACGTGCAGTAATCTCATCATTACCTGCAGGGATGGACAGTTTTTCTGCAGCCAGATTTACACAACATGACAGCGTGCTGCCTGCAGCTTTCGTCTGACTAAAATAACCATCTGCACGGCGTTCTCTGGGACACGTGCAGCATAATTCACTGCCACTTACTACTAACTACAAACACAGACATACACATGCATGCTCTAATCTGGGTCAGTAAGCTTACTATGAGATTTGACAGTTTTATTTCACAAAAAATACAACTTCACAACAGCTATTTTTTCTGTGAGTATGAGCTACAATTTATTCTTTTTATATAACTATATAGTAATAGTTATTGTAATAGTTAATAGAGAATTACATGGAAGATGTGACCCAAGTATAATAAAAAAGCCTAGATATTGATATGTATTACTAAATATAATGTAGCAAGCGAGAACATTTGACTGTGTGTGGGTGCAAGTATGTCTCTTGTGTGTGAGTGCACAACTGAGTTCACAAGTAATGTTTTGTGTTTGAACAGGGTGTAATATTATGATTATACTCAATCTATCGTTTTATGTCACAAAAAGAAATTAAACTCTCAAACCTAAAAGCACTTATCTTGCGCTCACATTCTGCACGTCCACAATATGACTGTGACAGTTCATTTCTAGTATGACATTTACTCACTGTTTCTTTCCCATATCAATAATGTAGGATTATAATTGCTCTCCTTTGAAGTGGCTGTTTAAATAATCCAGGGAGGATTGCTCTCGGCATCCCATTTTCAGTTTAGCTATGAAAATGAGCCGCTGCAAAAGAAGAAGAAGAAAATCCTGAATCTGGAAGTCGAGGCTGAGAAGCGATTTCAGCTACTGGATGGAGGTTAGTTATCTTTAATCTGGGACAAGGAGGTGCAGCATTGGGATGACTTTAGATGGAGCATTAGTGAAAAGTAAAACACGTAGTCTAATGATCTCAAGTCTCCCTTTATGATTTTTGAAGGTTAATGGCAATGTGGAGATAAATCCTTGTGTGTTGATTGTAACTGACGGCTCTGACAACAAAACCTAATAGTCTTGCTTTTAGACTGCCTTTCTGCTATCAGACCATATTGTACTGTAGCTGCACTTTAAATGTCAGCATTAGGTCAAATCATTTATGTTTAGCCAACCAGAAAAATGCACCATCAAACTATAACGAAGGAATGCCAGGCACATCACTATGACTTTGGACTATACAAAATAAATTGAATTGAATCACTAATGGCTTTGTATGAGACTCAACTTCTTTGGCATGGAAATACCCCTTTAATAGTCACTGTAATCAGGGATACATTGTAAGCTATGCTTGCAGAATCGTTTGCAACAATATATGGTTCAATGTGAGAAAATCCATCATTTAGAAAAACATTGGTTTTATTACAAAATACGACTTTTGTTATCTGTCACTACAAGCTAACAATTTTTAACAATAACTTCCGTTTCCTTTGAGCTTTGTCTCAGTGCATAAAAGAGTGTTTTTATTCAGAGACGGAGACTGGAAAGATAAGTAAACAAAATTCTTGCATACATTCACATTTATAGTGTAAAAACGATTGCGTAATTCTTTCCTGAAAAGCACAGCATGTTCTCATTGGAGTATGACGAGGAGAACAAGTCTCACAGCAGTGTTATGAGTGCATATCGTCAATCCTAAAGCATGTTGGTTGTATTTATATATTTACAGTATTAATCATGTCTTGCATGTATTCAGGAGTTTAGTCAGAGTTCATCGACAGTACCAGTGTAGCAGTGGATGGATGAGCATATGGGACGGTAATTAAAATGTATGAAAGTGCATCAGGATAGGGAATAAAAGGAAGATCAAAGTGGTGGCTGGCGACTGAATAAATTATCAATGTGGTTATTTTTGTTGCACAGACAAACTCCTAATGAGCATGTGTAGAATAGCGGTGTTAAATAATCCTCTTCCGCGTGTGATGAGGGAGTTTGTTCTGCTACAGCCACGACTGCAGCAGCAGCAAAGTATTTCATAGAATTAGTCAGAAACTGAGACACTGAGCTGTCATTTAGCTTTACAAGCAAAGAGATGAGAAGCTCTGAACAGACAGCATGTATCAGAACAGAGATGAAGCTGTTTTCTGCCCCAGTTCCTCTGCTTCCCAGCCACACTGATTCTGATTATAGACAAAGAACCCAACACTGGATGAGCTCGCAGGCTCAGACCAGAGCTGGAATTTGAGGGAATAAAGTGTTTCATGCTACACTGCCCTCTCCTGATTCGACCATTATGGAAATATGTAAATAAAGCTCCACACAGTGCTGGCCGTGCAGCTCCAGGATTGGGAACCTCTAATTGGGTACCTGACAGAGATGTCAGAGTACTTTAAGCATTTTTAAAGGGCCAACCCAAAGATAATGGCATTATTCAAAATTACACGTTGTTGTTTTGTATGAAAGATTCATCCTGGATGCACTTTGAGCTTCATTGTTTATTGAACAGCTGAAATTCATCTACTTGGCAAACAAGGCATAAACAATTCATGAGTCATTTAACATCAAGTTGAGATGATGGGGTGCATTATGTGGAAACAAAAGAAAACAAAAATGCAATAATGCACTACAAGTTCTTGGGATTAATTTTAGAAGCGCTGCTGGAAGCATTTTGTTATTTCTGAATCATGCTGAGGCTGAGGGTCCACTCTGGTCAGGTATCTGGCGGTGGATGAAGACCCTGAGGGGACAGAGCATGTGTGAGTCACATGATCCAGGCTTTCGGCCTTTACACAGACAGACACATACCAAAGCGGATTGGAAACAAAGGTTTGCAATGTATGATTTCTGCTGAGGCATGAGCGTGAGGAATTAATCTGTTTCATCTTGTTTCATGAAGCTGTTACACTGTGTGAGATGTGTTCTTGGGGTTGTTTCTCAGAGTCCTCCCACCAGGAGCACCCTGACTGTTCTCACGGTATCAGAGCTGCCACGGAGGCATGTGAGTGTGTGCTCGACTATCACAGCATCTACAGTGCAGCATACACACTGTATATCTATACCATAGCACCTTACCATGCATTGCTTCTAATCCTGGTTTGACACATTATAACGTCTTAAAGTCAGTGGTTTTTTGTTTTGTTTTATGGGTTTTGGTTTGATGCCTGAAATAGGGTCTGTGGTTCACACAAGCTTAAGAGATTTTAACATTTTGATCCACAATAAAAAAAATACATCAGTAAATACCGCTCTTGTGAATTCCAAAGGGTAAAAGTGTTGCTAACACATGAATAAATGAGACACAGTCTTGTTGTGTATCACTCATGCAACCGCAGAGTAGTTTGTTTATAACCGTGGAGTAGTTTGTTTATAACCGCAGAGTAGTTTGTTTATAACCGTAGAGTAGTTTGTTTATAACCGCAGAGTAGTTTGTTTATAACCGCAGAGTAGTTTGTTTATAACCGTAGAGTAGTTTGTTTATAACCGCAGAGTAGTTTGTTTATAACCGTAGAGTAGTTTGTTGATAACCGTAGAGTAGTTTGTTGATAACCGTAGAGTAGTTTGTTTATAACCGTAGAGTAGTTTGTTTATAACCGTAGAGTAGTTTGTTGATAACCGTAGAGTAGGTCGTTTATAACCGTAGAGTAGTTTGTTTATAACCGTAGAGTAGTTTGTTTATAACCGCAGAGTAGTTTGTTTATAACCTAAATATTAGCTTTTTATTTCTGGTGATTCACGCTTGGTGTTCATTTGTGAAAATGATCTAACAAAACGTGTAAGTGTCATCAATGTGGGTTGCCACAGAGCTTATTTTCTCCAAAAACATACGCCTATATTTAACCACAAATATGAACATGGAGGTGAAAGCTGACTAAAGTCAGAAGATCACCAAAGTTATTAGAATTCATCCTCTGTGGACCATATGTACCACATTTACAGCAATCCACCTGACAGTTATTCAGATATTTCAACCTGCACCAAAGAGGGGGAGCGACTGAGCAACTGACATTACCATCCATGGAACCACACCACCAACACTTGCTAAAAATACACATTTTAAGCAAAAATATGAGAAATAGTTGGATAAGCAGGACTTTTTTTGCTGCAGCATCTTCCTCTCAGTGATTATGAAATGAACAGTCTTGTCTTCTACGAACGTCACGAGCTGCCAAGGGCAAGAACTGCATTTAGAATACACACACACGCACGCACGCACACACACACACACACGCACGCACACACACACACACACACACACACGCACACACACACACACACACACACACACACACACACACACACACACACACACATTATTTGCATATTGTGTCAGAAGACAATAAACTAACTGGGCTTTTATGATGTTGGAAAAATAAGTGATGCTCTACCAACAAACATGAAGCCCAGAAAATGTGTAACTTTAATATTCTGCAGTTTAGTAAAAAAATAAGATCTCCAGCCTCCTATAATGAAGTAGACTCCAAAGGGAACCCACTGGGGAAAAGGAGAGGCTGCAGCACATTTGCACGTTTCAATTCAGCTGAAAATCATATTAGCGTTGTGGGCTGCCAAAGCCTGAAGTTGAAATGAACCATGGAGGCGATTTAAAGGAGAAAGGGATTGGGAAAAGAAGAGCTGATGGTGAATTGGGAGGGCGGAGGCTGAATGTGGCAGAGAAGGAAGAGATGAACTAGGAAGGTTATTGGACAGAGTGGGATTAGAAGAAGAAAAGTAGCAGAGGTGCTTGACAATCTGGAGGGAGAGACGAGCAGGAGGAGAACCAGGGGGCAGAGTACAGGTGGGGGTTACGCACTTGGCATTGGTGCAGGATATAAATTGGTATGTTTTACGCAGAGGAGGGGAGGTCAGTTGGAGTTCAGCAGTGAAAGGCCTCCTGAATATCCTCCTCCTCAGGCAGGAGGGCCGACCGCACATCAAAGACATAAGGTGTCACTGTGGAGGCTGCGGTGTAAGATAATATAGTTTAAAGCTGCACTTTGTTTGAAAACTAGGCAAACTAGATGTTTCTACCTTCATGCTTGAGCTGTAACCTTCATGTTTGAGCTGTATATAGCGTAGAAGACTGATGACATCACAGATGTTATAAATGTGATGCTGCATGGCAGAAGCATCCACCTTAATGAGCTCTTTAATGCCTTGTCATAACAGGAGCAAATGAAATCAGTGGGAATTATAGCACCTCCTTGAAATACTTGTCATTTTCCCAGTGGGGCATTTTATGCCTTCACAAGTGAGTCAACAAGAGAGAGATTACAGGAAATCAGGAGGGAAAGAGAAGACAAACAGGGACATTGAAATTCATGGTGCATGAGCCAATGTTCTTAATAGATATAGAGGATTTCAATGTTTCTTGATTTGAGAAAAACTAAATATTCCTTGCTTTCTTTTACCTTTACAGTGTGGACCACATGTCCAAAATGAGAAGAAGAAAAAAAACGGATTAACTGAACACATTGCAGAGTTGGTGGAGAAACTGTTGGTCAGAGAGACCAAAGACAAGACGCAACTTGTCTTTTTTCTCTGTGAAAACGTCTGTGTAAATCTATCGTGAATGGCCAGTCCATCACACCTGCTCGGATAACTCTGTATGGATTAACATTACTGCGGCAGCTGCTCGTTTTGACTTAAGGGATTTTTGCACCTTAAGATCTAGTGGAACTCAAATACACACATTCCTCGCACAAATTAGGTAATTCCACCTTTCATACAGCTCCTCTTTCATGGATGAATCAGGCAGGTGGCTCTATTGTGGTGAGGAGAGAAGACCCCATATTGTGTTTCCGGCTTGTTAGAGTGGACAGGAGGCAGTGGGCGGGAATCTCTCAACCTGAGATTTTAAAGCAGAGTCGAGCCATTAAGGAGATTACCTGTAACTAGCTGGCTCCCCTGATCTGGTTGTTAAAAAGTAAATTAGCCTCATCAAGGGAATATTGTGGAACACTTATGGGCAACACATCCGTCATAAATTACCAGAGTTGCATGTGTTTAAGCCCTTTGGCTCAAGCTTTTTAAGCAGCTTTTGAGGCCTAGAGTCCCCCAAATGCAGCCCATATTAATGACTGTTTCATAATATGCATTATATGGTTCCACAACCATCTAAGACAGTGGGTCCAACCCAAGAGTCCACTTTCTGTGGGATCATAATAATTCATAATAAAAGGAATATATAAGCATTCTGCTTCTGCCTATACCTTTTCAGTATTCCTTTTTTATACTTATTGTATTATATGTAATGATTGACTGAATTAAACACATACTCAAGATTCCTAATAAGAAATGGACAGTGCAACCTCGAAAGACTTTACATTTGCCAGATCGTCTAACAAGTACTGACAGTGATTTACTACAAAACTAAGTAGCCATATATTTAATAAATAATTATATCACAAAAAAAGGCACACATTGCACGTGCACCGCTAATAAAGAAATACTTATCTAATCTATTATTAGTTACAAAGTAAATACATCAACCTCCTGCAGAGCTGCACCGGGAGTCGCAGCCCCCCCTGGCGGAGCCCCCTGCCCTCCCTCCTGTCCTAAACCTTTCTGTTGTGGATCAGCAGTCGAGCCCCTTCTGGAGCAGAAAGTCAGCCCGCCCCGCTGAGCAGCAGCCGGGCTCTGCCGGTGACAGAACCAAACACGCTCAGCCTGGACAGCAGCGGGTCCACCGAGCTGCTGAGGAGCGGGACGGGTTTGTGCGACCAGGAGCCAGAACTACAGGAGGACCGACACGTAGAGGAGAGGAGGGTTCACTCGCTGCTTGCTGTTTTCAGAAAAGTTGCACCCGCAAAGAAAAGGCGACCGGATACTCGCACTACACATTTAGTGTTGGAGGAAACATTGCTTGTGAAGAACATCTTGCTGGAGGTGAGCAGCTCACGCAGCGCGCAACAGTGACTTAGTGGGACAGTTTGCATTGTTGTGCTGTATTCTTTTACAGGGTGGTTAAGTCATGTTATTGGCTTTGTTTTAAAGCGTTCTTACCCTGTTTTTATACAACTAGTTAATCATTACAGTAATTTATTCCATGCTGTTGGCCGATTTGTGCAAAATGATCCACAAACAAGCGTTGTTTATGGCCATTTATGTCAAAAGGGAGGTTGATAATATACTAAAGTATGATGTTGATGGTGCTGCGTCAGAGTGTGCATGGCTCAGTCGATATGATTAATTGGTTATTGGCATTTGACTTGTCTGAGTGATTAAAGTACTTGAGTGTAATGCGCAGTTGTTACAGTGGAAAGCAGTGACTTAGTTTTCCCTCCAGTTTCTTCAGTTCAGTTTCTTGCATTGAATTCAGCTGTTTTTTCCCCCACGAGCTGTACGTGCATGTGTGGAGAGAGAGAGAGAGAGAGAGAGAGAGAGAGAGAGAGAGAGAGAGAGAGAGAGAGAGAGAGAGAATAAGCATTGCTCTGTTTTCTATATCCAGCTGTTTCAGTGAATGGGGTTGCGGCTGCCCCTTGCAACTGACACACACACACACACACACACACACACACACACACACACACACACACACACACACACACACACAGGCACGCGCAAACAACTGCTCTTGCATATCACTTTTCGGGTTATGTTCGTTCTGCCTCTTGATATCTGCAGCTGTTTTTGTTTAAAGACTGAAAGAAGCAGAGAGGATGAAGGGAATGTGATGAAAAGGAAAGGTCACACAAAGAGAGAGAGGGACCTTAGCACCACTTGTTTTATGCTCTCGAGGCCCACTTTAATATATGGATTAGTTAGTAGTTGAACTGGAAACGCCTGCAGGGTCTTACTGGGCCATAAATGTGATTATTTATGGTCACAGGAGCAGATATAAATGCTAAAGCATGCCTGAGATGCTCTCCATCTTCTTCTCATCTGTGGTGAACACCCTCGCTGCAGCTGACTGATGGGTTTGACGTCATCCTCACACAGCCATAAGACTTAAACTGAATGCAAACATTAAGACAACCAACACAAGGATGCATAAATGCTGCAAACATCGATTCTTGTTCTGCCCGCACATGCTCCTGCACGGAGGTTCACTTAGTGTTCCGGCATCATTGAGCCGCCTCACTAGGAGACCCTACATCATCCTGCACTGTCACCACAGCACAGGCAGGGGAGGATGGAGGACGGTGGGACACATACGGAGAGAGGGGGGGGATGTGGTGGTGGTGGTGGTGGGAGGTGATAACCAAGCTGTCAGGCGATCAGGATTGGAGGGATTGGAGGGGCTGAGGAGGCGGACGGGGGGGCAGGTGGTGGAGGAGGGTGTGATGATGAGGGATAATTTTTATCACATGGCTCCTTCACAGGACAAGAAGCCCTGAGGGGGCGACATGTTCGGCAGCCGGGCGAAAACATGACCAAAGTCATGGTTTCAGCAGGCTTCTGACAACATGTAGTACTGAAACAGTTTGTTTTTTTCCTGTCTTTTTCTGCCACTGCTCTCTCCCTTTTTAAGTTTAACATGATTATGAGCTACATTTTCCTCAGCTTTCCGCTTCTACTGTCGAATAAACCGACCTCATCCCCATTCATGTCTACATTGAGTTAACAAATATGTGTGAGTCGAAACTAGAACACAGCCAGAGGCACAATCGCAGCTGATGCACATCTGCACAGTACTTGCTCTGAAGACGCTGAAACATTAAAGACACGCCTACTGCTCAAAATGTAGCGGCTGCTTTCGCAGCTTAATTTGCTCATTAGATAATCTCAGCTGAAAATAGCATGAAACTGTGCACACGGGGGACACATCTGTGCACTCGGTTGCACTCTTATATAACACGCTAAGGAAAATCCCACATTAAAGTGATGTATAGAGGGAACAGTCTGATCCACACCTGCGAGGCTCAATTATCAAAATGCCTCTCCAGCCATCTGGGATTTAAATGATGCAGACTTCCATTTTATTTTGCTGCAGCGGTGATGACAATGAGCGGTGGATGTAATTAAAAGCATGTCAGCAATATTTAATTCGTTATCATCTATGATGATGTAACAGAACCCAAAAGCTTAACACAACAGAAACTCCTATGCTCCTATTATACGCCACTGTAGGTATATGTTTGAGATAAACCAGGAAGTGTATGTTGTTATTCTAATGTAACATTGAGCTTTCGTGTGAAAAGTCTTGTGTCTGTGGAAGAACCGTCAACTCCTCTGAGGGAATTGTGCACTCAAGGGAGCTCAACAGATGTGTTTTCTTGGTTTCGTCTCGCGTTTCCCTCCATGAACCATTTCACGTCTTGAGTTTCATGTCAGACAAGCAGGTCTGTTTGATGTTTATGCTGCAGCTCCTTTTTCTCAATGCAGTTCGTCGCAGTTATGTTGGTTCTGAGATCTTTCTGCTTGTGACTCCCCTCAGCTGGGATGTGTCTTCACAGCGGGACCATCATTGAGATCTCTCTCAGAGTTTCTCTCTGTCAGCCCGTTAAAGAAGGACAAGAGTAAGAGCACAGCAGGGGAGAGACGAGTTGTCAGTCAGACTCAATACACACACACACACACACACACACACACACACACACACACACACACACACACAGACTGCTCTTGTACTGTATGTGAGACTGTAATAAGTAGCTGCCTGGGTTTGCAGTGACCTTTCTTTATTTGCTTTTAAAGGCCCGTTCTGGAAGTGTCGCAGCAGCATCACAAATGGCTTTGCTTTTATGTTCATGTGGTTTGATACGACAGATCGATTGATTATCTGCATCTGCTGAAATTAATCTGCATCTAATATACAGCATTTTGATGCTGTGACTTTAAAAGACTCATTTGTCGTGGCTCATTTGTCGATTTGTTTCATCGACTTGCATTCCTGAAATTTTACTGTGGCCTGAAATAAACAAAGCAACATGGACAGAGCGGAGAAGGAGATGTTCTTCTAATGTATGCCATTGATTCTTTCTAATGACGGATCATCTCTTGCATTTATGCAAAAATGCTTTCTGACAGAGTTTATCTTTTAGAATGTCTTGTTGTCATATTGGTGTCCATGCCCATTAAAGGAGAGAGAAACAAGCTGTTACCTTAAACATTATACTCCAAAACAACAGTATTTCGGTGTGTTGGGCCTTACAGCAGCCTTCATGCTCATCTCACTTCTTAGTTTTAGCTCAATTTGAGTTTATTGGACCTGAATGGAGCTTTATTATAGACAGTGCACTGTATGCCTAAATACTTATTCAGGCTTCATTCAGAGACACTAATCTCATTGCTTTCTAAATTTGTCAAACCACATGATTATGTTTACATTTATGTTTCATTATTGGATTGTTCTACTTAGTGTTGAATTACAGCTGGTTATGAAATGGAATCAAATAAAAAATCAGTTTGAAATATGATGTTGTTTTTTGGCATTGCAGTAATATTATCTTTGCTGGTTCTGCTGTCTGACTTTCCTTCATGGTTAACGAGCTGCATTTTGTCTGTTCCTGAGAACTGAATAGTTAACTGCTCTGACAATTAAATTATAGATTTTAGAACTTTTGAAGAGGCCTGACTGCTGCTGCAGCAAATCCATAATATCATTTCGTTCCTCATTAAATATTTAAGGACATCTAAGGGATTTGCTGAACTCTTGAGTTATTGATAAATCCAATCCCAGTAATATTAGTGAATCATTGCAGTATGCAAACTCCCAAACAGTAACGTGCTGATTGTTTCCTGTGAACACAAGGATGCATAAACTGTACAGACAGCCTCTTCTGCAAATCATTTTTATTGAATTAATCTTTTCTTTTGTTTTTTTTTCTTATTTGTTTGGTGAGTTGTTTCGAGTTAACAAATACAGCAATCTGTGCCATGGATACAAAACAGAAAGAAAGTAAGGAAATGCGTATTGAAGAGGCTTTTTTTTCTCAATTGTTGACTGCATCACTTCAATTCAACAATAGTTGTCAAGTAATACATATATACAGAACATTAATGAGGTAAAAAGAGGAAAACAAATGTAATTTGCCCAATACTTTGGTTCATGACCAAACAAACTTGCCAAGCGAATGACCTTCCCATCAGGTGCTAATTAGTAAATGAAGTAAATGATGATATATATTATTATAGGGTTGCCACGTCTCTGTCAGTACTTATTTTATTCTTTTCAACTATGATTTATTTTGTCCATAAGTTGTTCTTATGACTTATTTTTAAGCATCTTAAGAGCACATTTCTGATAAAACACAGGATTTAAAGTGGTGCGTGATTTGTGTGTGTGTGGGGGAACTCAGTTTTACAGATGAGTTGATCAAATCAACTAATCAATTAGTTGACAAAATGGTATGTGTTAGTTTGGTACAGGGCAGCCCTAAATGTTATGCGTACTAAACATCAGCATGTTCAGATAACTAGTCGGGAGGAACATGGAGCTGCAGGAGCCCGACACAGACCGACATCTGCTCGGCCCGTTCATCAGCCTCAAGGTGTGGCTGCACAGACTCTGGTGGACCACGACTGTCATCGTCAAGTTGTCCTCAGTCTCAGCCTGTCATTACCTCCTTTTGACTTTTACCGACTTAAAAACACCCAAAAGCAGCAGTCATTAAAGGCTCCATGAACTGGCTCCCTGCCTGTGTGTTATCATGCTCGTGCAGAACCCTTTTCAACATGAAAAGAGACTCAAAATGTGTTTTCTAGCGTAAATAGATTGCATGTCAATTAAACTGCTGTTGTAATCTGATAGCTGAGATGGCAGGCGGAGATGAGCTCTGAAAGCCTCTACAGTCTGTAAAAAGAGTCAGAATCAATGAAGAGTGGAGTAAGTCTGTGTTTAATGGACATTAGGGGGCAGAGCTCTGGCACAGATCTCATTAGAGCCAAGAATGCTGAAGTCTGCCAATTGCTCCAAACATCCATTAGTGGGCCAATCAAATTGTGTTTTCTCAACACTCGTGTCTTCGTTCACTTTGGCCCAAAGATACAGTAGAGCAACTTATTCGCTGAAATCAACACATTCTTACAATTATACGTAAAATAACCATCTTAATGCTCCTCGGCTTCAAACCATGACGCTCTACGTAAACGTTTTGGATTTTGGAGTTTCCACTTGTTACTACATGCATTGCGTCTTTTCAAAATAAACTTCAGTCTTCACAGGGATTTAGCTTTAGGCAACAAAACCACTTGACCAGCAAGTGACCAACAAAAGTTCGCAGTTTTAAGTTCTCATTATTAAAATGCAAAAACCCTGTCTGTGTGCAATGTACGAGTACAATGCCTGCACATGGAATCAGTTTTCATCGATTGGAGCGCTGCCCTGCCTTCCTCCCTCTCTCCTCCTGAGGAGAAGGTAAAGTGGCCTCATATGTCACAAAGCGTCACTTCACTGCTGTCAAGAAGTTGATGTATGAGGACCGAAATGGCCAGTGCTGAAACAGCAGCAGACCACACACACACACACACACACACACACACACACACACACACACACACACACACACACACACGCAAACACACACACACACACACACACACACACACACACACACACACACACACACGCAAACACAAGATTGATGGATGAAACTAGTATTAGGTCCAGAATGGAGGCACTTTGCCCGGCAGCAGATGAACGGTTTTAGGAAGTCGGGAGACGACTTGCAGCTGCAACAATCAAATGTTTTTATTGGTAGCAATCTTGTATCTGTGAGAAATTCCATTCACAAGTCAAGAGACTTGTTTCTTCTTCGAGTTTGAAATCAGAGAAGAAATCAGTCGGAGTTGAGCTCTTTACGTAACTAACAACGCCCCTCTTCCTTACAAGTGAGAAAGTCATTGATTAAGTTTGTTGATTTGATTCTATCGGAAACCTGGTTTGTGCCAACAAGGGAAGCAAAAGATGAATTATTGATCCGGTTTAGAAGCTCATTGGCCCCCTGCTGGTGGAGTTTAGCTGTAATTTCCTCATCTTTTTCAAATGAGCCTCTCAGATATGATTCTGTCTTTCCAAACACCTCAAACAACTACCTCAGCAGAATTGAATCAGTGAGTTTGCCAGCATGTTGCAGCGAGGCACCTCGGAGCTAATAACATAAGCAAAGATCGGTTGACACCCAGTTGTTTGGAGATGTGTCTGATTTATAGATTAGATTTCCTCCACCCTCTTGGCCAGCTTCTTCCCCTCGGCGGAGTGAAGCCATCTCAGAGGATGCGTCTGCCAGATGACCTCGGCAGAATCCGCCCTCCCCCTCCCTGCGTCAGCTGACTAGCTTGGGTAAACTGTGGTCAGCTTGTCTCATGGAGAGGGAGGAGTGGGAGGCTGGGGAGTTTTAACCCTGAGAGAGTTTACATCATGACCCCGGCGTATATCTCTGCATACTGTATCGGTTAAACTACGTAATTGATCCCTTCTATTTAATTGCTGGCAGACGTCTCCCCCGTCATCCTCCCTGCCTCCATCTCTTCCTTTCTCACACACACACATGTTGAACCCTGATGTTCCCAGAACTCTTCCGGGAACCTCTGGGATGCCGTCCCAGCCGCGGTAACATAACTCCCACCACCCTCTCGTCCGAGCCAGCCAATCACATGTGGATCGCCAGGACTCAGCTGGCCTGGAAGCCGTCCTGCGCTTGTGAAGCAGTTGGCAGATTTTAAACATAGTTGCAGTTTATGAAGTGATGCTGTCACTGGTCCCCTGCTGAGTTTCATAGGGACTTGGGCTCACACTGACAGAGCTGAATCGTGGAGGTGTTGTCGGGCTTTGTGTTGCGGCGTCTTTGTCTGCTCTGCATTATCCAGCAGACAATTGGTTATGGAGGATTTTGTCCATCTGCTGAGTGAGATCTCTTGGAAACCAGAGACACAGTGCGGATAAAAAGATGAAGGACAGGGTTTGTCTTGTGGCTGATCAGCAGAAACGTGAAATCAAGTCCTCAGCATGAGATATACTGTGTGTGTGTGTGTGTGTGTGTGTGTGTGTGTGTGCGTGTGCGTGTGTGTGCGTGTGCGTGTGTGTGCGTGTGTGTGTGTGTGCACGCGCGCCCATCTGAATTTAAAATGTACTAAACAATGAGTCCAGTGTGATTCTTTCTCATACACGCGTCCTCAAGCCTCCCTCGGCTTCCCTCTGCGATTTGACATTCAAAAGATGTATTGTCCAAATAAGCCTTTGATATTCATATTATTATCATTAACAGGCTGGATCAGCGTGAAGCTCGCTGTGTTTGGGGTCTTGCTGTCCCCCCCTCTTGGCTCAGACTGAGGGAAGACATAAGTAGGTCAAAGTTTAGTGGAGCGTCCTGTCTGAGCAGGAGGATTGGAGTGGCGATGGTGTGTGTGTGTGTGTGTGTGTGTGTGTGTGTGTGTGTGTGTGTGTGTGTGTGTGTGTGTGTGTGTGTGTGTGTGGTGGTGGAGTGGGGGCGTTAATAAACAATTTACTGGCGACCATTATTATTGGTTTATTTTCAGCTAATCACAGCGTTATTGGCATAAATTATCCGAAGATATGTTTATTTATTTAACCCGTGTCCGGCATAATAAAATCTTTAAATATATTGTATTGTTCAAATCTATTTGTATATAACTATATTTAAGGGATTCTTTTAAAACATATTTATTTTTGTTATGTTATGTTATGTGTTTATTTTATTGTTATTTGTTTTTTTTAAGAGTAACTTGACTCAGACTTTTGCTGACCTCTAGTGGTTGAACTTCCCACCTCGCTGAAGTGCATTGTGACAACACTGATTACCAGCCTGATGTTAAGTTACTCTTTAAACTCTGAAACATGTAAATTCTGAATAATTTGGGCTCTCAAAGATATATATATATATATATATATATATACATATATATATATATGTATATATATATATATATATATATATATATATATAAAAGTTAATTGAAGAAAGTTAATGGACTCAATTCTTATGATGCTGCTGAATTTCTCCTTTGAAGGAATCCTCTTTATAACACTAGGTTATTTATTCATAGACATGTTTATCTTAAAAGGGTGACAAGCATCATATTGATTAAACTCTTTTTAATTCTGATTTAAACTTGGATTTACTAAATGGAGAATCCATTGTATGTGTGTAACACAGCTCTGCTTCATTTCAAAATTAGATTAACTCAGTTCAAACCTAGTTTTGGTAAACTCTGATCAGAACTAATCTTAGATTCAATTAATCCTTGTTGGTGCAGCATCGCCTCAGAGTAGTCAGCCATGCTCGTGGCTCTATGAGGCTGTATGAGGCTGTATTTGGGCACAACGGTGGTTTGAGCTAAACGCTAATGTCGACATGCTCATCACTGAACATAAAGTACAGAAGAGGTCAATTCGAACCAGAACTACTTGCATGCTGTGGCATGTCTTTTGTTTCCTTGTGAGACGATTCAATCAATAGCGGTGAGCTGCAATACCTGATACGAGGTGCAGTGTTATGAGATCACTCTGCCGGCCTTGTTGACCCCTTGAGCCAAACGTACCTCTACAGATTAGGATGTCTGGGTTACTGGCTGGGTGAGGGGTCAGACTGTCGGCTTAGAGTTGAGGAGAGAAGAGCTGGAGGGTTGAGGGTCATGTGGTGGGAGCTAAGCCTTTGTTTTATGGGTACTCTATCATTAAATTTGAAGACATGTTGTCACCGTAGCTCCACTTTTACAACAGAAATGTCTGGCATCCGATAATAAAAAATAGATCTGGAATATTTATAGTTGTTGTCAGCTGAGTTTGTTTAACATGAATATATCCCAATCCTTTTCTGTTCCTTCCTCACTATGAGAGAGCTTTTAAAAAATCTGATGTTACCATTGATGATAAAATAAAGTGTCAGCAGACCAGGATTTGCTGCTGTGCAGAGTTTAAATCTCAGCTCTTGTCTGCTGTCAGAGATCAAACAGAAAGATTGAGGTGGAGACGCAGCGGTTTGGAGAGGTAGCGGCGGCGGATACAGAGATGAACGGATGAAATGAGGCCAGTGTCATCCTGTCTCATTAACTATGCAGGGTTGGGAGGGGATTAGCCTCGCTTACATAACTCAGTCTCTCCCCCATCTCCCCCCTTAACTAGCCCATCTCCCCCTTTTCCTCATCCCACACTCTCTTCTGAAATCACAGGATTGGGTTTGGCCTTTTTGTTATTCCAGTATTTTGTTTTTTACCCTTCGGGAACAAAATCCTCAGACAAAAGTCAGAAGGAGACTGACATTTGGGGATTTGGAGAGATGACGATGAAAGGGACACAAATTAGGAAGGGACAAGGGCATGCAGGGAAGCAACATGGAGTAGGTGGAGGAGATAGAAAGCAAAGTGAATGTGATACAAGATCTGCAGATAAAGCAAAAGGAAAAGAAGAAAACAGAAAAAGAGGGGGGAGGGTTGTTGGGGGTGAAAAAGATAGTCTATATATAGTTTATCTCTGCTGTTTGAACGCCTCGGCCAGCACAGCAAAGCTCAGCATCCATGTCAGTCATCATGCCAGTCTCCATTAACACACATAGTATACAGCCTATACCCTGAGGGTTATGGAAACATGTGGACATGCTGACCTTTGCCACTGAGTAAAAGGAAATTACACACTGACGGATCTGATGGTGTGTGTGTGTGTGTGTGTGTGTGTGTGTGTGTGTGTGTGTGTGTGTGTGTGTGTGTGTGTGTGTGTGTGTGTTAATGGTCAAACGGTGTCTAACATAAATATGCTGTGAAACGTGTATGACAGGATTGCCTTCAGAGAGCGGTCGGTTCAGTTTAAAACATCTACAAAATCAAACACAGAGAGTGCTCACCAAACAAACCCTGACTGTACTTCTCCATCTTGGGAATAAATTAACCGTGCACCATCTCCCATGTCCTTTACGTTCTTTCCTTTTCTTAGATCACATTTGCATATCTGTGTTGTCTTTGTTGTTTTGTCCTCTCACACATGCAGCTACAAGCACACATGCAGGGAGAGAAACTACATGAACATGTGTGCTTCCCTTCTGGCGGACTTTGATGACATCAAAGTCCTCGTTTATTGTACCTGCTGCTTTAATTTTGTTAAGTTACGTCTATAACACAAACTCTTACCACTATAGCAATTGATATTGATTTGTTTTTTTTGAGAGAAATATAGCTACAACCAAATTGATTTTAATTTTTAATCAGCCCTCTATGGGAATCGTTGCATGGCAAGTTGTTAACTGCATACGAGCTGAAGGCTGCGAGAACTGGCCAGCTACTGTATAAGTTCCTGGATGATTCATGGAACAGTCTCTGGGTTGCACAGGACCTCGTTTGTTTCTGCTGTTTCTGCCCCTGGCTCACCCTGCTCCAATAACACACATACTGGCTGTGGCAGAAGACACACACATAGAGACGCACATTCATGACCACTCATTGACGAAAGCATTCACAATATATGCACATGTGCAGGCCCCTCCAAGCTGGCAGACAGAGACACAATAATGTGCGTTATCACCCCCATAATATCCCATAGTGTCGCACATATTGTAGAGACAGAACTTCGAGGCTCGAGATAAATGTTCTTTTTTCTTGTTGTTGTCCGTCTCAAAATTATTCTTGTGCTCTTTTGCTTCACTCTCTTGTTGGTTACTGGTCTTAGTCTTGGAAAGAAAATTACTACATTACTGTACAATTTGGAATTACTAATTTTCCATTTTATGCTTTGTATTTTGACTCCACTACATTTCAGAAGGAAATATTGTATTATTAATGCACAACATTTATCTGGGAGCTATAGTTACTAGTTCATTTTTCAGATGAAACCATTGATAAACTACTGAAATAAATACATTGGCTTGTTTTTGGCGTGTTACTTGTCACATTTCACTTCTGTCTATGAGTTCAATTCTAAACTTCAACGATGGTTTTATTTAAATAACCGTTTGAAGTCCAATTAGGTCAGATTATCCAATATTATTAGTATTGTAATTATATAACAACACAGGTCGTAGAAGAATTTTTTTTTTTTAAGAATGAAAATCAGCAGAACTTCAGTGCTGCTCAAAGATTAATGCAGTACTCATAATAATAACACAATTTAATAATATAACAGTATGACACGAAACAGAGTCATTATGCATAATTTGCTTTAATTAGCATAATTAGTTGTCATATTCTAGGTACAATTTGCTGTTAATAATTGTTAGTTTTTACCTTCAGTAAGTAGGATTTTGAATGCAATACTTTTACTTGTGATGGAGTGTTTTTACATTGTTATATTATTACTTTTACCAATACAGTATTTCCTCCATCACTGGTCTATGAACTACTTGCACCCTCCGAGGGGTTTCCATTTGTTCATGTGACATCACAAACCACCCTGCGATAGTTACATGATGAAACGTGATGGAGACAAATGTCTCTCACTTTTCTGGGGCCGGCCTGACAATAAGCTTGACTGCATGAATTATCTGCATTGAAGGTCAATGCAGAGTTAAAGTGCAGCCAGATGCTGAGAGACGCTTCAGAGTGTTTCCATGGAATATGTGCAGATCTCACGTCCATCGCAGACAACCCTGCCTCATCGTGACTTTTCCATGCACACTATGTTCTTACTCTGGCAATCTGTGCATAGAAACTGACATAATAGAAGAATAACTGAAGACAGAGAGACATAGAATAATGTGTGAGGAGACAAATGAAAGGAGATGATTCACATCCTGCAGACAGACAAATTGTTACAACAGCGGCAGGCTGATGAAGCTGGAAACAGTCGAAAGACAAAGCGTTTGTCTCTGGCAGTGGTTAAAGCGCTGAAAAGGCAAATGAAAACCTTCCTGTGCTTTATTCAGTTTTTTATTTCCCCCTGCTCTCTATATTTGCTCTTAGCAGTAAGCTTTTGCTTCTCCTGTGCAGGTCTCACCGTTTCCACACAGAAGACCGCCATTAGTCACCAGCTGTCTGTGAAAATGCAACAACATCCCTTTTGTTTCTAGTATGATTCTCAATGCAGAGGTTGACTGTGTGCTGCTGTGGCCGAGCTTCAGCTGCTGCTATTAAGATCGGTTACAGAGATAGATTTGACCCGCCGATGCACCGCTACCCCGATCCCATGTTATCTCATCTAATCTGGCCACTGAGGAGGATGACTTGTGATGGGAAATCTTAGAGGAAGATTACAGGCCGGAGGGAGGAGTTAGAGGAGTGTATTGATTAGCTGTTTTACATCACTGAGTACTGGACACGATGAGGTCATTCTCGTCTGCCAGAGGTGGAAAGAAACATTTACTCAAGTGCTGCACTTACAAATATTTTGAGAAAAATACACATGATTGCTTTACAAATAAAAAAAAAGTTAAACATCGAGAAAGAATGATTTCCCCTTGAAGCTTCTCAGTTTGTGACCTTTAAATAACTGTTTGAGGCCCAAAGACGTCAAATGTGCAGCAAAACTGTATTATATTCTTTCCAACTCTTGTTGATCATCTCACCAGCCCTCAGATTTAGCTAAAACAGCTGCAACAGAAACATCCTGCTGACACATTGCATCGGTATTAACAATCTTAATATAATATGTAATGATGTATACGTGTTCTGCAGTACTTTTATTGATAATACTGACATTGTCGTAGAAGTACTATAACTTATGTAAAGGATCTCGTACTTCTTCTCCCACTGGTCTCATGTTTTTCCTCCAGGTGTACACTAGGTGAAGATATTTAAGGAATGCATTAAAACAAAGCTGGAGGGCCCAGTTTTGTACACGATGTATTCAAATAATAATTTCTCCTATTAATTGTTGTAACAACAGTGTTCCCCTGAGGTCTGAATATTAAGTCTGCTCATTACATTGACAGACTTAGACAGGCTGCCCTCTAGTGAGCAGAACTGGATCTACAGCGAGCCTGACCCGAGCTCCTCGGTGGCAAGTGAAGTGCAAACTAACAGCACTGGAGTTTAATACATACCCCGGATAGATCTATCAGAGCAGCACGGGCCAATGCGGTTGCCATTGTTTTTTTTCCGTAACCTATAAGATGAATGGCCCTCATTAATCATGGCCATTTGTCTTCAGTTGTAAGAGTAGAAGGTCAGTGATTAAACCTTGTTCTCTGTAACGTCGCCAACTCTCCTGCTATATCGCTCCTTCCCTCCCTTGTTCAGAGGTTCAGAGGGAGAGTTGAATTTCGCTGCTGCTCTGCTCTGCTCTGCTTTTCATGGCTCTGATGTTGTCTGCCACCAAATCCCTGCTGAATAAAAGTCAGAAATTGAAGCAGCAAATCATGTTTTATGTATGTGTGCTTACACAATGAAAGCAGGCTGGAAAGTGGGCCAAGCATCACACAGGGCATATTATGGCAACAAAGCAGCTTTCCACTTTCTTAGAAAAAAAAACGACAGCGGCAGGAGGCAATGCCAGGCTCAGAGTACAACATGAGTGTCTGGTTAATGATAGCGAAAATGGAAAGAGAAAATGCCATATAAATTGCAACACCTGGATGCTCTATTCCTGGGAAGTGTTTCACTATTCCCAGGGACTCTAGTCTGCTGTAGAAACTGTGCTGTTGACTTGATTTAATAATAAATATGTCTGGAGATGAACAATGTGACAATATACTGAGATTTTACACAGACATCGCTTAAATATTTCTCTAGTTATAGCAGGTTGCAACTTATCTGGTGCTTACTGTCTTGATTATTGAGAAATGCTTTTTGCCCAAATAATGTCAATAAATTGGGGAAAATGGTTATCACAAGTCTGCTCGACTTCTTAAGATTGCTTTTTCTGTCTGACCAACAGTCCAAAACCCCCAAATATACTGATTATATATCTGCACACATCTGAGAAGCTGCTACCGGCTAATTTGTGGTTGAATTTTCTTTTGAAACAATAACTTTTTGTCGATCAACTAATTGTTTCAGATCTATATTGGGTTATTGTGGGCAATGTTGCAAATTATTGAGAATATTTGCTTCATGGCAATGTTGCATTTACCAAGTTTTTCCACCAATGTGACTATTGAGATTTATGCGGTATGTAAAGAGAAAGAGATATTCCTGTCTGGTTATTCTTAGAGCTAAAGCAATTCGTTAGAAACACATTTAAATACATTTTGGACTGACAAAACAAGGACATTTTTCATTATGTTCTGACATTTTATATACTAGACAAGAAAACAATTATTTGATTATTCAAGATAATAACTGGAAAAGTAGGTGCCATGTGCTATATAACATAAACAATATATTGCTATTGCAGTGATATACTGAGTTTCTGTCCCTATTACCCTATAGATCAATCTAGCAGTGTGTGCCCATGTGTTTGTCATTCTTCTCTCCTTCGTATCATTTTGCAGAAGTCACCTTGGCACAGATTTAGCCACGCCTTTTGTGTGACGGCGGCTCCTTTATCCTTCACCCTCCTTTACTCCTCCCTTATCAGTACAGCATTGGAACACAGTGGAGACCTAAAGTAACCCGATAACTATAACGATAGAAAAATGGTGATTAACAGAGTGAAGGCACACAGGCTGCATAACATTAATAACAGCCTTAGCTGAAGTTAATGCTGCAGCACGCTGAATCATAGTGTCATTGTTCTCACATTCACTGTGGTCCCTGCAGTGAGCACATATGCTGCTATAGCGATTACTCTATATTTCAGTGATGTATAGGATTAATAATCTCTATCTAATCTTCTCCCATCGGTGCACATCAGCCCATCAGGGGTGAGATGTCATTCCCTGATTAGAAATAGTGCATGAACTCCAAACCCTGCAGAGATTATTACAGCATCGCCGGTCATGTCTTTTGGCCTCTAGGTCGGTTTTATGAAAATTAAAAGAAAGGTCAGAGCTATAGGTTAATGTCTGCATATACTGTACGTGTGTGTGTGTGTGTGTGTGTGTGTGTGTGTGTGTGTGTGTGTGTGTGTGTGTGTGTGTGTGTGTGTGTGTGTGTGTGTGTGCGTGCATACAGTTCAGTGCATATGCCTGTTTCTATAAGCTTTTCCTTGATATGTAGACACACTAGCCGCGTGACTGTACGTCAATGGCAGTCGGTCAGTCAAGTACTTTGGTCCAGACTGAAATATCTCAACAACCATGCGATGGATTGCCGTTGCATTTTACACATACATGGTTGCCAGAGGATGAATGTAGGGATTTGATGATATCCAGACTTTTCCTTTAGCACCACCATGAGGTTGGTTTTTAATTGAAATGTCCCGACAACTAATGTATGGATTGCGATGAATTGATGAATTGAGTTCATACATTCAAGTTCCTCTTAGGATAATTTATGATAACGTTGTTGATCCCTTAGCTCATCTAGTGCCATCATTAAGTCAAAATGTTAATTTTGTAAATGATTGTCCCATTTAGAGTAAAATAGACCTTAAAGCAGGATAATGCTTTAGGTGTGGCTACTTTGTGATTGACAGGTTGCTACAAAGGCGTTGTCCGGTCTGGGGGTTGACAACTTTTTCGTCTTCGACCTTTAACCCTTTCACAGTGTGTTTTCAGTTCATGAAGGTTAATTGTAACCATTTGGTTACCTAACATTTCTCAGCATTACTGTGTAACTGAAGGCTTCTAAACTTCATTTCATAAACCAATGGGTGACTACATCTACAGTCTATGCTAAACACCTGCTAAATTAATGACATATGTCGAAAGTTACCACTATAACTCTCTTTCACCCTGGTCACACCGGTAACCTGCATGTATTCAACATGGAGCTTCTTTCCATCTTAATCCCTATTTAGCCCTCCATATCTCTCATACTTGTGAAGTTTATATACATTACCGAGAAAAATTATCACTTTAAAAGGGGGTGGGACATCTGAATAAACCTCCATCTTGTTATTTCACTAAGTTCAGGCCCAATCCTCCCCTGTGTCCCCAAGGGAAGACCGTGACCATCTGTTCTCCTGGGGCTCCCTGTTAGGACAGATTGATGTCTTTACCCCCATCAGCTGCAGATGATCAGGCTGTGTCACACCGGTGTGTAATAAAAAAGTGCAGGGTATGTGGCCATTAAATCAGACCTCAAATACAATAATCATCTAATGGCAGGAATCCCAGATCCAGATTGCCTCTTTAATCAGTTGTACCTTCCCCTGAAGTCTAACTGACCTCCAGATTTCATGGAAATCCATTCATGAAGTTGATGTTCTGTTGACAGACCAACATATGATTTTGTGTCATGTTTACTCCATAATAATGCTATTTGAAATTCTCTTCTTTTCTTGTGGTAACGGCTAAACAATGCATGTGGAAGCTGTGTAATGTTTTCATCCATTGTTGATCAAAGTTTGACCTGAATATCTGATTTTCTATGCAGCCAAAAGACAACATCAAACTCCAGCAGTTGCTTTGACAATACTTTTGTGTGAGTGTCCATATTCCTACATTCTTTCTGTTTATGACGATAGCTGTGAAGGAGCCCCGTCAGCATCTGTTCGTGGCTCCTAAAAGCAGCTCGGAGGCTCAAGACTGACCCCAGCACCGGGACACGAGGGCCAGAATCAATACTTGTATGGGATCACTTATCAGAATGTAGCAAGCTGACTGATTGCCTCATTGGCTGCTTGTGTGGAGAGTGGAGAAGTGGTAGAAAGGGAGCAAAGAGACAGATTGGGTGAGATGAGAAGATGAATCATGAATGAAAAAGGGCAAATTAGCATTTTTGGAAAAGAAGATACAATCATTTTGTGTACAAATGGAAGAAACCCATATTTATTTTATTGGACACCAGGGAGTGGTTATACTGTCAAAATCCAACTTCAAAAGGTTTTACCAAACAACTGATACTTTACACACAAGAAGAAAAAGTAGTTCTGTGGATATGACATGATACGTGGTAAATGCACACATTGCGCATCAGAACTCCGAGATTTGTTTAACTCTTTTGCAGCCGATAAAACCAGGAAATACTATTTCAAGATATTACATTATAACCAAAATCAATTTTAATCTCATTTCCTTTCATAATTTCATCCCTCTTTTTTGTCTACTGCCTTTTTTACACGTCAGTGAAGTTGTTCTTTCTCTACACTTTGAAGCAGCAAGCACATGCAATGACTCACATTCATATGTTTAATATGTAAGATTAGAGTTTGTATCAAATAAATGCAGAGTATTATAATTGTCATGTTTGAGTTGGAGTCATCATTAGCTGCTTGGTATTTTGGGTTGTATTTGTCATTGCGTGTTCAGGGGCTAAACTTTAACTATGGAACTAATAGTCGCACTTGAGACATCTAAATTCCTTACTTGCACAAATCCGCCGGAGTCTTGATCATCTTAAGTAGATGCCTGCATTTGGCAGAAGAGAGATGACAGGAAATGAGGAGGGATAGAGATGAGAAAGGACAACAAAGGTCTCCGGACAGAACAGACAGCGATTCGGCACCTCGACCACTCAGTGCCCCTTAATACCGAACGCGGCTGTAATCGATATTATAATGTGAAAGATGTGTGAGTATGTGAAAGGAGTCGCTCACAGGAGTCTTGTTTTTTTTGCGACCAGAAGTCATAAAAGAGGGTGAAGTTAAAGCACAACCGAACTCTGACTAAGACATTTTTGCGAGACCTAAAAGGTTGCAATTAACTTTCAAGAAGTGAAACCACACAGCAAGGGTTAAAGCTGTAAACACTGTAAACTTACAGACAGACAGGCAACTCTGTGGCAGCGACATGTCAATCACAAGGTAGTTCCCGATGCACTTCCGCATTGGCTTCACTTTTCTATGCTGCTCTCGTAGAGTTGAGTGCATTTTGGGCCAATTCCAATCCTAAAGTGCACACATACACAACTCTAAATGAATAATAATGTTGCTCTGTAACTGCTGGATGTGTAAATAAAGTCAAGTTCACCAACTTAAAAGGTCAATGCTGTGTTTACTGCTTGTTCTTGCTGCGTCCAAGCAGGTTTATTACAATGTAAACGCTGCAAACATTAGTGTAATTTGAGTCAACAGGTCAGTTTTAACGTGTTGTGTTTTTCCCCTGAGGCCAGAGTGCAGGAGGAGAGGCTCAGAGAGGAGTGAGGTCCTGGGATGAGAGCTCTCTGCGATTTCCCTGTTTCCCCCAGACCTTCAGGTGGAACACGCTGGGAGACACTCTGAGGTAAAGGGCAACACACAAAAAATAAAACACCCTCTGCAGACAAAACCCTTCTCTGACGACGTTGACCTTCAATATTTGCTGACTCACACGTCATCCACTCTTCCTACGCCTCTTGTTCTCTCTCTCCCTCCCTTTCTCTGTTGTTCTTTTTCCTCTGCTGTCTTTCTGGGTGCTGAGGACATTGATCAATGGTCTTACTTCTTTGTGTGGGCTCAGTTTGGAGTGACCCGCTGTGGTCACTTTGTCACACACACACACACACATACATGCACACACATTTATGGAAATGGGGGTCTTGGCCTCCGTCTTTGAAGTGTCCGGTTAGGGATTGGGTTTGGAGATGGATGACAGTTTGAGTGTGTGACACAAGGGGGGAGGAAGGTTTAGAGGAGGAAGAGATGAGGGGTCAAGGGGTCAGGAATTTGTGGCTGAGCCTGTGTTGTTCCATACGGCAGCCGGGTGACAGCAATATCTCAAAGGAGTCAGAGAAGGTGTGTTAGTCCGTTTTCTGTTGCCACACATCTAATTTTGTCGATACACTCCCTCCTCCGCAAAGCCTCCATTTAAACTCATTTGTGTCAGTCGGTGTTGGATAGCTACAACACTTGTTTGTGTTTGGGTGACCAGCAGTCCCACAACAATGAGTTCAAGGCCTCATAGTAAATGGCAGTGTTTGTGACATATGTAGGGTGATAATTATGTGTGGTCCACACAGCAGCAGCTGTCTTCCTCTCTTCTTTCCACCGTCTACATTACAGATCTCCTGCTCTGCGTCTTTCCTCCAGTCCAGCTCAGCCTGTCCCAGCCCAGCTGTCCCCTTCCTTCATTAGTCCTCTCACAGCGATACCCACGGCCTGCAGAGGCAAAGTCACTTTCAAAATACATCGGACTCCTACTTAGTTCCTTATTTTGAGTTATTACGCATTTTACAATTTTACACAATTTAAAGCAGCAGAAATCAATGTTTTAATGTTAACAGTCATTATAAAAGGTTATAAAAGCCTGCAAAGATGCATTTTAGCATCTTTCAGGTCTTTGTTGTGATTTTAAGCTAAAATAGAAACTCCTGCTGACTCACACACACGCACGCACACACACGCACGCGCGCACACACACACACACACACACACGCACACACACTGTAACACACATACATAATAGACTCAAAAGCTTTCTGGTGTTGTATTTTGGAGACATGGGCTGTGTTAATGGCAGTAAAGTGCCAAGTCAGAGAACAGAAGGGAACTTTCTTCTCACTTGTTACCGTGGGACCCAGAGGGAGGTACAGGGCAGTTCCAGTAAAGAGAGAGAGAAGAGACACACACACACACACACACACACACACACTCCTTAAAGCACGAGTCAGTCAGGCACACAAGATAAAACCTCAACGGGTTAATTTTGTGTGATTTGTAAGTAGCTGTATAGTCGGTATGTTTACCATGTCAATATGCTAATATCGGCTTATTAGCTCTACACACAAAGTACTACTGAGGTTGATGGGAATGTTAGTAGTTTTGGAGGTATTTGCAAAGTGTGACCTAAATATGACGAGAGGAAAAGTCCGGGGATCCTCCATAGTCGGTTTATCAGAAGTGGTTTGGGCTTTGGCCTCGCCACCTTGTGGATGGGAACCATGGATATATTTACAAACCGTCATGGAGATCTATCCACTAGTTCCTGCGATAGTTTAGCTTTCAGTCAAAATGATAGACTGACCAACAGTCGCAATGCAATAAGTGTGGCTAAAAATGCTAAATAATTTCAATGTTCTCAAGTGCGAGGATTTGATGATCTTCTTAGTTTTATTAAATTAAATTGTAATGTTATTGAGTTTTGCACCATCGGTCAGACGAGACACAACATTTTAAGACACTACCTTTAGTTCCAGCAACTTGTGATGAGCATGTTTCTCTTTTTGCTGACTTTGTTCATTAGTTGACAACCAGGTTTCGAGATGAACCCGAAAGGTCACAGGATAAAAGGATGAGAAAGAAAGAAAAACATTTTTTTTACTTATTTAGTTTTTTATGTAATTTGTCAAATGTTTTCTTTCGTCAATGAAAAACAAAATACTTTTACTTCTTCCGGCTGCATAGTTTTTTTTGAAGAAAAAAATCTTTGTTTGAACCAAGGCCATACAATATGAGAGATCACAGTGTGATGCGGTCACATGCCCCAAATGTAGAATAATGTATAATCAAAAAATGTATTGAAAATGAAAATAATCACTATTTGCAAAGAAACAGCATCAACACATCACTCAAAAATACAAGAAAAACCTCTCCACTCATTCTGTTATCTGCTGATTATTACTCTGCACAAGAGAGTGTGTGGAGTGTGCAGGCACAAGATGAGCAGTAACATGTTATGTAATTTACCCCATTTGAGTGAATTGACCCCCTCCCTCCCTCTGTCGCGGCTGCAGCTCTTAATGCAGTCGATGTTGTTTGATAATTGCACGGCTATGTTGCCAAAGGATAGATGCTGAACATTTGGGTGAGAGGACGTGTTCCCCTGAATGCCCCTGTGGGTTATCCAGCTCGCACACACACACACACACACACACACACACACACACACACACACACACACACACACACACACACACACACACACAAACAGAAAGAGTGGTTACAATTTATCAAAAAAAGTTAAATCTGACGCAGGATTGTGTCGATGAAGAATGTGTGAAAGAGAAGGGGATGGATGAAGCTCAGGCTGAAAAGAGAAATGGGTGGAGAGAGAGAGAGGCGGAGGAGAGTAGTGTGTGTGTTGAAAGAGGGGAACTAGAGGCAGGGGGGCTGGCGGACAAAAGTGAGAGAAGGGAGGGAGGAATGAGGAGAAGGAGGAGGGGGAGGCGGTGCTAAGGCAGACAGCAGGGAAGGAAAGCTGAGAAGAGGAACAGTGGAGTGAAGTGAGAAGAGAGAGGAGGAGGAGGACAGGACAGGAAAATAAGGGGGCTTCCATTTGAAAGTCCTTGTGTCAGGATATGAGGTCCTAGCGCGCTGCAGGAAGCTGGAGTGTCGTAAAGAAGAGGTAGACGACGAGGGAAACGAAGGAGAGACGGGGAGAATCTGAGCCAACAGAGACTGGAGGGATTTTTACTTTACTTTTTTTTTTTCAAGAGAGACGGAGACAAGTGGAGGCAGCGATGCAGAGCTCTCACTGGGGTGAGTGTAGAGCAGTGTGTGCTGGTGCATGTGTCTGCATAATGAGTGTGTGCGCCTTAAATTCTCCAAACTCAGGCTCTCTTTACCCTGCCCTTTATCCCAGTTTGGTTTACATTTTAAGGCAAACTTGCCTGAGGAAACGTTATATTCATGAGCACCTTGAGTCAGTGTGAAGCCACTTTTGAGGGGCGTCAATTGTGAAAAATAATGGGAGGTTTTTAACGGAAAGAGTTTGAGACAAAAGTTGCTTTGCAGGCCCATTCACGCGCCAATACTAATTTTAACAGGATTGGAAACTAGTTTTGGAATGTCAGTGAAGGCCAAAAAGTTGTTGTCTTCAAAAATCTGGAGGAACTGAGATCTAACTGGTCAAATAATGATCCCTGGAAAACTTGGTTTCCTGTCATTTTGCCAGAGATTGAAGGCAGCTGGATGATTCAGAATCAGCTGACTTGAGTCTGAAGTTAGTTTTCTAAAGTTGTTAGCTGCTCTAAATGAACCTGGAGTATTTTGGCCTGCACAAGCCAGGACAGACAGAACCGCCAGCTTGGATTTGTTGAGGTAGGATGATGATACGTTTTTGGTGTGAGCCCAGTTTTTCTAATCCCTACCCTGAGTAATCTGCTCATTACGGATTGTCGGGGTATTGATTTGAAATTTCAGCCTTTCGAAAAGCTGTCCCACCCTCTGGACGGTTGACCTGGAGGAGGAAGAGGAGGAGGAGGAGGAGGAGGAGGAGGAGGAAGGGGTTATTCAATCTGCACACACACACACACACACACACACACACGTTTAAGATAAGAAAGAGCATGAGGCAGCAGATAGATTTCTACCAGAGCATCAATTAGGCTGCATCTCAGAAGTGTGACCGATACAAAACATGTTTTTATCCAGAAGACTCAAAGGGAATCTTGGTTTCTTTTGATGACGAAGCACTTTGGGAGACACAGGCTGTAGTTGTTTCTCTTCTGTCTTCCCTACGCGTGTAATTACACGACTCCTCGTGTGCCCTGGGCCACATATTGTAGTTTTTCATCTAGTTTGTTACGGCCCAAGAGTGATGTGTCAGCATATGTTTATAGTCAGGACGGTTAGAGGGCCATCCATTTACTCAGCTCTTATAGTAGCTGCTGTTGGACCGTGTCATGTTGAGGTTTCATTTGAGAGAAGACTGTAATTACGCAGAATGGCTTTTGGCGTTTTGAAGGAGTGACGTTCCACTCCATAAACATTGCGGCTGTAAATGAGCAGGTGACGAGACACAAACGTTGACGTGAAGTTTAACTCAAGGGGAGTGAGAGTTGGGGGACACAGAGGCCGAGAAGATGTGTTACCTCATCGGCTCTGAACAAAACAAATGAAGTAAATGTGTGTCACGTGTTGCAGGTTACATACGTAACGCTTTCCAGCTGTGTTGACTCATGCTTCCTGTGTGGTTGCATGTGTGTATATGTACAGCATTAAGCAGCTCCAAATAAAAGGTAGTGAGACCTCGTTCTCTTTTGGTTTCTCATCCCTTTCCACTTCTTTCTAAGGGTCCGAAGTTGGTAAAATACTCATATTTGTTTAGATGGACAAACAAACAACTCATCATCTCTGTCTCTCTCTCTCTCTCTCTCTCTCTCTCTCTCTCTCTCTTTCTCTCTCTCTCTATCTCCCATAGTTTCTTGTACCTGATAGGAACCAAAAACATTCGTTAAAGGATTCGAAACAGGATTCAGCTTCGATTTGACTCCCTATCCTCGGCTTCGTTGTTTTCCAGTAATCCCGTCGAGCTAAATGTCTGTCATGCCAGGTATTTATGTAAAGCCTCGAGTTGAGGAGCATGGTGGAACTCTGAGACTGAGAGAGAGACAGAAACACAGGAAGACCGAGAGACAGCGAGAGATTAGACGTCGGCCTGGCCTCTGTTCAGTTTGCTGAATGAGTGTTTTCCACACCAGTCTGTCCCCCCTCCCCTCCATCTTTCTCCAGTTTACAGCGACACGGACAGTGCGTCTGAATACGTGTGCACATGTGCTTCTTTGCCTTGTCGGATATTTTCTCAGATGAGTGGAAGTGAAGTATACATCGAAGCTGGCACAGTTTAAGTGAGGCAATGCTGCTTATGTAAGAGCTGCTGTGGAACTCATTTGCCTGGCTGTATTTAGTAGCACTGTGTTTGTGTGTGTGTGTCGTAGCATTGTGTGTGTTATAGACTGTGATTTCACTCTCTAGCTCTGACACCTTTGCTGGGCAGATATTGTGGCCTACTTTTCCTCACTGAAGCCTGGTATTAAGTTAACTGCTCTCCTACAATCAAGGCACTTCCCTCCTCCTCTTCCTCCCTCACATTTCTGGGTCACATTGTCAGTCAAAGTGTTGTTGCTTTCAGTGTGAGATAACAGGCCCAGAGGACTATCTGCCCTCTGTTAAACTGAAACAAAGGCCTTCCACTGTTCATTCAGCCAAAGCAGCAGGGGGTGAGGAAGGGAAGTTTAAAGAGGTAAAACTTCTCTCCACATTTGGGGCAATGAGAAATCAGATCAGACTGAGGACCTGGATTTTCCAAAATATACACCAGTAAACGGCATGCTAAAGTCAAAATGACCTGCACTGATGAGAGATCAGAGCTGCCCCCAATTATTGTATTAAGTCCCAGTCAAAGCGTGAAGGCTGAAGCGGCCACTGATCCTGACAAACAGTAGTCCACCGGCCAGACTAATCTCTGTGTCTCTACCACCGGCATTCTTGGTATTTCCAGTGTCTGCGGGTCTGACCGCTGACTGCCGCTGGATAACTGTCAGTGACTGGAAAACCTCCTGGAAAATCCAACATTTGGAGCTGACCAGGAATGTCCCCTTTTTTACTGATACCTCAATTTCCTCCGATGCCGGCTGACTGTAAACCAGCACTCTGTGCTGTGCAGGGCCGGGGAGTGAAATGTGCATCCAGTCTCAAAAACTGTCAAGTACTGACCTCAAATGTGTAGTCCATGCTCCCGGCCAAGAAATAGTTCAGGCTCATCATCCCTCATGATCACAAATTGTAATTTTTATGCAAACAAAATATTGCATGTTAATTATTTATCTTTAGAGGTTCTTGTAGGTGCATTTTGTTCACTTTGGACAGAGCAGGCTGCCTGTTCCCCCTGTCCACAGCCTTTATGCTAAGCTAAGCTAACCAGGTGCTGGCTGTAGCTTCATCTGTACCATACAGACAGCACAGTGGTATCAGCTTTCTCCTCTAACTCTTGGCAAGAAAGCAAACAAAAGTATTTCTCTTGAACTTTGACTTCTGGCTTCTTTTGTTTAAAAAGAGGTATTTTGTTGAAAAACTGCAGTTCTGGTATGTTATTGGTACTAGTATCAAAAGAAATGTCAGATGATACCATAGTGTTACTAAAACAAAAGAATTGCATTCAGTTGAGAGCTTTACTTTTATGGTATACAGTCATTTAGTGCAGCATGGTGACGCTTCAGGTGGGCTCAAACATATGCTTTGCAATACCTTGACAAAATATTCATGCAACCCCTATTTATTTAGTCAACTATAGTTTTTCAACTAATTTCAAAGAGGTCCTTTAAATATGCATGCGATTGGCAGTTGTTGTCCCCAAATGACCAAATAGAGTTTTCACATGCGGCTGTGCTGCTACTTTCATGTCATTGACGTCTACTGCATCCCATTTCAATACATTGCTGGCTGCTCTCTCTGTCAACCCCCACAGGTACTGTGTGAGTTTCTCTGCAGTGTGTGTGTGTGTGTGTGTGTGTGTGTGTGTGTGTGTGTGTGTGTGTGTGTGTGTGTGTGTGTGTGTGTGTGACTGATAGAGAAACAGAATCGAGGCTCGGTCACCCCGCTTCAGCCTCTCACGTTGGAATTGAGGCCAGATGCTCTGAGATGCTAAAGAGCCAAACTGTCTGCTGTCAGTCTGTCACACATACACAAGCCTCACTCACTCATTCACCTTTTCACTCATTCTTTCTCTTTCTCCCTTACTTCCCTTTCCCTTATCCTGCCTCTCTATCTCATTTTGCCCTGTGCATGAAAAATGTGGGCCTCCGCTGCCATAGCAACGCTCCCAAACAGAGGCAGAAGCTAAAGTCCGTAACGGCAACAAGTCGGTTGTAAAAGAAAAGAAAGTGGGGGAGCAGGACTTTGGGAGACCTGTTGCCAATTACTCCTGCACACTTTTTCACTTTTTAGAAACCTTATGTCTGTGTGTTTTTTTTTATCACCACAGAATACCTGAACTCACAATTTTTGTTAAGCTCCAATGACCATGTTACTTTGCCAAAAAAGGACAATGTCTCTCTGGTTTGAGTGAAAAGAGACTTGGCAGTGAGGGTGTGGGTTAATGAGGACTGAGTAGGTTTGCACACATTCAGCAATCTCGTACACACACACACACGCACACACACTCACACTCACACAATCACTGCAAGACCTTAAAGCCAAGCCATGTGGGAGGAGGTGACAGTGAACGACCACTCAGACAGACAGTCATTGTTTTGGAATGGAGGCATATTATAACCTCAGGTCTTCTGGCAAAACATTAAAAGACTTCAACTCATTTTACAGTGGAGTCGACTGACTTCACTCCAATACAATTTTCTTGCCTGTTTGAAGTTTTATTGTGGACTTTCAGTGAGTAGATGCGTGACAAATAAATGGGAGAGTAGATTAGGTGTTGAGTGATCGCCTCGGTGAGGTATTGTGTGTGTCAGTGTGTTGCTGCCTTGCCTGTACATGTGGATTTTCTTTTGTTGGCAGCCGTGGAGGATTATTGGGACTCACCTAGCCTGTTGATTTCCTCTCTACCTCTGTCTCTTTGTCGGCCTTTCTCACTCTCTCCATCCACTGGGATCACTGGTCTCAGGATTAATCAAGGCCACCCAGGCTCTGCTTACCAAAATGTAATATTTCTGCTGGTCTGAACAAGCTCTCAACTTCACACCACACTCTTTTAACATCCTGCTTTATTTTAAATGTGTGGGTCCCACTGACTACTGTTTTTGAGAACAGTGAAACTCTACCAGGCAGTAAATGAAAAAAAAAATTTCCAAAATAATGTATACAAATGGTTATGAATGATTCTTATTATCACTCGTATTCTGATACTTTCGTCCAAACAGTGCCCGCCCCGATCTCACAATTTTATACTTTCCACCTGTTGCTTTCCTCTTCACACTGGCTTTGCCTTCAGTTAGTCACGCTGTGGTGTTGCTGTTAAAGAAGGGGCCGACAATCTCACTGCACACACCAGTGAGCAGGGAGTCGTAGGAGAGGGGGGATGGAAAAGGAAAGAGTGACAGGAGAGCAAGAGAAGAGAGGAAAGAGATATGGGGGAAAATAGTCAGGAACAGGAAGGAGGGATGAAAGTGAAGGAAGGAGGTTGAAGAGCTAAAGAAAATCATGGCAGTTCGTCTGGAGGATGTCGCCTTAACCACTGGTTAAAGCTGCACTAAGCCATGTTTGTTATATTAATAATGGACTGAATGGCTCAAAGTGAAAGGAGTCGCTTGTAGTGAGAATTATTGCCCAACCCTGCAGTTCCTCTTAGCTCTACTTTTGGATTCTTTAGCTTATTGTTTTTGGATGTAGTCTTGATTATTTGATTCGCTGTAATTTTGACCTGCAGCAGGCTGATGTTTTTAAAAAAGGCTCTAAAAAAGCAAAAACTGTAAACTAGTTAATGTGGCTTCTTGTCTGCTGGATACACGTAATGAAGCACCTATTTGCTAACATGCCTGTATCAAATTGATAAGGTGATAATGTGTCGATGTTGTGTGCTAAAAAACTGAATTATTGCAGATTTCAGTGAGACAGAGATACATTTTGATTAATGAAGCAATCATATAAATATAGTTATTGAGTAAGAATTTCAAACATTTGCTGGTTCCAGCTTCTGCAATTTCATCAGCCAGCACACTGGAAACTTTGCATTTGTTTGAACCTCCATGAAACAAAACCAAGCATTAGCACAATGGCTAGCACCACACTTTATCCATGTTTGAACAACCCTAACCCTTGTCTGTTATCGTTACAATATCTGAAAGAGGCAGACATGTGGAAGTAAAATGATGTCTGTCTTCACATTGGATTTACATTTTAGGAGATCTTAAGGTGCTCAGACCTCAGTGTCTGTGTGTCAAATAATGTCTAAACAGGATTATAGATGCCTGATTTTCCCCAAGAGCTCAGGCCTCTTTGGAGCCGGTCCTTAGGCTACCTGCTATTGGAATTCCTTTAAACCCCCAACCGTCGTCCCCACCCTGCCCGCCTTTGTGTTATTGCCGCTCAACCCACTTCTTTTTCTTCTGACTCATTCTTGCTTTTCTAACTTTGTCCTGAGCCCAGCAGAGTTTCCGGAATAGTTCGGAGGTTGTATGTGATTGTGAGGGGCGGTCTGCTGCTGCGGAATAATGGGCTTCCTCTCCAGGCTAATATTGGTGTCATAAACAGACTTACCATACCGGGATTATTTCCCCATCACAGACCCCGCTTCTGGATCTTGTTAGTGAGCAACCTCTGAACCCCTTTTCTTCTCTTAGTGGAGGATAAATTCCCACAACCACTTTGTGTATTTCAAGTTCCTGTCAGAAGCAGTGAGGATGCTTTAAAGCCATTCAGCATCATTTGATAGTTTCGGGAAGCGGTTTAAAGTGGCCCTGGGTTGACCCCTTAGTAGCTGGCTGCAACACTATTGGAGTTTATTTTTGAACAACGAATCAAATGCCTCGCTGACAAAAACGCCTCATGAAAGACTATCGGAATGATTTCAGGCACTTGAGATGTTTTCTATTTTTAGTGGCAATGTTTTCTCTCTGCCTGTCTCCTGCTGTTGACAGCAGAGGAGGATGTGTGTAATGAGGAAAAGGAGTGGAGGGATGTTAAAACTATTTTCACTTTCTCAGAGGCATGTGCCAAGATGTGGAGGAGAGCTTCAATAACTTTAAGAAGCACAGCGAGCAACATCAGAGGGGGAAATTAGCTTTTGGGATTTGTTGCCTGAGTAGCCAGAACAAAAACAGACCCTTTGAGGTCAAAGGGGTGGGAGGGCCGAGTCAGACCAGCTCCCCTCATAAGGGGGTCACAGGGTTAGCACTGAGGGGGGTTCGGGTTGACGGTCACACAGGGTTGTTAATTCTATTATCCCTGCCTGAGAGGTCCTTGTCAGGGCTGGGAGTGAAGAAGAGGTGGGCACGGCTGGATAAAAGGTGAAAGGAGGTTCTGAGGGAAGACATCACATACCACACATATCTTAATCTCCTTGACTCATGGGTGCTTATGAAGTCTGTCTCCTTTCTTTCACTCCTCCTCACTCCCTGTCACATAGTCACAGACACGCTCACTGTTTAGTCATTATATAGTCAGCCGGCAGGAGTTGAACCACCCTGCTGCGTGATCATTCACAAATAATTAGATACATTTTTTTCTCATCAATTCCCATGTAGTGCTAGACGATAAGACGCTTTTTGATCTGACAACCACATCATTTGAAGCATACTGAGGCCCCGGGGCTACCAGAATATAAGATATGGTTTCACAGTATTGTGCTGTACTTAAAGTTGCTGTGAGGAACTTTGAACTGGTAATGAAATTCAATGTAATACGAATGCCTCTATATGACCTACATAAGTCAACCAGATCATCAGCAAGGCGATTGGCTGGTTTCTTTATAGTTGTTCTTAATGCTTGAGTGAAGGGAAGGGATGCCGGCAGAACCAGAACCAGGACTGCACACACAGTAACATTCAAGGTTTTCTATGGATTCTGGTGCTCGGAAACACGACCACTTCACGCCAAAATTAATACAATCAATTTCAACATAAAATAGTAAATGCTTCAATGTTTTTGTGTTTGTGTTTGTTTTTTAATGTGAAAGAGTTTGCAACAAACATATTATATCAGAGGATTCTGCAATCTACAATCTACAATCTAATCTGAGGACATTTTGTCCTTTAACCACAAGATTCGCTGTTCAATCCCCGGCTCCTACTTTCCACATGTCAAAGTGGCATTGAGCCACACTGCTACGTTTTTTAAAAAAAGACCACATTTCTTGACCCATAATCTTGTAAAACGTTATTTGTAAGTGTTCATTTGACCAACCAATTGGAAATAAATTCTAAAACGGTGCTGAAACGTGTGGATTGAGATTGTTTTCGGCATTTCAAAACAAAAATGTATCAGTGTGTAGATGTAGCCTCCGTGGCCACTTTACAGCAGCCAACTACTCCTCTTATGCTTATGGGTTCAATGCAGACGTCAGATTGAATGTGTGTTCCTGCATGTACGTGACCGTTGTGATCAAACATAATTGTTGGAATGGTATCAGACATTTTCTGTTCATGACTGATGAATGATGCATGGTGATGCATCCAGGATTTTGGGTGTGGATGTTAATGTACATGCACGTCATGTGTGTGTGTGTGTGTGTGTGTGTGCGCGCGTGTGTGTATGCGTGTATGCGAGAGTGTCAGTCAGTGTGATTGCGTTAGTCCTGGCAGTGTGCAGACATAGATGGCATGGATTATTCCACTAGGCCAGACAGATTTGGGCTTGGCTCCACAGACTGAGGACATGTGTCCCCTCTCTGTCCCCCCAGGAAACTAACACGGATAATACTATCTGCAAATGGAGGACTTAATCTGCTGCCACTTTATCATTGTGTTGTTAATAATATGTATCCATGGTTCTCATCCTAAAAATAGTGCAATGACCAAGTGAAGCGATTATTCCTTGTGCACATATTACTATAATAGATAAGATAATTTGATTGGCGTATGAGCACTGTGATCATGAAACAGTGAAGCCACTAGTTTTCAGATCCTTTTAGAAGTAATACATGGATGACTGCTCACCAGGCTTAGACATGGACATTCAGGCAAGCAGCTGCAGATGATGACCCTGACTCATTCTCTCGCTCTCTGTGTCTGTCATCCACAGTCTCCACTAAATCCATTCGCTTTTTTCTCTTCCTGTCTCGTTAATGACATTAACAATTATTAGTGGCGTCACAGAGACATGGAGTGTATTTAATGAGGGATAAGCTTTTACTGGGGGGAGGGTTCTGGGGATGTGTGGGGGAGAAATGTTTCAAATAAACAGCTGTTAAGTGGCTAATTATGTTTATGAGTGACAACATGCCTAAAATCAACAAATAATTTGGCTTTATTGCCAAAATTGTTTATTGTTTTAAATTGTAATAAGTTTGTATGGAAAGTAAATGTGTCACATTTGGATACTGCAATTATTAAAGATGCTGCCTTGAATTATTTTAATTTGAACAATTTAAGAATAAAGATAAGATGATTTGCCATACTATTCAAAGCTGACAGAATAACAATTTGTTCACATAATGAGTCTCATTCACATATTTTTAACACATGGATGAGATACCAAGCACCAAGCGCAAATTAGAGACTGTCAGCACCGTGCAAGAACCGTGGAAATTATGTTTCTTGCTTTATTAAAGCATACGATATCTATACAGTAGATACATACTATACAGTAGTATCACTTAGGTGCAAATAATACAATTATTAATAGCAGATTTCTATTTAGCTGCCTCGGTTTGAGGATCCTGGTACTGTCATGCTGGCTATTAATACTGGGACACTTGACTACGACTATTGTCGAGCTATTGTCAATGTTATTAGTAACCCCCATGCTGTTTCTGCTGTGACACATCAAAATGTCTGCTGTTTTTATTGTTTTCTGCTGAACTTACAAATGGAAAACATTTTCAAACATGCAGCACCCAGAGGTTAAATGAAATGCAGCCATCATTCATTTTATTATTTACACCTGTGCTTTTCCTACTGTCTCATGTCAAAATGTTAAAAAGGCAGCAGACATTTTTGCACAGGTGTGCAGCGGTGACGAGGATCTGTTCCATTCAAGTAAAACAATATGATCCTGAAACACAAAGATGGAATCCAGTCATCATCCAACTGTCCACTGTTAAGACAGTGAGAATAAAATGGCACTTCAGTAACTCTTTAGTAGCTGTATCCTTGTCTAGAAATATGTGGAAGATGCAACTCAAGAGTAAACTCAATTCGTAATCTTTACTGAATAAAACAGCTGCTTGACAGTAATAGCTCTTAAATCATATTAAAGCATATTTACTTCACTGCCCACTTTGAAATATCAGTGAGAGTTGATCACCGAACACTAACAGTTCAGTCTAGACGTGGTATCGCTACACTCTGGTGAAATATTTTAAAGATGCTGCGCATCTTGATGATGCTGTTTTCTATCTCTACGTGTTGCTGTGCAGCCTAAATACAAACTGATGGAGTTTCACTGGTTTCCACACCGTGCAGCTCGGTGCAGCAGTCTTGGCTGGGTCCTAGTTCCTGCCTTGTTAGTGGATAATAATACTACTACGAATAAAAATATGTATATTAATGATTATAATTATAACAGGGTTATTTATATTTATAAGTACATATCAAAACAAAGTGCATCACATACAAAACAATAAAAACACACAGCAATAACAAAATAAAATGAGTCAAAGAGCAACGTACAGATGAAATCACAGAAGGCAATGCGATAAAATTATAACCGGGGACTCTTATCTCAAAAGCTCTGTTCCCCTTAGTCTTCAGAGGCTGGAATATATAGAAGGCCCCTTCCCGAGGACGAGCAGGGTCAAATGGGGACAAAAGATCTAAGATATAATAAGAGTCAGACTATTTAGTACCTTGTAAGTAATTGCCTTGAAATTAATTGTAAAACGTACTGAAAACCAAAAACATGATGTATTTGAACATGTTTATTCTGGTTAACATGATATATATGGTATACATTTATGCATTATGAATCACTCAGAAAAGGCAGAATAAATGAATTGCGGTTAAAGGGCCATGAACTTGGTTGTGACATATTGGCAGTTAGACGAAAGTGTTATGCGTTATAAATATTGAATAGCTTCATCTGTTGCATCTAGGGTCTGAATACAATTTCTCATTTTCTCTCTCAGAGTGTGTGGTGTGTCTGACGCCGTCGGGGTGCCATGGCTTTGGTTCAGGCATTACCTGTGACCGTGACTGACCACCCGAATCCAGGTCTCGACGTGCAGCAGTGCCGGCCACTATCATCCCATTCCCCCTCAGGCCCCTGCCCCGGCCCCTGTGGGCCCTGCAGCTCCGGGATCGCGATGGGCTCTGTCAGCAGCCTCATATCAGGCCGAACGTATCAGGAGAGACACTGCCGGGCCGCCAGCGAATTCACCACCAAGTCACGCCGCTCCACGCCGGCCACGAGCTGCTTCAGGCTCCAGGATAACAGCCTCCGCAGCGGGAGCTCACTGGAGCAGCTGCTGGTTATCAGCAACCAAACGCTCACCCCGGCTCAGGTTCTTCCTCCGCCGCTACCCACCAAGAAGCAGCCCCGGCCTGGTAACTCTGCTGGAGCAGACGGTGGGGCGGTTGATGGAGCAGTCGATGGTGGCACTAATGGAAACTTGGGGTTTGTGAGCGACGAGGTGCTGATTGGAGACTGGAACGACAACCTGGTAGTTGCAGCTGCAAGCCCCTGCAGTGACTCAGAGGACCAAAGGGACAACATGACTCTGAATGGCAACATTGGAGGGCCTCCTCCAAAACTCATCCCAGTGTCCGGGCAGTTAGAGAAGGTAAGAGGAGCAGACTCTAGTGATTGGTCTGGCAGATCTACTCAGCTTATTGCAGGTATTTCAGTATATATGTTGGCCGATAAGTAACAAGAACCTGCGGCACATAAAATCAAGCAAAACTAGGTTTGAGGTCCTTTAAATATAGCAATGTCACTATCGGCCTCAAAAATCCAGTATCAGTCGAGCTACTGTATAGTACTTCTGATCAAATCTTTGAATGTGGCTGAAAGCTCTTGAAAAAGCTTAAAAGCGTATATGTAAGAAAAAAAGTAACTCTTTAAACTCCTTCATAAAGCAGGCTCTGAACAATTATATTTGTATTACCTGAAATTATATAGTTTTGAATGTGATATACATTTAGGGCAATAGGCTGGAATAGAAAGTAGAAACACTATCTCACTGGAAGTGTTGTAGCTCCAATCCCTACCATAAGTGCTGTTTCTCCTTCTTTAATTACTGCTCAAGACATTAAATATCCTCACAAGGACTTTTTCTCTTCTCTCCCTAGAATACACACCGATGTGAGCATTTCTGTAACATGTGCTGATGTGTTTTAAAGCAGATTACCTCAGCTTTTTAATTGGCTTTTTGTTTCCATCGATCCAGAGAGAAGCTTAATAACTGGCTTTACGGCTCTGGTGGATCATTCGACCCATCATGTTCAATGTCAGAGCTTGCTTACATTCACTGACGTATTTAGAGAACCCTGAGGAAGATTGCTGAGAATAAATGCTTACAGAACATATGAGGAGCTTTCACCCTCTCTGTCTTTGTCTCGAGTCTTCCTCCAATCTTTCTCTGCCCTTTAATCCCCCTCCCTCTCTTGCCTGTCTTTCTATATCTTAGATGATAGGAAAATCATTAAGGAAATTGCTTAATGACGCCCATGAATATCAATTTAACCAAATTAAACAAATCAGAGCCTGGAGGGGTGACCCGCCAGCATATCACTCACCTCTTTCTAATGAGTTTTATTCAGCCGGTGCTAATTAGCGCTGCTGAGCTTTTATCAACCACTAATGCTGTTTTTTTATAATGATGTACTTTCAGAACATGGAGAAAGTGCTGATCCGTCCTACAGCGTTCAAACCTGTCATTCCCAAGAATCGTCACTCTGTGCAGTACTTGTCACCACGGCCAGGAGGCAGCAGTCTGTCAGAGAGCCAGGCCAGCCTCAACCTCCTGCTGCCCCTTGGAGGGTCCAACAGCGGCAGCGGCGCCAACGGCATCGGAGGGAGCAGCAGTTCCGGCTCTGAAGGGAAGCGCAACTCCTACAGCGGAGGTCGTAATGCTCGGGGCAGCCAGTCCTACTCTATGTCAGATTCAGGGAGGAACTCCCTCTCCAGCCTCCCCACTCACAGCAGCACAGGCTACAGTCTGGCCCCCAGTGAAGGCTCAAGCTCCGGGTCTGGCTCCGGGGTTCAGCTGGAGCCCGTGACCGGCCTGGGCCGAAACAATTCAGGTCCAAGTGGGAGCCACGGCCACACTAACTCAGACAGTGGACGTTCCTCATCCAGCAAGAGCACAGGCTCGGGGTCGCTAAGTGGGCGCGGGCAGCCGCTGTCGGACAGCGGGTCCTGCGGACACTCACCGCCACTGGTGGAGGGCTACGAGGCGGTGGTGAGGGAGCTGGAGGAGAAACTGAGGGAACGAGACCTGGAGCTCCAGCAGCTCCGGGAAAATCTGGATGAGAATGAAGCTGCCATCTGCCAGGTGAGACAAACTGACCAAACCTATAACCTTTAAAACACCACTTGAATAACTTGATACAATGTAAGTATAGATAAAATATTGACCACCGACCTCTCACTCGTATCTTCTGCTCTGGAAGGTGTATGAGGAGAAGCAGCGTCGCTGTGAAAGAGAGATGGAGGAGCTGAGACAGAGCTGTGCTTCAAAGATGAAGCAGGCTTCTCAGAAGGCTCAGAGGGCACAGCAGGTGCTACAGTTACAGGTATGCTAAATACTTAAAACCCTTTTAAAACATTTACACAGAGAGAAAGAGGTTCAACTTGTTTTGCTAGTCTTGTGCTATAGTTGGGAGTCTAGAGATTCCTTCATTGAGAGTGAGTGCATGTCTTATTCTAGATCAACATATCTGTTTCAGTATTTAAGGCGGTTGTAAAATATGGATCTCTTTGTGTCGTCAGGTATTTCAACTACAACAGGAGAAAAAGAAGCTGCAGGAGGACTTCTCTTCGCTGCTGCAGGACAGAGAGACGCTGGAAAGGAGGTGCGCCACCATCCAGAGGGAGCAGACCCAGCTGGGGCCACGTCTGGAAGAGACAAAGTGGGAGGTGAGTGAGAGTCAGGCAATAGAGAGGTGGTTGGTGGTCACTCTTTGAGACTGGCAGGAGATCTTTGCTTTGATTTACTGATAAAAGCATAAAATGCCCCCAAAAGAAAGATGTCTGAGTTGACACCTATAGTTTAAATTAACCTCATGAGCAACTACGCTTGAAATAATTTGAGGTTTACCTCGAAGGAGCAAGCAAATCCAAAATGTCAGTTTGTAATCTGTCATAAGAGACCATTTGTTCTGTATTTTCTGCACTTACACCGCTCTCTCTCTCTCTAACTTTCTTGCTCGTGACCCTTCAGGTGTGTCAGAAGTCAGGAGAAATCTCCCTGCTGAAGCAGCAGCTGAAGGAAATCCAGTCCGAGCTCAGCCAGAAGGCCGGAGACATCGTGGTGCTGAAGGCCCAGCTGAGAGAAGCCCGTTCTGAGCTGCAAGCCAGCCAGGCTCGATCCCACGAGGCCGGGACGGCCCTGCGGACACGATCTCTGGAGCTAGAAGTCTGTGAGAACGAACTCCAGAGGCGCAAGAGCGAAGCTGAGCTGCTCCGGGAGAAACTGGGCCGTTTGGAAGAAGAGTCAGCCCGCCTCCGTGACACTCTGTCTAATCACAGCGGACACTCTCTACCTGGAAATCTATCCATGAAGGGGCAGTGCATGAGCCTCAACCTCCAACAGGGTAGAGGCATGGCAGGGAGGGCCGGTCCCAGTCCATCTTTGTATCGAGATGCAGACGAGACTCATCTGGTCTGGGGAGGGGAGAGTGATGAAGCCAAGGCTCAGAGGCAGAATGCAGAAGCAGTGTTGGGATTCAGACAACAGGTACAATGTTTTTATGAAGTAATGAAACTGTCAGAGGAAAATATTGTACTTTTTATTCTCCTACATTTATTTCATGCTTATAGTTATAACTTTGCAGAACTAAAATAATATGATCAGTTTCATTCGATATGATCCAATGTTATATATTCAACTACAAAACTAAAAAGTAGTTAGTGGTTAAAAGTTAAACTATTAATTACATAAAGATGCTCCTTTAATGGTAATGCATCAGTGTTAATAATGTAATATTGTAATGTATGATAATCGCAATTTCAATTTTAAACACAAAAGTACATATTGCTGAAACGGTGCAGTTTCTAACATTTCTTTTCATTCTCGCAGGTGGAAAGGCTGAAGGGTGAACTCATGTACGAGAGGAGGACTAGTGAGGAGCATCTGTCACGGTTTGAGGATGAGAGGAGGGTGTGGCAGGAGGAGAAGGAAAAGGTAAAAAGGAGCAAGGAGAAATTTAATTTTTTCTTAGTGATTGATTTTCAATCTCTGTCATTTTCATTCAATGTCATGCCCGACAAAATAGCTTACCGGTACTCTGATCCTCCCTACTGATTTACTTCCTTTCTGTATTTCCCCCACACAGGTAATCCGCTACCAAAAGCAGCTGCAGCAGAACTACATCCAGATGTACCGCAGAAACCGGGATCTTGAGCGAGTGATGAGGGAGCTGAGTCTTGAGCTGGAGAACAGGGACATGGAGGACTATGAGGTTCACAGTGGCAGCAACGACATCCACTTTGAGGAAATCACCGCCACTGAGATCTAAACACACACACACACACACACACACATGCTATTATAGTAATATGTGCACAGAAACATGGAAACACAACACACAAAAGACTCTGAGGATGGAAACCACACATTGAAGTCCAGGCCAAATACTGCACTATCCTCAACATGGCTTTACCTGGACCACTGAGCAAGCATTCACCACTGGTCACTGTCAAAAGGGAAATCTCCCAAAGGTGCGTTCTAACTTCAGTACTCCAATAAATCCTTATAAAGTGTCCCCTCTGGCACTTTTAACAGGTTTTACTCCACTACAAAGCCAGCACAAAGACGTATTTCCTTCTGTGGGAGCAAAAGCAGTGAAGAAGGTTTTTCTTCCTTAGACCACGTTCAAATCAGGGTATTAAAAATAGTCGGGAACTTGAAGCAAAAAAATGTTACTACAGGCACAGCAGTGTGGTCAAAGTGCAGTCACCCCTTTTGCACTAGCACACAAGGTTAAACACCCGGCCACCAGCTTGTAATGATGCATCATGACAGCAGTCATCAACACCACCGCTGCTGGCTATTGATGATGATCTCATCAACCGTCCAAACAGCAACAGCAACTGCACTAGTCCTCCAAGTAACTACTGAAGGAAGACTAACACCAACTATCTGCTCTTTGTACATCATGGTGTTCAGAGGATCTGCAGTTCATTTCATTTAAAAAAGGATAAAAGAATAACAACATTGTTGTTCTTGTGCTCGATTTCCTCAGCAGTGTGTATTTAAAAAAGAATGTATTGTGACTGTTATCACTCCAGAGAAATGCAGTATAAATGGTCATCTTCGCCAATTAAAGAATCTGCTCACCCAGGGAAACATGGTACCGTTTTGCACAACTTTTCTGTGCAATTTTGTTCGGGATACAACTCGTTATTGTGGAGCAAATCACTAAACATCAACATACCAGTTTTGACATTCAAATGTGGACATCCTAATCTGTCATTTCCCAAACCATGAGGACACAGAAACCAAATGTGTAAAGGACGCTGCTCATGTTTTCAGGACCACCAACGACTCAGACAACACAGCAAGCTCTGACATGAACATGTGCATTTTACAATTATGTAGCACTATAGGAAGCAGACCGTAGCATGGGAGATATCACCAGGATGCTGTTGATTCTCCTCTCTCTCTTTCTATTTCTGCCTTTGTCTCTATGTCTGCTCTCTCTTTCCATCTCTATCTCTGCTTTTTACTCAACTATTTTTATAACAGTCAGCAGTCGGTATCAGGAAGCTAAAAATGGAGTATATTCTTTCAGTTCGGTCGGGACGTCACTGAGAGAGTTAAGGCATGCTTATTCAGAGTTTCCTTTTATTCTCCTTCATTCCCATTAGTGCTCTTTATTTAGCTTTTGCCAGCCAAAAGCCAAATATCACTTTTAAAAGTCTTCTTAGTTTCCCCTAGACTATAATCTTCACTGACTGCTATACAGGTAGCAAGACTGGCATGCCTGCATGTCTTTGTTGTATCAGATTTTAGAAGATGGTGGTTCAGATAGCGGTGAGGTGAGAATTTGCAGATGCAGTATCTCCAGCGCTTAGTGTCCTCGAGGCAAGTTGGCTGTAAACCGGTGGGGAGCATGTTCACATTTGAAGCTGTTTTTTCACAGTATAGGCAGGGCTGTGTATAACACTGAGCATGATGGGTCTCTACGGGGGGGAAAAGTAGTGGTCTGATAACTTTTATTTTACAAAGAGTCTATATCAAGGAATAACAGTGAAATGGAAATCTATATAATGGAGAAGATGTTGTATATTTTTCTATATATAGCACCTGAAGATATTTTGTTGTAGTACTGATATAAGTGTGGGTTTAATAAACAACGAATAAAAAAAACGTCTATATGTACATAAATATATATATTACACAACCAATATTTCAAATGATAGATCAGTTGTAAATGGAAGCGGCAACATAGAAGTGCACCCAATACTGTAATGCATGAACATATGTTTACATCAGTTATCTGTGTCACACAAACTCTCTAATGACCAAACTTTGCAGCTGATAAACACAGTTGGGAGCTTTTATTTTAGGCTCGTGTTTGACCTGTCGTCTCTCCATTTTAATTGATCTTTCATTTGATTGTCAGTATCATAATATCGCACCAATTCATGTCTCCATCTTTGGGTTTCGTGCTCGTCGTTAGTTTATAAAAGCATGAGACGGGTCATTTTTGAGTGACTTCTTCGTTAAGTTGAGGTCAGAGCTGATGCAAACCAAGAAAGTGTTAAGTTTCTTATACTTGAAAACTCAATAGAACCCCTTTCAGAAAATGTGATCAGCATATTTGATCAGTCTATATTTTGCATGACCTTACCACATTCACTGTGGTTTGAGAGGTTTTATAGATTACTACAAGCCTGCAACAATTTACATAAAGCCATGGGAAGTGGGCAAGTTGTGTTTGTCCCACCATATTTAGTTTGTTAACAAGACCTAGACTGTTACTCACTCACCACAGATGAGGTTCAGATTAACACAGGTGATGCAAACCAAACTGAAATGTACTGTGTGCATCCCGGACTTCCGCTTTTTCCTCACGTTTCAGTTCTCTTCATCGTTGCATAACTGTTTCTGTGTAAATATGTAAAACACTAAATAGTATAACAGAGTGACATTGTCTTTTATTTAGACAAAATATCTATTTCAAATGTAGCCACTGTGACTAGACCAAAGCAACGTAACACATTTTCTTTTTTTGTGGCATTTTTCTCATACTTTTGTGTGCTTTTTTTAATTGTTTACTTACATTGTGTCTTCAGTAATTCATAAAGTATGTAGTTGTCCCATGTATATTTTTATGTGTACATTTCTTGTACAAATGACTGTGTTTTTAATTAAAGAACAAGTTGTCACACCTTAAAGTTACTGTTTGAACTTTTTGTTTTTACCTGAAACACATCAAGTGTGAGCAAAGTATACTGAATGAGTGTTTATTGCAGTCAAATCAAATACCTGAAATCAATTTGTATTATCTCAAAGGCATAAACAGGCTCAATTTCATTTTTTTATTAAATTGCCTGTCTGAATTGAAACATTTCACCTTGAGCTTTCCAACATTCTTTAATTTAGCAATGCTTTCCCACCACTGGCCATCTGCAGAAATAAGGCACTATGCACACTCATTCCAGTTACCTTGCTGCCCATATCTCCTCTACCCTACTTTGATTTAAACTCTGCCACTGGCCTTCATGTCCTGCATTTCTCATTGACATGTTTTTCCAACTCCTCCACATGTCTGCATAAGCTCAGGCCACAGCGTGGTGTAATTAAGCCTCTAAAGTGGCGGATTGCTCCAGAGTACAAGCACTTCTGCCAGAGAAATGCAGCACAAAAATACTGAGCAGCAATTTGTAATAATCCCCCCAGACATCCACTAAACCCAAACTATCAGTTTTGACATAATACAGGGGTTTAATCTGGGTATAAATCTCTAAATCTCATAACACAGGCTGGGGTAATCTCCCTCTGGCAGGCCTGCGGGGCTGCAGGACTGAGATGCTTCAACTGAAAAGGGCAGACCACTGACTCCACAATCAGAGGTCATGTCAAGGTTGATTTGTCTCAAACAGTGGCACAACTTTAACCAAGGAGGAGTTCATGAACCACATGAGCTTGTCATAAAACACATATTACTTACTTTTTGTGTAGTTAATGTGCAATATATGCGTTTAGTAAAAACAAAGCAAAAGTAGCAAAAGTGATCTATAACAATGTTAATCTGGATAACAAACTGTTTCAACATGTCCACCTTTCTCTTTGACATATTTACTATAACTCTGCCTTACATAGGACACATGCTTCTGTGCATCCATTCCTCTCCCCTATGACCGAAGATGTACTCGTCCCGTATCCTCTCTTCTGGAGTGATTCCTGTAGTTTATTCAATCCCGCGGGAGTTGCAAGTTTCGGTGTCCTTCATGCAGTCTGACTGTGAGGCACACACAGGTTAGTCTGCAGGTCTCCTGGGGCTGCTGGGGATGGTAGGGACCTTGGAGACCTTGACCAGAAAAACCATCGGGTCTTTGGCTTTGTTGCTGAACGCTCTGCGTATCACATCCACTGCGTGCTGATGAGTCACCCCCTGCAGACTCTCGCCGTCCACAGACAACAGCTCATACCCTGCCTGCAAATGCAAACACAGGGCAAACAGCTTAATGTGCACAACTCTGTCTTTACAAAGAACAGGATTGATTATTATTCATATGCCATGATTATGTATATCTTTGTATGTTTTCCTTCCCCTCTGTATCTTTTTTTCTGAAGCAATCGGTGCCTTATGCACAGTCCCCATGAATCTGCACTGATTGTATCCCTTAGCGGGAACCGGATTTATGCCAGAGAGAATTGGGGCTCTCCCGTTAGTTTAATATATTCACACTGAAGGCCGTCACTAGTGCACATATAACGTTTCCCCTTCAGCACAAGGTTGTTGAAAAAAAAAACATACACTGAGACAACCACACATAAACACACACGCACACAGCTGGGACCGCTTTCTCGTTGTTTCCTGCAGGATGCGAACAGAGTGTGGCGGAACTTTGGAGGCCTGAGGAGAGGAACTTCCTCTGATGTCATGCCCATTTGACGAGGATGCACCTGCCTCGTGTGCTCAGTCTCAGTGAAGGTTAGCAACACACAACAGAAACACACAAGACCCATAGCCATTGTTGTATTATCACGTCTTTTCCCTTTCCCTTTTCCTTTGTGATTAGACACAAAGAGATGTGTTTCCTCTTTATTCCGCACTTGATCTACTATAGGTCAAACATATTTGTATAGGAGGCGGTTAGACTTGTGCTGCCCTGTGTTTTTGCCCAGACAGGTTTTCTTTCAGCTCATCACACAGTCTGGTGTTCACCAAAAACCTTATAGCCTTCCGTGAGGACAGTATCAAAAGATTTATATCCATTTAACCAAAGAGGAGATTAAAAGTGCTTTTTTCATTTTTGAAAAGTAATTTATTTGAATTAAATAGATCCCAACCTAATCTGCCCCATCCTCTTTACAGCCATTTATGGAGTGCATTTATGAGGTTCCTCTTTTCTCGCCAATGGACGTCACAATCTAAAAATAACACGGCCTGTAAAAATTGCTACATGAAAAGATCAGTGAATCGTTCACAATGTGGTTAACCAAGCCAATACAAATATATTCAACTAGATTATTTAGCTAAGGAGAGGAGAAGTATTGGCTCTGTGTATTATCCATTGTAATGGGAATCTCTAAAGATAAGTAGACATCTATCCATACACACAAACAAAAGTGGTGCATCTCATTGTGGAGGATAAAAATTATTACTAATTCTACCAAAATCCATATTCTCTAATTTACCGCTCATGACATCTAGCCAAACCCTTGCTCGGGTCTGTCCCTGAAACAAACTGTGTAATGTGGATACCAACCCTTTCCACACACAAGCCTACATGGAAAAGGCAGGCCCATTCCACTTTCACATTTATTACGCCCTCTTACACTGCCAGTTAAATACAGGCATATGATACACAAGCACGTACACAGGAAAGTATGTATGCATATATCCACACACTAAACAATACTGTTCACTGTATTTTATCATGTGGGGAGGAGGTAACAAATTCACTCACATTACTGTTACAAAGTTGTACTTTGTATGTGTTCTTGTACTTTTTTTTTATTTAAAAAAAGAGATAAATCAGCAGCTGCAGGGAGAAGAAGCTGCATGTGTGTCAAATGAGCAGAGCTCCAGAGAGGAAACGCTACGCAATCCGGAAATTATGAATTCACGTTTGTGTTCACGAGAATTGAGGAACACAAATGGATTATAATTATTGTACGTCCCGGCATTGTTAAAGATTGCATCACATTTAATTAATTCATATCCTGGCGAGCACGCTAACACCTACCACGTGACTTCTAGCGTTCACTGAGGATATTCTACCTTTAGGAAGGCGTGTGAGGACTTTTGGGTGATTGTGTCTGTTAATCTCTGATCTGACGTTGGTGATGATTCTGATGTTAACGTTCAGCTCAAAGTACCACTGTGTCTAAGTACAGACCTGTCCACTCTTACTGTTGCTACAATCTGTCTCTCTGTGTTGCCTTAGTGTTTTTACACATTCAAATATCCTGCTTTATTTTCCACCTCCTTCCACTTTGTTTCTCTTCGTGATTTTATGCTTTTTTTATATTCTTCTTGTTCCAAGATTGGATGCATACCATGTGTCTTTGTATTGTGTGAAAGAAGGTTCTTTGAATTTGAAAGTCTCAGAAGATACTGTATATGTGACACTCTAATGGATATTGGTAGCTAGGAAACCCACTTATTTTCAAGTATCTTAATGCAAATGTTGTTTGTCAACAGTTAGCTTGTGGTTAACTGTAGTGAATGAGTGTGTGTATCATGTGTGTTTAAGTGAACCAGGCCAAGATCACGGATGACTGTTAAGTTACTGTGCAGGCAGTATATTACCAATACATTAGCAGAGCCAGCGCCTGTGTACCTCATCCATAATGGAGGCGATCGGCTACTTGAGATGCCTCTCCACTATTTTTGTCTCCACTCCTCATTGCACACCTTCAACCACTCCGTCATAGACATACATACTTAAAGCAACAACAACTCATAACCAGAGGACAGAGGTCTGATCTTCCAATACCGAACAACCAGGATGGACATTAATGTGATTAAAACAATGGTGTTAGGAGGAAACACAAGTACATGTTTAATACTTGTGGTGAAAAGATGCATTACTATGCATTAATATAGTCAATGTATTTACCACCCTGTGCAGTACTAAGAATAATAATCATACTTTTTCATTTTTGTAATACTTTGTCATTCAGCTGACACCCATCTGTGTGATATATTGAGGTGTGTCTTCCTGTCTCTGCCGTATTTAACTCACCTTGAGAGCCTCATTCATAGATGCAGCTCCTCCTGGGAAGATTTTCTCAATCTTTATCATGGGCTGGACTCTAGACTCCATACCTCCAGAGATACTAATACCTGTGAACACATAGAGATATACTACATTCATAAACTGAGGGATTGTATGACAGTATTAGTCACGACTGTTTGCTATCCTGGCTCCTCAATGGTGAAATGAGCTCCCCATTGATATCAGGACAGCAGAAAGTCTCTACATCTTCCACCGCAAACTAAAAACACATCTTTTCCGACTACACCATGAATAAAGAAAGTAGCACTTTAGTAGGACTTAGATGGCACTTACCTATAGCACTGTGTAGTTTGGCTTTCTTCAAGAAATTGTACATTCTTGATTCTTGTTGTTCTGAGTTTGTACTCATGGTTTAATGCACTTATTGTAAGTCGCTTTGGATAAAAGCGTCAGCTAATTGAAATCTAATGTAATGTAATATTATATTCAAACTATTCTATTAGTGTATATTTGGGCATTTTTGAGTTATCATGAGAGCATTAACTCTTCCCTTCAGTTTAGTGATACCCTGACCTCTACTGGTGAGGTAATGGATATGGGAGGATGAAAACATTAAAGTGGACAGTTTACAATAGTCATTTGGCTGTTTTTGCTACTTACTACTTTACTACTTGCAAGTATATTGAACACACTGACTTCAATCAAAGTGAAAATACACAGTTTCTGTAATGAACTCACCCAGTGATTGCTTGGCCTTAGAAATGGTCAAAGTGTTGATTTCATGCTCCTCAGTTGGCCGAGTTGCTCTCCTTTTCACACCATTTTGTGAATGTCCATTTAGCTGCTGACTGCTCTCTCTGCCTGTGGATGGACTCTTGTCTCTCTGGGCCTCAAACACATCATCAAAAGGGGTTCTCCCTCGCCGCTGTGAAGGAACATGGACGCTGACCTCTGTGTAGCCCTCCTGCCTGCTCCGTCTGCCATCTATGCTGTCGGGGCTCAACTCCCTCCTCGCTCTCCCATGCCCGTTCCTCACAGGCGACCTCCCTCGTTCAGGAGTTGCTTCTCCTCGGTCGGACACTGACAACAAGGAGACCTCGTCATACTGCGACACCCCGTTCTCTCTTCTGTTTGAGGAGCGTTTGGTTTGGCGCCCACATTGAGAGCTGTGAGGTGATTCTCTGAGGAGGAAGCTGTGGGTGGGTAAGGGGCTCGGGGAGCGGGAGCGCACATTGTAAGAGACATAGTTGTCCACAGGTACATCTAGCAGAGGGGTGAAGGCACGAGATGGAGGCAGATGCCCTGACCGTTGGCTGGACAAACGTAATCTCTCCAACTCCTCAATCAGCTGACATTCCCGCAGTTTGTCCTGGACTGGCTGGAGGTGGAACCCACCCCTGTAGTCTGGGCAAACATTACATCTGTAATTCAGCTTTAACTCTGCAAAAACCTCTGTTGAACTTCTGCATATAAACACAGTGAAGAGTTAAAAGATTACTGCACAGATTTAGCATTGCACTCACGATGGACAGTTAAAATTATCAAAAGTGTTGCAGCACAACCAGAGATATTGCCTTATTTATTCTTCACATTATTTTTCTTACTTTTCTAAATCTGGTGCATACATTACCCACAATGCAATCATTTGGATCGATTATTTGGGTGCATTATACTGTTATCACCTAATGTAGCCTCGAACAGCGATGAGTCTGGTAAGTGCACGTCTTTCCATCTCCACACCACCACATATTTTTCATTTTAAAAATTCAGTATCAGCTGACGCTGAATCAAATGACATCACTTGAATTTGTCAGAACAATTAAACAACATTGTAACCTATAAGGATTACATACTTGGAATATTGATGCCACAAATAAATTAGGACAAGCTTGTTCATGCATGCAGCTCAAGAGTGACCTTCGAACGTTAAACAGTGGGTGATGATTAACACTACACAGCCTGAATGAAAGAAATATGGATTGGATTTTTATTTTAATATTTGGACATAGATTATGTGTAAAATATGAAGAAGAAATGAAGGAACAAAAATATACTGTTGTAACAAATGGACAAAGTAAGCACTCTCTGGACAAGTACTCACTAAAAGGTCTTTGAAATGTCACTGTCATCTTATGTTCATAACTTCTTCACAAAACAAATCCTTTGTGTGGCAGCGCACTAAACTGAAATAATAACGTTGACCCTATGACCCCTAACCTGTGATTTTAGAAAGTGAGACGGCTGCAGTCAGTCTAAAGTAAGACTGTATTGATTGTATCTCAATGACTCTTGAATGAAGAAAAGGATAAAAGCATCTCTGTATTGTTGAAGTGTCACAGTGACCAACCAGGCTCGTCTCAGTCCTTTCTGTTGGCCACAGAGATGTAACACAAGCCTCTGCTTCAGCGCAGCCACAGGAAACCTGAGATATTCTGTGCGTGCGTGAGTTTGTGTGTGTGTGCATGTGTGTCTGCTGTGTGTGTGTGTGTGTGTGTGTGTGTGTGTGTGTGTGTATGTGTGTGCATGTGTGTGTATGTGTGTGCATGTGTGTGTGCATGCAGGGGGGTTTCAGTTTGACACTACAGATATGAGATGAGTCAGGAAAGTAGTGAGGTGAGAGAGGAAAAATAAGAGCAAGAGGGGAAGGAGACAAAAGGTGAGAGGTTTAAGCCTCTAGTGTATCTCGTGTTGCTCTGGGATTAGATTAGAGGACATCAAGCAGAGGGAGAGGGTGGCAGAAGAAAGAGGTGAGGTTTAGACAGAGAAGGGGTGAGAGAAAGGAAGAGATGCAGCGAATGTACCTGGGATTGGGGTGATGAGGTGACGTCGAGGGGTTCCACTGCGAGGGGAGCGCAGAGCTGGAGAACGAACTAAGAAGAAATAAACTAGATATATCACTGGTTCTCCATAAATTCATTTTCTATGAACAATCTTACCTGCATTTTCTAATTTATATATTTATTTTGTATGTTTCATCCAGGAAATTGATGTGAATTGATGTTAAGCTCTATATGACAAAAGAAAAATCAGAAAAGTGACGTTAAGTAGTACATTCCTTTGCTTACCAGAGCAACTTTTGAGGATGTCGTATGCCTCCAGCTCAAAGGGCATGACCATGCTGTCAAATTGACTCAGCTCAGTAGTAGGTATCAGCATCCTGCAGAGGATATTGATCAGCATCAGTTACATGCATAACGAAACACAATGTATGTATTGATATAATAAACAGATGTGTACTGTATATGTATCTCACCTTATTTCTCTGAGAAGTAGCAGTTTCTCTGGCCTGTCCAAGATTGCCAAAATGGGGCGCACTAAATCCTCAATCACAATGTCGGACAAAAACTGAGAGGAAGTTTAGATTGGTACACAAATTAGAGGAGAAGAATAAGATGAACCAACTTTTGGGGTTGGGTATAGAGAAGGATTTCCATCAGGTTCTCTTCTGACTTTTAAATGGGTTATAGTTCAGTTTACTTGTCACAAGGAGGAATGCTCAGCATGTGAAAACAGCTGTATAATTTGCTCTCTGGATCAGGAGGGAGTTTTCCAAAGCTTGAAAAAAATAGTGTCATCAAAGTTGTCTTGGTACCGAAAGTGTGTGTTGCAAACTGAATATGTTATATTTGAAAGAAGAGAGCATTTAGGAGAAAGGGCGTGTCAGTTCACTATGAGTCCCCAACTTTACTGAAGTGGAATACTAAATTATCTTAAGGTGTAAAAATCATCAACTGTACATTTTCATGATTGATGTATGTTTCATGATGTTACTGATTTGTTGCATGTATATTCATTGTTAACGTTTTTACTCTGCTGTTTTCAGTCTTTGGTGTTTAACTATTGTATTTACAGGTAAGTCATACTGTGATTAATAGACTCAGTATCTTCTGCAAGGAGCCGCTGAGTGTGAGAGTGGTCCAAATGACACAAGAGGATCAAAAGATGGCTGTTATTTGATCCTAATCATAAACAACAGGCCAAATCCGTCTTTTTTCACAGCCGCTGCCAGACACATCTATCACTAAAGGACATTGAGCAACACGGGGAACAATATTGCACACTTCAGCCTGAAAGTAGTTTGACAGGTTTTCAATCAATGGAAGGAAAAAAACACAGTAGAGTGCCATTGAGGTGTTAGAGGTAGTAATTTCAGATCGGAGAACTCACCCTCCGGCAGTGTCTCATCACAGCAGCCACCTCGTCCTGGCTGAGCAGTCTCTTTGCCATGTCCTCCACGTGCTGCAGGGTCTCAGGTCGGGGCAGCGGGCTGCTGTCTTTAACCCCAGCACGGGATTCCCTCGGGGAGGTCAAGAGCTGGAAGGGACGACCCCGCTCCTTATCTGGAGAATTAAAGGGAAAACGAAAATAAACAAGATCTGCAGATGTCACGAGATTTCAATACAAATTAAAGATTTCACCTCACAAACCCAGGGGTGTCTATGCAAAATGTCCCAGTTAGGATGTTGTAAAGCAGAATTAATTCACATCTATGTCTGATGTTTGTCGGTTCCCGTCACATATCACCACTGATGGCCAAAACTGATGTTAACTTATAAACTTCCAGAAAAGAACGAATAGCTGCAATGGAAAAAAGGATTTGATTGCCTTGTTCCAGACCTCTGAATTGGTGCCAACATCTCTGATTTGTTCAGTAATTTAAATATAATATCTGAAACAAAATGTCAATTCAGTCCAAACCTATATTCTGCTTGGTGGATTGCAGAATAAGGGCATGGAGAGAAGAAAGAAAAGGCCTGGGACTGTGCCCTCACCTCTGTCTGCATGGTGAGATGGTGACTTGGAGCGGCTTTTCTCTTTGCGATCTTTCTTGAAGAACAGGTTGACAAAGGTTTTAGATCGCTGCAGGCTGGTTTTGCCCTCTCCAGAGCTCTTCTCCTTCTGGTGTTTCTTCTTTTTTTGTCTGTCCTCTAAAGGCAGAAAATAAATCCATTCAAGTCCCTCTGAAATCCGCAATATAGATACATTTTCCCAACCAAATGCTGTGAAACATGATGATTTTAACACCTGCAAATGTATTTAAATGAATGCAAACAAGTAGTTTAATCAAAACAACTAAATCATACACAAATCTTCCTGAAGTGGTGTTGAACCATAGCAGGACATTCTGCATCTCTGTGTTTGGAGTTGAAAACATAATTCATTAGGTGTTGTACCGCTCCATGCTTAACTGTTGGGTGATACATTCTCTCCGCTATGAGTACAGACTGTTCATTTCTCTTCCAGTCATCTCCTCTGCTCACTGCAGTAAATCTGCCACTGTGGAAAGTAACACAGTAATACTGATGAATTGCAGCCCCGCTAACCTGAACACACCCCTATCTTTTGAAGGCACTACAGCAAAGTGCTCCAGCTTACATAACAAATGGTGAATCTGCCCTGAGCTTCACCCCAGGCACCCGCTAGGTCCTGGAGGAATGAATGAGCTGGATAAATTGAAAAGGAAAGGCTAATAGCTCAACACCCCCCGCCATGGCTTGGATGAGATATTTATCCATATGCTTGTTCTTATTCATTTCTTTCAGAGGTATAATAAATGAGAGTAAAGGGCAGTGATTAATCAGGAGCCTGCGTTGAACTTTGTGCTCTTGGACAAATTGTCTGGAGCTTAAATCAACCATGTGGAGTCTGGATGTTCTTGTTTACTTCATGGAATGATAGAAATATGAGAGGTCATTAAACTGATCGACAGCCTGCAGAAAGATCTGTGAGGATTTGGGAATGGATCTCATTACACAGTGAATACAGGTACAGCCACAAACATCAGCTAGAGAACTCCCCATGCTATAACTGAAGTTGCTGACCTCAAACATGTTTTTCACTGTAAATTCTTGTAACACGTGGACTCTGTGAAGAGGACCTGCTCCCTATGTAGATATGAAGGGCTCATTCTAAGTTAACGAACACACAATTATTCTTAGTTTCTGGTGATCATACACTAATTTAAACATAGTTATGAAAATAATTCTACTTCTCTGCCCATTAGTACTCCTAAATCCTACACACTGGCTCCTTAAGTCTATTACATGTTCCCATTGAACCTGCAGGTCTCACCTGACACAGTGATGTGACTCTGGGAACGTCTGATTGGCTTCCGTGGTCGGCTCAGGGCCATCAGCGCTGCCGTCTGAGGCGACTGTTTCGCTGCTTCTTGATCCCCAGATGACAGCGTCCTTGTACGTCCCTGCCCTCCTTCTCCTGGTCCTCCCATCTCCCTCGGGCCTTCCCCTTTCCCTCGTATGACTGTGTCCTTCAGCAGCAACGTGGCACCTACAGTCCGGCGAGTTTCTGTGGCGACCAGCCTGTCGGGGTACGACCCATTAGTTGAGTGGTGGTCTGGTTGGTTTGGGGGATAGGGGTCGGTCTGTATGGCGGTGTCAGCAGTTCGCTCTGCGCTGCTTTGACGTCGGGAGCGGTCCTCCGTGGAGATGGCGACATCCACCATCTCAGAGCCAAAGACATGAGGAAAAAGAACCTGCGAGAGACCACTGAGGGAGCTGAGAGGGGTGCTGGAGGACAGCGAGGAGGCAGACGAGTTGGAGTCTGAACCCTGGGAGGATGGTGCAAGGCCCCCATTGGCCACTGTGGAAAACAATCCATAATTAAGACAAATAATGGCGATTAGTGTGTGTTTTTAAATATATTTGCGTAAGTGTAATAAAACTGTCCAATTGTTATATATGAGCGAAACAAACACAAACAGACACAAGCTGCAGGGTTACAGAGTGAATAAGCTTTGCAAAGCTTCATTTCCTCAGTTTACACAACCTGCTTTGTTTGGATCAAAGTCTGTCTGCCCTCTTGTCCTGTTAATCCTCTGACATTTGAGAGACAGAACATGAACCCAGAGTTATTCTGTTTCTTTTTTTTTTGAATGAAACTCCAAAATATATCTTGACCCAGATGTCAGGTCACGCTCAGTTCCAGACGCCTAAGCTGCCTTTGAGTACACTGAATTAATCCCTGTCTGTATTCAGAAATATCAAACTGAAAAACAAGGAGTTTGAGTCCTATCAATATGGATAAGCAGGCTACATGTGGCCACTGTTCCACTTTCTAAATAAGATTTACAAGTAGAATCAAAGTAACTTTGCAGATATGGAAATAATGAATTCCAAACTCCAAATGACAAGGTCACATCTTCATTATTTTGTTCAATAATATTTAGTTTTGTGTAAGTCATTATTTTCACACTACTGATCAAGCCATCATCTTTATTAAAACTCATCTTAAACTAACTCTCGTTTTTAAAATCATATTTTGAAGTAGTCAACATACAATTGTCGAGCCAGCCATATTCTGCCACCATCTCCTTGTATGCAGGGTATCGGCCTGCTTCCTGTTGAAGTGCAAAAACATGAAATGTTCAGCAAGAACATAAACAATTAACAAAATCACATGATAAAACTAGAAATTGTTACATATCAAAATGTGTCTACACCTGATGCTCTTAGGCACAGCGGTGCTTTGAGCTAAACACTCCTGTCCGCATGCTAACATGCTCACATTGACAATGTTAACATGCAGATGCAGTCTGTACCACATTTAATGCTCATCCATCTGTGTATGCTAAATGAGACGTTTGATTGAAAGGGGTCACCAAAGTCATTGGGATTTATCCTCTGAGCACCATAAATGTCTGCACCAATCCATGCAATAGTTGTTGAGATACTTATGGGAGTCACCAGAGTGTTGGTCCAACCGACAGACCGACATTTACATCCATTAAAACGAGACAAGCAACAGTTTGTTTGAGTCAGCCCGACAGGACAACGACACAGCGTAAGGTCAAAGAGAAGACCTGCAGATGTATCAAGGTTACATCGACAATTGTCCACCACAGCCTTGGATGCCCAGTTTAGTAACTACAATTAACCTTACACACTATGTAACTCTGTACCCACAAATTGGTCTAATATAGGACAGAGGGAAGACATAAATTTCAGCTTTCTGTTGATTATAACCTGATCCCTGACTGCCTTTAAATAATGAACGTCGTCCCTGGCTGTTTTTCACACGTGGAACCTGAGATCAGGGGAGTAAAATGAGCACCAGCAATGTTAGCGAGCTAAGAGAGCGCTCAGACACACTGCACAATACACATGTGCCCATTCATACACACACACACAATTCCTTTATCAAAAAATGACACAGGTTAAGTGCCACGGCCTTGCACACGTGCATGCGTACACAGACTTGCATAAATAACTCGAGGGCTGTACGCTAGCTGCCTGCTCCGCTGTTCAGACTCAGTCTGTCCCCTCCTGAGAAGGTGTTGTTTAACACGCTGTAACATGGATTATTTCACAGCACTTTAAAGCCCCAAATCAATTGTTATGTTCAAACTGGAGCAAACGATTAACACTGCAATACAACACTGAACCACAGACCAAGTGGGAATCAGACGTAGAGCTGCATTAACTGTTCTTTTGGACACTAAAGGGGAACAAGCTGTAAACACAACATTTATATATTGTCACCTTATGAAGTTGATGTTGTTAACAGATGTGTTGCTTATTTACATATCCATCAGACATGGAGAAACATCAGCATTAATTTGGAGTTGTTTGTGTCCACCAGATACATGTATCTCTCCTTTTAGCTCTGTTTTCTTCTCCACTGATTTCTATTTCGCTCTTTAGTTGCTTAATGAGCCACGATATTCACCAGCTATTTGCTAACAGTGTCTGTCTGCCGTCTGATGCTGAGCATGTATCATTGTGTTTTTAGAGTTCATTAGCTGAAATTAGATTAGAGCAGTGAGAGTGAACCCAAACACAGAAGTTGCATGTCAGGCTAAAACAATGACTTTAAAGAGGCTAAGATGTGTCATTGAGCTGAGGGGGACTGCAAAGTTGGGTGGTAATTCACTGTCATTACAAGCAAGCCCTTTCACATTATAAGCTATCATTTGATTCATTATAAATATAAAAACTGTAGATTTGTGGACTTTTAAATGTCACCTTAAGTGTATCTATAACAAGTCTCTCACCCTGATGGTCAACATGATATGAGTGTGGCTCTTCAGGACCTCGACTGCATTGCTATGGGTGATGTCATCAAAGCTGATCCCGTTGGCTGCGAGGATTTGATCGCCCATCTTGATGCCATGCCGCTCTGCAAGCCCGCCCGGGTCCAACCTGAAGAGAAAATGCATAAAGGCAGATAAACAGATATAGACGACTCAACGTTGATATAGACGTCTATTCAATCTAACTGTTGGCACTTACAGTATTAGCTTATACTTCACTTATATTATATTTATTTATTTATTTATTTATATATATATTATATACATTAACACTGTAATGGCATGTTCTACTCCACCAAGTATGTATACTATTTTATATGTACAAAATGTGTTTTATTCACACTACAAACTCATCAAAGCAGTTTCTTAACTTTTGTTGTAATGGTTATGAAGTAAACACAATTCACCTGCCTCAACCTTATAATTGAGGCCTAGTTGCTTTGATTCAATAAAACAAGAACAAACAAACAAAACAAAACTGCTAATGAGATTATGGGACGTTTAATTCCTGTGGGAAAAGTGTGTTCTTATTTGCCATCCGTTCTACTTTTTGCTCAAGGACACTTCAACGGGCTGAGCATCACTGCATGCGCACACTGCACCACCCTGGATCATTTTGTTTCAAACCACACTTGGTTCATACTTAGAAACATAAATCCCCAGTCCGAACTCTTTGCCTCCTCTAATGTTGAAGCCCAAACAGTAGTCATCTGAGGTGGTGAAGACATGTACGATCCTGCGGAGAGCGCTGTCTGAACTGGTCTCTGATGGTGTTCGACCGCTCTCCTCCACCACCATTCGCCGGTGAATCAGATCCACCCTACACACACACACACACACACACACACACACACACACACACACACACACACACACACACACACACACACACACATACACACACATACATCCAAAATGACACATATGCACGCCTGAAAACATTCACATAAACTGCTTTCTCTTCTTCTGCTGCAGTCAGGCCTGTCAGTATCGGTTAATCAAATAGCCATAAAGGTCACAGAGGTAATCCATCCACTGCTGCCACATGAAACCAAGATACAGAATATCCCACAAGAAAGATAACCAGTGTGAGCTACAGTCAAGTGACAAGACTTCACAAAACAAGGGCCATGCAAAGGTCAATAGTGGTAACAACAAGGTTGTAGTCTTTACATATCAATAGAGTAAAGTACAGTGATTCAGTTACAGTTTGGAACAGTTTGAAGTGTAAATATTTAATTGTAGATTTAATGCAAGATATCAATTTTGGCAGCCTTATTCACATTGACACAACTGGGCAGCACCTCTCAGCTGCTTGGCCTCACCATGTGGTCTTCTCCTTGGAGTAGCGGATGCCGGGGATCTTGCCCACCCTTCTCAACACCATCCGCAGCCTGTTGTTGCCTGTCAGGACCTTCACAGCGCTGCTCATGGTGATGCTCTCTAGGCTGACCCCGTTCACCTCCACCAGCTTATCGCCCACAGTCAGCCCGGCGTGCACTGCAGACACAGGTGGAACTCAGCATGATACACAAGAATGAATGTCACATGGAAACAGAAGACCACATACCCAGATGTACATTTACTGAGAAGTAAGCTTGCCATCAGCGTGAGAAACATTCACTCTCTTCCTCCTAACCTGCAGAGCTGTCGTCTTCCACCTTGCTGACAAAAATGCCGAGTCCATGTTCAGAGCCCCCGCGGACACTGAAACCCAGACACCCATCTGTACTCTTGTCGACTGTCACTGTGTGAATGTCTTCACTGTCTTCCCCTCCTGCAACGCAAACAAACTAAGTCAGAAAGTCATTCAAAAATCAATTTAAAACTGAATGGAAACCAAATCATTTGCAGAAATTCTTGATAAGCAATATCTTTAGGGTAAAGAGAACTGAAACATCAATATTTTGCCAATACCAGAGCCAAAAGTTGAATCAGCAATTTCACACAAACTAAAAGATATTTACTATTATAGGAGCAAATTAATATAGAAGCAACACAGCAAATATGTACATTCTGAAGAATTTAATTAATGAAATGTATTTGATATGAGTGGATGAATGATTGACGATCAAATTTGATTGACTAAACAATTAATTGTCTAATAATTTCATATCTATTAGCTACAGTGTATTGCATTATTAATAATACCTTGACTTGCTAAACTCTTATCTAAATTTGGGCATTCGTGCCTCTGCAGCCAGTGGCACAGTGTATGTTACCACGGTAACGGAGGACTGTGAGCTCACCATCAACAGGTGCGTTGATGAGAATGACTCTGCCCATCGGCGAGGAGGACCTGCGTCTGTGGCGGTGCTGTTTCTTCTGCATGTAGCGCGTGGTGCTGTGGGAACCCCCGGCCTGGCCTCCGCGGTTTGAGTGGGGGTGCCCCCCTCCATTTGTCATCTCCCTCCAGCCAGAGGGGTGAGAGGAGCGAGCCATGCTATGTGTCTGGCAATTATTCCCTTAGTCATCCAGACAGCAGGATCTATGTGGTCCACTGTCAGGATGGAAGATTTAGGGAACGCAGGTGAGAAACAAACATGGTGGAGCTGGGCTATTTTGTGTGCTCCTGCTTGTCTAAAGGGGATGATATAATACTACAGTTGTTCCCCACTGCAGCAGGCAACTTTAAAAGCTCTAGGTAACATCCCTGATCATCCTTAAAACCAGTTGCAGACCATAAATAAAGCGTAACCCAGGAAACCAAGATTCAAAATAAAAAATGTGACGTAGGAAAACTCAAAGTTAAACTCAACACAGCTGAATGAACAAACTATACATCAATTTAAAAAACAATGGCAAAAAGTAGTGCTCCATGATTGACCTGTGGACCTTTCTTTGCCGGTGAAAGAAGTTGGTATAATCCATTAGTTTAGTTTGCAGCCTCTGAATTCATCTCCATAGAGCCCATGGTGCCTTGCTTCAGCTGAGAGGCTGCCGGCCTGTCTGCAGAGAAGTCAGCGGTGCATGCTGATTCCCTCGGGTCATGTTTAATTAAATGGATATCTGTTGTGAGGATGATATGCTGTGATGAGTAATGATATGTCAGAAGTTCCAGATGGGATAATAGCGTCCCAAACTCATTATGATACAGTAATGACCTATAACCTTGAATATAATAAAACATAAAGTAAAATATATATTCTTTCATTATGTCAACAGAAGAGACGTTGTCACTGAACTCCACGCCTTTTTCTATCATTTAGCACCATGGACAGCGACACGACATGGTACACAATTAAGTGACCTAGTTTTGATGTTTAATTATCATCTATAACTAACTAACTAAACTTATTGACTGCTTGTTGATATTGTTCCGGTAAACTTTAACGCGTCTTGTTTCAGTCTAAACGTACGTCCTGTTGATACCTTGAAACGTTGTGAAACAACGTTGTAAAATTGCGTTTAAACTAAAGTAAACAAAGAATGAGAGCGTTACCTGCTGTGTCCGTGTTGTGCTCCTCGCTGAAGCATAATCGGACACCTCCCGAGTATTAGTGCCACCTCAGTTGTTCTCCCGGTGACAATTATTGTCTTAGAGGTGTAAGCCTTTTACATAATACTCTGCAGCTGTGTAGCCATTAGCGATGGACTACTGATGATTAAGCACACTAATTGCACTTATGTTACAATATCACTGCCTCAAGACTCTGTCAGATGGTCCTTGGGTAGACTTTGTTGTTATTGTGATAGTTAAGTCCATATTGTCCCGTTAAACAGAGAGGTGGATGTGGAGAAAGTGATCTGTGGATCTTCCTGACTGCCTTCACTGTGCTTGGTGAGGTGGGTAAACAACCCCACCCGGTGGTCAGATGTGTCTCAACAATTCAATTCAATTCAGTTCATTTTATATAGCCCAACATCACAAATACAAGTTTGCCTCGGAGGGCTTTACAATCTACTACAATCTCCCCCAATAAAGATAGTAAAAACCCTTTCACAGGGAAAAAAGGGGAAGAAACCTGAGGGAGAGCAACAGAGGAGGATCCCTCTCCCCGGATGGAAAGAAGCAATAGATGTCATGTGGCCAGAATGAATAACGTAACGGAGTTACAGCACATTCAATGAATGTGACAGAAATTATTCATAAAATGAGTAGTATGCATGGTCCATGATCCAGATAGCCACGATCCATTAAGCAGAAGGAGGTAGAGAGGAGGGGTGGGAGGAGAAAGCAGGGCCATGGCAGCTGGCAGGACCGGCTCCAGGCCAGTTGCATCAGCAGGGCCATGGTTGCATCAGCAGGGCCAGGGGGAACCAGGGGGAGGACAGGTGTCCTCCCCCTGGTTCCCGGCAGCCACGAATCCATGGAAAAAGAAAGTAGAGTTAGTAATATGCATTGAAGAGACAATCATTTATCCAGAAGGAGAGAAAGAAGAGGTGAAGAGGAGAGGAGGAGAGGAGGAGTGAAAGAGGAAGAGAAGGAAAGGAGGAGATCAGTGTATCCTAAGATGTCCCCCAGCAGTCTAGGCCTAAAGCAGCATATCTAGGGGCTGGACCAGGGCAAACCTGAGCCAGCCCTAGCTATAAGCCTGAAACAGCCCTAACTATACGCGCCATCAAAGAGGAAAGTCTAAAGTCTACTCTTAAATGAGGTGACCGTGCCTGCCCCCCGAACTGAAAGTGGAAGCTGATTCCACAGAAGAGGAGCCCGATAACTGAAAGCTCAACCTACTTTTTAACACTCTGGGAACCACAAGTAACCCTGCATTCAGTGAGCGTAATGCTCTCGTGGGGTAATATGGCACTATAAGGTCCTTAAGATATGATGGTGCATCACCAGTTAAGGCTTTGTAGTTAAGGAGAAGGATTTTAAATATGATTCTCGATCTTACAGGAAGCCAGTGGAGAGCAGCTAGTACAGGAGTAATGTGATCTCTCTTCCGTGTCCTCGTTAGTACACGAGCTGCAGCATTCTGGATCAGTTGGAGAGATCCAAGGGATTTACCGGAGCAGCCTGATAATACGGAGTTACAGTAATCCAGTCTTGAGGTAACAAATGCATGAATCAATGTTTCTGCATCTTTGAGATGTTCCGTAGGTGAAAAAAGGAGGTCCTTGAGATCTGTTTCACGTGAGAGCCAAAGGACAGGTCCTGGTCAAAAATAACTCCGAGATTCCTTACGGTGGTGGTAGATGCCAGAGCGATGCCATCCAGAGAAACCATATCATCAGATACTTGATTTCTGAGGTGTTCTGGTCCGAGTAAAATAACTTCAGTCTTGTCCGAGTTCAGCAGCAGGAAGTTGCAGGTCATCCAGGTTTTGATGTCTTTAAGACACGCTTGAAGTTTGGCGACCTGGTGGGTTTCATCTGGCTTGATCGACAGATATAGTTGAGTATCATCGGCATAACAGTGAAAGTTTATGGAGTGTTTTCTGATATTATTGCCTAAAGGAAGCATATATTAGGTGAATAAAATTGGTCCAATTTAACACAACTTCTATGCTGATCAGATCCATCTCTGTATATGACCAAGTCTCCATTTTGATCAGTCATATTAAGTCCCTGGGCTCAGACATGAAAAACAACCATAGGTTGAACAAAAGGAGCGAGGAGAATTACATTCACATACATGGATATATATCATAATTGTTTTGAAAAGAGATACAATACAGCCAAACCAAACATAAGAAGAAGGAAAAATAAAGAAAACAGCATGCTTCGCATACGTAGGCCTACTCCATAGCACGTTTTTACTGAGGAATACACAGTATGATTTAATTAATAATGTCAATTAGAATGTAAGTCAGTAAAATTAGTTGCATGGTGTGACCTACATTACATTACAAATATTCTTCTAAACCCTTGCAAAACTTTGTTAAACATAATCATTCAAGGATTTCGCCATATTTCAGACATGCATATGACTTTTGCTGGACCAATTGACAACGTATACAAATTCATTGAAGTATAATAACGCTCGTTGAGCCGGTCAGCTGTTTCTTAACCAATCATGTGCTGTCTACCTTCCACGCCCAAAGGATTCCAACAACTCATGTCTTCCATGACAAACAACGCCCCACTCTGTCACGGCAAGGTGCTGCCTTCATAGACCTCCACGAAGCTCCGATTTTCCATAGCCAATTTATGTGTGACCGCTTTGGCCGTGTTTGGTCGATTAAAACATTTGTTTTTAAAGAAGATAATCTAAATATACGCCAGTTATTGACCTCCATAGATAAAATTCGGTTGATACAGCAGGACAAAAGGACAGGGGCGAAATTAAGAACTAAAGTAAAAATACAAGATATGCAAGACCAATTAAAGACAAAATTACAGGAAAAATAAAAGTGGTGTGATTAATTGTAGCAGAGACATGTAAACAGTGTACACCCAGCTAATATGTAACACTGCTGTGATTAAGTAGCCTAATGCTAATTAGTGTTTGTCTTTATTATTATAGAAGTATAATAGAAGGTAGTATTATACAGTTCATATGTAACAACACAGTATAACTTATAAACATGCTATAGTGTATTATAGTATACTATAATATTGCATGGGACACAATATATAGCACTATAGGCCTACAAGGTGAAATCAAGTATGTATATTGTGTATAACGGAAAATTGTCTATACTTGTTTACCTCCCTGTCATTTGCGGTGAGTCTGGGTTTTACGATACTTTTAAAACTCCCAGAAGGCAGCATAGCTCCAGTGGCGCCGTGATATTGAGAGGTCATACATTTTCGAAAAAGAAAGCCAACCAGGTACGTGTGATTGCTGACAGCATTCACATATTTAATGAATTAAGTTGATGAAGCACACTTCGACTAAGTCAGAGTTTAAACCGCCTTAATTTTCGTCTGTATCGGTAACTAAAGCGAGAGCTAGCATGTTAGTTAGCTCGTAAACTACCGAGCTAACCTAACTAACGCTAGCTGTTTTTTAGATGACCAAGAGAGCACTGGAGTGGTTCGGATTGCGTGAAAAGGCTGTTTTATTGCCCAGTTTAACATATGATGTTGTGGGGATTGTATTAGATTTGAATGTGCTGTTTCAGTAGTGTTTTATCCAGTGTGTGTGTGTTTCAATGGTACTTTGAGCTGCCTAGCTAGCAAGCTAGCTGAGAGAAACCAACTGAAACACCGGGCAGCGTGTCGTGACACACACATAGAGTCCCATCTGTGACTGTGTGTGTCACGCTATTCCTCTGATCAGCTCCTTGCAATGTGACTCTAACGTTAGTGTCACATTGCAAGGAGCTAATCAAAGAAAGCGGATCTGTTTGGCTTCAGGGTTAAAGCGAAACAATCAGCACTTGTTTTGTGTTCAGAAACATATTCAGTGTTTGTCACGTTATGTTCTTGCATTTGTAGTTTGCAGCTATGACCAGAGAGCGGTTATGGTCTTGTCAAGACCTGAACACTGTAGGGCTGCTGATGGAATATTCCCATACAGAACATTCCTGTAATTGTATCGTCATTGTGCTCAACTACAGACATGTCTCCTGTACACTGACTGACGATGTACATGGGTAAAGGGCTAAAACAACAGAGGAATAGTCAAGTAATGGGCAACTGTTGTTTTAAGTGACTGTAAACTGAAAATATTTGGGTTTTGGACTGCTGTCTGTTGGTCTGACAAAACACAATTTTAAGAAGTCACTGTGGGCTTAATGAAATCATATTGAACATTTTCTAAATGTTCTGACAGTGATATCAATCATATCAGTATTTAGTTTTCAGTTTAGTTTATTTTATGTTGTACTCACTGCCAGAACTGATACAAGATGTTTGAGAGCAGACTTATGATACATGTTTTCAAAGAACCTACAGTCTGATAAAACAACAGTTTTTAATTTGACACAGTGAGAACAACGGTTAGAACACGTAAATGTCTAACTGTGTCCTTTGTATTTCAAAGTGTATTGAGTCAGAACATGCTAATGAAAATTCAACCTGCTCGACTAGTCTGTTTCGAGATATTTGCTCAGAAATGTATGTATTTGTACTAGTTTGCAGCTCTGAACTGTAGCCGAGCTATTAATAAAGCAGAGGTGGAGGCTTAACTGTGCATCCAAGGTTGTTTTTTATAATGATAATTTCAGTTGTATTGCTGGTTATCAGCCAAACTTACTCGATATCCTCCAAAACATGCTAATAGAACAGAGTATTGAAAACGTTCCCATCTAATTTCTTTTCTTTTGATCAGGTGGTTGCCAATTGAAATATTTATTTAGATTTTTAGACCAGACTTTAAACAATATTTTGTACTGTATATATTTGTCAAAGCATTTTAAAAGTATGGTTACAGGCCCAGCTTGTGAAGTACAGTACATAACTTGACCTCCTTGTTTGTTTATCCAGCTGATATGGCAAAACATGCAACATAGTGTGAATAATAATTAACATGTCTGCTATTAATTAAAGAAAGCCAAGATGTCTGAAGAGCTGTCCCTCAACATAAACATCAAGGAGCCAAGATGGGACCAAGGAACATTTATGGGGCGCGCCAAGCACTTCTTCATGGTCACAGATCCCAGGAACGTTCTGCTGTCCTCTGAGACTTTGGAGGATGCCAGAGTGACCATGGAAAACTACAGGTAGAGGGTCAGGAGATGAGAGTAAAGAGTAGGAGAACTAATGCATGACTGGAAATGAGAATTAATGTGGCCACGTAATGATGTGGCCAGGCATATCTGGGATGTGGAAAATGCACATTTGGTTAAATATTTGTTCCTATATGAAAATAGATGTGTTTGAGAAACAACTGCTGCTTTTAAGTATGTGAAAAATACTACATCACTCCACTGTTTTGACTTCTTCAGAGCCGGGATCGCAAAGCCGGGTCTGACGGAGGATGAACTCTGGAGAGCCAAGTACGTCTACGACTCCGCTTTCCACCCCGACACAGGAGAGAAGATGTTTGTGATTGGCCGGATGTCTGCTCAGGTGCCGGTGAACATGTCCATCACAGGCAGCATGCTCACCTTCTACAGGTACAGCAATGTATTCTAAACACCAGCATCAAAATTTGATGCAGAAAGTAGAAAAACAGAAATGTGCTGACTATGATCGTTTTCATGTGATTTAAATGTAATACAGCATACACCACTGCATAAAAATAGAGATTTTAATCCCTGCACAGAGTGACATTTGTATTCTCTAAGAGGATTTTCAGTCACTGCTGAATGCTGCTAAATCATTGGGCAGCTGAGATGACCGTGAAGTCATGTGATAATGTTGAGCTGAACCAGCAAATTGATTAACAACAAAAAGTAATCAATCTAATAGATTTCAAGAAGTGGTTAATCTCAAATTAATAAATGATTCAGTCTCATTTTAAATAAAGCAAAAGGTGGAAGTCTTCTGAAATAAAATAGTCACTGGAAAGAAATGGTGATGTAAAATAAAGCTTCACAACATTAAATGGAATTTACACAACAGGCTTTGGAAAAGAGACATTTTTAAATATGAATTCCTGGAATTAGTTGAACATGAACTGCAATTAACAAAGTTATTCCAGAAATAAGCAGAATGAAATAGTGTCCCATAATATTTAAAATGGATAATTAAATTAATTTTATATTTTATGGATGTATTATTGTATGTCTTGTTAATTTATTTAACAATTATATTTTACATTATTAGAATTGTTGGTAATACTTTGGGAATTTTGTCTGGTGATCAGATGGGATATCAGTGTCATTTTTGCATGCTACCACTGAAGGGAGCCAAAGTATAACATTTAAAATTCCTCCACGTGGTGACTTTAAATATAAAAAATTGGCACAACAAATGAAGGTAAGGCTGGAGTAACATTGATGACAGATGATTTCATAGCAGCGAGAAAAAACATCTCTCGATAAATGTGTGGCTTTGTTGTTCACAATGCTCCACTAACAGATGGTTATTGATCTTTATCTACCAACTTTATTAAAAACCTAACTTCTGGGTTTTAAAGAGTAAAATAAGTAATGATTGAGGGTACATGCGGTGTGCTAATATCACGACTGTCCCATACTCTTTCTATCGTGTGAACTGGAGACTGTGGAGTATTTTTGCTTGTATGCTCTTCCACAACAAACTTTTTCGCTGCAGTGCCAAACATTGTAATTTGTGCTGTACACTGTGAGATCTCACTTCCTCAAACACAGAACTCCCCTCTTGTTTACAGAACCACTCCGGCTGTGGTGTTCTGGCAGTGGGTTAACCAGTCCTTCAACGCTGTCGTCAACTACACCAACCGCAGTGGAGACGCGCCCATGACCGTGAAGTAGGGAGGACTTCTCACTTCCACTCTAGATCTCTGCTGCCCTCCCTCTAAACTAGTGTCTGTAAGGAAGCTGTGGAAGCTGCTGTCCTCTCCCCTTCCCTCACAGCGGTATTACGTTCTACAGTTAAAAGCATGTTCAGCCCCGCATAACCATGCACTCATGCTGATACCGGCTTTATGCTCCCAGTTGATGTCATGCCAACCAGCATTTGCATACTTCTCTCGTTGTACAACAACAATATCTGTAAAATGCTCTAGAAATGCATCAAATGTATGAAGAATAAGGGGGTTGCCTTCAGAACATGCAAATTCATATTCATGTGTTAAATATGCATGTCATTGAGGATATATGTTCCAGTGCGGATGTTCTGCTTTTTTTAATAATTGGCACACTTACTGAGGCAACTCTACTCTGAAATGTTCTACTTTATTCTCCCTGAGTAACCCGTAGCGCAAGTCATCTATTTATGATGTGTGCAAATGTTGAAAAATAAGTCGGTAATTAACGTGTGACATGCATCCACTCTGTCTCTTCGCAGTCAACTTGGTGCAGCCTACGTCAGTGCTACTACTGGAGCTGTAGTTACGGCGCTGGCTTTCAAGTCTCTAGCTTCGGTAAAGATTCTGGTTCAAGTGAATAAACGGATACAGACCAACTATCTGAATATCTATTTGTACATTTGTGTAGAGATTTGCTGTCTGAATGTGTTCTTGATTCTGCATCTTTGCAGCGTCTTCCGCCGATCGCCAGCCGGTTCGTCCCCTTTGCTGCCGTTGCTGCTGCTAACTGTATCAACATTCCCTTCATGAGACAGAGGTGAGGTCTTGTAAAAGCCAAATCCCTTTTTTTCTTTTTGGAACTCTGACGGCTGCTGCTCTACATGACTTTGTTTTTTGTTTCCTCCAGGGAGTTGAAGTACGGCATCCCTGTGATGGATGAGAATGGAAACAGGTTAGGAGAGTCTCCCAATGCCGCCAAGCAGGCCATTATGCAGGTGGTGGTGTCGAGGATCGGCATGGCTGTGCCAGCAATGGGTAATGTTGACGTGATGTCTACTGTTTTGTTCTCATGGATCTAAAACCGTACCGTCTTTGTGACATGAGAGATACAACTCTCATCCCGTTAGATGCATACTTAGCATAGAATTTTCTTCCCCTGATTTTTCTTTTCTTTTTTCTTTTCCAGCCATTCCCCCTGTTATAATGAATGCTCTGGAGAAGAAAGCTTTCATGAAGGTAAGCCGACTGCATGCGTGACTGACATACTGTTGTTTTATTTCAGTCAGTGGATTTACTGTCTGTATTTTGGGAGGCTGAAAAGAGTCCTGTTGCATTCCTCATGTTACACCTGCATTAAATTGTTACGTGCGCGCAGACAAGCATGTTGTCAAATGTTGAACTTGACTTTGTCTCTCTTGCAGCGGTTCCCAATTCTAAACGCTCCAGTGCAGGTGGGGCTCGTCGGTTTGTGGTAAGTCAATTACACATAATGGACTCTATTATCTGTACTTTCAAAGGAAAGAGAGACACTGTAATACCTCCCTTTCTATCTCTTGTGTTCAGCCTGGTGTTTGCAACTCCTTTGTGCTGCGCCCTCTTCCCGCAGAAAAGGTACAAACAGCCACACATACGCACTCCTTGGAGGAAGAGGCGGTCAAAGTTGTACATGCAGTGTTCTCCAACATGTCGGCAGCGTTTTAATCGTGTTCAACAATCTCTTTTTAGCTCTATGAGTGTGAGCGGGCTGGAGGAAAGTCTGCAGGACCGGATACGAGAGATCAGTCCCAACACCACCACCGTCTACTTCAACAAGGGCCTGTAGGACCAGCCAACACATCTACACACACACACACACACGTCAAAGACACACTCACCACATGCTATATACACGTATGTTGTCCTGTGGGCCAAGCGGGAGGGCAACACTTTATTTATGTTTTTCGTTGTTGTGTGCTACTGCATTTGTTTTGTTTTTATTTAACGGCATGGAGCTGCTCCAAGTGTACCAGTAGAGGGTTAGTGTGTATATTGTTGAGTATTAACTGAAGGAAAAACAAAACACTTTGAGAAGGAAGATCACCGAGTGTTCTCTCTGTACCCAGATGGCACTCCTTAGAAAAGAAAAGCTGACTCCTGGTTTTATTTTTCTATTATTATCGCGTCGTGTGTTTTCTGTCTTCCTTTGGTCAGAACTGCCTCCAGGAAGGCAGCTCGTGAAGTTCCTGGTTTGTGTTTCACTCTACAATATTTCATGTTGCATTCAGGTTAACTTACATTTTAAGGCCTCTGGTTAATCTTTCATAACTCCAGATTCAAATGAAGGCGTTCCAATTCCTGGCTAGTCAGCATTGCCGTATTAGCTATTACACACTGACTAAAGTATGTTGAAATTATAATTTAATTTCCTCCTTGTAATGAAAGTCCCAGTGTGTGGATTAGTTTTGAATAGTCCAACCGTTTGATGTACTCCTTGTTTACCCGTGCAGCTTCTTGCTCTCTTCAACTCTCCTGAAGTGTACTTATGCCCCTTCATATTCATAGACCAGGTCATTAGGTGCTAGGTACACTGGCAAAGAAAACGCATAGAAGTTATACTGCAAAAGCTCACAAAGCACAGCCGTAGAGCGCATCAACATGCTTCTTATCAACATAAATATGTACTGTTGCCATGGCAGTGTCGGCCTGTTTTTCAAGGCCTTTTATCATATGAGGTCACTTTATGAACTAGTGCAGTCGCTATCTTTAGTGGCATATGAATGGAATATTTGATTGATGTTGTTGGTGCTTGTTTTGAGGTCATCAGGTGGAGGAATATACTTAGTTGTGTCTAATTTCAGTTCTTTAAAGTCGGATAGCAGGGTTCTTGTGTGCAACAAACAAGCTGCAAAACTACCGTTGGCATGAGAGCCATTGATGTCCCCTTGTACCAAATGAAAGTAGCTCATGTTGCGTGACAAAGTCAAATTCATAAATGCTTATTTCTATGTAGAGCATTGGATATCTGTGCACAGTCCTTGTTGTGGTTTTGTGAAAGCGGTCAGTTTGAGCTTCTCTGATGAAATTCGTTCACATTGTCGCCAAAACACGACTGTCTGGTGTGGTTCGATAGTGGTGATTGTGTAAGTGAGGAAATATTAGCTGTATTTATCGCTGTGTTGTCTCTCTGGATTATGCAAGAATGAATATATTATGGAGCACATATGCACATATGATGTTTGTGCAAAGTAATGTTTCGAGAATGTTGGTCAAAGAGAACATTACCGAACAGTAAGATTGTTCAAACTTAAATTCACCTCCATCAAGCATCTCTAGTTTGTTTCACAAATGTAAAGTTGAATATATATTTAAAGTAAACTGATTGTGGCTGTTAAGGGACTGTAGCTACTGCACAATTATCAACCTCCGTACAGAAATGCACAATAGTCGTGTTTATATGTGATGCTGAAATTGAAGAGTTTGTTTCCAAAGTGCTCTCCAGATAATTTTATAAACACTTGCGACCCTCAAATACCGTCTGGATACGACTTCTCACTTCTGTATGAGGATGTGCATGTCTTTGTATTATTTTTAAATGGTGGATCTTATTTTGGAATCAAACTTTTTTTAACGTTTACTTTCCCATTGTCGCTAATATTTTCATTTAAACACTCAACACCCGGACATTCGCTACTGTTTAAGTCCCTCGCCTCCTTCTGTGACACCAACGCATGATCCCATGCACTGCAGGACAGTGTTTCACAGTTAGCATCACTAATGTATTCCAATATTTGAAATATACCACGGCTGCACCATTAGGACATAGTTATCGTGTTGTGTTTGGGGTGTTTTCCTGCTGAGGATGAAACTACACTATATAACCTTTGCTGTGCTGCTGTAGGGGCTAGATGGATTTGTGTTGCTAGTTAAAGGGAGCTTTTAAATGTGTATATTGAAGATTGTATTTGTTTATGGTGCTGGATGATGTTGACTGAACCTACTGCTAATTAATAATCTATTCAATGTCTGGCAGTAGTCATTGCTCATAACCAAGTCGCTTTAGCTTAAGCTTCTGCTTTTTTTTTCCTTTTGTGTTTTTCTGCTCTTTGAATTATGGCGCACAAGTGTCAAGAACAAAACTAGAGTGTTTTTTTGTCAGCATTTAAATCCATTTGTAGACGTGTGTCTCAGCTTGTGACCATAACATGTTGCACCAATAGATCTCGCCAAAGATAAGACTGGTGTGAATTGGACAGAATTGAAGAGAAGAGTGTCGCTTTTAATGTTTTTGTTTCAGCTTTAACACATGGACCTTTTTCCAGGCTTTCCTCACTTGTTTTCTTTTTTTTTTAAACAGAAATGGTCCTCATCTTTATCAGTGTCACTCAACAGCACACCATTTTTTGCCGCCCTGATTGGTAAAACCCAGTAATTTCAGAACTGTATGGTGCATAACATGAAGAAAAGGTCAAATCTTTGCATATTGAAGGCACAAATGAAAAGACAATCTGTTATTTTTAACACTCCATGAATGTTTTTGTTTGTACATACACACGAAGATCTGTCAGTGTTGGTGCACAGTGTTTTCTCCCTATATTTTGTATTGTGATTAAATATATTTCCTTGATGTGGAATGTATTTTAATCAGAGCAATAGAATAAAATATGTAACTTTAAAGTCCAAACCTGTCTGCTATATTTAACAATATTAAACATTGTATATTATAAATGTTTTAAGTGTATAATATCATCCTCCTACTTCTGAGGACCAGAAAATGAACTGAAGATCTGAAACAGCTTGTTCGTTCAACAACAAGGACGTGTGAGGCAATCCGATTGAACTGAGTAATCTGAAGTGATACAATATGTTTTGGCCGTACTAATACAAACCCGACTGTGTATTTTACATCTAGGTCTACTAATGTCTTGGTTGAGATGTCGGATTATAAAATAATTCATGGGATTAGTGATTTAATCCGGAAACCAGTGAATTTGTACGGACATGTTTGGACCCATCCTGAGCCTTCAACCTGAAAATGAGAACTTTAGTATACTCTGGATATTCTGTTCCTGTCGCTATGATACATTCATGGGTCAGATTTATTTACCAGGAAAAGAAATCTAGCTGGCATTTTTGCTCATTTTAGTTATTTTACTGTAAATTAAGTTCAGCTGGAAAGCTCACAGGCATCGATTAATACGACTTTGGATTATTGATGAAACAAAAGGAAAAGGGGGTAAATGTAATTAAATGGATCAGTCATGGTCAATGGTTAAAAATCTCTAGTCCATTCAAATATTTTTTACCATCAGTAAGAACTTCTGATATAAATACATGCAATACATAATACCAGACGAGTTGTAAGTTCCATGTTTGTAATGCAGGGTGTGGCTGCTGAGAACTTACATACCAGAGTACTCATTTTGAACGTCATGGTCATACATGCCATTACTAAACATTAATCTACTTCTGCCAGCCAATCAGAATAATTTTCACTGGTTAGTTGGAAAAAACAGGTGCTAGAAATTCAAAAACATCCATAAGAGTTGGTAGAAACATATACATGCATATTAAGTCTTAAAAACAAATCAAACACAGGAGCACAGTGAAGATATGGTGATGAGGTCTTCATTTATTACGTATGTACAGGAACACAGAATCTCTCTTACGCACAAACACACACATGCGTCATTCAGGCAGCACCGACACTCCTCAACATGACGACAGTGGCTTAACCTGTATGTGTTTGAGCATCAAACCTGCTCCTCTCAATGCTGAGTTTGGATTCAAGTTGTCATTATCACACACACTGGTCCGCCATGTTGGAGGCCCATCCAGGTGCCTGACCAGAAGAAGCAAACAAAGGCAACACATTTATTACAAATGTACCACTAAAAGACAGCGAATAGAATAATTAATCAATTGTGTAAACCAGCCTTTAGATTGATTTACGTGGTTCTCTAAAATAATTACCTTAAATTAAAAGTCCCTTACTACCTGTTTTTAATACCCGTCTCAAAAACACTAGCTGCTAGGTGTCTGCAGAGGTATAATCAGTGACACATCCTGAAATAATATTGGCTCTGTCCTCAACCAACAGTAAATTAATGTGCAAAAGACACAGAGGTATGTTGTGATATTAGACAGTGCAGACATCAATGTCATAATGTTTCAGTGATGGACAGACTTTGACTGCATCTCAGCATTTCAAGTTAAGACTAAAGTTATGTTTTGCTCTAAATACACTGTACCTTTTTCTAATGACATTTGTTTTGGGGGGAAACATTTAAAAAAAAATTATTTTGCTGCTACAATCTTCTTAACAGCCTCTAAAACATCAGCACTCTGCACTTTATTGCCAAACTCCTTCTCGCGGTGTTCCAGCAGAATCCCCTGCAAAGACAACATACAGTTAAAATACAGATTTATAAAACTATGTGCCAAATGTTCTCAAGAAGTCACGCTGACCTGGTCTCCGGCTCCGAACACAAACACTCCGCCCAGGACGAAGCCCTCGCCATTCATGTTGCCCTGGTAACCTGACCTCCAGGCCCGCAGGAAGTTCTGCCACACGCCGAGGCGAATGAACCCCACACCCCCCATCTTCCTCTGCAGCGGGCCGTAGAAGATTTTCTACAATCACATAGTTAAGTGTCAGTCAAGTGAAATAAAATAAGCCTTGTGGGATTTATTAAACTATTACTTTAACAGCCAAAATTACTTTATCACCTCTTTTGTCAACTCTCAAGTTGCCCATTGACAACGCAGAAGGACGACTTAAAACCCAGTCGTAAAGCTATGAGACTCCTTTTCATTTTCCAGCTAATGATTAACAACCTATTCCCATACAAGGATCATTAAAAAATATGATGATTGCTCATTCAACCAACACCCTAATAGCCATTTACACTCCACTGATTGATGAGGAGATCCACACCTAAACTATTAATTTCACAAGAGCTGAAACAATTTGTCAGAAAAATAATTAATAGTAAATCAATTGTTTAATAGCTTGTGTCACAGAATGGGAATAATTTCTGACGTCGAAGACCAACAAAAGTGCAACAAAAAAGGTGAGGACAGGTTGTCATTGTCAGTATGGGCTGCAGGGCTCCCAGTCCTTAAAAAAAGAAGTAAGACTGTTTTAAGTGTAGTTTAGACGGACTGAGAGCAGGAAGAGTAACAGTGGCTCTAGAACCACCGCTAACCTTTTCATCTATGTAGATGTCCCCAGCGAAGTGCGGTCTGAAGTCCTGGATCTCTGTGCCGACATCCTCCTTCACAACGGCAAGCAGAGGGACCCCAAGCGCTTCCAGCTGGGGCTTCAGAGAGGACAGCTCAGAGGCCTCCTACAGAGAGAGAGAGAAAGAGAGAGAGAGAGAGAAAGATACCATCAGGGTAACACATTTGCATACATTGTACACATTTCAACTCTGAGGCATGTGTAACACCCTCTCCTCTGTCATTCAGAAACATTTTGTATCACCTCTCTGCACAAAAATCATCCAGGCCGCCGTACGGCCATGACCACAGCCCCGTTCTTTTCCCACAGGCTCTTTGCTTTGATGACGTTCTCATCTGCAGACAAAACAAGAGGAAATGGTTTCAAGGCCGACATGTCTCTGATAAAAAAAGAAAGCACAAGAATGTCATTGTGTGGAAGATAACGGATGCTGCCTTCAAACTGAGAAAAAGCTAGATGTTCACGGGTCACATGACACATCTAAATGTATTAGAATATCACAGTAACTCTACCTTTAGCTTCGGACAAAGACCGTTACAGTGATATAATCTGTAATACCAGCAGATTTGAGAAAGCAGCTTTGCCTTAAATCCCACACAGAACCTCATTGAGTGCATGTACAATGCATACAAACATGCAACAGTCAAGACAACCGGGAATGGCTGATTCTGTGCTCATGTATCGTTAATTCTCCTCATATGGGTTTCACAACAGCTGGTGTTGAGACTAACAGGCTTATTGGTGGGTGACATAATTACACAGCCAATCAGAAAGCTGCCCTACCATCTCTGGTGGAGCGCAGGTCAGCCTCTTCCAGGTTCTCCAGGGACGCCTGAGCAGCTTTAGGAAGACACAGATCTGTGTTGGCCAGGAAGATCCCGGCAAGCGCCGCGCCGACAGCACCCAGACCCAACGACCACATCCCCATCCCGAACAGCCCGCCCTCCAGCCCGGACACGGAGGACAACACTGCAGCACAAACAGGGAAATGTGTCATATATTTCACACATGCTCAGAATGAACCATAAACATTCTTCGTTTTAACAATACGGTTTTTGTAGGTTGCTTTAACATCGCCTGTAGACTCTGTGATAGTTGATCTTTCTTTCTCTTTCTCAGTTCTTACACAAGGAGACCTCAGACCTCCAAGGCTGAGAGACCAACAAGACCCAGCTTGCAGATGTTGTCTTGCGTTTGAAGAGTGTTCTGTTTACCAACGTAGCCTCTTATCACTTCACTCTCATCTAAAGCTCATCCGTGACATTAAATAGCTCACATACTTACGAAGTAAATGGGCTTCTGCTCAACATGACGAGATAACCAGTATTTGCTATATTTACTACAGCTGGTTGTTTCTTAATGAGTCACTCTGGGACCGCTAACTTTGTGTTTATTGGCCTTTCCTTTGTATTGAATTGAATATTTTCTTGATTGTTTTTGAAGGTATTCAGTTTTCAGCAAATACTCACAAGTGAGAGGCAGAAGAGTTAATGTTTTTCGTCAATCAAAATTGATTAATTTACTTATAGTTTCAGCTACGGTATTATCTACTGTTTTTTTTAATTAGTGAAGCAATTCAACTATGAACAATGGAGGAAACTGTGAAATTTACAAAAGCTCAGTAATAGCTCTCATCAAACTATTTCACAAAAAAACACTGTGCACACGTCACAGCTGTTAAAACTGTCTACAAATAGCTTAAAGTTTGGGTTATGATCAGGAAGTCAAATATGGCAGTCAAATATGTCCTTGCCTGAAGCAGGCTTGTTTGGGTCAGGACTGGCTTTGGTTTTACTTTGGTGAAACAGAGCAGTCTGGGTTCTTAGAAACGGGGGGCTGGCTGCGGTGGAGGTCTGGCTGCTCGTGGTCGCGCTCCCCAGAGAGAGGGCCGAGCAGCGCAGGGACAGTCTCCACCTCAAAGCTGTCGAACACCTGGACAGAGACGACATCGGGACCGGGGGAAAAGACTGACCCCTCTGACTACAAACACCCTCAAGATTTCACTGAAAGAAAGAAACACAAGTCTTTTCTTTAAAAGTTAAACCACTTGCGCCATGCTGCATTTGATTTGACAGATTTAAGAGAGAAAATGACCTTGGGGTCTTTCTTCATGATTAGACTGCCTCGATAAAACCGTATACCTACAATTTAACCAGTTACCCAAGTTGTACCTGTGCTGAAAATAGGAATTTATTACCCACTCTGAAGAGTGTGCAATATAAAAATGAAAGAACTATAAAAGCGTGAAGTAGAAAAGGTGTGATTCTTATCTTAATAATCTTACTAGGGTATGACAGTTCTCCCTTTGCAAACAAACTTCCTATATGCACCCAAAGCTCTGCGTGTGGTTAAAGCAACAACGCACACAAATAATTCAATTAATATTAAATAATATCATACAGTTATACACTGAGAATAAAAAGTGGACACTCTTGCAAATATTAGAGAAGATTAAACAGATTGAAAAGTAAGAATGTCGTATACTAACTTGTCTCCATGTCCAAAATAAAAATAAAAGCTTATTCTCCTGTGATTAAGCTCATCCAGTTTCGAACAGTAAATCACCGAAATACATTTGTGTTCTGACGCTTAAGAAAAGGGAGGACAAAGGGCTGAAAGAAATGATAACAGCAGCAGCCAATAGAGACGGACGGCCACGCCTGCAACTTAAAGAAGAGTTGAGACTCCCTGAATGCGTCTGAAGAGTGAGCGGTGAGAGTAGCTGTCAGCACTGGTACTACCAGTTACGAACATGACGTAGGGTTAGACAATACCTTGGACACAATTTTAAAAATCTAATGTTGCATAACCCATTTAATGAGATGCCTGGAAGATGCTGGGATGAAGGATCGCGTTCTAGTGTTTGAAAGGAACTGTACTGCTGTACTTTTTTGAGGTGCTTTTTGAGTATTTCCTTTAGATTGTTCTTCTCCACTACCAGGTTACTCTGAAGATGATTCAAGCATAACATGATCGGCTTTTAACATATAATTACATAATGACCTCAACCTCAAACTTATACCCATGCGCATGCTGCTTACATCCATTAGTAATAATAATCCAATTAAATAATAATGCACCGCACAATGAGTAATTTTACCTCTGATACATGATACATTATTTAACAGCTATAGTTAATAGTTACCTTGAAGATTCCGATTTTTTATTCATGATTACTTGTGCCATAGATTTAACTACCCAACAACAGTATATACAATAGTTAAACAACATTAAAATGCTACATACATGTGAACACATCTTTTAAATAATAATCAAATAATATCATAGATATTATTATACACCAATATGAAGAGGGACATTTTTACCAGCTGTTAAAGTATTTTTAATACTTGTTTTGCCTGCACCGATATGGAATTTACAATCCATCACTCCTAATCCAGTAGTTGCTTTTTATGTCCATCAAAAACTGAACAAAGCTGCCTTAATAATTATTGACCAACAAACCTAAATTGATTTGTACCCGTCATTAATGTGCATGAATGTTATTTGTATTATTGTTCTGTATTCCTGCTTGTTCTGGCTTTCATTTTTGATATGATAAACTTATTAAAGATAAGTAGTAGCATTGAATGATGATGATTTTAACGCGTAAAATATGTGAATATGTCTCCACCCCTAACCCTGCATGTAAAGATGAGGACTCTCATACAGCTGAACCAACCGTCCTTTTAACGGTCAGATAATGACCTTCCCGTGTAATCAATGAAAGAACCCGGTCCACAGACGACACTCATAGTTGGAGCCGAATAAAACGAGAATATGTTGACGTTATTTAAGAAGTTATTTCGTGAGGGGGACATTATCAAGACAGACTTTCAGTGTCCTACAAAGTTAGTGTGGTCACTGTTTTCACGGTGACGACAGTGACGTGGCAAACGGCCGATAAACCAGCTATTAGCTCGGCTAATCGATGGAGTCGGCCTGTAGTCTCATTGAGTCCAGGCCTGGAGCTGTCATGGGGCTGCTAAAGCGAGTGCACCTGTTCAGAAGCTGTCGCTTGCTATACAGTGAACGGAATAGTTGTGTAATAGAGGCACACTCACCGAAACCAATGAAGGGATAAGCAGCGCCTCTCTGAGCGGACGTTTTGTAAACAGATTTCTGCGCATGCGCACTAAACGATCCAAGGGAGCAAGCAAACTAATCGAGTAAAGATAGCTGGCAAAGAAGATTTGGCAAGAATGTTTCGGGAGCAAAACAAGGTAAAACTAGATACACGGACAGCAAAAATATACAGATAATCGTTCTGTGAGCATCATTAGTGGTTTATTACATGGCAAACACAACATGCGTTTCATCACTTCAACAGTTCAATCTCCCTCATGTCATGCCAAGACTGTCTTGTTAAGTGTTGGATTTGTGTGTTAGCATCAGAGCTGTTCTCTCAGCAGAGTTTAGAAACACATCTTCATTAAAACACACAAAAGACCATCACGCAACCAGGACCAGAACAGCAGACAGTGTGTCAGTTTAAACAGCTAAAGTGACACATTGTAACCACAAAGTTGTGACACTGCATAACATATCAGCAAAAGGGAAATGAGACCAGACATTATTAAATTGACAAATGCAGCGTTTTTATAGGCTATGTAGAGAAAACTTCTGGATAAGCTTACAGAATACCGACATACAAATGGAGGCATGCTGCAACCATTATTATGTAATGCCTCACTAACAGGCCATTCATTCACATATTGAGGGCTATCTGGCCATGTGGTCTTGCATTGTGCGGGCTGTTCTGAGTACTGCCAGCATATTCACTTTATCCCCAAACTCCTTCTCGCGGTGCTCCAGTAGAATACCCTTGGGGGGGAAACACAATTTTACAACAACGATGTCCACTTTTCATAAAATATGTATTCTTTAATTTACTGCCTACCTGATCTTTAGGCCCAATGACGAAGACTCCGCCCAGGACAAGTCCTTCACCTCTTAGGTTTCCCCTGAAGCCCCTCCTGTAGGCCCGCCAAAGGTTCCTCCACACGCCAATACGCAGAAACATGGAGAGAAACATCCACCTCTCTTTAGGGCCGTAGAAATTTCTCTATGAGAAGAACATGAAGGCAGTTTATTGTCTTAGAGGGTGTAATACTACATGGTTCACTTCATATCTTAAAGCCATGTGTAAAGGCGGACCTTCTGATCCACATAGACCTTCCCAGAGAAGTACTTCTTGAAGCAGTCCAGCTCCTTGCCAAGGTTTTCTTTTACCACGGCACACAGAGGGACTTCAAGGTCCTGTAGCTGGGACTTCAGAGAGGACAGCTCAGCAGCCTCCTAGAGAGGAACGGACACAGAGAATCATATAGCATGGATTAAAGTTATCCAGTTCAGTGACTCCAGAGTTCTTATTACTGATACACTGCAGGCATGTGATTTAGTACCTCTCTGCACAATAATCATCCAGGTCGTCGTACAACCATGACCACAGCTCCGGTCTTGTCCCACAGAGTCTTGGCCCTGTATCGCTCGTGGACTGAAAGAGATACAGTCACATTATTATTACTGACTCTTCTTCACTAGGAAAAACTGAAGAAATCCATTAACTGCCCTGTACCTATTGAATGATGCAGTCCCTGTTTGGGCTTTTTGTTTTCTGAAAAGTGGACCTGGATGATGTAAAAATTGTGTTTCCCCCCCCAAGGGTATTCTACTGGAGCACCGCAAGAAGGAATTTGGGCCAACTACAAGTTTGTGGATTGATTTGTGTGCTGTCATACTCTAATCTTTAAAGTTGGATTTTGACCTGCTCGTGTTCACATTGGTCTACATTTTGTATTTAAAGACAACAGGGGTTTGTGTCAATCAATCCTAATTATGAAAAGTTCAGAGAGATAAAATAGTTAATCGACAATTATTTTAAAAAAAATCCCACACAGAGTTTCCTTGTTGAGCTGCGATGGAAGAATAGCAACACAGAGAGAGGATTTCATAATACAAATATGTAACTGTTTGCAGTGCAAAAGTGCAGCATATCTGCAAGATGATATTCAGCTCTTTTCCGTTTTCAGACTCACCCCCTCCAGTGGTCTTCAGTTCTGTTTCCTCCAGCACTTGTAGGTTGGCCCATGCTGGTTCGGACTGGAACCAGTCTGTGACGGAGCTGATGAGCTCTGCAACAAACAGGCTCACCGCCTTTAGGACCGTGGTCACACTCACCATGACCCTAAACTCGCTCCGCAGGCCACCTGCAGCGATAACATGTACAAAGATTCACTTTCAAATATGTTTCTGGTTCAGGAATTTCTTACAGGATTGAAATGTTTTACCTCATCAGTCAGATAACTTTAGCCTAGCTATTTATATCTTTACACAGCTAAATAGGTGCCTTTTTTAATTGATGTACTAGATAGATATAGATATATGTATACTTTATTCATCCCCAAGGGGAAATTTGTTTGTCACAGTAGCAAGCAAGTTACATAGAACAAATATCAGGAATGAAAAATACTCAATATCTACAACAAAACTCAATATATGCAACAAAACAGCAGAGTGTAGAAGATGATCAACATATTTCTCTTTGTTCAGAAAGCAGGAATGCACTGTTCCGTGTGACCGCTTGACACAGCATTTGATTGGATTGACAACATGAATTACACACATTAACAAAAGAAAAATACCAATATCATGAAAAAGGTAACTTAACGTTTGTTAACGTACAATATATTTAAGCAACAGTGTAAAAAGGCAATACTCACCAGCCTGTGCCTCGCTGCTAATGTGGAGGAATCTGATGTTTGCAGCCAGCCCCTTAAGCCGTCTCAACTCCGATCAGTCTAATCACAGCGAAAGCCTTGCTTATGTGAACATAACGTGATAGGAATTCCTCAAAGATTGCTGTGAAACAAGGCTCATGTTGAGCTCAATCCTCAGTACCAGACTCAGCATGGTGCAGAGTGAAGATTATGCCAAAGAGCAATCTAACAGACATTTTTAATATGTATTTAATCCGTTATGTTTCCTTGATAATGTCCAAGCTGTTACCATCCATAAATATAATAACCAGCACCTGTAATTCAGTATTTGAGAACGATGTATTCATTATACACATCCCTTCAGTTAAATTAATGATCATCTCCTGAACTGCTGATATAAATACAGTGGAGATCATCTTTTTTTTTGTTTATATGTATATATATATATATATATATATATATATATATATATATATATATATATATATATATATATATATATATATATATATGTGTGTATGTGTATATATATATATCTATATCTCCATCTCTTTCAGGTCAGTCCCAAAGTAGCTGCAGAGGTCCTGAGATCACACTGCATGGCTCTGAGCAAGTTCGACCCCTGCAGGAGGTTAGTGGCATTACACACAGGACACACCGAGTCTGCTCAGTGGCTACATTCAGGGCTACAAGCTATTTTTCTGAAATAGTTTCTGAATAGTTTCTCAACTAATCATTTCAATATTTTGTTCATAGATTGTCAGAAAATTGTGAACAAATGGCAACTGATCTTTCCCAGAGCCCGGGGTGAAATAGGATGCCTCATCCAGCCATCCAACCCAAATATATTCAGTTTACTATCATACATGACAAAGTTCAACATCAAATCCTCACGCCGCCTGGGTCCTGCATTGTGTGTGTGTGTGCGAGTGCGAGTTTGAGTGTGAGTGTGTGTGAGGTGAACGTATATTACCTCTATGACCCTGTGTCGGAGTTTTATTGCTTTTTAATTAAACTTTTTAAATACAGTCAAGTGAAGTGAATACTTTTTCTCACTCCTGCATTATGTGGGTGATAAAGGTGCATTGATAGAGGGCTACTGGGTAATATTTCACTCATTGGTGGCAGCTTCTCAGAGGAATGTGCTGAGGGTCCAAAATGGGCTGGAATAGAAACGGGATAGGATGACACTCTACGAGCCCAGCTGCTGCACTCTCTCTCTCTCTGGCTGCTCTGCTTGGCCATATGCTGGTGTGTGTGTGTGTGTGTGTGTGTGTGTGTGTGTGTGTGTGTGTGTGTGTGTGTGTGTGTGTGTGTGTGTGTGTGTGTGTGTGTGTGTGTGTGAGAGAGAGATTGTGAGTGTGTGTGTGTGTGATAGTCTGTCTGGATGCATGTTTTTGTTGTAGCAACCCATTTCACATGATCTACTATCATACATTATAGATAGCCACTGGATTTTTGTAAACCCAAATGACTTGTCAAAGTTAAGATAATGCTTGTAATTCACCTGATAATCAGTCATTTATGATAGGAATATGCTATATGACTGGTCAATGTACAGTGAAACATTGCACACAGGACAACACATTGAACATCTGTAAGGTTCAAGTGAGGCCTAGGGTTGGTCTGATTAGACTGTTATGCTGCGGTATTGTTCTCACACACTTGCAATCATACACCTAAGTGGGGCGTGTGCGGGACCAACAGCCAATCACAGCGGATGATTTGCACACCACCCCCTGTGTGCTGTTCTTGCATTGGTTGACGCATTAAATAAGGGAAGCCAATCAGAGCAAATTGGGCAGTAGTAAAGGAAGGACAGGGAGCGATAGTAATTACTGTCCGGGTTCATTTGAGAATAGTGATCTGCTTTTGGATCTGTTTGAAGGCAGAAACAGATATTGTTTTCTTTTGTTTTGAGGGGACTTGAGTGATAATATAAAACAATAATTAAATGGCAAAATTAAACCTGATAAGACAGTAAACAGGTTTTAGGCCAAAACATCAGATAAATGCAAACAGAAACCCCACAATGAATACAACAGAATGGCCTTTATCCCAAAGATAAACTCCATTCTGCTAAAGCTGTCAAAACAAAAACTGTGATTAAAACTTGCCATAAACATACAGTAAACTCATTATGATGACACGCAGAGTGGATTATCTGCATTGATATGCAATTCCTTATGTAACAAATTGTACACACTCCACAATCTCTCAATTGTGCAATAACAGTTCGTGCTGTGCCGGCCGTCCAGATGAAACTGGTTGGTAAACAGCTGAGATCAGAGTGCAGAGCTGCGGAGGCAAACTGCGTAACCTTGTACCTGGGGAAAGACAAACAGGTGTTAACATCCCTCGGACGCTGCCATGGTTCATTTATCTCATCCTGTTCTGGCAAGTTTAAGTTTGACCGACTCTCAAACCCCAAAACCCTGACTCCTGCTTTCAAATTGAAATGCAAAAGGGGATGGGGCCCGTTTCATGGAGCCAATCAGACTGAAGAAGGAGTTGCTGTCATGTGGGATTTGGGATTAGTTCAGTCACACTGTGGGTTTTTTCTTGTTAATGTGTAATATCAGACACTGGAGTTAAAGAATTTCAATGATTAATGCATACTACATTTGTTTTTTGAACTGCACATCCTTAAAAGTGTCAGCGTGAACTGTGTGTTTAAATCAAGGGGACGTTCAAGACCTCTGACGTACTGGACGGCCATCGACTGAGCTCCAATTGTCAAACAACAACAACACAAAGGTCATCGAGCCTTTATCATTTTGTACTTCATCTTCTAAGGGGCCCAATTTCTCTTACGGTCCAGGTGGATATAAGCTTTAAACTTTATTCACAGTATGTCCTCAGTAGGTTTCATAAATACACCTCTTCACATTGACTGATTACAGCAATAACTTTTAACCTTTAATAACTCTTTACCTAGAAGATTTTTCCTTCCTGGTGCACAAGGGTCACTCAGCGCACTGTAAATGTTGTTTAATTGAGACAGTTTATTAATATATTATTTATTATAATTCATTTAATCAAGACGATACTTCAGAATCACTTGTGACACACAGAGAAAGCAGTGGTGGAAATTAACTAAATGACTGTACTTAAATGCAATTTTGAGGTACTTGTACTTGACTATTTCCGTGTTCTGCTCTTCAACCAAACAACATTTCAGAGGGAAATCTTCTTTTTACTACATTTATTTCATAACTTGAGTTAAAAGTCACTTAGCAGATTCAGATTAATAGTTCAGAATGTAATGCACTTAATTGTTCACTGGGGTGGGGGGATCACAAGCTACCTGGTAGTATATGAAGTCATTCAAATTAGTCCTACCTTTACCAGCTGCAACATTAAAGCAATGTGCATACAAATCCATCAATAATTATAATCCATTAATATAATATACATTATTGTGAAATGGGCCGTTCAGAGTATTTCTATACTGTGGTATTGCTAATCAGAGTACTTCTTCCACCACCGAGAGAAAGTATATGTGGTCCCTCATTCTAGTATTTTTACATCCTTGATTATTTTATGGGATGGTTTAACTGTGCAATCATCACTTGAAATGTAAGGCGACGTGAAACCAACATCAACAAAACCTAATTTATTTCAGGAGTTTGATTCAGGTCTTCCATTAAAAGGCAGCTAAAGAGGAGAAACTATGTGAGATTTGACGTAGATTTGCTCTATAGAGTTGCAGAATGATTCAACAATTCAAATAACTGTAGTTCTAGGAAATCTGGCCTGACCTTGGGTATCATGATTGCGCTGTTTTTCCGGAAAGACTGACCTCCATGTGCATGAAAACTATTACACTCTCTGTTTTACAAATTTGGTCTTGTGTAGAAAAAGGAAAAGTCAATAAGTTACACTTTGAGGGGCACAATATTATCTATATTATTTTCCTAATTCTCCAGAACATATTCACCCTCTTCATGCTGACACGTTATCAAAGCTCTGATAGCAGTTATCTTTCACAGTAACCAGAACAATCTTGTTAGAGTTGTCCTGGTCAGTCATTAACAAATATTTAGAGGCAATTCACAGAAACTCAGAGAGGAGTCAGTTTCACAGAGATTCACGTAACAAGCGTGTCTTGAGTGTTTTCATCTGCACACACAGACTGTAGTCAGGCCAAAATAAACAGAGGTGGATCATCCATAGGTCACACTCTGTCCCATTCAACTGGCTCGTCGTTTTCTTGTATAATCTAGTTCATGTTTGTCACATTTAACTGTCCCTGACCTCTGTCTCCTTGTAGACTGTATCTGTATCCCAGTTCCATACTACGTGCCAAATCTAAGCAGGTTTTAAACGGGTAAAGTGTTAGCGCACTGGGGTAGTTACAAAATATAGTATAACACATTATGCATACTAACAAATCCTCAGTTTTTTTGTAGGTGTTTTGGCCGCAAATACAGAGGAACACACATGGAAATATTTTCCCCTTAAATTAACTAGCTCTGTGTTTTTCTATGACAGTAAAATATTCAATGAACTAAAAGAAAAAAACAGTTAATACCCAGTTGTGGTTGTTCATCCTTCTTTCAAACAATTTACAAATTAAGCTTCTCATCTGATTTGATTATTTCAACATCTAATTATTTAAAATGTGCATCCATTACTTTTAGCTAACTATTTCCACGTATAGTGGCTTGCAAAAGTATTCATGCCCCTTGAACATTTCCACATTTTGCACATTACCAGCCACAAACATAAATATATTTTATTGGAATTTTATGTGAAAGACCAACACAAAGTGTCACACAATTGTGAAGTACAAATAAAATTATACATGTTTTTAAAAAAAATTCACAAACTGAAAAGTGCAGTTTGCAAAATTATTCAGCCCCCTTTTCTCTGAGTGCAACCAATTGCCTTCAGAAGTTGCCTGATGACTGCTGAATGATTGAATGTTGACCGAATGACTAAATAGAGTCCACCTGTACCATCTCAGTACAAATACAGCTGTTCTGTGACCTCTGTGGCCTCAGAGGTTTGTTAAGAGAATATTGGGAGCAAACAGGACCATAAAGTCCAAGGAACACACCAGACAGGTCAGAGATAAAGTTGTGTAGAAGTTTAAAGCAGGGTTAGGCTATAAAAAGATTTCCCAAGCTTTGAACATGTCACGGAGCACTGTTCAATCCATTATCCGGAAATGGAAAGAGTATGGCACAACTGCAAACCTACCAAGACACGGCCGTCCACCTAAACTTACAGGCCGAACAAGGAGAGCACAGACAAGAGATGCAGCCAAGAGGCCCATGGTGACTCTGGACAAACTGCAGAGATCCACAGCTCAGATGGGGGAATCTGTCCACAGGACAACTATTGGGCGTGCACTGCACAAATCTGCCTTTATGGAAGAGTGGCAAGAAGAAAGCCATTATTAAAAGAAAACCATAAGAAGTCCCGTTTGCAGTTTGCCAGAAACCATGTGGGGGACACAGCAAACATGTGGAAGAAGGTGCTCTGGTCAGACCAAAATTGAACTTTTTGGCCTAAAGGCAAAACGTTTTGTGTGGCGGAAACCTAACACTGCACATCACCCTGAACACACCATCCCCACTGTCAAACATGGTGGTGGTGGTAGCATGATGCTCTGGGGGTGCTTCTCTTCAGCAGGGACAGGGACGTTAGTCAGAGTTGATGGGACGATGGATGGAGCCAAATACAGGGCAACCTTGGAAGAAAACCTGTTGGAGTCTGCAAAAGACTTGAGACTGGGGCAGAGGTTCACCTTCCAGCAGGACAACAACCCTAAACATAAAGCCAGTACTACAATGGAATGGTTTAAAACAAAACATATTCATGTGTTAGAATGGCCCAATCAAAGTCCAGACCTAAATCCCATCGAGAATCTGTGCAAGATCTGAAAACCGTCGTTCACAAACGCTCTCCATCTAATCTGACTGACCTTGAGCTGTTTTGCAAAGAAGAATGGGCAAAAATCTCAGTCTCTAGATGTGCAAAGCTGGTAGAGACATACCCCAAAAGACTTGCAGCTGTAATTGCAGCAAAAGGCGGTTCCACAGAGTATTGACTCAGGGGGGCTGAATAATTTTGCACTTTTCAGTTTTTTATTTGTGAAATTTTTTTAAAAACATGTATAATTTTATTTGTACTTCACAATTGTGTAACACTTTGTGTTGGTCTTTCACATAAAATTCCAATAAAATATATTTATGTTTGTGACGTGTAATGTGACAAAATGTGGAAACGTTCAAGGGGTATGAATATTTTTACAAGCCACTGTATCTTACTAGCTTTCTCGCAATATGAAATAGTGTATCTGGGCTAGGGTATGTGGGGATTTCCTCTCATAAGAGTTCTGAGCTTGTCTTTGGGATTACATTTTTTTTTCCAGTAGGGAAAAAATAATGGACAGAGCCCGTCAGCACTTTGTATATCATACTCAGCATGCAGCTACTGGTTGTATTAGGTTTGATTTGAGTCTGCTGGCCTGGGCTAAGATTAGGTTAGTTGCTACTTACTTAGCGGCTTTTACTTTTTTTTAACACAGCTGTTTCTAATTCTCGCACATTCCTCAACACAAACACAAATATCTGCATAATGTTTGTGTGAAGATATAATGTCCTGTGTGCATTTTTAGACGTTTTGTAAAATTGTGAAGAAAAAAGGTCATGAAATGACTGCTTTCATTGCCTCTTTGTTAATGTAGAATGTGCTTTTTGCTTCTCTGGTCAAATCTGCTTTAAATGAGGCTGAAAGCAGGAAGAGTGGTATTTTATTCACTACAGAGATCTTGTTAACAATCTTGTCTCATTTCAAGCCAACTAGCTGGAATTTGAGCCAGATGAGAGAGAATTGGAGAGAAAGTGTTTGACCCTCTGCTCTGTTTACTTTATAATAAAAATATATGTGTTTATCTCTCACTGAAAAGGTACAGAGTCAGTGTCTGTGTGCGGTTTGTAGTCCCATTGTTTCTCCAGGTGTGTGTTTGTCTGTGCACATGCAGTGTGTTTGTGAGCATCAGGACTCTACAGTCCCTGATGTTCTACTGAAACACAGGCACCTTAAAGACCACAAGATATCTGAGAGGCACATCTTCATTATTTGATCTTCTCAGGAAATGGCTCGATATTTTTCTGCAGTTGTGTACAGAGACAAAAGCCTCAGGCGAGGACTTAGAGGGAAAAGAGCATTTAGACAACAGGTGACTGTCTGCTCCAAATGGAATTACATTCATTTACATGGTACTCTACTGAAGTACACATTTGAAATACTTTTCTAAGCTACTTCTACTCCATTTCAGAGGGAAATATTCCACTTACTTACTTCACCATATGTATTTGAGCCCTATAGTTGAGACTTAACATATCATTTCAAATACCAGACTTTTATTTGACAACCAGGGTATCTTTACATTGTGGTATTTCTACTTTTACTTAAGTAAAATGACTCAGTACTTCCTCTGCATCAAACAGTGTTATGTATATATTCTGCCAGAGTCCCTCAGTTTTTAATATTAAGTACATTTAGCTTCATGTCATTCTTTACATTTACCTAAATAAAATGTTTCATATTTTTAAGACTGCAACAGACCACTGTTTTCATCATCACATCAATCGAAGCTGGTCAGATTGGAGCAGATTTCAACTGTTTTGTTCTGATAAATATAAAAATATGAATATATGAATATAAATTAATTATATTTATCATATTATAAAATACTCATCAGGTTTTCATGTAAAATCTTAATCTGTAAATTAACTAGGAACTATAGTCATGTAAATGTAAAAAAGTAAATTTTTTCCTGAGACCTAGTCAAGTATTAGTATAAATAAGTATACAATGGAAGCACTCAAGTACAGTGCAAGTACCTAATTTGTACCTGTATGTACTTAATTCAAGTACAGTGCTTAAAATATTAAAATCATTAAATCATGAAGGAATAGTTGCAGATTCATCTTTTTTAATGGACTAATTGATGAATCGTCTAATTGTTGAAGCTCATATGTCATTTATTTTGCGTTCCTTACTAATTTATTAATTTCTAATTGACCAAACTCTCAACATAATGTAAACAGAAGTAATTGCATCATGTTTTGCAGTTGACAACAACTACCTTTCTCTCTCTCCCCCTGTTCATAGGCTGCCCCTGAACTGGCCGAGTCCCAGCAGACAGAGGTGTCCCACTGGGTTGAGGGGGGAGGGGAACCCCCGAACTAAGACGTTCGCTGCTCCCACTCACAGGCCTTCCACTTTAAAGCAGATATGTCAAAGCTGGTGAGGACTATACACACACACTGAAGCATCATCCTGTAAACAAGGGGTTAACAAGCTGTTTTCACAAGCTGTAAATGCCCTCCCACCATCCACTCCCCCCTGGAATGGACTGTCCCAATATGGATTGTGTGTGTGTGTGTGTGTGTGTGTGTGTGTGTGTGTGTGTGTGTGTGTGTGTGTGTGTGTGAGCGCGTGTGCGTGTGTGAGAGAGAGGGAGAGACAGAGACAGAGAGTGTGCGTGTGTGTTCTCTTAGCCATATATATTGGGCCATGTGGACACAGACGTGGAGTTTTGTAGGATAGACTTTGTATTGGCTGCAGGGCTGTTGGCTTCTCATTCTTCATTTCTCTCAGGAATATAAAGCAGCCCAATAGACTGCTTGTTGGAGGGAACTGAAACTTTTCTATCTGAGAGTCTCTCCGAGTACCTGGCCCTGTTGAAAAAAAAATGAGTGACATGCTGGAAGAGGGCTCTTTCATGTTCACATCGGAGTCCGTAGGAGAGGGACATCCAGGTGAGTCCTAAACCAACCTGAGCTACTTGTGTGCAAAACAGGGACGTATATATGGAAAGTATATTTGAGTATTTACTGTAAGATATTTAACAGCTTGTCAAATGTATCTGTAATTTGTTTTAAAAAAAAATTTAAGAACACATATTTACCTTTTTAAACACAGAGAAATATTGATTTAACATTTCTCTCAAAACTGTAAAAACATGCAAATGAATAAACGTCATACAAGTTGGACAATGTGTCTAAAAAAGCTCCACAGTGCTGAGCATTTACTCTCCAAGCGTGGTTGGTATTCCATTCACAGCAACATGTGTTTACTGCCCCTCACTCTCACTCTCACTTATGGGCAACAGGAGGTGAACGTGTGTGACACACTGGTGTCCAGTTGCACGCGGAGGAAAGTGTCATGTGGACTCTATCCTGGGATCCCACTGGCATGTTGACATTACTATTGGGATAATACAAGCCAAAATGTATGCAAATTGATGATACTGAACGACGTTATCCTACAGCCTGAATCTAATAAAACGACCCCTTCCTGTTCTCTGTGGATCGTTGTTTGATGTGGCTGTACACTCCCAAAAGTCCCAAAATAAAAAATACCACATTGACAATACTTTACTTTAAGTAAGTATTTATTAGCAATACATACCTATTTAATAAATGGTTTATAACACACTAGTTATAAGTAAATATGTGTTTATTAATGTATTTGTCAACAACTTATACTCTTGTGGGCAACCACATGTGGAGGTTGGTGTAGGACTATTGGCGATATATTTATTACAGTTGTAATAATTGAAAATATGTCTTCATGCGAGAAGTTATAATTGCTGACAAATACGGTCAATTTAACCCTTGAAAATGTCTTTATGGCTGCTTACAACTACATTAAAATGTGTTATAAACCATTTATTGAATGTTTATATACTGCTTATAAATGCTAAATAAGATTAATAGTGTTCCGCAGATGTTCAGACTTAAAACCTAATGATAAAAGCTAAAATATAATCTACCCTCTACACTCTTTTCTTTTAGACAACCCACACCACCCTTGTCAATGTGTTAAATGTGTCGAAAATATGTAACGAAGTCTCCTGTGGTTAATTGATAATTAGTAAACCAATAATAATGGCATAATGTGGCTGAGCCTCCAAGATTATGTAAAACCACATTGTTAGGAAATACATTTCACTGATTTTGAATTTGAGAAGTTCTTCTTGGTTGTGTTTTTACATTGTTTTTATTATAGAGAGATATCCTATCTCACTCACTAGATCATGAAGTATATATTACTTCAAGTATTTTAAGTCTTAAAAACATACAAAATTGAAATGGAAGCATTTGACAAACGCTAAAGACCTAGTTAACAGTGAAAAGAAAAACAAACACATGGTAATCATAATCAAAAAAAAAAAAAATGCAGGCAAGTTCCATGCGGTATGTGTCATCTTAAGTCCATGTCGTAACAGCAGTGCTGTGAAGAAAAGCAGATGGGGAAAGTCAACAGTAAGAATAACATGTTAGTTATTTAGTGTTAGTTAAAGATTCCATTTATAAAAGCAGAAGGTTAATAAGGCGTTCACGAACAGTAAATGCCTAATGATTTCATATAATTATGTAATTCAAAGAGTTAAGGCTTTCCATACATTGTTTGTACACATGTGTGTGGCCTTGGTAAAAGGCTGCTGCACAAACCTTCTGATTTGATAACACATCTGAGCTGTTCTCACAGATAGTGGGATCAAAGTGACACCGTCATTACCGTCACTACAGGCTGTAAACCAACTGCAAAGTTAATCTGAGTAAATATATAGCACATTTCATTGAATTAATTGTATTTCCCCATATCTGAGAATTAGTGCGGACACTATATTGTGTGTTTCTTTGGGTTAATGTCGCAACCAGATGTTGATGTTGTTTCTGATGACCTGTGTGTTGCATCACTTCAGCAGGATGACAGGGACAGGTTGAAAGCAGTGGTTTATGAGGCATTGTTCTGCTGTTCGATCTTAGAGTGCATTTACAAATCAAACTGTCTCCATCCTGAATCTAAACTTTTTGTTTTACGCTTGTTGCTTCTCCACAGACAAGATCTGTGACCAGATCAGTGATGCTGTCCTGGACGCTCACCTGAAGCAGGACCCAGATGCCAAAGTGGCCTGTGGTGAGTAAACTACAATTCAGATCAAGTTATTTAGAGCAGTGGTTCTCAACTTTTTTTAGTGATGTACCTCCTGTGAAAAAAAAATTCAGCAGAGTACCCCCTGACCAGTGCAAATCATTTTTGGTTGAAAAAAAGATGTAATACACAGCGCTGTGCCATCATTTTATTATAGAAAATATACGATTATACGTTTATGAACTTACACTTATATGTTATTGAATATTTATTAAATGACTATTTTTAAAGGATTTTTACCATCGACAAATGAGACAAAGGACAACATGTGATCAGTTTTGACAGACATATCATATGTGCAAACAAACCCACTCTCTGGAATTTAAGTTGTCTGGATTGTTGAGTTTATTTATTGTTTTTCCATATTAACCTCTTGAGATTAACTTTAAAATGACCACTCTGACGAGCAACCCTTTGAATTTGCTGATAACGGCAATCAGACCTGTGATGTGTTTGAAACATCTATTTCCAAGCGACCAAAGTAAAAGTTGACCTGTGTCCAAAATGTTCTAATATCACAATGTGTTTGAAAGCGTATGTAATGTGTTGATTTATGATTTTATTTTCAGAGACTGTGTGTAAGACCGGCATGGTGTTGCTCTGCGGAGAGATCACATCTCGGGCCAACGTGGACTACCAGAAGGTGGTGAGGGAAACCATCAAACACATCGGCTACGATAACTCTGACAAAGGTGAGAAAATAACTTGGAAATCAAATATTTACCATATTATAATGCGGAAATTCATAATTATGAATGACCATTAATGGATGATTTGGATATCAACAAACACTAAAATCACTGCAACCTCAGCCTCTCCTGAAAATAATTAAATAAAAATACGCTTCTATCAAAACAGACATCTGAGTTTTGGTGCAAGAATACCAAAAGTCAAAGAAAAATAAGTCTATTAGAATTGTTTATAGATACTTTCTCTGTAATTAAAGGATTTTCCGATGGAGGGAGACTAGAGGAGACGAGCCACTAGTTTCATAATATTAGGTTATTACATTAACATCACCCAAAAAAAATGTATACAAATATTTCACTGAATGACACCTTTTGTTATTGGCTGGTTACCATACTGTTACCAAAATATTAGTATTCTAGTACTAAATAGTTTTGCCTTTAAATGTGTTTCCCTATTATAACACTTAGTTTTTGACCCTTTATTACTCTGTTATGTACATTTCTGTTTAATCTTACCTAGACATCCTCATTGTTAGTATCAAGCTTTTACCTGGTAATTGCTTTCGTAATTTCATGGTTTTACTTTATTATGACCTTAATTATCACACTTTTGCCTCACTGTTACCATGTTATTACTGAGCTGTTAAATGAATAGAAATAGAAGTAACGTGCATTCTGCTCTTTCGTTCACTTTCCTTCTGTAGGTTTTGACTATAAGACATGCAATGTGCTGGTGGCTCTGGAGCAGCAGAGTCCGGACATTGCTCAGGGAGTCCACATTGACAGACTGGAGGAGGATATTGGAGCCGGAGACCAGGTACGACTGTTGCAACAGGACAAAGTGTCCTTTGGCTCATGTCAACTGAAGGGCTGGGTGATAGTGACATAAGTCAAGCATCATAGTTTGTTTCACTCAATGCTACAGCGTCAAAGAATTAAGACAATTCAGCAGAGGTGGAAGAAGTACTCAGATCCTTTACTTGAGTAAATGCTCCATTACAAATAAAAGTTGTGCTGATCTAAATGTCTCCTGTGACTGACCCATTAATACTGGTGCATCAATGCTCTCATGTTTCTGTTGTCGCTGGCCATGGTTGAACTAGTTTTAACTACGCTATGTGGAGTCAGAATGTTTTGTCCTGTGGTTCCAAAACCAAGCGGTCGGGCCTCCTCCACTTCACGAGAAAGATCTGACGGGTCATGAGATGATCAATGGGGGTTGGAAAGAAGGAAAAACAAAGTTGTATTAGTTGTTTGGACTAGAGTAACTCTAACTACTGAAATGTACAATATGAGAGTAGCAGAAGTGTACATATTAGCCTACAGTACTTGAGTAAATGCATTTAGTTACATGTCGCCACTGAAATTTAAGTTAAGTGTAAATCAATCTGTAAGATCATGACAATGTCAAATGTATTTATTTATATATATATATATATATATATATATATATATATATATATATATATATATATATATATATATATATATATATATATATATATATATATTTATATCAGTATAACTAGCTCTAGCTGACTCATCAGGCTGTAGTGTTGTACATATCAATATTGTATCAGTGTCTACCCTGCTGATGATGATTTGTCTCATTATACAGTTTACATCTTCCTGTTCTGACTCTGTCTCTGCAGGGTCTGATGTTCGGCTACGCCACAGATGAGACAGAGGAGTGCATGCCTCTCACCATCGTTTTAGCCCACAGGCTTAACTCAAAGATGGCTGAACTCAGACGGAATGGAACCATCCCCTGGCTGCGTCCGGACTCTAAAACACAGGTGAGCGTGATGTGTTGTATTACAACCTCCCAAAATACAAACAACACCACAGCAGTATTTCTGTGAATTAGTTGGTTTTTTTTACCCTGGATGTCTTCCAGGAGATTTATTTTGGTGCCAGCAGACAAAATCGGATCAGAAAGTCGCTACTGCAAGTATTTAACAAAAAGCTGTGTGTGTAGAAAGAATAGGCCTTTGACTGATTCTGAATCAGTTAGCTGCTGACTGCAGCTCTGTGACAATAAGTGTCTAATGCCTTTGTGTCAAATATCGGCTGTTAGAACGTCAGGCAAGAGTATTCAAACACAGAGCTTTAGATTAATCACAGATTGGATTGATCCCACATTTTCACTATAACAAAGAAGTAGCAGGGATGTGTCGAGGTCGTTACCTGTCTAATGCAAATAAAGCCACGTTTGTGGGGATGTTAGACGATATCAGTTTGTTTCAAGAACAAGAAAACTTAAACAATCACAGGAAACTTGAATCATCCTGTGGGGCAATTTGGGTCACTAAAGCAGCAGTAAGAGATTAATTAAGATTTTTTTTTTTAAAAAGTAGGTAAATGAGAAAGAACTGTATTAAGTCAGCAATTATAACAAATTCCAACAAGGTGCACTTTTTGATCTTTTTGAGTTCTTTGTGTCTCACAGGTGACGGTGCATTATGACCAGAAGGACGGAGCTGTGATCCCCAAGAGAGTTCACACCATCGTGGTCTCTGTCCAGCATGATGACTACATCTCTCTGGAGGAGCAGAAGATAGTCCTCAAGGAGCAGGTAGAGCCTCACCATCACACCGACTGGACTGTGACTAATGTCTAGCTTTGGAAATGAAGGCATTAATATTTTTGTATTGATTCTATTAGGTGATCAAAGCCGTGGTTCCTGCTAAATATTTGGATGACAAGACCGTCTACCACGTCCAGCCCAGCGGTCGCTTCGTCATTGGAGGACCTCAGGTGACCATCACACACAACCAATTTAACCAGTTTAATTTTCAAATTAAAAGTTGGCACTGATTTGGGCTCCTCTTCTCTTCTCCTCTGCCCAACAGGGTGATGCTGGTGTGACCGGCAGGAAAATCATTGTCGACACATACGGAGGGTGGGGCGCTCATGGTGGCGGAGCTTTCTCTGGCAAAGACTTCTCAAAGGTGGACCGCTCCGCTGCCTACGCTGCTCGCTGGGTGGCCAAGTCTCTCGTCAAAGCCAAACTGTGCAGGAGAGTTCTGGTTCAGGTGAGCGTACGCTGTCATTCAATCACCCGTCCCAACATGCATGAGGGAGAGGGTTATATACTGACCAAATACTTTCTATCTTCCCGTCTATGTGCGTGCTACAGGTGGCTTATGCTATCGGAGTGGCCCATCCTCTGTCCATCTCCTTGTTTACCTACGGCTCCTCCCAGAAAACAGAGTCAGAGCTTCTCCAGATTGTCAACAAGAACTTTGATCTGCGGCCAGGTGTCATCGTCAGGTAAATATGACAACATGACCTCTGTGTCCTCCTTATGCCAGATCATTTCTAGGCTGTTTCAGTTTAAGCCACTGTGTAGATTTGTTTAAGTAATTGAAACATCTTTAGACTAAGTCTGATGGCCTTGTGTTTTTATTCACGCAAAATATGACAATCTCTGTTAAAAATGTATTTTATTTTCTTTATCGCTAGGGCGCGCCAAAGTTAGAATGTTTTTAAATTGTACACATTGTGGCTTTACGATGGTGGCTTTTGTCTATATTAACATTTCCCTCAACATGTTAGCAGTGAAGGCTATATGCTGTAACAGCTAGAGCGATTAGATAAACAGAAGGATGGGCGGTTTTGTTGGAGATATGAAAACAACCAGAACAACATTTATAAAATTACAAAAGCAACATGGGTATTATCCTGTGATGTGCTTGCGGTGCTGTCTCACCTCTGATGTTGCTTTTCTTCTGTATCCTCCCCAGGGAGCTGAACCTGAAGAGGCCGATCTACCAGCAGACAGCCTCTTACGGCCACTTTGGTCGAGCAGAGTTTACTTGGGAGGTGCCCAAAAAGCTTGTCTACTAAATACTCATCTGGAGGCTGAACGAGATCTTTGTGGACTACAACTGCTAGCTCCGTCAACTGATAAGACTTTTTTTCATTAGGAAGAAGTGAAGCCAAAGCTTTAGGGATGAGTCAGCTTTAAAGAGGGGAGAAAATAATGATATGCACGAGTGGTTGTAGCCTATGGACATATAGCTTTATGGGACACTCTCCCGACGAGAAGAGAGACATTACAGAGAACATCTCAGTAACCGGTCCACCCCCTTCCTCCGTAAACATCCAATTATTGGTGCTTAACAAATATATACGTACAATCATTAATCAGATATCTTCCCTGCTAACAGGAGGGAACACCACAGTGATTACAATCCTCTTAAGACAAATACTTCTACCCCACTAGAAGCAGTGTTTTACCTCAAAGCTGTGAATATATTCGTATGTTACGTGACCAGATTCATGTACAGAAACAACCTCAGCGCTTAATTTACTATGGTTGCTATTTACAACAGCAAGTAGTTCATCAGTGACTATCAATGTCAATGTAATTGTTGCTCAACCAAAGGCTCAGCTTTAGAAGAAACCAGAGATATTTGTGTCATGACCAGTGTTGGGCAAGTTACTCAGGAAGTGTAATAAGTTTTTATCCATTACCCCTTTAAAATGTAATAACATTATTTTAGTTTACGACATCCCTGCAGCATGTTCATCGCCATTAAGTCGCCTGAAAAGGACACCAGACTAATATAGTATAACAATACAGACATCTACTCACATCCGGCTGGTCGGTTATAACTCGATATTGTGTTTTTTTATGAAGGAGACGTCAGGTTACCAGCACTATGGGACCAGTGATGTGACTGGCTGAGAGAGTATTTCATAATCACCACAGCTGCTGATCAATATTCTCCCTCACCCAGCTGTTTTGAACATTGCTGCTGTTATAAATAAACCAAAATAGAAGGCGTGCACTGAAATGCCTGCAGTTTTGGGGCATTTAATGACGTTATTTCAAATTTCAAAATATTGAACTGAGGATGCGATGCATGCTCCTGCACCCTCTGAGGAGCAGGTCTGTCTCTTCCTCTGCCTCATATTCACCTGATAACGCAGTAACAAAGCATTAAGTGGATCACTAACTGTAGTATAATGACTGTTTTGCAAGTTGTAATCCCCTACACTACTCCTTACGAGGGAAAGTAATAGTACAGTATTGCCCAACACTGATCATGACTGCAAAATGTATCTCTTACGTTTCTTTTTGTAGTTAGTGCGACAGGAAGCTGTTTGCACTGTTACAATCACGTCGTACATCAAGACAGGTCATTAAAACGTGGGGAGAGCTACGATCTCTTTAGCATGTGTTGCAATCAATCAAATGTAAAATAGCCATGCAGTCGTATGTTGCCTCCTGGTCTTATTGTCTGTCATCCTTGAAGTACTTTGTTTGAATATCAAGCTGCTTTTATTGTTGCACAGCTCAACTGGCGGCTGATTTGTATCTTTGTCTTTTGAACCTGCAGGTTGCTGTGAGTCAGTAGATATTGCTCATTTTAACAAATAACTTGAAGTCTCTTCTCTCTTTGCTCTCTGCAATGGATTACCAAACTGTTGAGACAAAAGCGTTTAGAGCGCCACTGATGTCTTAAAGTTGCTGCATTTTAACAATGCTAGAAGTCCAAGTCAATATCTGACAGAATACCTTGGTGTAGATGCAGATCTCCTTCTATCTCTTTGAGATATTTAGCTAAAGTCTTACTTAATGTGAAGCGCTACGTTTGCTCTGCAGCTCTGTTTTTGCAGATCGAGGTCTTTCCCCTTGGATTTAGAGGAAAAAAGGGAGTGTTCATTCAAACTTTTTTTTAAACAGGGCATTTAGACATTTTTATTTTAAGTCAGCTTTTACCAATTGATTACCATTAATCACAAAATATTTAATAAAATTATTCCCTTCTGATGTGATTTAGGAGTGTAAACAGTTCTCACCTTCAAACTTCATGTCTGTCGAGGTTGAGGACTTTGTGGTGCGTGTAACAACCTGTGCTTTCATCTACTGCCAACATTGTTTTTGTAAGAGAGGTTTTACTCTATTTACTGTGAAGCTCTTCTGTCAACTCTGTTGGCAGAGAAACTGAATAATGTAAATAATTCAACAATAAAGAAAATTAAAGATGTGAACTGTCTGGCCCAATCCAACATAAACCTATTTTTTGGCACATATTTACCATAATAATAATACAATTACTTTCTATGTTGCATTTACATACTATAGTATTACTTTTTTAGGAAATACTATATGACTTTTCATAACATTGTTATGAAATCTACTTTTGTTAGTTTATAATGCTATACGTATGCTGTTCGAAGAACATCTTTATGAGATACTATATACAAAGACTTTTTATGACATTGTTTATGACCTATGAGTATGATTTTTTTTTTTACCTTAGAACAAGTCTATAGACAAGTCAAGTGTTCTGTAAGTTGTAAAGAATACATATACTGCAAAGAAATACATACTTAATGAGTATACATGGACTTGATGATTATCTACAATATGTATATGTAAACACACACACACACACACACACACACACACACACCTCTTGTGTCTGGATATTTTGGCGTACAGTGTTGTAGTGCCGCCCAAAGGGAAGCAGCTGAAACAGGAAGTGCCCGGGGTTTGACGAGTCTGCAGTGATAATGCCCGTTTCCTGTTGTATTCGTCCTGGATGGAGGGCAGACCAGTCACAAGGATTTTCTCTGCAGTCCTGACTCTCCTTTGTAGTCGGCTTCTACCCTCTTTACTGGTAAACCACACACTGATGGACATGCAGAGAACCGACTAGATTATTGCACGACAGAATTGTATCAGCAGCTTCCACGCTGCCACGGGGGAGAATATGGAAACTCCACACAGAAGGACCACCTTCCGCCTAGAAAAATTCCTCATTTGTGTAAACATTCCTGGCAAATAAACGGTTTCTGATTCTGATTCACCCGTGATCGGGGATCACATCAGGACCCCTGAAGAAAGCCATACAGGAGTAGTATACTATGTGTTTGAAAACCTTATGAAAAAAAACAAAGGACAAAAACAATGCCATAAAAGGTTATGGTCAATTTAAGTATAGTATTAAAACAAAAAAAAGCAATAGTATAGCATGTCTGTCGAGGTTTAGGACTGTGTGGTGCGTGTAACAACCTGTGCTTTCATCTACTGCAAACATTGCTTTTGTAAAATAAGTGTTCCTCTCTTTACTGTGTTGAAACTGGACAATGTAAATAATTAAACAAGAAAATAAAAGAAACATGCAAATTATTATTTTAACAGTTTTTATTAAACAGTATTTATTTATTGAACATTAAGGCATTTATATATATACGCGCGCACACGCACACGCACACACACACACACACACACACACACACACACACACACACACACACTTTTCATCAAAATAGAATTTACAACCTAAACCTCTTTGGTTTTTGTTTTCATTATCAAAATAATATATAAGGCACATAGGGAGCTTTTTGCATTTCAACAGAGAAGTATTGAGTAACAGCTGCTAGTTTGTCGGAATGCTTTCACCAATCATTTACCGATTGAACAAGTGAGATTCTTGCAGATGTTTAACCATGTTGGCGTGAGCAGCATAAGCATTCTGACAAGCTAACTATACAGGAATGTTTATTTTTAAGCTTTATAGTCTTGATTAACAAAAATAATCTATTACATCATGGCTAACCACCTATATTAAGCGAAACATATTAACGTAACAAACGGTCGGTGAACAAAACAAATGCCATTGAAACGAAGACAACAGAAGGCAGAGTTCGTTCTGCTTTGAATCAAACAATGCAGCTGGTGTAACATTTTCCTGAGTGCAAAGGTCAGACAGATCAGTAAATGTGGGGAAAAAAAGGAATTAAAGTAGAGAAGTTGATATGAAATGATGAGGAGGACGCCTAACAGACATTGCAAAATGTGAATCTGACAATTAAAAAATGTTGAACTGGAAACTGGGGCATTATGCATCGCTTCCTTACACGCATAAACCACTCAGTCAGATTACAAAGCTTTAGTAACTGTGTCTTGACAAAAAAGTTTCTTGCTAGAGCAGCATGAGCAGCACCATCATTTAGCTTAACACTTAAAATGCATCAAATAGTTGCTAGGATTTATGAGAAGAATGTATATTGTAAATAAAAGAAGGGGATGGTCACAAGGCTTAAAAGGGATGCCGGGGAGAAAACTGTGAAGATCACAGCTGAACTAAACTCAGAAGCACAGGCAGGAGGTCAAGTGGTCTTCAGACTTTGCTCAACCTTCTTTGTAACTTTATAAGTAAAACTACAGCAGATTTGGCCTAAAGGTGAATAAATACTCTCCACTCCTCCTGCGACCTGGGCAACAACATTACAGCACAAATGCAATACACAGTTTGACCAGTAGGGAGAAGCAATTGATCAGAGCGGTTTCGACCGCCTAGCTCATCCCACAGAGCGGCGTGCACGAGCTACTCCACTTCAGACTCCTGTAACAGATTATAAAACTCTGCCCAACATGTGGCCGGTTGTGGTATGAGGGAGGGATATCTTCCCTGTATAAAAGCGTACTAACAAGACTATTACTGTCGTAAACTCTCTGCTTGCTCTGTTTTTTAACCCCCAGAGAGCTCAGAGTGTGTTAATATTACACAGAGATGTTGAACATTTCCAAAAAATATAAACAGTAATTCTGGCACAACTCTGGAAAACAACACAGCACAGAATGTTAAGAGAAAGTCAACAAAAGCACAGAGAAGACAAATAAAAATAAAAACTACACTGATGGATATTAAAATATCAAGGCAGTGTCGATATTAGCAGGGAGCACTTTCCAATGTAAACGAAATAGTCGTGACAAATATCCGCTTTGGTATTCCTGGCACTCACAGGTGTGCATGCAGCCGTCTGTCCCTGCTCCTCCACTATGAGCAGTCAATGCTGCTGAGATTAATCCCACGTCTCCATCTAATCGCTTTCGTTCAGCCTCATCATAATCACAGCTAAACTCAGGGGGACATGATATTTGGTGTATCCTGCTGTAAAGTAACACGTCGGCAGGACAGTGCAACTCAGTTATGAAACAACAAAACCTTCCCTTTCCCTTAGTCCCGCTACATCAGTTAGACATGCTGACAAAACTAACTATGGAAGGTTGAAAGAAAGAGGAAGAAGGCAAAGCAATGACAGCATGTTCTGCTCCTTGTTGGGGAGCAATGAGATGCAGACCTACGTCCATAGAACCTGAAAACACGTGTGATGCCTCCTCACTAAACTCAATAAACCCGGGTGCTCTGGCTTGAATTAGCGGGTACGCATTTAGCCTCTGGACACGGCATCATGTCTCTTTCATATTCTTCGGTGAAACTCTACAGAGAGGAAGTTGAATAATGTTGAGGTTCAAGGTCGAACTAGTGTATTTATCTTAATGGCAAGGGGAAAAGACAGTGTGCCATAAAGACCCATCATCATCATCATCATCATCATCATCATCATTATCATCATTATTTGATCTGCATACAGAACACACCAGAGACCGAATGAGGCACCAGGTCTATGGTTTGTTCTGAATGCAGATCAAATAATGATGTGGCACACCCCCAAAAGCAAGACAAAGACAATGTGTGCTGGGTGTGGGTCCCATGGATCCTAAAAAAAACAAAAGAGCTAAGCTTAAATAGGTGGAGTTCTTGACAGTGTTGTGTTTTTCAAAGTGAAGTTTTTGACCAAAAACCTAAGCGACATAAATTGCTATGGCTAACGTCCGTGCCTACTTGCACATCCAGCAGACACAGAGCAACATTATTATTCTAATGGTCACCTGCAAAAAATGAGTAAAATATTCACTTTCCGTTTAGCCTTGGTGAACCAACATCTGTTCCTCCAGATCGACAAATTGTCTACTACTTTACAATCCACTCTAAACTTTGGCTTGAACGTAAAGTACAGTCCGCTTAACTGAACATGCAGCTGAATAACCCAAATTGCAAAAAAGCAGCTACAATCTATGTATAGTAGAGCGATAATTCTCAAGAATTCAGTACTATGAAGGATTCTGTGACATTCATTATCTGATTTGATGATCTAAAAAATATTACTTAATGCAGGTTTGAATGATTGCCAAATGCAGAGCGCTGCCCTGTTCTTTCTCCAGGATTTACGAAAACATGTATATATCCTTCCATTGACACCTTTTCTATATATTTATTGCATTCTACCATTATTTTGGGGAAATAAGCATGACCTTGCTTCTACTGTAACACTCATCACTATCTCTCTCTCTCTGCTTTTCTCTGTCTTAATACTTTCAGCTTAGCCGTCCAGCAGCCTTGACTCCTTTACGTACGTTGAAAGAATTACAGCTGTCGCCTCGAGGGGAACTAGTCCAAGGCCACTTATTGAGGTACAGGCTCGGGGGGGGAGCGGTACATTTTGTTTATCTGATTGACAAAGTACTCCTCTGCTGATCACAGGACTGAGTTGGGAGAAAATGTTGTTTCACACTTGTGCAATGTGCAAATACAAACAAAGTTCTTTAGAGACACTGAGCTCTGATGTGAGCATAATACAAACTAAACTCTCCACCGTGGCAGCAGGTCTACACCCCTAGGGCTGAAATCGTAGAGTCCACTCTGGCCTGAGCGTCAACTGCACCGGCCTGGTTCGTTTCAAAGCTCCCGAAAAATGTGGCTGGAAACGAGAAACTCTTTCAACAACCAGAGTTTGAAAGGAATAAACAAGCTAACTGTGTAGCCAAGAGGAGCCAGCAGTCTAGAGTATGGACATGTTTTCAGGTTGGTGTGGATGCGGATGCGTGTGTAAAATGGGCCCTCCCAGTGATCCCAGTGGGTCCCCCTTGTGTTCTTTCCCAGCAGGACCTAGGGTTCCTCTCGCCAGCACCACCATGGTATCCGACGACATGCCGGCAAACTCAAAGGCAAATGTTCCATAAAACAACATGATGATGACGCAGAACACCCATTCGAAGATGGCGGAAGCATGTTGAAGGACGAAGCTCTCCTGACAGAAAAACACACCGCCTGAAAACGTGGTTAAGGACAACAGCAAAGCAGTGTGCGCTCACCATGCAGCCGCTGTCTGTGTGTAGACAGCCTAACAGTGATTAGATTCACCCTAGTACAAACTCTCTTTTACTGCATAGTAAAATATCAACTCAACACAATACTCAGAATAAGAAACTGAATATCTTCTGATTATGAAAAGAAAAAGGTTGGTAGTCATGAAAAGGTGCCGTTTCAAAAAGAAAGAAGGCAACACAAGGCCTGTGTTGGTAGGAATGTTGCTCAAGGTGCAGGCTGGTAGATTACAAAGTTTATCACATGCCAAAACACTGCACACTGTTTCATAGAACTTGGACAGACTGTTTTTTTGAAGCAATGCTACCAACCGTCTGAACACTGTCTCAATATTAGTTGCCTTGGTAAAGAGCATTTTAGATGTCTTTACAGTGCAACCTATTGTATGAATAGTTTGACTTTTTTGGACTATTTCTGGCCATGCTAAGCTAACCTGCAGTAGCTTCATATACAGTATCCCTTACAGGCATCAGAATGGTATCAATCTACTCATCTCCCTATATGACAGGATTTGACATTGAATACTGGAGGGAAACTATCGTTGTAATAAAATGTGAAGGAGATGTCTCCGTCCTTATTCAGGCTGGCAGCAATACGCTCTATTCTAAAGCACTTGACAGCCTCGAAGGCTGCCATCTGTTAACGGCTAGAGAGGATACTTAGGACCAAGGCTGCGAAGGCCAGCAGGGTCATGCCGAGCCGGAGGTGGGCCACGTTGTACTCCCCCTGGGTCTTGGCGAGTCGGTACGTCAGTGCCGACTGCAGGCACACAAACAGCATACTGGTGGGAAAGGCGATGCCTGCTCCGACATAGTGGAGAACTTTGGCATTATCCACCTGTCGTATAGAGAAAGGAGACAGCAGGAGAGGGTGTGGGAGGTTACATTAAAATGGGTTGGACAAAGAGAATACACAAAATCTGCAGTTTTGCAGCTGACATGATTGAAAAAGAAAACGCCACGTGGGAACGATCAGAAGGGGGAAACATCAGACAGCTTCTGTGTGAAGCTGTTGGCTCCAATTATTCATTGTTGTGTAATACTTTGTTCAAAGCCACTAAAAACTTCTTTCAGTTAAGAGCCAAGAAGAATAAGTGAAAACGAAAGGGTGATGGGAAGTAAACGACAGCAGCGAGCAACGCCACAGAACGCCTCCTTATCCCTGCTGGTCACAAGAACGATAACAAACAATACACAAAAGAGCTGCTCAGGACATGTGACTAGAGCTCACACTGCAGGATACACAAACACACACTTCAGATGTACTGATCAGAACAGATAAGAGATTCAATGAAGCATGAACCAAAGCTAGAAACAGATCTCCAAAGACTAGACTAATATAGGTAGATGACACAGAATTGCTTTCCTCGGCTAATGTTGAATGGTTGTTGAATGGTGTTTGTATTTGCAGTAACCAAGTTCCTCTGCTCCACGAAACGCTTGGGGATCATTAGAGCAATAGTCTAAAAGTTATTTAATTTGGGCTTTTAAGTTCATTGAACCCCCTAGTGCACACTGGACATTCTTGTGTAGAAGGCTAATCTTTGAAGTGACAATGTGAGTTTTCCAGACAACTCAATATGAAAAAGCACACACAGCAATAAAAATAATCTGTCGGTGACATCTCCAGAGTGAAGACAGGAGATAAATCAGAGCAAGGCCGTACACATTTTTCCATGTTTTTGATCAAAAAGCAGTGTTCACAGTGGGAATTCTATTTTAGTCGAGTGCCTTTCAGAGCGAAGTGGCTGTTACAAAATCCTATTTCTTCTCCTGCATCAAACTGGCACTGTGGGGGTTGAGTGTTGTCGTACTGCCAATCTGTTTCTCACTATACTCAGTAATGGAAAAACACACAAATGGGCAAACAACAAGCACACGCTTTGTTCTCCTGGTGCCATCTTATCCTAACTGATGTTTTAAACATATCTAGATCCGGCTTCTCCATTGTGACAATGTCTGGTGTGTCTTTGTCCAATGTGATAGGCAAGTAAATATCTTGAGTTTTTGAATGTTAATGTTTGGATAAAACAAGCAATCTTAAGATGTCAACTTTGGCTTAAGGAACTTGTAAGGGGCATTTCTTTTCTTTTGCCATTTTCAGATATTTTATAGAGTAAAGTTCGGCAGATTAATCAGTAATGAAAATAATCAATACACTCCACAGTGGTGTGTACTGCTTGTGTGACGCCTGGTGTCCTGGATTCTGTCACTAATTACAGTCATTACCTGATGGCGTATTGATGTGTGAAGTAAGCCTTTGCTTTTCTACTTTAAGTATGTTGTCACACTCTATACAGTTGCTGTCGCAACAACGTGGCTCAGAGACAAAGGTATGGAAAAACTGATGAACGGTGAAAGCAGTGAGGTGGACTGAAATGTGGCAGCAGAAGCGGTAAGAAACAATAAAGAAACAGGAGAGCGATATGGAGGAAGCTCTCATTACGGCTACACTCGTTCAACAGAAAACACACATCTCTGAGCATCTGTCACTGCTAAAATGTAATGCAGCTGAAAGTCACCATGGTGTGCTTCATCCGTCATATTGTTAATATGTAGTGCCACATTTCATTTTGAGACCTACGTGAATGCCTCATTGAAAAACTATCTAAAATGAATACTTTGTATAAAAATGTGTGCTGCATTTTGAATGATTGAGTAGTACGGTGATAGGGAGAGTTAAGTGTGCAGAGGGAAACTGGGTGTGAGGATGTGTTAACAAGCCAACTGACATCCAGATTCAGCTTTCACCTCCTGGAAACAAACAAATGACATGATTATGTGCCATTCGTCCAGCGGGTGTGTTTACAACACACCTGCTGGACCAAACTCCTGCCAAGATCTGTTCCATTTAGTTATGGGGAAAACATTACACAATAATAATCATCTAAGGCGTCATCATGCAGAGGTTACTCATGCTTTCAACTTTTACGCATGAGGACTTAAAGGCCTTAAAAAATAATCTTTACGTAGGACTCAATTTGTTAAATCTTTTATAATATTTTAAAATATGCAATGTTATGCAAAGAATATGCACAATATGTACAATATGCACAATATGTTATGCACAATAGCTTTGGAGCTTTTATTTATCAAATTGTATCTGATGAGCCATGGTCTGCTGTCATACCGAATGAATCCATTCAATAACATTCTCTTCTCTTTTTTTTACTCTGGTTGTTTTTTGTACGGATTTAACAAACAAGATAATGTTTTTAATGAGTTTTAGAGATGATGGGAGGAAGATTTTGGACGGAGTCAGGCTGGCTGTTTCCCCCTGTTTTCAGCCTTTGTGCTGAACTAAGCTAACCAGCTGCTAGCTGTAGCTTAATCTTTATCATAAATACCATTCATCACAAACATAAAAATAAACAGAAAGAAAGAAGAATGGTTAAGAGAGAGAATTAGCGAGAAAGCAAAAGGGAGAGAGCAAGCAAGGAAAACCGCAAAACTAAACTAAATCTGAAACTTGTACAGCTATTTGATTCAAAGTGAAACAATTGTCAGTGTGTTGCACAAATCAGGAATGTTTGAAACTGGCAGGACTCCCTTTGGATGCAGTCGAACAGCACCAACAAGGCAACAAGGCCATGCTGACAGCGGGCATCATCTGTAAGGGAGCATGCCGGATCCCGCCAGCTTTCCAGGTCCTCTTTCTTTCTCTCTTCCTCCTCCTCCTCCTCCTTCTCCTCCTCCTCCTAAAGGCAGCTTTCGAGCTTTCCATGTCACTCCCCTAGACCTCTGTGTGCAGTGACGTGCTTTTCCGTCATCTATTTATGTGCTTCTTGGTCCAAACCATCAGACCACCTCACAGGAAAAGCACCAGTGGCCACACCACAACTGCGCTGCCAAAGCTTTACTTAACACAGCTACAAACTGAAGCCGTTGCCGTCGCTCAGTATGTTGCCATGTGTTGTGTTTCTGGTACTTTCACCCTCTCTGATCTCTTGGGTTCGTCCGGTTTTGGCTGCCGTTTTCTCCTCTGAATCCACATTGTATTGTGGTGTTCGCATGTGGATGTTGTGTTCATTTGCTTTGGGGTGTTGCTTCATTTTGCTGGCGTAATACTCCGTCATGTGGTTTTAACAGTTTATCAATGACGTCCTTATTTCCATCCCACTGGAATGTCCTAGATTATAAGAGATGCAATGTCTTCTACGTTCAGTCCTGTGATTGGTTATAGACGGGCCTCTGCTGGACACACCCTGTCTGCCCTGTCCTCTCCATGCATAGCCAGACTTGATGACTCACTTCCCCCTGCTTCTTCCCGTATAATTCCTCCCAGTTCTGCAGAGCAGATTCCCCGGAGGAGAAGCGGGAAGAAGGTGAAGACGACCTTTGAATGCTTCTCATTTCTACCCCACCAATCATATTGAATCAGTCAAGACTCATCCTTTTTCTCCACTCATGTTTCAACAACAGACAACATGGTTAATCAAATAGGACTATGACAAACAATTATGAAAGGGAAATTACGCCTTCTTAAACAAATTAATTATAAGCAAATACAAGCTAAACTATTCAAGGGGAGAGGACCTCGGGGCATGTGTTTAACTTATCAAATAATCAAATGTATCCAATGATAAGGAAAGCTTTAAGATTGATATTACATGGCTTTATTACGATGTTGGCAGTTTTCTAGTGAAAACATGCTGAGAATGATATAATAACAACAACAACGGATACACTCAAGGAAACATTGTTCTACTACTAAAGTAGAAACTTTTACCACTGTTCCTAATTTAGAATTATTATCATAAACTGAAATTTGGTGGTCAAAAGGTCTGAGATGCGTACCATGTACGTCACATGTCCTCATTGTCTCTGTCCCATTACTTCCTGTCAACTGTTTAACAATATTTTAGAAGTTGAAGGACAAAACCAGAATGGTTACATTTCATAGATGTATCCAGCCTTTCAACACAAACCAACCCCACTCCCCTCCCAAACTTCCTAAAAAAAAGTATTTCACACAAACACAAACTAGGCATCTAGCCAGAGATCGAAATATTTAAACTTGAAGAAATTCTTTTCCACAGAACAAATATCTAAAGGGAAGGAATTTACATCAGGTTTTGGCACTTTAGCTACCAGAAAGAGCAGAGCAGGATTGTGTCTATAAAGACAGTGCAGACATTTAACAAACATAAATGTAAATTTACTCTGAAATATAAAGTGTGATGGAGCCCCCCTCAACATAAAGGGAAGATTTAAGCAAAAGCATGAAAAGAAAAGCAGAGTCATGAACACAGGGCGGAACGTCATTGAGAAACATCGACATCCATTTCTGCTTTTGGCTGCAACTACTGGCTACTTTCATTATCAATAACGCTGTAGAATATATTCATAATTAATATTCACAGTCATTTGCTCAATAAAACATCTGAAAAAAGTAAATAAGGATATTCTTGAAGCCCAGTTGATGTTTATGTATGTCTTGTTTTTGTTGACAAAAACTCAAACTAAAGAAATCTTCAACTTAATGTGATGTAAGATCACAAAAGGAAATAAATCATCATTCTGAGGAAACTGGAACCTGAGAACCTTTTCCATTTTTGATGACAAATTAATTATCAAAATAGTAATTAACTGTTGCTTACCTAATCAATTAATCAACTAATAACGAGCAGATCTATTTAAAGGGTTAGTGTGGGTGTTTTGAAAATAGGGTTTTATGAGGTATATCTATCTATATCCTACAGTAGACGGTGGTTGGGGCTCCGCACTAGTTCAGGGAAGCGGGCAAGAGTACAGACTCCTGAGCAAAGCAATGGTCTGCTGGAGGCATCAGCAAACATATGTTAGCCTCCTAAATAAAGTCTCACCTAAAACAAATAAATCCATATCCGTTTAGGTGTACGCTATATCTAGAATACGTTCACTGCTTTAGACTCCTTTGACAAAAACAGCATTGATACTTGCAAAACATATTCAAAATATATTGTACAATTTAACTGATATTGCCACAGTCCAGGGTCTCTCACTGTCTCATAAACATCCAGGACACAAATTGTCACTTGGGAAACTTTTACTTATTTATATTTCCCTTGTCACCATACCTGAAAGTTGCCCACCATGATGAGTCCAGCGGCACAGATCCAGCCTGTGGAGAGACTCGCCGTGTTGAGAACACAATTCTGGTGCTTCTCAATGACATGGGCGTAGCGGAGCAGCACAATCGCCGCAACTACAGCACGAGAGAGACATGAAGACACACACAGAGTCTGTTATTATGTCTGTTCAGCATATTAGTAGCACATTAAAGTATAACAGTGAAATACTGCCATAAAAAGGAAGAAACAGTAGAACAACGCTTCTTCTGGAAAAGTACCCTGCACACCATTGGTATTGTATGTTATTATTTCCCAAGGCCTGGCTTCAATTGAATTCAAACACTCACACACCTCACTTTGCCAAAAATCACACAAGACTTTCTTGGAAGGTGATTAAAAGTCCCGCAACATTGAATTTCTCTGCCTAACAAGTGGGAATATGAGAAGCAGGAAATGGCGGGAAAATGAGAACGCTAAGTGGGTGGGAGTTGGTCCAAGTGTTGCATAAGGGAAACGAAGTACAGTATATGGGACAGATGACTGCTGATGTGCTAATGCGCTGTGACTGGGGGTATTGTTGGTGCACCGCGGAGCTGACCCCCACATGGTTGCTCTTTGTTAGCTCCTCACGGCTGGTGCTTGGCGAGGGTTGACTGGGCTTGGTGAAAGCGGAGCAGAGGGGGTGAGTGGAAAAGAGGAGACTGAGAGAATGAGAGGGGACAAGGAGCCCCTCATGTCTTGACCTGAAGGCAACACATCGTCTCACAGACTAAACTGTTGTCTTAAATCTGTCACCATTTCTGTAAGAGAGAGACAGGCTTTAAGACGGTCTGTGCTGCCAAAAGAGAATAAAAATGGAAACCGTGGTCACAGAGAGGAAATAAAAATGTCAGTGCAGAACTTAACAATGTCAAGCTTTGTCTCCACGAGTCAAGGTTTGGATACGCTGTGGCCCGTCTGGCTGTAGGCCAGCGTCTCAATGAGGACGCTACTGTCCCATGGTTAAATGTAAAATGTTGAGATGTTTTGAGTAATGTCCTGTGAGTACAACATGTTAAATAAAGTTTATGATTTTTCTACTAACTGTCAAATAAGTGCACCGAGTATATTTTGTATTATTAGTATTAAGTAAGCCTACGTATAATAAGACTTACTGTCTGTTTTATTTAACTGCTAGATTATATTTTGGCATGGATTTGGGGAAAATAGGATTAATTGTGACATAGCATGTAAAATAAATCACAATCAATCCAGATCTAAAAAATGACAACCCTAAATTTAACAGAAACCATACAAATAAGATGTTGTCTGTTGATGTAATATGTATATAGAACATCTATCTGAAGCTAATGTATTAGATATCATTATGTCATGCTATAAAAACCTATTAAATTAATATTACTTTTGTTCAAGTCTCGTGTGAGTGAATGTGCTTGTTTATGTTTCTCTCTGTTCCCTCAGCACTGAAATCATGCTGGCAAAGTGACTTCAGTTACAATCATGGAAAAACAAACAGCAACAGGCTTGGAAACAATCTAGTCTTTATTTTTTCCGTACTCCTTACTTTTAAAATGGAGAACACACTGAAAGGACAAGAAAGTCAATTTATTTCATTGAATTATAGTATCTTGGCTGGCTGTGGATTCCCCCCCATTTCAATTAAATTACTTTTTATCATTACAAAAGAACAGTGAACTTTCTGGCATTTAGCAGTTACAGTAAAATGATGTATGCTAAGCCTGAAGGTTAAAGATGTGGAGGAACATTTTCACCATTGCTCTCTATGCAGAAATAGCTTAGCTTTTATGTTGTTCACTGTAAAAGTCACATTTTTGTGTGCTGTTTTCTGGCATATTTCTTTGAGAATGCGTGTCATGCTGATGGGTCACAAGCGCCTATATTACAACAGTTAAATGTCTGATGAATAAGCAGCATAGCTGACCTCCACCTGGCTTCAAACCATCAAGAGAAGCTGTTGTCTGACAGCTCAACAATGGAAATTAGTTTCCATAATGCCAGTGTCCCTCACACTGTCCCAGCTTTGGTCACTTTCCACACTGTGACTAATACCAAAGTCCTGGCTCAAACACACTGGTGCATGCACACCAATGCTTCTCTTCCATGGGAGTAACCTTGCAACATGGACAAAATGTAACGGACATACAACCCTGCTGTCACAAGCACAGACTCGCTTTTGCATTCACACAGAGATGTGAGCGAACAGTGTTAAGTGCATTTTCCCACAAAAAGTCCCATCAGCCAAGCTACACCTCACAGTTAAATAAACCTTTCTGTCCCCACAAGGAGATGTGTTTCAACCCAAACACCCGGCTGCATTCTCCCACAGGAGGTATGCTGAGAAAGAATACAAGCTTTGTCTTTGAAACATTTAGTGTGTACACTGGCAGAGAGGTGGGAACTGGGATAGAAACGAGAAGTACAATTATGAGGCAATATACAGTTTATTGAGTCCATGTTATCCCTGATAGGCGTGAACCTAAGAACGAACTGTAACAGGCACAAAGTAAGACAGAAATCAATAGGCTAATGCCGTGTTCACACCAAAACAGTTGCGAAATATTTGCGTGTCCAGATTACATGTTAAGTCAATGCACAGCCGCGTTAGGTTGCGAAAAAGCGGATTTTTCGGCGGGCGTCGCGATAGAGGCGAAACGGCGTTGCGAATATTCGCAACTCCGCTTTTCCGCTGGCGTTCAAATATTTCAACTCTAATAATTCGCATGACGCGGAGTTGCGAAAGCCAATCAGCGTTGAGAAGCTCCACCCGGCATCACCGCCGTTACTGAATGAAACTGCTGGTCCGCTGAAGGAGCGCTGGAAACGGCTTCATTCAGACACTCGTCCTGGAGGAGTCGGAGCTGTGTGTGACTACGGATAATGTTATGAACCCAGACACGGGGCGGTTGATGTTCCGACGTGTGTGGGACTTCCTCAACAAGTATAAAGCAGAACTACTGGTTATTTACCTGGTGGATGAAGGAAATAGTAAATGTTTTCAAGACACAGAGATAAGCCCCGCCCCCTTTCCCCAGCGATGGTTGCGAAAAAACGGATTAACCACATAGAGCGAATTTTTCACCTGCGGCACGATATAGGCGAAGTGGCGTTGCGAAAATTCGCAACTGTTTTGGTGTGAACACGGCATGAGAAGCTAAGAAGCAAAGCACAGACTCTTTACAATAGCCTGTTGTAGAGCTACATGCCACATCTACTTAACCAACTTTCGTAGCGCTATAATAACTTCCTTACAACAGGTATTAAAATGCGCCATGTTCAGACTACTTGGATGGTAAAGAAAACAATAGACACAGACATGAATGCAAGAAATGCAAGATTGAGGCACTCAAACCAACTGCCGTGGTGGTCAAAGATCTATTCACACAGGTGTCATTGCAGCTCGATTCAAATCTCAATCTAGTGTTGTTATTTCATTTTCCAGTTGTCACGAAATAAACTTAAACCACTACTGAGGCATATAGAATAATACACACTGCAGGCAGATAAAACTAAGAAATGTCATTCAAACAGGTAACTGTGATGTAACATGCCCGTCAGAAACTGACTGTCATAAAACTGATGGACAGGGAGCAAGTGTACAGTTTTACAGGATGTGTTGCAATCTACAGTGTTTTGCAAAGGAAGAACAGATCCGAGTTTTTAAGGTAAATAACGGCTGCAGTTTGATGTCGACCTTGTGTACATGTGTTATGCATTTCAGTTTAGAGCTAGACTGATAAATCAGCCAGGCCAACATATTGGCTGATAGTAGTCGATGGCAGATTTGTCTATTGTTGGATTTGTAACAAATAAGTAACGACAGTGTCACCATAACAAAACCTCACTCTCTAACTTAACGGTTATATAACACACACAGAATTTGTAAGGAGTAGCGGGCCGATGCAGCTCTGTAGGTAAACACAGTTAACTGGAACGTGACAACAGAATTATACCGAAATCGAGTCAGACATGAACCGTCATCCTGGTTGAGCAATGGAGTCAACAGGGGAGACAAGAAATCTGCAATATTGTGCCTCCACATTGTTTGGTGGCCACATAACTGATCGGTCTGTCGTTTAGTACACTTAGCTTTACAATCCCAGTGCAGTGCTTAGCCTACATACGTGTCTTTCTCTTAGACACATACTTTTAATGTATGCGAGGCTGACCTACTGTGGTTCAGGGGTCCTGGTTGGCCAACAGTGCTGCTCAGATACTACACTTTCACTGCTGCCTGAGCAGACTTTCACACTGAGCTGCAACAGTCTGGTCCCAACCAGGATTCATCAAGCACAGTGTGCTAGTAGTCTGACTCCATGATGAATACATATACACACACAGAAAGGCCCATGCTTGCCACAAGCAAGGACCAGAGCTGTTATTTGGAGGTCAACAACACACAGCAAACAGCTTATTTAAAATCTACAAGGATCATTGTCCTATCATATTCCCTGCCTCCCTCTCAGATGTAGATGAAGCAACTGTCCTGAGTCAACCAATCAGACAGACAGGCTGCAAGCCTTAAATAGCTGCTGGAGGCATGGAGACTCCTTATGAGAAGACAAACACGGCAAAGAACATGTCTAAGCCGCAGCTGGGAAACATTAACTAGATCAGAGTAGTCAGACCCACCAGTAAACGCAGAGAACAGCACGTGTAGAGTCACAAAAAAACAAAGTGAGCAGCTCCTTCCCTTCTTTTATATCATGCGTGTTTTCCTTGTGCCTACGAAAATACACACTCACCATGTGCTTAAACATTTGTGTATAATTTTATATGAAGCCATTTTTAAGTGACATTTGTGGTCCATTCTACCTCCCCTCATTCAAATGACCACATGCAAGGTTTTCACTTTCTCTTTGTGGTTGTAGGTTTAGCACGGGACCAGCATTTTTCTACAAACAACAAAACTAACACTACTCTCAAGTTTTAACATAAGCATGAGAATTGTTCAAAACAACCACATTTAGTACCAACTACAAATTACACGATTATCTCCAGCTGATGTAGTTTGAGAAACAAATGTTGTTATAATTGATACCCATTGAAAGAAATGTAAAGTACACGCTTCCTATTTTATTTATCAATGCGATGTGTTGATTTAATAGATTTATTTAATAACAGTATTTTATATATTATATGGAACTGAAACTATTAGTTGATTGACAAGATTTATCAGCAAATATATTGATAGTTGCTTTTTCTAAAGGAAAAAAAATTACATTTTATAGACAAAAAGATTAATAGAGAAAATAATCAGCAGATTAATGGAAAATGAAAATAATTGTTAGTTGAAGTGCTAACCTTGTGACTAAAAAAATAAGTGAGACCAAAATTGCAACAGAGTGTGTTAGAAAAAAAAATAGAAAATAGTGTTATAATTGTTCTTTACTAGGAGAACATTCAGCACAATGCTAAATGTCTATCATATACAGGAATGAGGACTGTAATTATTCCCATTATTGCACACAATCCATAACAGTCTCTGCCTATAAGGCTTCCACATCCTTTAAACATGTTTTTCAGTGTTTTCCTTACCCATGAATGAGCCTGTGCTGCAGATAAGGCTGAAGAAGCAGCTCTCAGGGGGAAGAGTTCCACATTTACTGCAAGACAGAGTACACAAACATGAATCAGAGAAATACTATGAATCAACACAGCAACAGTACCACTAATTCTCCTCCCACGTTGTGCAATACAGCATGTTGCTAGAGATCAATTTCTGCTCATAAAGTAAGGAAGTGGGCGATGGGGGCACGCTTCCTTACACCAATGACTTTTCACCCACAGTGTACTCTCTTCTAGGAATGGAAATGTTTGTAGGAGAGGAAGGCCAGAGACAGTCAACACAAGCTGTCTGTGCCGGGGCTCCAGCTGCCTACAAAGCCAAAGCCGTCTCAGCTGACTGTAGTCACAGACACACACATTCTTCAGTACATTTATGAAAATGTAAAAATTCAGTAAGTTAACAAGTTAAATATCTCTTATTTTGATGGATGGTTTTGTACATTTAGTCAGATTTCTAGTTTTTATTTGATTTCAGTCAATTACCCACCAACTTCAAAAGGCATATAATATAGCTGAGAAATCGCCACTAAACTGTAGATTAAGCAACAACAGCGGCACTGCATTAGTAAAGATTACCTTTAAAACATTTAGACATATTTTTCTCTGTATATAGTTTGAGGGCTACATGATATTTGGTGTTACATAATCATTCTGATTGCATTAAGATAAAAAACATTTTCGAAAATGTGTTTCCAGATTTCTTATACAAACCCCAGGATTGACAATATACAACTGGCCTTTGATGTTCAGTGCTCAGTGGGAGAAAAGGCTGAACAAAAGAGCGGGAGTGTCTTGATTTCCTCCCAAATGTAAGCCGACGCCTCTCTCTGTGTGTGTTTACATGGTAAAGTGCAGACCCATGCTTTGCCTCTGAACTGCCACGGTGGCAGGCAGGATATTTCAGCCCCAAGTTATTTTCAGAATGCACGCAGACACACTCAGGCTCACTCTCTTTTTATCAACAATGTGCCGACAGGGGTCACGAAAAACAATGGGGCAGTGTTCCTGTTTTTAATCACCAGATAAAAACTAGAAACAAAGAGACAGAAAAGAGAGGTAGGGTTGGGTTTAGGGTGGGAGTCGCTCACTGACCTGATGAGAGGTACATTGTCTAGTGTGCAGCACAAGGTTGGCCCACTCTGCAAATACAGATCCTCTTCACATGACTGGTTGTATAACCTGGAACATCAAACATGCACACACAGACATACAAGTTAATGTTAAAAGACACACATATAGAGCAAACATATAGAGCAAAATCACATGTATTCTATGTTGTTAAAATTCATACAACTTCAGTCTTGCTTGGAAATCATCAATTGCCAAACAAAAATTCAAAACAAAAACAAACCACAGACATATTGTGGATTATTATTAATGCTATTGTCACATCTATTCTCAGAATGACTGGAATAAATAATTTTGAATATAATGTCAATGTTCAGTCTTTAGATTAAAGTACAGTAACATCATTTATACTTTTTTATGTTTGGATGTCATTTTGTAGGGTCACTAACAGGCTTTCTTTTGTGTTTAGGATTGCTGAGTCAAAATGTCAGAGAACCACTATGTCATCAAATAGTAGCTTTGCTGTGAGAGATTAACCTCAGTTTGTCCGAAATAGTTGGTTACTCATTGCCAGGGCATGATTTCAGAACAGTAAATAAAGTTAAATCACAGTTTAGATCTACAGTATGTCAATGCACTGCAGTTTATCGTTTGCTTTGTGTGAGCAGATGTAGGTTCTTTCCAACATTTGTGAAGCGACCGACTAGGAGATAATCCCATTACTTAATGTAACAACAGAGCTAATTGCGTTCCATAGAAAAAAAGACTGGGAAAGACACCGACATATCACCAGATTGCAATGCAAGACTCTGTGAGTGTGCAGGAATCAACAGAGGTATTATACGGCAAAATGCAGGATAAATTAAGCTACATACCAGTTATCCACAGGGCAGACATGTTGATTGTACAGGGCCATGGCATACCTAGAAGAGACAGTATGATGAGCCAAAACTAAAGACAAAACAATCATGGTTTATGTGATTTTATGTCAGTGTCATCCAAAGAGACTTGAGCAATACTATAAATAAAAATTACCAAAATTCAAGCAACAAACATAGCCAATGCAAAATCCAAATATTACTGTGACACCAGAGCTGCCACACAAGAGAGAAATACAGAGATAGCGAGGGGGCTCAGTATCAGTGTGGTGCAGTTAACGCTCTTTGTATTGTGTTATGACCAAAATGTCATCTGTTCATATCCTGCCAGTCTGACCTACCACTGAATTGTACCTTATTAAGGTCACCTGACATTTGAGTGTTTCTAATCACTCCAACAAACAGAAAAGACTGGTTTGTGTCAGTCAAACTGGATTGATTACTGTGGAGATCCAACAGTAGTGTTTATTTGGTCGGGTCACTGACCAGCTTCATCCTAAGAGAGGTCAAAGGCCAGATGATCAAAAGATAGAAACTGTACACTGAAAGCTCAAGAACCATATTGTACTTCAGATAAAGACTGCGATCCTTGTGTTATAGTCAACATGCTCCACAGAAGACAACAAAACATTTTGGGTGTTACAAATTGGAGTTAGTCATCAATTAAAATAAAACTAGAGGTGGAACAATTTATATTCTGATAAATCGGTGTATATGTGAGACAGTATCACCTTTAAATAGTTTGACCCTTTTTTTTAAAACTGTGAAATGCCCACTGTGTATGGTCACAATTTGTAAAAACAAAACGAAACAAAAAATGAAGTTTGTAACTTTTTTAAATATTTTTTTTGACATAATAATTGGCTGATTTATTGTGTCCAGATTTGTATAAACTTTCAAACATTGATTTCGTTATCGGCCTCAAAAATCCAGTATTGCTTGGGCTATAAATAAAAGCTCAATCGGTATGTTTTTGAAGTAAGGCTACAATGATCACAGAAGTTGTCACCATGATTATCAACTGTCCAAAAACATGTTGAATGAATTTTTCCCCAACAGGCCATTTTCAGCAACTAAATGATATTGATGTTGCACTGAAGGGGCAGATGACTCTGTCGGGAAAAGCAATTGTCATGTTATCCCCTTATTGTTCACACAAGCAGTATCTGATCAATGTAATACTTTTAACTGCAAGAAAAAGATGGAAAGGCGAAGTCAGACACAGAAACAGACACATAGCGTATCTGTCCTGATTTGTGAAAGCAGTCGTAGTTCATCGGAGGGTTAAGTATCAATTATGAATGTTTCCAGGGCCGATGGTATCATACTCACAGACTATTCTGTGAAAGATGGAGAGATATAATAAAGACACCCGCTATGCAGAAAGCACTAACCAGAGACATACTGTACATGTCAATGCACACATACATGATTCATGACAATATTTATTGGATATATTTTAAATGTGACAAAGATTTTGGTGTTAATAATTTCCACAATACCAAATCTGTAAAAATGAGTTAGAGTTCACATCAGTTTTATAAACATAGAGTATAGCACAGCTGTATAGTTACAGGTATATTATCTTTGTGTGCTGCATACCAACTGAATCAGGGCAGGAAGTCACTGTCAATAAATGTACAGATGCTTGTCATCAGTCATAGCTTATTTTAAATATTACATTTTGTGGTATCATAAAATTGTATCTGTATGCATTGTACCCTACACTACGAGGGATCTACCCCAAAATCCTACATAAAAAAAGTTCAAATCAACCAACAATCATTAAGATGACAGACAATCTCGTCACGTAATTCTAGATAGTTTTTAGGCCAATCCAAGATCACTAAGGCTGTTAGAAAATAATGTGGGGGTGTCTATTTGTGGCTCATCATGCTAGTCTTCAAACCTGTGAGCAAGCCGAAGTCAGGAGTCAATTAAGATGTCATTATTTTTGAAATTGGTTTCTTGCCCAACGCTGCATGTGACGGTAAAATACACCGTTGACTGTTTATTGGTTGGCATTCGGGTGTGTGAATCACCATATGCAAGTCATATATACCAGATGGCACACATGTAAAGAGCACTGCTCTTGCATAATGCAGTGAGGAAACCCACTAGGGTGAATGGAATATGGCCGTCAGGTAGAAAGCTGACAGAGCTCCAAGACAATGATACCAACTTGACGAAAGAAAAAGAAAAAGCTCATAACAACTGTAGAGAATAACCAAGGGACTTCATTACATAACATATATGAAAAGTATCTCTAACCAGCTGAAGTTGTTAAATTCTCTACAACTTTTGAGGCTTTTTAAAATATTTGGTCAGCTTCCAAAGATAAAATAGCAGCAGTGCAGCTCTGGAACATTTCTAAATCTTTTTTCGCGGTATGTGAAACAAAATAAGTCCATTCAGTTCTTGGAGGAGGCTACGTAATAATAGGTTTGTTTACATAATTAGACCTCTATCAAAGCTCAGCAGTGGTTGTAAACTGTAATTGCATGCCTGTGAGCAATATATAGGTGGAACAGACCATATTTTTGTTTATTTAGGATTGAACAAAGACTGACAGAAAGAACTGGAATGGCCAGTGAGAATTTGCACAAAACGTGTGCAAAAATAACACATCAGAAACCAAAGGAATGGGTGTGAGGCATAAACTATGAATGAATTTTAGGCTTGGATCCCGTTGCTTCATAGGCTGGTTGCTGTACAGTATAGTCAGCAAAATATATGCTTAAACTCAATTTCAAATCTTAACTGCAAGACGTACTGCTCACAGGTATAGTTGAGTCACACAGATTGTTCAAGCACATTGCTTTAACTCATAAAAGGTCAGCAAAAGAAAGCCAAGACTCTTGGGTGGGCACCAGCCTTACTTTGCCTCCAAATAGACCTTTCGTACACCGTACATCATGGCCACCAGATGCGGAGTGAAAGTTCTGCTTACGTTCTCTATTACACCTTCCAATATTTACCTTACTCCCACCCACTCACCCACAGTGAAAGAGGGAGTTACGCAACATGTCACATCCTTTGACATTCCACTAGTCTGGAAAAAGAGCCTTGACTGCTCCTAGAAACAAGGTGCCCTTGTCAAGGTAACGGGAAGGAAATGGGTTTAAAGGGACTGAGAGTCAGCAGCATTTGGCATCTTAACTTTCTACCTGAGATACAAATGTCAAACAAGGAAGAAATGTGCAACACTAGCACCCATTTTCACCTGCACATCCTCCAACACAGTATAGGTCTGAAGCAACATGAACAGCTCAACAGAACAACTTTTCTGCATAGCCCTGTACACCTGAACACACACTCCTGGTCGGACTGTGAAGCAGCCACGTTGGCAAACACTAATTGGTGTGCACAGTGCCAGCTTTGGCATCCAATTAGACAGCATTCTCCCCACGCTACTGATCATAGATCTAGACTACAACAATCTGGAACTGGGCCATGTGTCTGTCTACAGTATCTATCTCCCCTTGGGGTGAGCATTCCTCCTCCGACAGTAATAACAAAGCAGAGAAGAGAGCTGTCAGCCCAAACATAACCAGGAGGTAGTTTCTCTTTTCTCTCCGGTACATCTGCTCAGATACCATATTGTAGATATGTAAGAGACACTGTGAACCTGCACATCTCTCTTTTAAAAGCAGGGTGATAATCCCGTATCCTTCCTGGAGGTAGTTAATTCACATGCAATCGCCATGGCTCCTAGGAATTCAGCGTAAATATGCAGTGTTGCTCTCCTGAAGGCAGCAAAGGCTCAGGTATCAAAATGATTTTGACAGATCAGATTTGTAATTTGTAAGAATATGGCCTAGTTATCACGATGTGTATTTTATGTGAAAGACTATTTGCATAATATAATTGTTTTGATATGTGCACTGTGATATATAATAATAAGATCTTGGACAATGGCTATGCAGGCAGAAGTGTGAAATATGTTTTAGTACCGTGAGTACCGAAGTGGGAATTTGCTTTATTGTTACAGTATTATGTTGAATGATGTGTTGACGTGGCGATTATACATTTATATTGTTTGTCGAGGCAAAATGTAAAAAATCTGCCGTGACCAGGTGATTTCTTTGTACCTGGTTGCATTTGAAATAAACAGCATGAATGGCAAAATATAGTTAAAGCAAAGAGTATGTGTTTCCATGGAAAATAATGTTTCTTTCACTTATGACAGATGGTTACTGTATTGGCGGGAAGAATTACTTTTGCATCACAAAATCTGCTCTTACATCGTAAGTTATGTATCATCCTTGACGTAAAAAGGAACTTGCACTAAGAACCACTCACTACCAATGCAGCAGACAACTTTACAAATCATTTCAGTGTCATATTACTTGAAGAGGTACTTTGGTCAATCTTAAAACATGGATTGTACAGTCTTTTTACTGCAGAATAAATGTTATACTTACACAACCCATATCCCAGTGATGGTCAAAACTGGGAGGCTAACGGGCAGTATCATCCAGAGAGACATCTTCCAACACCTGGAGCAGCCCCTTTCTTCTTTTTCCTCTTTGGCCAGCCGAGCAATATCTGCTCGAGTGGTACTAACATTTAACTGAGTGTGACGGACGTCTGCATTGCCACCAACTGATTCATTTTCTTGACGGTGGAGGAAAAAGTAGATGGGACACTGACAAGGACTGATGTGTCCTTTAGCTGGTGAATGATAGGAGGGGAAAGTGAGTTAGGTCAGGATCATTCATCTATTAATCAGAATCAGAACGGTTTATTGCACAAGTACTTTACACATATGAGGAAATAGGCTACTGAAAGGTGCTATTAAACAATTTTAAATATGAAATTGTACAATACAATATACTAAACAAATAGCAGTACATGTATATTATTAAAGTGGCATATGTGCATATTAAAAAAGCAATCATCATCATCATCATCATCATCATCATCATCAGGCCTTCCCAGTTAAAGTAATCTAAGATCTAAAACTTTGTAGTCTGGGTTCGTGTAACGCTCACATCACTTGAATGTACAAAGATGAGTGTATCTAGAAGAACATTACAAACAAAAGCACCTGCTGTAATGCCATCAATAGACTACGATATCAATGCAATAGATACAACTTTTGTGAAATTCTATTTTTCTTGAGTTTTGCTTCCAGATGTTGGAGCTGTATGGTGTTATATTGGACCGCCTGGACCTTAACTGGTAGTTATTGTTATTTTAACTTTTAACAAAACGTTTTTAAGACACTTTAACTTTGTTTAACTGGTTGATTTAATAAAGCCAATGGCATACCTTCGTGATAAATAATATCAGCACGTAGATTTACTCATATTTATATTTACAACTCGTCTCTCGGAGGCTGCATCCCTCCTCACGGCACATGCTAACAGCTGCTCACCTTCCCGGTTCAAGCTAGCAGCAACGACGAACATCAAAAGAAAATCTGTGACCGACGTTGCTCACCTATGGCTCCGTGTCGGCGAGCAAGTTCCTGCTGCTTTTCTTGGTAACTTTGAGTAAGCTGACCCGTCCTCCACACCTCTGGGGACCAGCAACTATTCCACGAGACACACGAATCACGGAGGAGTCTTACTTTTGTCTAAAATCCTGTCTTGTCTTTTCCCGAACAACTGAGATCCCGTTAGCCGTTTTTCGCTTTGGGGTTGGAGGAGGAGGGGGAGGAGGAGGGGGAGGAGAGGGTCTAGTTGCTTCGCCGCCACGAGACACTCCGGAGTATCCAGCTGTTTGACTCCGCCCACAAACCTGTAGCGGCGGTGTCCGTTGCATTTCTGTCCGGCGGCAGACCGCGCGACCGGCTCGACGGTGTCCTATTTTGCGGTATATTGGCAGTTCGAGAAAAGACAACGTAATAAGTGTGTTTTCACAGCTGCAATGTTGAGTATTTGAAAGTTTGGTCACTGAGAGAAAGTAAGCTCGTGAGCTCGAAACCCAGCGGACTACTTGCAACGCAATTCAGATGATGGAGGAGCAATACTCATGTCCCTATAAGTTCCTTAATGTGGGCTTTATCATAGTCAACTTCATGTGCCTCGAACAAAACAAAACAACTTCAGTTTTTTTGTTTTGTTTTGACAGTTGAGCATGATGCTTATCTCGTTGTAAACTCACATGACTCAGCCGACAGCCAAGCACATCTGTGTGTAATTTGAAACCACGCTTGTAAAGGATAACACAATCTGAATGTGTTTATCCGAAGTGTGTTTTTGTGCGCGATCCTACCAACACAATGTGTTCTGCTGCCCCCTGGAGCTGTAATGTGTTAATGTCTCTCTGCATCCCTTAATGAGGACCGGGTGATGTGGGCTGAGTGTCTGGTAATTATTGATCAGATATACCCTCAATATTATTTGCTTTCCTGTGGATTTTCATGCTTTGAACAAGTTGATTACATTTGTGACTTTCAAGCATACACAACTCTCTAATTAATCTCAGAGCAGTGGCGTATGGAATATCTATGTTTTATCTTTCCAGGTCTCCTGTTGGGCCCAGGAAGTGGAAAGGTGATTCTGAATTAGTGGAGCTAAGATACCTGAGAGACTGAAATGTTGGTAAAAAGAAGAAAAAGAAGAAGAATAAAAAACAAAAACAGCAACTCCTGCTGCCAGTTAAATCAGTAAAACGTTCAACTTTAATTTAATGTATTATAGCATGCTTTAACAATAGATCAAATATATAGAGCATTGTGAAACTAACATCATAATGAATTATTGCATAGTTTTCCTACGTATAACAGAGATTGCCCCTGGACAACAATCACTGATCAAAAGACCAGAAACAGACAAATTCATGTAATTCATACATAATGAAAAAAATAATAACTTTAGCAAAAGGTGGAAAAAAAATAGTTAATCAAACACCCTGTTTCAAATGTTTACAACGCTATTGAGACTATTGTGTAAATGTGGTGCTAATAACTATGGCTCTGGCAACTCTCCTACAGTTTTATACTTGTACCAAAGCCCCACACACTGAATGCAGGGTAGAGCGGCTGTGTAAATGTAGTCTGCACTCTCTGCAGAAGCTGCATGCCATCAGCAACACTGTAAAATGCAAGTGTTCCTGCTGCATAATCCAGGTAGATGCCGATACGAGATGCGATCGGAACTGGAAGATCTTTGCTCTTGTTATTGTGCACGAAGGAGAATTTGGAGTCGGAGCAGTACAGACTCCAGGACTTGTCGTTCCAGCCCAGGCTGCAGTCGTTGCTGTTTCCTTTACGGCGGATTCCCCTGTAGGTAACGGCCATGTCGATCTCTGTTCCCCTCCAGTCCACCTCCCAGTAACAGCGACCGGTCAGGCTCTCCCTGCACAACACCTGCAGTGGAATGGATGAAATGAGAGAGAAAAGTTGAGTGTAATGTCTCCTTGAGTCTATAGTCAGGAAGACCATATGCCCCCTTCTTCTTCATCATTTTGGCTCTGTACATTAACTCCCCCTCCTGTTTTCAGGCACAAAATGTCATCCCAGAGGGAAGTAAATGCTCACCTGCTGCCAGTGGTCAAATCGATCTGGGTGGTCAGGGTAGTTCTTAGGCTCATTCTTCATTGTCGCTGTTCGGTTACCCTCGGAGAGGTGAAGGTTGCGATGGACACTGTTGACATCCAGAATCAGCTGGGTGGAGTCTACACAATGCAGGACAAGTTTATTATTAATCCTCTTCATTGTTGTTTAATCTGTGTGTCCATATGTTTCTTCAAGACTGTATAGTGCCACAATTTTAAATGATTGTGTTTTGCATCGTGTGGCACCTAAACCACCTACAGTAACAAAATACTTGGGACTCTAATATGTTTAGGTATGATAAAACCTTTGATAAATAACTCTAAATAACTTCTCAATCACTTTCATGTATCAGCTTGTTAAAATGCTTTCCACAGGTGGAGTGCCATTCGGGAACACTTGTGTTTGTTTAAAGTGATACTGGACTGTAAGTTTGGTTTCTTCACCAAACCGGTTCTGCAAGCAGCATTGTTTCCGTAACACTCAGTTGTGTCACCACATGGTGTGGTCATGCTTTTGTTTCAGTTTTTTTAAACCTTCTTAGGAACCCTGGAATATGAGTGGTGTTTGGTTAGCCGCCAAGTAGCCTTGCCATGTTGGTGCAAAAAGTTTTGGAATCCTTCTTCATAAAAAGTAACCCAATAACTCACATTTCAGGAAATCTTCTCTTGTCCTCGGTTCATCTCTTGTCTTCGGTTCTTCTCTTGTCTTTGGTTCGTTCCTCAAAATGGATTCTCTCCTTGTCTCACCTTCTTGTGTGATGTAGACATCCTTCACTATGATGATGCAGATAAAAAACACTTCATAAGCTTCAACAGCGGACTAAAACAACAACAAATCCCCCTGAATGGAACTGCAGAGACGTGTCGGTGCTACTTGAGATAAAGAAAGACAAATTTGTGCACCTGTTCCTGAGACTTTGATCATTTCTGTCTTGCTGACTTCTTCTACTTGTAATTTCAGCGAAGCGATGGCTCTCTTGGTGGCATCAAAGGAGTAATTGGGAGCAACACTAATGTTGTTGAGGTCTTCGTATCCCGAGGGGCCTGACAGAGACTGCCAGCTCTGGTAAAAAGGGTGGAAGATGGAGATGAGCTTAAAGATACTGTCTACTGTTTTTTGAGAACCAAGACAAGGTCCTCAGTTCAGTATCTCACCTGCAGAAAGTGTATGTGGTCATCGGTGTTGGAGAGCTTATCCAGGTCAGTGTGCTTCTTCCTGAGCAGAGTGATCTCTTCCTCCAAGCGGTTCAGCAGAATCTCGGCCCGCGTCACGGTGGTCTTTTCGTGGGAGCGGACCATCTCCTTGACTTCATTGTACTTCCTCTCGATGGAAAGCAGAAGCTCAGAGAAGATACGCTCGTTCTCCTCGAGAGCAGTTTGGGCCGAGTGCTGATGAGATACATCAGTGAGAGAAGGAGAGAGTTTGTTCAAATACGGATACTAAGCCGTTATTTTTTATACCAGAAAACCACAATGTTTTAATAATAGTATGATTTTCACTAGTGATATTTCTTTACTCACTTTAACTGATTCAACAGCGTGTCGGAGATCCTGCCATTTTTTAACTCTCTGGTCAATCCTATGTTGAGACTTGTACAGTGTGGTACCAAGTTGTTTCTGTAGAAGGAAAGGCATTACAGTGTTCATGCCATTGTACAATAAATAACCTTTCAAATCATTCATTGAGTATCTTGACCAAGAGTATAGATTGACACATGAATTTTACCACTCACTTGTTTCTCAGTCCTCTCAGTTCCAGCCGGGACGATGTCGTGGTGTTTGTGTTCATCCATCATGCACAAAACACACACAAGTGTCTCATCAGTGCGACAATAAGCCTCCAGCAACTTGTCATGCTGGGCACAGATCTTCTCTCTCATCTGACCTGTAGCTTTGACCAGCTTGTGCTTCATCAGGGCAGGGTAGTCGTAGTGAGTCTGGACATGGGTCTCGCAGTAAGATGCCAGGCACACCAAGCAGGACATCTCTGCCTTCTGCTTCCTCGTTGTGCAGAAGTCACACAGCACTTCCCTGTCCTTGGCCTGCTGGGACCTGGACTGGCTACGACCTGTAGAGCGTCGAGATTTCTCCATGCTGCTGTATCTGTCTAAATCCAGAGTGCTGGGGCGGGACATTTTTTTTCAAAAAGACGTCCCAGCAGATATGAAAAAAAGAAGAAAAAAATCCACAGGTGATCCAGCAGCAATTTGTTAATGACTTAAGAAAATGTGCAGAGCTCAACAGATGATGAAAAGACTCCAAAAACTAAGGCGGACAAAGTATTCACAGAGAAAATGAGTTTCTGAACCTAACAGCTGCAGTGAAACTGTGTGACTGACGCTGTGTGTGACAGAATGTTAGCTATGTGGTCTAAAACCAGTATTCCTGGTTGGGCATTTAATAGACAGGGAATGGGTGTTGCTAGAAAGGTGCTGCCTCAAACAAACATAGTTGAGACAAAGGAGAGGGAATGTTGAAACTACCAAAGTGTGGAGCCATTATTGATGTACAGTACTTCATAATTAACTGTCATACTTCAAAGAATACACTTTTATCTATATTTCTTATTTGAGGATAAGAATAGCATGGATAGCTCAACAAACAACCTTCACAGAGTACAACATTATTTTTAGTGTTGATATAACCTGCTGTTCCAAAAATCCTTAGCTCACTCTGACTTTATCTGCACCGTTAAGGAATGACCTTCACTTTGGTTTGTGTGTTTCAAGATCACATCTGTGTTATGTCTATCTTTAGATTTCTGCAGGTAAAATGTACAATATGTGCTGCACTTACTAACAGAGCATTCATCAAACACTGGCTTTGGAAGAACAGCATCATCTTGTGGGACTAACTTATTACTACATGAAATAATATACCCCTCTATAAAGAACTATAGAGTCTAAAACAAGGGTTGCCAAACTGTTTTATAAGAAGCGCCTTTTTTAATGTTCTTGTTAATCAGAGTACCATAAAAAACAAGAGAGAGCATTTTAACTAAGGCTGCCTATACCCCTGATCGAGAGCCTCTTCCAGAATAGTTTCACTCTCCCACTCTATTGTGCACACACATCCATATTTTTTGACAACGAATTGTTGATGATTATAGAACCAGTCTGCACTTTGTACAGGCAGTACTTCCTTCTACACATCAATCCTCCAAGACGCTTTAAACTTTCTCCTCTGCTGTCACAAGTTTGTGCCAGTAGCCTCACTTTCTTTGCTCTATACTTGTGCCTTATAAATAAATATATATATTTGTATTTGATATTTTCCCAACACAATAGGCTGTGTATATGCTATCATTGTGGCCATTATGTGTTATTATTTGTGATAGACTAAACTGTGTCTCAAGTGTTTCTACAGATCAGCTGATGGAAACCATGCAAATACAAATTTGAACGCTTTAGAAAATAGTCTGCATGAACAGTAGTAGCCCCGTGGTAGAATAAAGTCGTAACATGTGTTCAAAGTCCCAAAAATATATCAAAGAGTGGTATTGTCAACAAAATACACAAAGAGTAGGCCTATCGAAAGTAAAAGTAAAAGTACTCAAAATGATAGTGTACTCAAAACATTGAGGTTATGCACACATTAACATATATTAATCTGAAATGAGCCATTCTGCATGATGCCTACTTGTACTATATGTTGGTACTAATAATTTTACTTTCGGGACATTTTGAATGCAGGACTGATGAAAGATTATTTCTGTTTTACTCGGTACTTCTTCCACCTCTGAACGGAGTAAACACACGCGCTTATTCTGCGCGGGGGTCCTGTCTGGCTCCGGGGCGGTAGGGGGAGATAGTGGTCTCCTGACTCAATTGAAATGACAATAGCTGCTTTAGCTAAAGTGCGTTGGTCGTCCAGCGTTGGCGCCAGATGAGCTGTGGCGCCAGCAACACACACAGGCAGAGAGAGGAAGACGCACACAGCAGTTTGACGAGCCTCACAACAGCTTGCTAAAGCCCTTCTCGCCCAGAGTTTGAAGCATCTCGGCGATTCTCTTTTTCTCTCTTCTGCAATCAAACGGCAAAAAGTGCAGAAGGTGGGTGTGCACGCGCGTACTTTAATACCGGTATGAACTATACTCGTGGCGATTATGCATAGCTTAAATTCAACTGACGCTGTCGTTGATATAAGAGGAGGGGATGCTCTGTTTGACAGAATATAATCGTGTTGCATGATTATTATGGTCGTCATCGTATGGGTTGTTTATGATTGTGTGTCTCCAGTTATGACAGTACCGAACTTTGTGGTGGAAAAATACAGGCCTCGACTCGCATTGGTTGAAACATTTTGTTCTGTGAGAAGAGCAGACGAGCTCTCGGACCAGAAACTATTTCATCTTTGAATCGTATCCAGGTTATTTAGAGACTTGTTCGTTATAGAATCGTCCCAGACGTCTTTTCTGCCACCGGAGCCCAGTTTATCTTTGCAATGCGAACCAAAGCTCAACATGGTCGAATGGGCGAAGCTTCCGCGCTACTGTTTTAACATCTCCAGACTAACGTCAGTATTAAACTGGAGAGCAGCGTGTAGCCGAGCTAGCAGACTGGATTAGCCGGCTCGTTAGCTTGGAGTCACGGCTATGTAGCCAGCACGCTAGGGCTGTCTTGGTAGCCGCTAACGGCAGCAGGGCCGCCATTGAAGTCGTGTGTGCGGTTTGTCGCAGTAGAGGAGGGCTTCGGGTTTACAGCCGCTGTTCACTGAGCCGCCTCAGCAGGAGCAACGACCCGTCCTGACGTCTTCCTTCTGCTCACGGAGTTTCTGTCTCAGTTCGCTGTGGGGTTTGTGTCTTTCACGGATCACCCGTGTGAGTAAAACGCGTCCTTTCCCGGGCTTTTCGCTCCGCATCCACCGCCCGCTCGGTTAGCCATCTTTGTTTCAGCTAGATAGCCAACTCCTAGTGGGTCTTACGGCTCGTAGCCTGCTAACTCGCTCGCCGTGAGCCTACGAGGTTGTATTAATCTTCACAGCATATTAAACGATTAGTTAGTTTCATATTTGTGTTTCCGTGTGCACGGTTGGCTCCACGTCGTGTGTGTGACTGACTCGGAACGCTCTCTCTTAGTGTGTTATATAGGGCGGAAGCTAACTCTGCTAACTAGCTAGCGGCAGCCATCTTAGGCGAGCATGTAATCTTGGCTAGCTGTGAGTGCTGGTGTGGCACAACAAGATGGCCCGTTAACACTCACACGGGGACGAGTTCCGCCTTCGTAGTTGTGTCATAAACAGCACAGGCTTACGCATCCAGATTAATATTTTAATGTAAGTATTTTGCTGCGCTTTCAGTTGCTTCAGCAATTACGCGTATGTTGCTTTTGCTATGAAGCTAGTTAGCTGGCTAAATTGCGAACACATTAGCAGCTAACAAAGCTGTTGTGTCGTTAACCAGTTCCCCCTCGACCATAGCCAGCTAACTAGCGGCTATGGAGGCTATTTGTAGGCTATTTGTAGCTGTTATTGTAGGCTAGCGACCAACGGTGCACTGTTTAATAACAAAGTGTTGCTGTGTAGATGCCAGGACTCATTTCAGTATGTCTAATATTAATGAAAAGCGAACTGCGGAGATAAACCAATTGTGTCTGTCGTTCAGGTTTTGGAAGGCGGATTAAGTCTGAATTCGTGATGTGGGCCACTTTAATTTTTGATCAATTTTAAGCAAGAGTAGCTTGTTTTGAGCGCTAGCAAATTGACTTAGCTTGCTAAGTAGTTATTTTAAACTCGCCAATGATGAGATACGATAAATATTCAACTACGATCTTATGCATCGATCAGTTTGACCTAAATTAGTTCTTAGCATAATGCAATACACTGAGAAGTGTTTGCCCACTGAATAAACAATAGTACAGAGTACTCATATTTTTAGATAATATTTAGGTAATTCCATTGTCACACTTGTGATCACCTATTGTGTTAACGAAACTGCCTTTGCTATTTTCTGTTTGTGGAGGTCTGTCCTGGACAGACGGGACAAACTTCTGTTGCATACAAGCTAAATTATCTGTTATACTTCATATCATAGGATGATAATTCATGTATACAGAGAGCTAATAATTTAAATGCAGCAAGTTTCAAGAGTTATAAACATGAGATTGTTTCAAATGAAGTCACAAGTGTTAGAAAATTTAACAGTGATGGTACTTAATTTGGACTCCTCATAAAAGTATAAATGCAACATTGTTGGTTTCTTATCATGTTAACAAACATACAATTGCAACTTGTTAAATGAACAAGATTATTTTTATTATTAGTAACACATTACTCTCACTTGACTGGAAAACGTTTGAGAATAATAATAAAAAAAATATTTTCATGAATAGCTCTGTAAAACGGGAACAGTAAGAAACTGACAGGTAAAAACCTTACTAGCAATGTAGTAATATTTGTTCCTCTTTATCTCCTTCTTTTGCAGGTCTGCTCACTGACGAGAGCACCAGCGCGACACTGACCAAAGCGAAGATCTATACCCCCGATTCCTTTTTGTGTCATCGTCCGGCAGAAAAACGGAGGTCGTGGGGTTGGAGTGTGTGCTCATGGCCGAGTCAGAGACTGAATGTGACACACCCGGCCTTGACACACTTGGGTCGGAGTGTGTCATAGCCCACAGCCATGTCGACCTTCACTATGGAGCAGAAACTGAGATCATGACAGAAGAAAAGCGTGGATTAGAACTGGAGATCCACGGCTCAGACTTAAAGATCCAGGGACTGGGGTCAGACCTCGGAGCGGTAGCCTGTGTGGAAGCAATTGTAGCCGAGACAGACCATGATTACATTAAGGTTGAACATGGTGAGATGCACTGTTTCACAGCTGCTGAAATCAAGACGTCAGGAAACGAGACTCTGCTGGGAGAGGTGCTGCTCAAGACGGAAGGCGAGCATGTGGTGAAAGTAGAGTCTGACCATGGTGGGGAGTTGACCGTGGAGTCTGAGAATGGTGTAATCATACACGAAGCCCATGGCCTGCAGTGCAACGAGTGTGGGGAGATTTTTGGCAGCATAGCCGATCTTCACCAACACTTTGAGATCCATAAGGACCTCAATCCTTACATCTGTGTCCACTGTGGTGAGAGCTTTGCTGTGGAGGCCAGCCTCAAACAGCACATGAAGATTCACATGAAAGAAAAGCCCTATGTTCCCCCTGGAGTTGAGATCATGGGCAAAGATGTTATTGATGCCTTCAGCCTCAAGTCTCATCAGATGATTCATTTGCCAGACAAGCCCCACAGATGCTCAGAGTGCGGTAAGAGCTTTGCAGCTGCGATCACCCTGAGAGAACACATGAAGATGCATTCAGAAGACAAGCCTTACAAGTGCACCCAGTGTAGGAAGAGCTTTGTCCGCAGAAGGCATCTGAAAAAGCACCAGGAGGTTCATGCACGTGAGAAGCCATATACATGTGGCCAGTGTGGCAAAGGCTTCGCCACAACTTCAAACCTGAAGCAGCACCAGAAGACCCACGCTGCAGTTGTGCTGGGAGACAAACCCCATCGATGTGCACAATGTGGAAAGTGTTTTGCGGCTGCTGCCACTCTGAGAGAGCACCAGAGGATCCACTCGGGTGAGAAGCCGTACAAATGCAACATGTGCAGAAAGAGTTTTGTCCGTAAACGCCATCTGAAGAAGCATCAGCAAGTCCATGCCGGAGGGAAGCCCTACACCTGCAGACATTGCAACAAGGGCTTCAATCACTCGTCTTCTCTCTCACGCCACCACAAGACCCATCTGCAGAATCCAGTTTTTTCTCCACCTCAGCCTGGGAAAACCTTGTCCTACGGCACTCCCCCAAAGCAGAGGGTGCACCAGCAGGGAGACAAGCCCTACATGTGCCACCATTGTGATAAGGGCTTCAATCATTCCTCTTCCCTGTCCCGGCACCAAAGAGTCCACTCTGAAGGAAAGAGTTACACCTGCGCTCACTGTGGCAAAAGATTCAATCACTCCTCCTCCCTTGCTCGGCACCAGAGGGTCCATTTGGAGAATAAGCAGCAGCAGCAGCAGCAACAGCAGCAGCAGCAGCCTCAACCCCCGCAGCCGCCACCGCAGCAGTACAGCCCCATGCCCACAGGAAAGGGATTCCCCAATAACGCCTTCCCAAAACAACAGCGCAGCCTGTCTGTTGAAAAACCATACAGGTGCTCCCAGTGTGGCAAAGGCTTTAACCATTCATCTTCCCTCTCCAGACATCATAGGATCCATGTAGACCAGTGAACCACCTTTCCCAACCTAACATGCTGTCCCATGCAAGCGACAAAGTAACCCTGCTTCCCCTCCAGTTTCTGTTCTAACAATGGTCCCATCATTGACATCACCACGTCACAGGAAACATCAGGCCAGCTTCAGTAGATGACAGTGGTCAGGTCAGCACATTACCACGTTAAAGTGGAGCAGTTGAAGAAAAAATGGACGGTAACACAAGTCTTTAAAGGAGGGAGGACCATGTAACCTATAATTCCGAGCTGATTTTGGGGCTGTTGATCAATATAAGGAGGGTATGATGATGGCTTGTGATGGAGCTTCTACTCTTGTTTGTGATTGTGCTTCACTTGCTCCAGGACCTCTTTTGAACACTTTTAATATAAACAAAAAATGTGATTGGGTGATCTAAAAATTGTTACTTAGGTAAAATATGCTTCGCCCCCTAATTAGTCTTTTTGATAAAAGAATTGAGTTTATGTACCTTCAGGTTCACGTGCGCTTTTCAGCTGCAACTTTATCCAAGGCCAACAACACAATTGATGAATAAGAACTTGTCTCAATTTAATTATTTCTTTTTCACCCACATAACCCATGTGAAGCAAACGTCAAAAATCCAATGTAAATACTTATTGATTTTTCTTTTATATATATGTATAGGTGGCTAGTGTGCTGTTCCAAAAGATTACATTTTTGATAGTAAAATCCACTTTGTCTCCACTTTTTTTTTCCTTTTCTGACTTTAATTTGTTTTAAGCATTGGAGATAAATATGTTGCAGGTGTTCTCATGCAGCTTGTTCTTGAATTTGGGCTCCATCAGACATGAGCCATCTTGTATATTTATACAGTTGTTTTCTTCTATGTCTACGATGGGTTAGCAACACTGCTGCATCGACTGTACAGAGAGCAATACTGGCTAACACCCTGATTATATTACAACATGCAATTTAGCCATTAGGAAATGCATAATAGAAAATAAAAACCTACTGGGTAGCATATTACAACATGACCTGTGTCCTAATTATTTACCGTGCAGTTTCCTCTGTACCCCATGCACCAAATGTACACGAAATGCAACATCACACTTTGTTTATACCTTTGGAGACTAATTAAATGACTTATGTATAGACTATAGGTGACTCTTACTCTTGTTGGTCTGCAAACTTATCACAATTCTGATCTCTTAAAAAAAAAAAAAAAAGTTTGTGTATACTGAAAGACTAAATGAGAAACTCACTTTTACAAGGCGTTAAAGTTTTTTTTCTGAATTCCAATGGATTGCGATCTATTTACTGTTCTGTGTAAAATATCTTTTACAAACATGTATTTTTTTAGATATGGCTTGGGTTATATGAAAGGGAATGAAAGATATACAGTTTTTATGGGAGTGAACTTTACAGTGAGCAATATTTTTCTTTTCCTTTTTGTTAACAATTGTGCTTCAAACTGTAGCATAGGTCTCTTCCTTGTGTTAGATAGGTGCCTTATTGCATGCTATGTAGAAATGTATGCTGAGCTGTTATTTGAGAAGTTTTCAGGGTTTTCAGGAGTTATTTGTTATTCATACTAACGTACCCTACATTTTAATTTGTCACTGATACCTATTGCTTTTTTGCTTTCATGTATATGATTACAATGTGTTGACACTGTTACGACCATATTGTTTTTATTTTTCCCCTTCATTTTTGTCAATGGCCTCATTGTAGAGAGAAATTGTAAATTATCCATATAGGGTTCTCTTAAGGGCAAAATCCTGTAACACCTCTTCCCAATTTCTGAGTGGCACATATATGGATAAATAAAGGTTGTTGACTCTCTTGTGGCATTTAATCAATTGAGTGTTTTTTTAAAATGGGCATTGAACCTCACAGCTAAATATGTAAGGTCTTAAACATGGCAGTGAATAATGTGCAATTAGACTTAAGTTTACATTCTACCAGCAAGTAATTTTTTACTGACCAGGCAATAAAATAATGAATGCACTTCCTAAATGTATCCACATGGTGTCACTCTACCATCTCAAATGTTTTGAAAGACACACCAGTCACATCAATTCAATAGAGAAATTCCAAATGTTGGGCAGGCACTAATGCCCTGGAGTGTTTTACATCACATTTTATAGGACTCTTATCCTTCCTTAAATCTCAAACTGGAATTTGACCAATACGGATCCAGTCGGAGCAGAAATGTTAAAGGTGTAATGTGATCTATATGGGGAAAGCTCTTGGGAATGGCCTGTAAACTGTAACACCATAACTAACTACACTATACTACACTGGTTTACATTCCTTCACCTTCACTGTAACTCTCCCAATTGGGAGTTTCTCAGCCCGTTCGGTGCAGCGATTTCTGGGTCACGTCACTGATATTTACACTACGGAAAGCACTTTATCATGTTTTCTTTAAGGTGGTGTAATCGTCCCGGGCTTAATTTCCCAACTATCTGTTGATAGTAAATGTTTCATAGGGAGCAATAATATGACACGAAAGAAAACCTTAGTGGACATACAATTTTATTTGTGATAATTGCTATATGACAAGACAAAAAAGGAAACTAGGAGATGCCAATGTTGCTTTGAACATTTTAACTAATGAGGCATGTAGAGAAGGAAAACTACATTTACATCCCAAAAAGATGCTGTCAATACACTTTGCATTTAACGACATATACACAAAGTCAGTGAATGAATAAATCATAGTGTATTACCTTTCGTATTATTTACAAAAAAAATATGTATATATACACTATACATCTGTACACAGACCCCTGTTTTTAATAGGAATCAATATATGGAGGTCGGCAACAAAGTGCGAACCTTCCTTATTGGATATGTTTCTGACCATGCAGTTGCATAGAACTGGAGAGTCCAGCTCTTGGTTTTTGCCTTTTCCCACTGAGCTCTGTGAAGAGATCTGTCGGCTGCCACAAAACACTTCGGCAGCCTGCTATACGTTCATGACAGGAGTTAGCTGGAGCAGTGCGCTCTGCGGCCGAATGGCGCTGCTCTTTGAATGCAGTTTCTCCAAGTTTTGTAAAAAGCCTCTTCTCTTGAGACCCTCCAGAATGACAGTGTTACTGGAGGCCAGACTGACACGCGTCCTGTAGGGAGAAAAGGAGGGCATGAGGTTGATATCTTCCATAAATATGCTATTTGAATTAGGTGATGTGTTCATGCTCTCCATGTGTCCACACACATATCAAGGGGCACAGCGAGTTCAGTGTCAGAAAAGAAGTCTTTTCTTCCTCTTTGATTATAACATGAGAATTTAAGTGCTGCACAGCAATTACACATAATTATCAAAATGACTCCCTCCTGTCCAAATACTGGATGCTATAATTGGCCACAAGGTGTTTGTTCAGCTTACTTTAAAGGGAAAAACACAAATTGGGAGTAAGGCCAATCACAGACATGTAACCCAGAGGTTAACTAACCTCCGTACAGTGTTTATTTTGCCTGTCTCTAAAGGTCCTCCAGAATGTTGTGGGATTGAGTCTGGTATGGTCTCACAGTCGGAGAGATAAGACCAGAGCTTAAGGTGAAAACGGATAAAAACACTGGCCTGAAGAGAATGTGGATCTGAGCTGCAGGATTAGGACCTTTTGTCTCTTCATAAAACCTTTTCATCATTCTCAGTCTGTGTTACCTGTCTAACGTTCAGTAAGTTCAATGGCTTTAAAAATATACCCCTGGTCTCAAAGTAAGCTATAATGAAATGGAAACACAATATCACAGTATCATATTGCAGCTAATGTGAACAACTTTAAAGAGAGGCACTCACCGAGGAGAATCTATACCACTGTCCCCTGTGATGCTCTGGTTCTCTCCTATTTCCACCGCTTCCCCAATCTCTGCCCCTTTGGCTCCACTGGGCACGCTCAGAACGCCCCTCTGGGTCTGAGGAACACCCGTCTCATCAAGCTCATCTGCCTGCACTACCTCCACGTCAGCTGCCCAGTGAGCAGATTCACCGTCGCCCTCATCAGCCGATTTACGAACAGTCTCTGTGTCTGAATCTATCTCGCTGGTCTGGCAGTAGTCAAAGATGCTGCCGTCTGCGACTTCAGACGGTTCGGGACAATCCACATCAGGGTTGACCTCGTGGCGTCTCTCCCCCTGGATCAATGTGCCTTGTCTGGGGCTGGATTCACTTTGGGCCCCTGGCGATCTGGTTCTCTGACGGCGACGATGGAGTCTCGAGCTGGTCTCTCCAGGTCTGGTGGGGCTGATGGAGGCTTCCCTCTGGGTTGGTGGGGGCATGAGATCTGTGACACTGCTGTCCCTTGAATCTTGTATCGAAGTGACTTGTGGTTGGTGAAAGTTGGAGTTATAATAGTGACTGCGGGGCCCTAGATATTGCAAATCAGATTCATGGTCACGGTAAACCAAATGGCGGCCACGGTAGTCCGCTACACCTGTACGGTACGCATTTGCCGCATCAGTGATCTCCTCCTCATTCAGACACAAGGAGCTGCAGGCATCCTCATCCTCCAGCTCTTCTGCTCTCTGATAGAGCCGATAGTCATCTTCTATGAAGCCGTCAGTGTCTGTTATTAAGGGAGGGCTGTCAGCTATCAGTTCTGGCCTTTCTCCTTGGCTCATGGTCCTCTGTTCTCTTTTGCTAATAGTGACGGGTCTTATGTCCCGTGGTTCCTGGGTGGCTGTAGTATCACAGGCCGGCTGGTGTGAAGAGAGCTCTGGCCTCTGAGTATCACCCCGTTGTGGGTTGGAGAGTCTGAGGGGGTGTTTCTGCTGTAAAGAAGGCTTGGGCCAGGGCAGAGTTGGGTCATACGAGTGGTTTATGACAGTCTCATAAGAATGGGTAGGGAGGATGGCCTTATTATTGGAGTATTGTTGGATATTAGAAAGACTGTCATCTATAGCTTGGCTGTGGTCTGGTACACCGTTGTATTCTGCCTCCTTAAAATGCCCATCTTCGCCTTCTCTCTCCCAGCTCTCCTTGCTGTTTCCCTCCCTCTGATGTCGGATCTTGTCGTCTATCCGAAGCGTACTGCTCTGTGGGTAGGCTGAGCTGTAGTCCAGAGGCAGCTCACTGTTGATGTTTATGTCTGCTTGGAGCAAATGATCAGCAGTAAGGTCTCTCTCGTGTACACAGTTGTACCTGTCCTCAGATGTACGGGATTTACCTGCATGCTCTCCATCTGCTGCGATCACTTTGGCCCGATGGGGGTCCCACGATTTGGAGCGGTGAGACATTTGATCCTTCCTCCCTGGCCCCGAAACCTTTCCCTCTTTCACCTCTCGCCTTCTATGCTCCTTGTTTATGGTGGGAGGAATAATTGGCTCAGCTTCTTTGATTTGATGAGTCTGGAAAGGGTTTTCAATGCGTTTCTTATAAAGAGATTTCCCCTCAACAGCTCCACCTTCTTCCACTTGATCTTGTTCATCAAGAGGGATTTCCACTCTGAGCCGAGAAGGGATCAAATCCTCCCCCTCTGGATAATCATCCGCACATATGGGAGCCTTACTCTTAACCTTCTCTTTCTCCTTTTCCTTCTGCTTCTCTCTGGAGGAATGGGCCCTCCTTTTGCTGCGAGAGGCCTTCTGAGCAGATCTTTTCCCGGCCTTAGCGGAGTGATGATGCCTGGGTTTAGCTAGGATCTCAGTAGACATGCCCTTGTCTACTCCCTTATCGTCTTTATCCAGACCTCTGTCCAACACTCTATCTACCCCTCTTTCCTTTCTCTCCTCCAGCTTCTTCATTAAGACCGTGTGACGTGTCAAGTTGTCCACAGTCAGTTCGGGGTTGATGCGTTTGATGATGGCATGCTCCAGGTCACGGGGTAAGTTGTTCATGTCCTCCTCATCTCTTACTGGCCACTCCTCTGGAGGGAACTGGGCTGAGAATGATGTGTACTCCTTCTTTGGTTTCTCCTTCTTACCTCCATTCCTACGGAACAAACTAAGACCAAACTTCCTCCCCGGTTTGTTGTCTTTTTCTTTGCGGCCAGTGGCATTAGTAGTGGCTGTAGTTTTGCTGATCTCACTTGCATGACAATCTGCAGCTGTGGAGGTGGACTGATGCTGAACAGTGGGTTTGGGATCTAACGGTCGGGGCCACTTCAAGCTCTTGCCTGTGCATTCACTTACGGAGAAAGAGACAGAATGCTGGTCGGGGACCGTGGAGGGCGGGACGGTGGCTGTTACAGCAGTGGAGGCGATATTGGTGGATGTTTGCAGAGGGCTAAAGCAGCTGCAAGACTTGCAGTGAGCCACCGGCTGCGTTTGAGTGCTTACAACACAAGCATCGTTGCTCAACAGGTAAGTGATGGGAGGGGGGGAGGGAGGGTCGTCTGCTGAACCAGAAGTCCACCAGCTCTTCTCCCGGACCATGGTGTTGGTGATGAAATAGGTCTGAGGCGTGACGATGAAGTAGCCCTCGCCTGTATGGTAAATTTTGCGGTCCTTGATCAGATTGCCTAGAGCATTGTAGAGGATGTCCTGAGTCGGGATGGTTATCCCTGAGACATCAAAAGAGAAAAGAGTGTTAAGGACAAAAAACAGGCAAAGGGACAAATTGTATCTAATAACACCATCAAGCAAACGTTTGACATTTTGGAAAAGATGTTAAATCACTTTCTGGGGGAGAGTTAGATAAAAAGATTGATGCCACTCTCATGTCTATCCATTAAATATGAACATACAGCCGGGAGCTGTTTAGCTTAGTTTAAGAAAAAGACTGGTCATGGGGAAACTAGTGTAGCTCTGTCCTATAGTGACAAAATCCAAAAAGCACCTCTAAGATCACAATTCAACACAATATATCTTGCCAAGGTATAAAAATGGAGACGTTGGAGTTTTACAAAGGGTTATTTGAAGGACTCATGAAATGGTCTTTTCAATAACTGGAGAATTGTACATCTGGACTACTATGACACCCTAACTGCAGACGCCTTAGTAAACTAAATAAATCATCCTCATGTTCTATGATTGTGCATCAGCACATGTGTTGTAGCCCAATGTTATGACGATGATATTTGAACCCTCCTTGTCTGTCTACAGTCTTTTTGCTTATCTAAGCGAACCAGCTGATGGCGATAGTTAACAGACAGATATAAGAGTGAATACCCTTACAGCGCATTCACCAAAATGTCTAACCATCCCTTGAACAAGCAAGCTGAGGCGATATTTTATGCATTACCTGGGTGGGCTTTGCTCATGTAATTGATAAGTGCTTCCTGGTTAACGATGATTTGAGAGGAGTTCATATCTGAGATGACTGAGCACAACACCTCAGCCAAAGGAATAAACTGGGACTGGGGGACAGGGGACATCTGCACCGGGGACAGGTCACCTGAAAGAAACACACACACCAGCAGATTATTGAGTGAAACAGGTGGGCCTGCTGCAGTAGACATACATAAACACACCTGGGTTTGAGAGGTCTCTCTCTGACTTGTGCTGCTAGTGAAAACAACTCAAAGCACTGAAGTTGCTATCCTCTCCTAACCGCCTTCTAAATCATGACCGATGTGGTCTATTTATGCGAGTTATATGAACCATGCCTGACTGCTTTGAAAATTCCATCAGGACTGGGACCGACCACGAAATTCCATTACTCCCACAGAAATGACCACAGGTCTAACTGCTGGGCAGATCAGATATCCTGCCCCCCATATCATACGGCCCTACACGTCTAGAAAGTGCCCTTAGATAAACATGTTACTGAAAGTGAGAGAGGCGAGAAAAAAATGACACGGGCAGTCTTGGAAACATTTGTCTTATAGCTATAAAAATAGTATGAATGATTATGTATTTGTATCCTCCACATCCAAATCCCACCAATCTGCACACTGTGCAGACTGATAGGATTCCTCTGAAATGCAAACTGTTGGAGTCTATTAAAGCCACAAGGTTTTCAAATCATAAAACTAAAGCGGCTTTTAAAGAAAACCAGACATTTGAGAAACATTTCATTTCAGTATCAAAAACAATCACTGGAGTTTCACACATGGAGAAACATAATTGAAACAACATGCCGTTCTTTTGAGCATTTTGTGTGTGTGTGTGTGTGTGTGTGTGTGTGTGTGTGTGTGTGTGTGTGTGTGTGTGTGTGTGTGTGTGTGTGTGTGTGTGTAAAGCCTATAGTGTAGAGCAGGGGTGGCCAACCAGTCAGAGACTAAGAGCCACATTTTTTACTGTGTTACTGCAAAGAGCCCCCCCCCCCCCGTGAGCCAAAAATTAAAATGTCTCTGTTACTACGACATAAATTCATTTAATTTAGGGTTAAGAAACCAACATTACTCTATCAAAGATCAAACTTAAAACAGATGAAAATAACAAAGTCAAAGATTAAACACACGTTATTATATTAACTTTGTTCAAAGCTTTTTTGTCACAGTTGAGAAGGACATAACTCTAAGAACATGCATGTGGTCTGGGGCAGTGGTTTAACTGATCTGGCTGCAGGACCCACCATCACCCTGAATGACAAGCCGCGACCAAAGCGAGGAACATTTTCAACTTCTCAATTTGATTTAATGAAAATATGGCACCTAGGTTTGAACCTGAGATAGTATCACAGAATGCCAAACAGAAATATTCCCTTTCACACTCAATTAAAAACTCAAAAGTGCTTCTTAAGGATACAAGGTAATACAACACACATAATAATGTTATAACTTCAGCCTTTTTGAACATAACAAAAAAAAGGTTGGGAATGAAGCAAACTATCACAAATAGTCCGATGTGTAAACTCACGCAAGTAAAGTGTGTTGTGAACGCAGCATTGAGGAGTGTGTGAATATTCAATTCAATTCAGTTTATTTTATATAGCCCAAAATCACAAATTAAAATGTGCAATCTGTACAAATAACATCCTGTCCCGGGACCTCACATCAGATCAGGAAAAACTCCCCAAATAAAGATAGTAAAAAACATTTCACAGGGAAAACAGGAAGAACCCTTCAGGAGAGCAACAGAGGATGATCCCTCTCCCCGGATGGACAGAAGCAATAGATGTCATGTGACCAGAATGAACAACGTAACAGAGTTACAACACATGACATCAATATGACTGAAATTGAATACATTGCACTCTGCCGCATTAAAAAATCTCTTCAAAATAAAAGCACAGGATTTTTTATTTTTTTGCCCATGTAAAATGACCGTCCTGACGGACTGAAAACGTGTCCGCGAAAGACTGAAAACGTGTCCACGAAAGACTGAAAACGTGTCCGCGAAAGACTGAAAACGTGTCCGCGAAAGACTGAAAACGTGTCCGCGAAAGACTGAAAACGGGTCCGCGAATGACTGAAAACGGGTCCGCGATTTCATGGCTTTCAAGCCATCGCGCCTTGATTTCGACACCAGTGGTCTAAAGTATTTGCAAAATCAATAAAAAGATTAAAAAAAAACAAAAAAAACACAAACTTCGACATGAACGCAAGAGCCGCATGAAACCAGGCAAAGAACTGCATGCGGCTCGGGAGCCGCGGGTTGGCCAGGCCTGGTGTAGAGAGCAGGAGGGTTAAGATAGTAGTGCAATAACAGGATAGAACATCAAAACTGAACGTGGGCTTTAAAACAGTTCAGTTACAGTTATTTTGGTCAGAAGAAAAGAGGAACTAATAGCACAAGTATAGGGAGATGTATATTTTCTTTATTGAACAGAGTTCCTTGACCTACAAGTGACAACTGACTTCTTCCGTTCAACCTGCATCACTGAAAGGAAAGAAACAAAATCTCCGATAAAAGGAGATTTTACTGGCCTGCACAACCTGGAAGATTTTGTTTCGGCACAACATTAGAAATGTTTATTGTCAAATATAAGCCTTTAGGTGGTTAGTTTTAGTCAACATGTTTGTGTTTAGGTTAAGATTAGATATGGTTGATGTTATGGTTAGGATAAGAATGGGGTTTTGTTGCTGAGCATCAACAGTGGGATCCCTAGGAACGCATTACGAACGAGCGATAATGTGAAAGAGAACAGTTTGCCTTTAAGAAAAGGTATTTATTTTCCAAAATACTGACACTAAATCTCTACAAAACATACTACATACAGAACACAAAGAGTGATGTTTACTAATGAGAAGTGAGTTCAATGAAAGCACCAAAACAAACCAGATCTCCTTGCTGATGAATGATTAGCATCTGGGTTGAGTTAACACAAACTCCCTTCATATGAAGAGCGGACACAGGGGCATGGACATAACCTTACCCACGGGACTGGAAAATTGGTTTTGGTTAATCAGCTACACCTAAATAATGTAAGGAGCATACTGGGTGAAAGAAGGGAGAAGACACAAAAAGTCCTCACCTGTTGTATTTTATTTACCATCAAGAGTATTTAATTAACCTTAGTGCAAGCACAAGTAAAACAAATGCAACACCCGTAACTTGAAGACTATTTAGCCAGTTAGGACTCTAACTTGTTTTTGATTTCCTCATGCAACTTCAAGTTTCTAGTAGTGCTGACAACAACACTTTGTGTATCCACGTGTGAATTAAGCTTAAACATGTGGAGTGTGGGACTGTGAGTGATTCTCCCATCAACCCCAGGGCATTCAACGAAAACACTGCCAAGCTCACCCTTGACGTAAACTAAACATTTACAACCCTCACACTTGAACCACTTATGTCCACGGCAAGGGAAACAAACAACTGATCAAATATCTGCCATGGTAAAGCATGACGGAACACATACTTACCAAACACGTAAAGCATTTCTTTGGTGCAGCACGCACAGTGTTTCCAGACTGACTCACAAAAAGTAGCTGAATCAGAGCTGCATAATAATAGACTATGTAATAATTTAAATAGGATAAAAAGGTTGTAGCTGTAATAGACTAACTGTAATAAACATTTGTTATCAACGGTCATCGGTTATCAGTTCTTTGACATGAAACAGACAATCACAATAAATCTAGTTAGGAGAGAGGAGGGGCAAATACACTGGAATCTTTACCTGCACAATTAAGTAAAAAGTCCCAATGAGTCCTAAAACTCGGAAATAAGTTTTGCACTTGAGGTTCCCTCGTCTCGTAGTCAATGTAGTTATTTTGACTGGGTTTTTGGTGAGATGCCTGAAATATGGTCTGTGGTTAAACAAGTTTATGAGATTTTACGTTTTGTTCGACTATATCAAATAAGTCAGTAAATACTCTACTACTAAGATTTTGCATTAAAATATACAGTTGCTAACAAGTGGCTAAATAAGGCTACTAAACGCAATAAAACCAGGTGTAGTTTGTTTATTGCCTAACGTTAGCTTTTTACTTCTGCCGATTGCATTTGCACTTCAACAATCACTAAAGTGGTGTTAATTTGTGAAGATAATCGTTCTGAACAAAACGTATAAGTGTCATAAACGTTTGTTTGCCTCAGAGTGTATTTTCTGCAATCATCCAAAATGCCATTTGGGTTTTTGTTGAGGGAACCTGTGCAATTCACAGGAGATTGACTAATCAAGCTGCTACTCAATCAGCGTTTTACTTAAGTTGAAAAAGTTTTATCCTCAGTCAGGACTATGTCAAGCAAAGTCAGTAAAAAAACAATTATCGGCACAGTGAGCTCACTTAGGCTCATGAGTCTCACAGATGGGGGTCTTTCTTTGTAAAACTGATCCTATGGCACACGGTGGGACTGTAAAAAACAAGCCATCTGGTATCCCCCGGCTCCGACAGAAGACGTTAATCTGACTAAACCTCAGAGCGGATATCTCAATAGCAGTCTCCCTGGGCAGTGAATTAGTGCTGCTGACTTAGCTACTCATTGTTGTTCACTTCCTATAGGAATGTCTGGCAGGCTGTCCACACAGCAACTGCTTATAACCACCGTCAACAGTCAAGAGGACGGCAAGGACATGATAGGGTCAGAGGAGGGGCAGTAGATAACTAATCACAGGGAATCAATTAGGTAACCACTGCCTCTCTAAAGTGACTTCCTAGATATCTTTGCACAGATGCAGTTTTGGTAAACAGAGTGTTATCCTCTCTGACTGTGTCCTGGTTCAGATCGGGATATCCTGTCGGACACCTGCTAACGTGACTTATACTCTAAATGGAGTTAAAACCAGAAATAGGTTAAAGCAACAGCATGCTCCTCACATGCCCTTCAATGAAGTATGGTATCGTAGCAGCACTGAGCAAAGAAAAGTGAGACGGACGATGTAGACAGAAGAAGAAGAAAAAACACCTCCAGCAGTGTATTTGTACAATGTGAGGATGGGCCCGGCAGAGATTTAGTGTTTACTGAGTCTAACATTAGCAGGCGTGACCGCTCACCGTTGTACTTGTCTTCTCTCCGGGGGGAGCAGACCTGTGTTTCCCTGTAATCTAAGACCGGGCCGCCGACATCCCACTCATTGTCATAGACAGCATGAATACCCTGCTGGGTGCCATGGCAACTAAACCCTGTGACACAAGGAAGAGGGAGCGAAACTCGGCAGTCGAACAGGAGACAAGACTTGTTGTAAAGCAATTTAAAATGTAACCACTTAAAGGGGCATTCCACGAGATGTTCACTCATCACATTTAGTCCTACTAACGTCTTCTGTGGCTCTGCAGGAGAACAGGAGGATATGCACCTTTATATATATAAACAATATTGCGTCTCCCCCTCTTTATAGAGAAGCAAAGTCACTCCCCTTTTGGTGGACCCCCATGGGATCTTACTTGGGGAAAAATGGGTACGGTAGGTAACACCGAAAAATTCATTTGTTATCCTGTTTGCATTGTCAGTCTGTCATAAAACTGTTGAAGTATTAGACTGAAAACAGTCATCATGGGAACAACAGGTATTTTTTGCTTCCTGATAAAAAGACCAGAAGTCGCTGGATAAAGCACATCAAGTGAATTAACGTTACATTTAGGCGCGTAACTGTAGCTAGGTTTCCTAGCTAGCTAGTGTTGGGCACGTATAATATGCGACAAAAGAGATGTAGTTCACTGAGCAGCAGCACACAAAACTAAATGATGCAACAAACTGTGAATTTCTTGACTTCTAAAAGGAGATTTTATGTTGACATCACATCTGTAATAAAAAAATAAGTATTTGTCTCTCGATGTTGACTACGTTATATTCTTTCTGAAATAAGGTCCTAGTGGGAACGCGTCGTCGACAGCACGTCAAACACACGTCGAGCACAACCTAACAGCTGTAAAGAAAGATGCAATTGCATGATAGGATCTGGTGTTTATGGAGCTTAACCCACACTTGGGACTAAAAGTCAGAATTCCTCAGCCTCTGCTGCACAGATTGTTTCTTGCACATCCCCAAATGTTATAGGAGCACAATACTAAACTGCTGCAGTAAAGACATTCCTTGTGACCCATGCATTAAAACACAGAGAGGAAAACAGTTTAGGCAAAGACTATTTTTTTCCATTCAGGGTTGTTATATTTGAATCATCACATGAATAAAGTATAAATAATATGTTTTATATTATGTCTTATCCCATATGTCAGGCCATGGCCTCCAACTTCAATCCAACGTATCTGAGTGAGAACCAATGACTTTATGCATGCTTTACATGTCAATTTTGATTAAAAGACAGCATTGCAACGGTATATAACAAGTCTGAAATTCTACTTTAATGGCATTCACCATAACATCAAAATGTTATGTTAAAGTGACAAAGCCTACACTATGCGTTCTGCTCCATGTAGACTAAAAAACATGCAATTCTTCCAATGTCATGAACATGTGAGAATAAGTTTCTGCCTTGGGGATGAAAATGAAAAATGCCTGAAGTTGACTGCTCAGATTGTGGAGATGATTGACAGAGACCTTCTCTCTTCGATCCCCACTGAGATCCCTTTGGCTGCTGACACTGATCAATGCCACATGTGTTCACATGGCTCCGTTGTGAGCCGGTCCGCATGAGTCCTATTTCATACGTGATTGCATTACCTCCAGTCTCTTGGAAGAAAATACGAACACGCCACACCATACAGAACATACTGTAGACCTTCCATGAGCTGCACCCTGCTGCTCTGAGTGGGAAGATCATTCCCTGCATCTCCATATTCTGACAGGCAGGATTTAAACTATATTCATGGCTTGATGGGAGACCAGACCCCAAAGCAAGAAAGAAGGTTGTAAAACCTTCATGCTATCACAGGTGAAAATCTAACTGAAACATCAGACTTGTTGCCACAATCCCCCACTCCATGGCCTTTCTGGAAACACACACTCTGAGGCACACACCATCTTATCTCATCCTGGTATCGTCTAATCTTAAAGCCTCAGAAAGCAAACAGGCTAATCTTCTCTCTCCCTCATTAAGGACATACTGCATGGCATTCAACATGAACTTGAGGCCTGCCCAAACTGCAAAATCCCCCCCGTCTCCCATCGACTGAGACCTTGTGAGGAACGCGCTTCAGTGAATTTACAGTTAAGTCTCTGGTGAGACAATGTCAAACATTCATACAGTCAGATTGAGAGTAATGGGAAGAGATGCCAACTGTAATTTATGTTGTGACTGCCTCCCAGTCCCACGACCACTTTGCTTTGTTTCGGGTTTCTTGGCCTAACAGGCCTCTGCGACACCACCCTCCCCTTCTTGTGTCTGTGTGCGTGTGTGTGCGTGTGTGTGCGTGCATCACACTTTTAAAAAGTGCTTTACGAGTTTGTGTCTCTCACTCCCATAGAAGACACAGATGTGGGCGTTGCAGTTAAATGGCCCAATAAACTGAGTGAAAAGATCCCTTCAGAAAGCAATCACAGTCCGAATGTCCCAACAACCAAACCTCGCCCAGTCTAACAACGCTGCCCTTTCCTGTCCTTCCACTCTGAACACACTGGACAAACACTTTATGGCCATCAACATGATATTGAAATGTTTACAATGAACATATTTGGTACCATTTAATTACTGGACATGACTTTCCTATAAATGCTGCAGTGGCAGTTCAGTATCTCAAAGTACTTGTTTTTAAATATTAAGTGAAGCATTGAGGAAAAGAGGAGCATTTGGACTGTGCCCTCTTTGCAATCAGTGTTTGAGAAAATGTCTTTGTTGGTTTAGATTAACTACAATCTAGAGAACCTTCGGCATCATTTCACCTAATAGGCCGAGTTGTCGGGGTATGAACACTAACTTTTGAAAGCTACATCTAAAGTGAACCGGATGTCAAAACACCGTGACTAAAGAGTTCATGAGCTAAAACTTTGAGCAATGAGGAGAAACACAGACACGCTTTGTGTTGACTCGCATCACCATAGAAACCTTTACTGTGGCAGCGACCTGCCACATGCAATACAAAGCAAAAGAAAAGGAAGAACCAGCAGCAGGAGTAATACTGGTCTCTATAATCCAGCTAGAGCTTTGGGACTCACTTTGCCAAACCAACCCTTTGACATTTAACGTATGTTGGCAAGACGGCATAAACAGGCTATGACTAAGCTTCACAAACCGGCATTCGCAGAGCTTTAAACATTTACGCTCACATAGCTGCTCACCACAGCCATGCAGCTGTAATGACATTAAATAATGTTCTTACCATCTGATTCACAGTAAGAACAATTTGAATAGCAGCTCATGCCGAAACAATTAAAGGACCTGGTCCTGAACTAGTGTGCAACAACCCTGTTATCATGTTGTTGTGAAAGAGGAAATACACCTGAGCAGGTGTTTAACAGCAGACCAGCAACAGGCCTGTTTTTTATAGCACAGCCCAAAGAACTCTGTGTAACAAGATGCCAACACAGGGTTGTGCAGGAGACAGGGTTTAAAGCACAACACTTTTGTTCTTTCTACGTCATCCCTCTTCAGACTTGATGGATCACACCCCGACATATCTGGCTCTTGTCTGCTTTCGGGAACACGAACATTAACCCAAGGTTGCCAGTGCCGGTTCTGCCAGACGTCTGGAGAGTCCAAGCCCTTCAAACGTGGACCACGTCACCCTTCCTTTGTTCTTTAACGTCCATGTTTTTCACATTTCTGTATATAAACTATATCCAAATCCTCTGCCTCCTCTCGTGCTCGTACTCCTAAGTAACTACTTCATCTCAGCTTGAGTCCAGCCCAGATCTAATGGGTTTGAGGCTGAGCCTAACACTTCATCTTAATAGCAGACGCTCAGTTTTAGGGATTCTCCAGAGACCAGTGGTATGGGACTTGCAGAAAGATTAAAGACAAATGGTAAAACATATTTCCACAGAGTTTTGATATCCTGATTTTGAGTGCATTGTATAAAAAGTATCTTGCAAGACTTCCCAAGTGTTACATTTTCTGACTCTGAACAGTTCATTTAGAGCAATAGGGCTTTTGTACAAAAACATAGCTAATTGTATTTTTTTAATGTTTTAATTTGAGTTTAAAAGCTAAATATTCATATTAGTTGGGCTCTCTTGGCTACCGAGTATTCTGGTTGTTCCCTCTTTAAAAACATAATTCATTGTTATGGGTGATCTTGATTAATTAGTTATAGATTAATGCAGACTGTTTTACCAAAATGCATTTCAATGTTATTTTATCACAGATGATAATGGACCATGACCACGATGGAGGACTTCAAACTGATTTGATATGTATGATAATCAAAGTAATGAGAGGTAAAATAGAGATTTTTGTTTAGAAAAGAAAATTCACCATATGGAAATTATTTAAATTCTATGGTTAATAATCAGATAACAGATCCAGTGCATACATGATCTGTTTTATTTAGACAAAGAGAAAAACATGTGATTTGGCCAGATGTTCTGCTGAGTCCTATTGATAACTATCTACCCATCTCCAAAATACCGAAACAAACAACACAATGTTGTTCTGTTTGCTGACCCTCTACTAGAAAGTGATTCAGTTAATGATTCCCTGATGTTGATCAGAGGTTTTGGCTCTGATTCAGTGATGCGTTGCTGGTTTCTTGCTGACTGATAAGGGTATGAAACATGTACCTGTATTCAGTCCCTGTGTGGACAGACGTTTTCCCCTCAGGTTCAATATTAGGCCACGTCTTGTTCACTATACTGTTAACTAGTAACACCTGCACTGTATGCATTACGCACACAACTGCACTTTAGTTATGATACAAAGTAATCTGTGCTCGAGCATTTCACTCAGCACTCATTTCACTCAGCAGAGAAATATGCAGGCGCCTCTATTTTCCTGTTTCGTCTTATTTAAGAACCAGGTATTTTCACCCCACTTCACCCATGTGCCTTTTCCCCAATGACACCCTGCCCCACACACACACACACACACACACACACTCACACTCACACTCACACTCACACACACACACACACACACACACACACACACACACACACACACACACACTCACACACACTCACACACACACACACACACACACACACACACACACACACACACACACACACACACACACACACACACACACACACACACACTCACAGAGGGGTTCCAGCAGTTCCACACTCATTGGTTGCAGATGAAACCCATTTCCTCTTATTTAACTGAGCTAAAGGTGCTGCAGATTCCTGTGTTTGTTATCTCAGTATTTAGAGCAGAGCTCCTGTCCAGTGTCTACCATATGATCCATCGCTTTTTAATGCCCGGCAACTGGTCAGCACGCAGCTCGTTGAACGTATATTCCACTCCTGAACTACAATAACACAGCACTTTGCTATCACAGACCCTATGTTAGCATACCATTGCATTTATCAAGGCTAAATGAAGCAAAGAAAACATCCTGTCAGGAAACTGAAGAGTAATAGAAATACCAAATGTAATGCAACATGGCCTTACTTCTGTGTCGACCCATTTGTCTGACCAGAGAGTGAATGATGATAAATCCCACAAGGGAAACTCAAGCGGCCGCTGACATGGTGTATAAGCTGAGGGATACAGAGGAACTCCTCGACTGTTGTTTTTGGCGTCGCTCCACACCACCGCTACGGGTGAGCCCAAAATCTGGGTCGATAAAGAGGCCGATATGCCTGATTCACACCGGGGGGGAGCTTCCTGCTCGATTGGGAAAGGATGTAGCTAACAAATGATGTGCCGAGAGGCATGCGCGCACACATGTGGGCGTTGTGGACGCCTGAGACTAGAGGTCAAGGTGTCCTCATAGGGCAGGAAATAGAAAGACTTTCTAGATTAATGCAGATACATACATACTCTTGGCACTGGCACACTAAGTTTGAGTGATTGTTGTATTATACCACTGCAGAATAATTAACTTATACCAACATTGCAATTTGAAAAGCAATTTAAAACTTCAACAAAGTTGCACAAGTCACAGAGGCTGATTTTCTCTCCATTACATTAAGTCAAAACCTTTCATGTTACAATTTAATTAATCTCCAGTCAACTTTGATTTAGTATGTTGTAATGTTCATAGTATGTTATAATGTTCTGTTTATTTGTTTTGTTATCTCCTTTGTCTTTCTATTTTTTGTTTTGTTCTGTTTGTCTATGTAAAGCCTCTTTGAGTATTTTGAAAAGCGCTACATAAAATAAAAGTATTATTATTATTATAGTATAAATTAAATTAGATGTTCTTTGATCTACCAACCAACAACAAGACAAAAGGACCTCAACAGTGTGTTGGGTATCGTAGCTGATTTGGTTTATGGTTTCCAAGAACATTTCACCACTGTTCTTGTGGGAAAGAATTGAACCAATCGCTGTCATAATACAGACTCTTCATCATTTTGAGCCTGAAAAACAGCAGCATATATTTTGTGTAACAGCTTAATGTCATACTATTAGAGTCGAGGGAGCTGGAGAGTGATTATCTTTAACCATTATTATTATTATTATTGAGAGCAGCTTAGACGGTAATGTACCCCAGAGGGCACTCATACAGCTGCCAGGGGAAAGTTCAACTATCTCAATTAGAATACAGAAATTGTGACTTAATAAAATATATCCATAATTAAAAAGGATAGGAAAATAAAACACTGAATATTATTACAAATGGTATGCTATTCCTCTGTCATTTACCAAGTACCAATAAGAAAAGTGCATTACAACTGTTGGCAAGTGAGCAGAGATGTTCAAATAAGTTGCATTAGCTAAACGTATTGGATACATTGGACTGACAATGTTACAAGTTCTTAATGAACAGATGAAATAGTTTGCTAAAAGTCATTCATAAACAATTTAAATAGTTAAACATTTTGAAAAAATACCAGCTCTTGCCACTGGTATTGATAGTATACCAACTTTACCAGATCAACCTAAACATTGACAATTAGTATGAAATGACAAAAAACACACACTTTTATATCATCAACAGTGTTAAATAGCATCCAGTTCCTGTTGAAAAATGACAAGTCAGACAAAGAAAGTTTGGAAGCACTGAAACCACTAACAGAAGCTGGACGGACCAGTGAGGGGAGAACACCTGGATACTGTGTTGATGTTTGTTGGCCTTCTAACAAACGCTCTGAAGCTGCTGACCTCAAAGGTGCTTGTTAGTAAGGAGGTTGCAACCTTTGACCTGTGCTGCTTAGTTAGGACAGGGTGGGCCATTTAAAGCTGGCAAGGGGGTGTCATGGTTAATAAGGTAACATCTGGAAGATTTATGACCATTAGTGGAGCAGTTTGAGACTTTGACAAAATACCCTCATGAAAGAAGACACCCCCTGTGTGAAAATAAAAAAACACTTTCAAGTGAGAAATAAAGAGCAAAAATGAGGCTGCAGGAAATGATCTCAAGAGTAAATGAAGCATTTCAGGAATGCTTCACCACCTCATAGTATGGCAGGTTAAATCAAACATACCATTTAAAAAAGAACACGTTGCTTAAAAAGTGCAGCATAGTCGTGCCTTAGTTCTGCTAAAATACACAGAGGAAGAGGGAAAAAAAAGTGTTTTCCTTGGCGAAAGTGAGAGACTTGTCCATGTCAAAGAGGACAAGGCTAGTTTACGTGGCTTAATGTATGAGGATAGAGGACACCTCATTACACCACTGGCTGACTGCATATAAATGTTTCAGCTCATCCTGCTCCAGCGACAACAGCAGGAATAAATAATGCAGAACCAGCTAACAGTCATTATGAAACCTCTGGTTTCAACGGGAGAGTCTGGATACGCATTGAGTCTTTTGGCGCAGCCTTCCTTGCTCTAAAAAAAATAGCACCAGCACCGCTAAATTGAACTAATTAACATTTTCATCTCAACTCCAACACTTAGGCATGAGACTGGTTAGAAATCTTGTAACAATCAACAAGATAGTGAACAAGCACAATTCCCTAAACATATAACAATTCCTTTAAGGCAAAATTATGATTATTGCAACACGTAAACCATCTTAACTGAATAAGTTTAGGATTTTATAGAACTCAACCTTGTAGGTTTATTTCTGTTGGTATTCTTATTCTGTAGAAGCAGTAAAAAAGGAGTGAAACGCCAGTATCATTCTGTGAACAGCTGTTCAAAGAAAGAAAATGGATGAAGAGATAATTTTGTGTAAAGAATGAGAAACACGTCCATGAGTTGAAGTGGAAAGCTCAACACCAGTACCAGTGGGGCCCATTCCCACAAGGATAACAGCAAAGCCTGTTCATACTAACTCCTCACCCTGTCTGTTTACCTCAGCATACCCTCACTACCATCCCCTCCCTCCATCACCCCTCCCCTCCTCCCTCACACCTCCTTTTCTGCATTTTCTCCCTTCAACAGAGGCCCGGAGGTGGCCGGTCAGCCCACAGAACAATCTGTCTTCACTCAGGCGATTAGCACTGATAACCAGACAGGAACAATGAGGAAGTCAAAGCTTATTGTGTCGGTTTGCCTGGTAGTTTTTTGTTATATCTATGTCTCTCTCTATTTAAAACAAACTTAGACTACATCTGGTTCATTTTAGCTAAACATCTTCTATACTAGCTCCTTGACTTCCCTTTAAAGAACCACCTCACGTCAGTAAGGTCACATCTCAACCTTGCTCTGACCTGGGAAAGGAAAGAGGCCTGTTAGAAATTCACTATAGCCTATAATTCACAGCATTTCTGTTTTCTTCCTGGCATATTTATATCAGGACAATGTCAAGGCCTCAATTCCATGCCTGATATCAATCTAGGAGTCTGACTTCCACAGTCCCTCACTGACCATGAAACGAAGGGACATTAATCCTGGGTAACAGAGAAGCAGCGGTGCTCGGCAGCCAGTCGCACAGTGATTCACTGCTGACCAATTCTCCGGGAGAAGGCAGTAAAGCAGACTCTGACAGCCTGCCAACGCTAATTTCCATACAAATTGCTGCGGTGTGAGGCTTAGGATTTGTTAAGGAGGAGTAGGAGGTAACATGTCCACACACCGACGTGTTTGCTTACAAGTTTCTGGTGTGAAGCTCAAACACGAGGAGTCTTTTGGGGTGTCAACGCCCGCTTTGCATCCGACTGTGAGCTCATGCATGTCTGTGTGCAACTTTGTGCTGACATTGCAATAAGCTCAGCATCACCTTGAGCTCATATGGTGTTTGTTTGTGAAACCGTCTCATGGCAGGATGGCATGTCGGCCTTCACCTCCCCCTTCTCTGGCGCTTCACGCCCTCCCGGGTCTCCCCCTGTGTGGTCTCCTCCTCCCCTTCACATCACATTCCTCCCTTTACTTGTCCGTGCACTGCTCAATCTGGCAGAGCTGACATATTGACACAAAGTCAGCAGGTAGAGGGCGAAATCCAGACAAAGTAATACTCAAACCCAGATACTCATTATTGGAAAGACAGACCCTGGACAACTGGACCAAATGGGGAGCCAATGGGTGTGTTGCTGGGACCATGTTTCAATATCCAAAAGGAACCTGCTGCAGCTCAACTATGCTCCCAGCATTTGGAAATCCTCCCTCTACTACTATTTTTGGAGTGGTAAAATGTTTCCATTCACAGTTTCTGTGCAGCTATATGCTGCTTTAAAATACATATGAGGAGGAGAGCCCAAAGAAGGGGGGCAATTATAAGTAACGATATGGTTTACACAGAGCTTTAACAAGTGTTGGTGTCGACAACAATGGGAGGCCGATTAGTAGTGCAATCCTCTCAAACCCATATTAGACCATTGAGAGAGATATGAGAGATTTAAGGAATATCATCTCCCAGTTAATAAACACCTGTGGGGTTGACACTGCTCATCACATCAAAATGTGGTCTTTTCAAATTATGCCGCAAGGAGTTTTGCATGAGGAGAATGTAGAAAAATCAGGTGGGTCAGGTACATAGGAAGAAAAAATATATATAGAATTCATTTTGTTATGCCTCTGCACATTGCAACATCTAAGAAACAAGTGACTCAATGGGGGTCATAATTGTCCAGACCTTGAGTTAGAGATCAGACACTAAAACGTAACTACTGTTGACACCATGAACAGGACAACCCTTGGGTTAATACTTGTGACATCAGACTGAACAGAGTTTATAGGCGAGTCTTGAAATCTCTGAAAAAAAGGGTCTGAAAATCCAGAGGAGGAGGAAAGGTGTTAAAGCCTGCCAGAGCCATGTTGTTCAATGTTTATGGCTTTCACACATTGCTCTCTGTGTGGTAAACAACTGTTACTGGTTGTGTGACTCTACAGCGTCCCCTAAAAGAAAAAACACACTATGTGCATGCATGACTGAGGGAGCTGTTCACCTTGGTGTTTTTATTTCCACCTGTAATACTGCTCTTTGCATGTATTTGGATAGGATCGTTTCTGGTAACTTTCGGGACTCCAGATGCATAGACAGTTGTATTGCGAGCAGTGTTTGCTTCATATTCTATTATCTTTGATGAGAGTTCATTGACAGGATTGATGTTACATACCGACAGCTTTAATGATAAATCCCTTTGGTGACCTCAGAGCTCTGCGCATCCACGCTTCTCTCAGCACCTCCAAGTTGTTCGCATTCCCTTGAATAAAAAGCACCAAGTTTTCCATCCATCCCTGAAAGTGCACTTCAGCTATGGCCTTAACGAGTCTCTTATTCCAGGAGCTGCGCAAATTCTGCGCCTTAAAGTCCGTAAAAACCTCCTGTCCACTCGTAGTGTCGGCATTGAATTTCCCTCCACCGGCGCGCAAGCTCTCCTCGTCCGGACCGAAGACTACGGCGAGCGACGCGGCGGAGAGCTGGACGAGCCGCGGCTGGTGAGACATCTCTAACGCCTTTACCGGCTCCCGAGGGAAGCTACCATGCTAGAAATGACAATGCACTTGTAAACAGAGACTTCTTCTCTTTCAAAAAACAATTAAACGCCGTGTTTTGCCGCGCATTCCTCCGGCGAGCGTCTGAATCCTGCAGCGAGTGAACCGGAGGCGCAGTGGACGTCCGACTGGTTTCTCTCGGCTCCCAGGGAAACCAGTGACGGCGGCAGAGAGGAGGAGCGCCTGCTGCTGGGTCACACAGGTAGACCAGACCTCCCGTCTCACCGGCGTGTGTGCGTGTGCGTGTGTGTGCGTGCGTGTGTTTGTGTGATACAGGGCTCTGCCGGACAGGTGCTGTTTCGCCAATTTTTTTGATTTGTGAATGTCCTTATTTTGTGTTTGTGTTGTTTTTTGCTTATTGCTTTGATAATTTCCCATAAAGTTCTCACCAAACTAAAAGGTATGTTTCTAAAAAACGAATTTAATGATATCCAGGAAAAGTGGTCTGCAAGTTGCAACACAGCAACAAATCTTGTCCATAAAAAGAGTAAAGGTCTAAATTAGGACCAGAAACATGGAGGGCTTGTAAAATACTTCCTGCACAGAAAATGTAATACATGAAGCACCATCAAAGGAGACCCGAGTTGACTGAGATGACAGCAAAGCTTGAAAGTAACTTTTGGTGAGTGATTTTGAATTAATTAATTAAATATGTTTATTTCCTTCACTCTCCTTCTGGCGAGTTGCTGCCACACATCAATCATCTAACATAGACGCCAGAGCCAATGGCTTTGTGTTGTAAAAAGGGAACTCATGAGAAATTTGAAACGTTAAAATATTTCATTTCACAACGATGAGAAAATAGAAAATGGTGTTCAATAAACGTTCTTGATCCACTTAAATGAGAACCAGTCCCCCCCTGTGCTCTTAAAAGAGGGACCCCATTAGTCCCGGCTTTTACTGACACTGTACCAGGCTGAGACCGAAGCACAGACAGACACCTCATATATCACAGTCTCAGGGAGCCTGTGGCTTTAGTTTCAGGAGCACTCAGGCCCCTGAGAGGCCGGGGGCCAGTCTGCCTCAGTGTGGTATTAGAGCCCATGCAGGAACAGGATATTGAGCTTCCTCTGAACGTGAAAAGAATACATCACCTCAGCCTACACAGGATGAATTATGTGCAGTCCATCCGAGGGGGAAGCTGAGTCGAGTGAAGTTAGAGGGCAAAAGAGAAAAGGTTCTGTGTGGGATAAAAGACTTACGTTTTTTGAGTTGAAGAAATTCTTTGTGGCTTGGGATTTTTAACGCTTTTGATAATCATTTGAAACATTGTCAGTTTTACGATCGTTACAGACGAAAGTTTGGCTGCTCTGCAGCCAAACTTTCTTAAAACCCACAGGACTTTAATTCAATTCAAGGGGAGATCCCAAAGTTGCCAAACATTCTTAATCTGTCAGGCTGAATTTGGGGTGAATGTGTTCAAATTGATATTTCCATAAACTGGAACCGTGCAATTCACTAATGGTAAACATCAGATTCAAGCTGGTACAGAATATTTATTTTAGTTTTATTTATCTTGCACTTACACACAAGGATGCAGATTAATTATTTATCAGCTTTGAGTGGCTTTTTCACTCTCACCTTTCCAGCTAATTTATCCTCACTAGCCTCCACACAGATACTCGCGGTGCTTCGTGCATTAACGAGAAATGGTTCTTTCGGTTTTGGAGCGTTTTATTTTATTGGTGAGTGGACAGTATAGAGAGCTGACAGGAAATGAGTAGAGAGAGAAGGGGGGTGCAAGAAAAGTCCCCTGCCAGACTCAAACAATAGACGTTGTGATTATAGTCTGCACCTTAAACCCATAGAGCATAAGAACAAAAGATATAGATATAGAAAATAAAATGGGAAACTGCTTGCAAAAGGGATCACCTTAATTACAATGAAAGCTTTACACTTTTTTTTGCTTTGGAGATTTATCTTACAAAACAGTGAATTGTGGTATATGTAGTATTATACACATGCAAACACACAAAAACATTTTTAACATTGTTTGCCTTACATGGAAGTTTACAGAAATGCTCCCATCGTCTGATAACGTTTACTTCCTCCAGATAAAAATATTGGCACACACTTTGTTTAATATGAACATGGACAATGGGACTTGAACCACCGGCCCGTCCCGCATTTCAAATCTGAGGGCTCTTTCTTCTAAATGTTTAGTCTGCTGGTGGGACTGATTATCAAGAAGTTCAACAAGTTACCATAATTATATGAAATCCTGCACTCCGGCCCCTGATTTCCAATTAGCATACGTATATCTCCTCTTGCTGAGCATGAAGCAATTTAAACGTAGTATCGGGTGTCTCTGAAGGGCCAACGACCTTGACGTGATCGCAGTGTATATTTGAATATGATAATGTCAATGAACCACAATCCTGAATCTAAAGTTTAAGTCTCGACATAGAAACAAAAACATCTGGTCCTGCCATAAGCTCTCGACCCTCAGGACATTTTCTGGCTGAAACACCCCCAGAAGGCTTCCCTTACCTCCATGCCAAGAATACATATGATCCAAATCATCCCTTAACCACAGCAGAATTCCTGCACACGAGCCAGTAGGGATACGGTTTAACTTCTGAATCAATAAAACCGTAATTTTGTATTGGTCTTACATGTGTTTTACAGGGCGTGTCACATCTTTGTTAGGGTTAGGATAGCACTCAGGAATTTAAAATCTGAGTCGTAACAGAGACGGTCAGTGCTGCCTCATATCGTGGAGGTCAGAGGTCATTAGTGGGTCAGGTGAAGGCCATTTGCTCAGTAACCTGACAAAATGGTTCTCTTGAATGGACAATGGGATGTAAACATTGAAGAGAAACAAGGCTACACAGCTATGATTAATATTGTGTCTCTTTAGCTCGAAATGCTACACATATGTTCTTGCTTGAACAACTTTTAATACATCCATTATTAAATATCACTCATGATATGTGACATCTGGTTTGTGTAATCTGTACAACCAAAAAGCAGAAACATGTTGGGTTTGACGAGGACTATACGCACACCAGACTCGCTGTTTCCCCGTTTGCTAAACTAAGCTAACTGGTGGCTTGCTGTAGCCTTACATATTTACTCCAGTTATGTATGGAATAAGACATGAAAGAGAGTTGAAGAGATGAAAAGATACTACCCCTCTCACGTCTCTGTGTTTACTGAAGCGAGAGCTAGGATGCAATTAGCTTAGCTTAGCATAAACATTGGAAGCAGAGGGGAACAGATAGCCTGGCTTTTTCCAGATGACAAACAAGAAACATCAACTCTCTACAAGAAAGCAAATAAGATAAGATATGATCCCAAGACTGGAAATTCAGATGTGCAGCATGAAAACAGGAATAAGTCAAATGAAAAATAAGAGGTATATTTAATTAGTATAAAAACAATTCAGAAACGATACAAGAATGAGCTATACAAGAGCCTTTAAAGACAAAGATGAGTGACACGTTAATAAATAAGTAAGCACATCTCTCAAAATATGGAACTATTCCTTTAAGACACAGAGGATGGACTCTTAAAAACATGCAGATGCAACTCAGCAAAAGGAAGCAAAATATAATTCCATCATCAACTCTGCTTGTTAAGATCTTTTTTTATCCATGTTAGAGTTTTTTTTGTTAAGCTCTATGTCTGAGCAAACACGTCCCAACGTCTGTCCTGGTACTCTGTTATTACGCTTTCATTATTTCAGCACTCTGCCATCGCCGGCGAGATCAAAGGAAGACCTGGCTGGTTTGTGTTCACTCTCTGCATATTGACATTCAAGACAGTGATGCACGCTCCAGCGCTTCAGAGCACAAATCAATGCACATCTTAAGTGAAACCTGCAGGAGCGACTCACTTCAGAGTCAGTTGGGAGCCAGACAAACATAATGATAGTGGTTTTTGCCATAAAACATGATTACTTAAGTCTGGATTATAATTGGGTCATGTTGTTTTAATAAGTCTAGGACAGAGAGGGAATCCAGCAAAGCACTTAGTTCTCAGAGGAGGAGATTTGCTTTTATACTCCGAGCGTTTTAGAAGACAGTTTTACCGGGAGCAAAAGAGAAAAGAAAGAGATTTAGAGTCACTTTGAGCACCGTGTAGTGTGTAAAGGTGGTGAGTGATGGTTTACACCCACATCCTTATGAACCACACACACACACAAAAGAGCCTGTGGACATGCTGAAGATCACAGCCGTGTGAGAGATGTCTCCAGCTGCACTTTAAGGTTGTGTGAAAGAGGTTGAGTCTCTTCTTTCTTCTTCAGTTTGTGCCCTATCCATGTACACATGGCTGAGTTCACAGGTGCAACCGACTCCCATCAAACACTGACCTCTGTAAAGCAATAACTCTCTTTCTTTGTGACTAAGAAGTGTTCTTTGTTCCCGTGTGATATGTGTGGTGAGTGCACAGACAAAACAATACAGAGATAGAAGGTTGGATTATTCTTCAGAATGAAACAATTGTTTTTTTTACTTAATTGTATGTTATATAGTAGTGCTCAAACATAGACGTTCTTTTGACTCTACAAAGTATCTTCTTAGCAGGTAATGTTTAACATGTTCGCTGTCTTAGTTCAGCATGCTAGCATGCGTCACCTTGGACTTCACTATTCACTATTTTCTAAAATGTTATAAACAGAACGATTGATTAGTGTTTCTATCATTTCCAGGTTAAAAGGTACTTTCAATCTCATCATATTGTAGTATTCTACATTTTTTTAAATGAAGTAAAAGACAAATCAATAATTTATATTTAATTTCATGGACAACTTCGCCATTGAGACTGATTTGAACTTAATGAGGAATATCAGTATAAGATATTTTACCTGAAATACATTTCTTTGTTATACCTTTTATAAAACCGCATTAACGTGATCTCTGTTCATGTGCTCCAGTTTCTTTGGATCTTTTCACTAAATGCAGCTTAAATCAGACGCCATCAGCTGATTGGCAGACTTCACCAACATCAAGGCTTATTCCCGTCTGTGATGTGTCACCTGTCACTATAACTATATTAAACCAGGATCTAAATGACCAGCGCTTTGAACTGAAGAAGCAGAGCCTGAACGCCTCCGTGGTAATGTGACATCAAAGACGTGTGCAGTATATATGAGCTTCATTAGAGGAGGAAAAAAAACTCCTTCTACTATTGAACCATGAAGGATACATGTAAGTAACACAAAATAAACGTGCAGGAACACACAGAGGACACTGTTGGTAGGAAGAGCGTGCCTCCACTGCTCCCAGCTTCAAGGGGATGTGAAGAATGTAGGAAATGCTTCATGTTGACTTCCTGGTGCTTTAGAGCTTTGAAAGAGGAAGAGGTTCGGGAAGCGGAATTGGAGGAGACAGAAACGAGGTATGTCGAAGACAGTAACTCGCTTACAATACTAAGAACATGTTTGATATTTAAAGTGCCACATATTTTCTACGGAGTTGGTGGAGCCCAAAATCAGATCTACAAAGAGAATACATATGGTGGCTCTGGCACCAAGTCCATTTGTTCCTCCTGAAGACATAAACCTAAAAACCCATTTAAATTTATAAGCTTTAAAAAAAAAGAAAAAGGCTAAATATATTTTTTTCTAAAACACGCACTGTAGTATTTAGAAGACTGTGCTTAACAGGAATACCAAGTGAGTAGGCTACGTGTATGTGGGATTGACCCAAAAATTACCCCAAAATTGACCCAAAAATGACATGAACACGTGTGACACTTTTTGCTAACTGCTGTGTTTTTGATTAATTTTGGGCAATAAGATAAGGAATATGATATACTAGGATTTGGCTGCATGGTTAAAAACAAGTACTAACATGTTCACCAGACAAATGATCTACTTTTATACAAATTATTTTGTTGCAAATATTCCTCTAATCTAAGGATCACGCAACGTAACTCAGATCAGAACATGTTGTCATGAAATAAATTAACATTAATATGAGACAATATGTCAAAGAAATACAAATTAAGCATTCACATTTGTTACTGATACTTTAAATGGTTCTTGGCCTGCTTACCATGCACACCTGCAGCCTTTCCACCTACTAGTCATTGTACCAGCTGGCCGAAGTGGAAATGTTTCCTGTGTTTAACACACACACACACACACACACACACACACACACACACACACACACACACACACACACACACACACACACACACACACACACACACACACACACACACACACACACACACACACACAGATGTTTTGACACATGTTTGCATGCACAGCGTTGCACATTCTACAATGGAAATGTTTCTTTCTCCATATAGCAAGCTGGCACTGGAAATCGTGGGTTCCCACTGTATGATTATCTTATTGAGTGACAAACTTTCCTTCAGGGCAGCGTGCAATGGCAAATAGGGACAATCTGATTTTCTCACAAAGTGTAGATGCTGAGCCTGGATGAATGCTGCGCTTTGTGTTACTATTGTTAACTGGTGAAATATGAAACTTGCTTCAAATTGATGTGAAGCGGTGTAAAGGTGCATTGAAGAGCCACCTGATTTTGTAGCCCTCTAAATGAGCGATCGTTCATAGTTGCACTGCACTTGAGGAGGAGACTGCAGCGGTGGACTGTGGATGCTCTGCTGGTCGTCGTGGTCTTGGGGCGGCGGTCCGCACTGCACAGAGCTGAGGTGTTCCTGCTCCTTCCCGCCCCAGAGACACGCTGTCAAAAACAACCGTGGAAGTTTCTCACACTGTAACCCAGTATTCCCAGGGAAAGGCCTTTGAGAGGATGGGGGGTGTAGTCGTTTCCTCAACAACTACACCACTTTGCTGCGCCGCTCCCGAGGAAACCGAGTTCCTGCAGCTCCAGCTGAACAGGGGCCCCCCTCTCGCTCTACTCCACCTGGGGCCCGTGCAGCCTGCTGGGGAGACAAGCAAATGCTCAATAGGGCCTCTTATGTATCAGTTACCTACAATATCAAACAGCACGTAAGAGGGTGGTTGACTTGTTTGTTTGACTTTGGTGGTCAGAAAGATTTCTGGCAAAACTCAGAGATGTGCAAATAGTGAGAAGAAGTTGAATTACCTCGTAGGAGGTGTGAGGGAAGCTGGGTCATTTGTCATCTGAAGGACTTATCTCTATCGCAGTTTATCACCCAGGAAATTCAACTCTATGCTGCACGATAGTCAGACAATAAAAAGAGCAAAGAATAAATCTTGCACAGCTCCAGAGGTGAAAGAAAGTTCAGCAAAGACAGAGCGTTGGTGCTGCTGTGAAGATAACAAGGGCGCAGTAGGTGGGGTTCAGTTACTTTAGATTCTAAAAGGTCAAAAGGAGCCTTTTTGGCACAAAACACGAACATACGTTTATAATACATTATTTTGTTTGGGCTGAGATCTGCATTTGTGCCTTATTGTGTCTCCATCACAGGCAGGATTGTCCAGAAACAATGCCAAGAGCTAACAAACCCAGACTCCTGACAAGGCTCTGAAAAGCCGACCCGCTGGGACTCTATAGGCAGCGTGTGAGGCGGAGCGAGCAGCTTTTGTCATGATAACTACGACTGTGAACTTTTGACATGCACATAGGATGGAGGGTGTAAATAGAAAAGAGTGATTTGCCAATGTGCTGATGAGGGAGTGAAGAGAATTTGAACAAATCCACGAGCCCATGCAGAAGTGAGATTTTGTTAAACTAACAATGAGACCAGTGTAACGCAGGACATGCTTCCATAACCGCACCCAGCGGCTTCAGAGGGCTGATTTACATAAAAAGCGAGGAAGGGGTGAAAATAGCAACGTGATCAGTGACAAAAACAAACTCCCTTATTACTGACCCTGTCTGCTCCCACTCCTGGAAACTGCGACCCAGCACTGAAACGGCCTGATTGTCAGCAGACCGGTCTGTGAGTGCAGCAGCTCTTTGATACCAGGAATGGGGGTTAAAGAGGAGGGGCGGGGAAGGGGCTACAAAAGCCTTCTGTTTCAGCCTGGGAGTGGGGTTACCTGCTCTGCTCTCTGCGGTGGGGTCTAATTTCACACATATCATGCCCATGCATACGCATATGCATGCACATCCAAGTGCAAAACCACTTTAACACACACACAGCTGCTGCAGGAGTTTAAGGCGTGAGGAGAGTGCATGTGGTTCCTCCGGGGACAAATGAGGTTTGTTTGTCGAGCATTCAGAGCACGACACCAGGACAAAAGCAGCCACATAACCCAAGTACAGGGTGACAGACAGTCATTGTTCTGGAGGAAATGACATGGAGAAGCTGCTGGAAGATGTTTCCTGCTTAGGAGTGTTTATGTGAACGAGGTCTCATTCTTGGTGGGAATACATTTAGCAGGCAGTGTCACAGCTGCAGCACCTCCCTCAAATACTGAAAAAGGAGCAGTGAATTTAAATGGACTGGGGGACAAATGCTCTAAAATAACTGTGTAAATGAATCAAGACCACACGTGTACACACACACACACACACACACACACACACACACACACAAAGATTGAGATTGCTTGACGCTAAATGAGCTGCATGAGGCTGTGAAGCAGCACGCTCCCTGTTCATTAATTAATAATCCAGGTCCAGACTGTGTCTGGCTACACCCATAATCTCTTCTCATAGGAAGTACAACACAGTAAATAATCAAATAAATACACATAGTAAAGTCTCTTAACAGTAATTCAACAGTTGGTAACAACTACATTCCACCAAGTCATAAACCAAATGTAATAAAAGGAGAATATATGGGCCAACACAGACATTTGGGCAGTAGGTAAAATTGTCAATATTTGTTTGGACAAGGTGCTGAGACAGTGGTCGAACAATGACCGTTAAGCTGCTTTAGAACGGGCAGAAGACTAAATAACGCTACAATTAGCCTCTTAATTGTAAAATCCTTCCCAGGAGATGACGCAAACGTCCTCTCGAGTGTCTGTAGGCCTGCTAGGTGACAAAGTATTCAGTGGCATATTTGCAGTCAATTAAATATGCTAATTTCTCATTGTGCATTTTAGTTCTTTTTGGCTCATTAATACACCGTGTCCACAGTAGATATTCATCATAGCAGGAAAAGCACAGGAGTAAGTCACAACAGCACAGGAAAAAGCAGACACACTGTAGTGTTAAAATGGAACACTTTACTCTTGCACAACACATCCATAGATCACATTTTCAATATCAAAAATAAAATTGCCTTCTTTGGAGCACGTTTCATCATAATCGTGCCTCTTTTCTAGAACAACCCAAACCAACGCTCACAAGTTCAGAGATGGATTTCAAAACGTTCATTTCATGTCTTTACAGCAAAGATTCCTTCAGCAGAACGAACACACACTCGTTAAGTTAATCTTTTGGTTCGTGTGGAGTTTCCTTTTGCAGACGACAAGACGGATGCTCGTCACAGTAAAACATGAAACTGTGTCGCAGTCGGTGGATACAGTCAAGAGTTGCCGACAGCAAAAAGGTCCAAGAGAAGCAGGAACCATGCATAGCCATGTGTGAGAAAACCCAGCAGAAACCAGTGAAATCAGCCAAATAGAAGAACTACAAACTGAATGCGTCTATGGAACACGGTTGTGGTTTAACAGCGGATGTTACCCTTTTCCATCCAAAATGTGTGCCTTTTAAATATATTTTTTCAATTAATTCTCTTGCACATAAATTGCTCATTATTGCTCATTAGAAAAACAAACATTTATGAAAAGTACCACTCACACAAACTGGCATTTAAGTCTATAATGAAGCATTTTATTGGCCATAATAATGCTAAAGCAATGGCAAAAGAATGTTAGCAACTGAACTTAATTTACTATAATTTGAAAATAAGCATTTCAAAGCTTTGCTGTGGTTCAAATTATTCTAGATAAGAAAGGTAACTTCTCAGAAACAAAGCTATTGTACACAAAAACAAAGTTCAACTTAACACTAGTTCATTTATACATGTACTTAGGAAACAATAAGTCCAAATAAAACACTGGCAAATTATGCTCGTTTAGTGAATATTTACAATTTTTAAGATAATTAGTATTACAGCTTCATCCATTTTAAATGTCAATCATTCATTGGCGCCGTTGGTTTGAGATGTCTGAGTGTTATCGCCAGCAACTTCCTCACCAGCCTCATCTACTTCTGGATCCTGAGAGACAGAAAAGCAATCAGTGAGTATGTCTCCTTTCTCTGCCACATACTGCACCGCTTGCAGCAAAATTGTAAATCAGAGCACTCTGCTGGACAATCTATGCCATTACAAAAGTTTAAAACAGCCCCAGTCATTATATAAGCCAATACTGATATTTCTGTAACATTGGCTAATATCTACGATCTCAATCATCTCTTATGCGCAATATCAAATTTGATAAACTAGGCATTGATGAAAAAGTCAATTTTACAGTGTAAAATTGATCGCCCCTTGTGCTCACTATGGTCTTTAAGACTTCAAAAGGCAAAATAAGTTTTAAAATCCAGCAGTCATGAGAGAACAGAAGACACTCCTCTTCCTTGGAATCATCATTTTATAACTAGTCGCTGTTGTTAGGGCTTTACAATCTGTATGTGTACAGATTCTAAAGCCCTCTGAGGCAAATTTGGGATTTTATGCCATACAAAATAAATGTAATTGACAAACATTACGCAAGCACACAGCCCATTCTGTAAATATCTGAATAAAGCCACACAGAGCCAGAACTTAAACAGTATGTCTGAATGAGTTAAGTCTCGTTTTTACTTATTTCAATGTTGCACCTTTTTCATCACTGCCAGCAGCTCTTTGACGGTGGACGTCAAGGTGTTGGACGTCTTGCTTATCTGGTCGAGGTAGATGTTCTTCTGCTCTTCAGCAGCCTTGAGAGTCTGCTCCGTGCTGCTCAGTGTGCTTTTCACCTCCTCCAGCTCCTTGGACAAGGCTTTGTTGGCTTGCTCCACCTGAGCTTTAACCTTTGAATCTTCATCTGGATTGAGACACAACACAGAGTTAGAGGGATGACTAGAATGACGACGGGTCAACGATTAGGCACAGTGGTCGTCGAGAAGCAATTTTACGTCAAATCATACTTTTTTTACTTCTCAAACTTAATTAAATAGCACTTCAGGAAACAAGCGTCTACCCGTCATTTGTTGAAATCAGAAAAATATAAAGCGAAAGAGAACATTTGTTTTTCAGTCTGCAACCAATAGGAATCCCTTTTTGTCATTAATACAGTCAATTGACATGTTTTGACAATTTCTTTGTTAAGCTAGCCAAGTAGCCTGCTAAATTATGCAAGGCCATTAACATCTATTTCACTTTGTCCAGCAGTCTGAGGAAGTTGGGGATTTAGGTATCTCACATTTACACATTACATTTTAAAGACAATGCGGTTGGAAAGCCTCCCAGAGACAATTCCTTGTTAAGAAACCAAAGGGTTTCGAGTCAGAATGTTCTCTGTATGTGGTCCTAACAGAAAGCATCCTTGTGTTTAACACCATAACTTGCTGGTAACCCGGCGACCACAAAAAAGCTGACGAGGTTCAAAATCAAACCGGTTTAAGCTTGTACTTCTTATGTAGCAGTTGTGAATAATGTGCCAGTCCACATTTCAGAAATCCCAGAAGGAAGAATACTGAATTAAGTGAGACTGGGCTTTTTTGTAGCAAAGCTCAAATTGAGCCAGATCATTGTCCAGAGGGACTTCTGACACAGAGTGTAGCCTGCAACTCAAGGGAATATGAAAGCATTTCCAAATACAGCATAATACAGTTCAAATCATACCCATTTTGGCATCCTGCACCATGAGCTTCTGTTCTATTTCCTCTCTTGCTTTCTCACTCTTCTCCAGTTTCTGCATCATGCTGCCAATGTCGACCATGGCTCCATTATACACGATCAGATTTCCAGACTCACTGGCCTCAGACGGCACACAAGCTTTGGAAGCAGGAAGTAGTGCTTGGTTACCTGACGGAGATGGAGAAAATCATTTTTATAAAAAGGAAAACGCTTTTGCAGCAGCCCTTTGCTTTATGGTAGCTGTAGCTTAATTTGACACGTTCAATGTCATTTTAGATTTATAAATTCTGCACATTCATGGTAATAAATCAGTGATAACACTCACCTGTGAGGTTTTCAATTTGAGCTTCAATAAAGGAAGGAATAGGTTCATCTTTCCCTCTGTCTGTCAGTTTACGGTAGGAACAGGACTCTCTGACCACCGGCTTGTTCAACAGCTTCTTTATCTGCAAACAGATGCGACAAAAAGTGAATAAGACTAGAGACTAAGTATCAAAGAGGCACAGATCCAGAAACAAACTAACGACAATTAGGTCTGTGTGTACCTGAGCACGAGAAAGGTGCAGTCCCAATGTGTACAAGATCTCCTCCAGGTCTCTCTCCAGTAAATAGCCACAGTGGCTCTGATCAAAGTAGACAAATGCCATCAGCAGCTCCCTGTTGTGTGTGACCATCTGCTTCTTCTCCTGGTGTAACAAGAAAAACAACAACCACGTTTATACCTACAAGTACAATTATGCTCCATCAATGTCTTCATAATATGCCTAAATCAAATAGTATGTTAATAATTAACCGTTTAAACATGAACCGTGATTAAGAATTTTTAAAGATCAATGCTGTCAGATAACCAGTGAAAAGAAAGCACAGCAAAACTCAGAGGAGCTGCAGCCCACCTTAAGTGAGCCGAGAGCATAGACTGTATAAACGTGTACGTAGTGATTTCACCCATTGATTCGCGGTAACGAAGCATCGCGCTAAACACTTTTGAATTGAAGTGACCATATTTGGACTGCGGAGGAGTGACCTAGAGATGCTGTGTGCGGCTCTGGTTGTGTAGCGAGCTCTCAATCACAAGGTAGCTTGTCCTAAAGCATACTTCCCTTTATGGTCTGTTTGACTCTAAAATGGAACTTAATTTACTAAAAGAGCATCATGATTTTTTGAAGAAGACTTGAAACTAGCAATTGAGAACATACTCATGGTTAAAATTACTGAGGTAATAATTTAGGTGAGAAATGTGTGGTCAATCAGACTTCTTTTTGCAACCAGTCGTCGCCCCCTGATGGCCAGCAGAGAGAATGCAAGTTTAAGACACTTTTCAGGTTGCTGCCTGCCCATCAGTTGTTGTATCTTTGGCGCTAAGCCTCTCAATTGGAAGCAGACGGACACAGGAACTAGCATTTATTCACAGACAATTAAACTGTACACACACACACACACACACTGTACTGCTACGTTCACAGCTATAACCTTACTGGTGACTACTCCATACTCACAATCACACTCGCTCTCTTTCACAAATGAAATCTCGCTGACGTTGCGCCATACTTACAAAAGTTGCGGAAACCCTGTCAGTGTCGATAAACTAAGAGACTTACTGCAAAAGTAGCTGCGTGCATTCACGACAAGGCACATAACAACATGGTGCTTCCTCTCCCAGACAAATTAACTGGACTCAGTTCCCTATTTTGCACATAAAGTGCGCTGGCAATAAATAAATGAACCTATTTGTGCATATATTGGATATTGTTGCAGCTGTGCGGCTTGTCAGAAACCACAGCTCCCCTGCATACAAGCCACCAATTTTAAATGGTTAATGATCGGTTAACAAAGGTCAGCCATCAGTCAAAAAAAGAGAAGAAATATTAGCATCCCTATAAAACATTGAACAACCGACCAACCTTGTCTTTAGAGGACCTCTCTTTTGACGACTTGCGGTCATCCTTGCGGTCTTTCCTGTCTCTGTCAGTGGAATCGTCGTCATCCTTGTCTAAGGAATATCAATAGCAATATTGAGTTGGAAAGTGGTTGAAAAAGGTTGAACAAGTAGCAACACATCTTGTAATGTATTATTACGTTGTGTGTTTAAAAAGTGTGGCAGTAAATACAAGAAACATTTCAATATCCAACAAAAGAAAGCAATGTTTTTCTCCACTTAAGGGCTCAGAAAACTTGGTAGTGTTATCCATCACAGGTTCAGCATGGTGCATGATTTCTCATCATTAGCCAAATCATATTGTGGGAAATTAAAAAATTATCAATTGAGTTGTGTTCAAAGAAAATGTGCAGTACCATCATCATCATCATCCTCTGCATCTTCAGCCTCCATGGGGTCATATTCTTCAGCATTGGCCGTGCTGCAATCATCTTCGTTCTCCTCTTCATCTCGAGACGACTCCTTTTTCACAGCCTTGTCGTCGCACTGAAAACACAAGTCAGTCATACATGAAAGCATGAAAACTCACATCATTTGTCAGGCAAATGACAGACTGATAAGATCAGGCTTGCCTTCTTCTTTTCCTCTTCATCCTCTTTAGTCTTCTTTACGACTGGTTCTTCATTTTCCTCTTCTTTTTCCTTCTTTACTTCCCGCTTCTCCATCTCCTTCTTGACTTTCTTCTCCTTTTCCTTCTTGTCATCTTTGTTAGGAAAAGCAGCCAGGACTTTATATATGCGGTAGCCAAAATCTCTCTGTAGCATCTCGTTAAACAGCTCAGCGAATAAGGAAACCTGGACAGAAAAAGGCGGCAGTTGAAAAAAAAAAAAAAAAAAAAAGTCACGTTCAGCTTGTTTTCATACATCATTATCTATTGTATAACTGTAGACTTCTTTCATCTTCTCAAAAACAGCATAAAACTGTGACCAGTAATTCTCACCTCAAAAGAGTGCTCCTTGTTGTCTTCCAGTCTGTAGTCTAACAGCACACTCAGGGACATGACACTGCAATCAAATTTGCCATTCTTGGCTGCCCAGTTTGGGTGTACGATGATGGTCGGCTCATCAGGGAGGATGTAGCGCCTTTCTCTCCGCTGGCGTTCAAGCTCCTCCAGCTTTTTCTTTTCCTCCTCCTAACAGAGAAGAACACTTATTAGGTTTTATAATATTGAAAAGACTGACGTAAAATTGCCTCTCAATTAACAAACATAGAAGTTATCTAATAAAATCCTTTATACCTCTCGGTCTTCCTCAGTCCGAGGTGGTTGCTCTTCCTCAGCAACTTTTATCTCCGGTTTCTCCGGCTCCTTGGACTCCTCCACCTGCTCCTCTACCTTCAGCTGCTTGGTAAGACGGGCGATCAGCTGCGACTTCAACCCCTTAGAGCTTAGAGAGCGACAATCAAGCTCTTTGCGCAGGTCATTTACCTATAGGGGGAGAAATCAAGGACATTGGATATGCTCATTTAACCTTAGGAGGAGAATCTGAACATTTCTCCATGCACAATATTTAAGAATGAACATTTGTAAGGTCCAAAGATAGTTCTAATGAGTTCACGCCATGGCTGTTTTCCTAGCGCTATCGGTGTCAAGGCTTTCTCCTTGAATCGTACCTTCATTGATTTCGGGTCAAGTTTAGCCCAGTGAGTGGGAATACTGACGTCCTTCGCTTCATCGTCCTCCTTCTCTTCTTCCTCCTTGACGGGAAATCATAAAGATAGAGACAGGCAGAGAGACAGAAAGAGGTGGGATAGCAGACAGTCAGTACACTGCATGTGGCCTTTGTGAGCTTTAAAGTTGATCCGTGCAAGAAGCAAGGTCACATCTGTCTTTCATTGTCTCGTCCTAGCGAGCTCTCGACTGTGTTTAAGTCCACTGCTACTGAAGCGTACAGAGGGAAGCTCTCTAGCTCTTATAAAAACCAACAGAAATGCCCACCAGCAGCCAATCAATCAATCTGTGGAACACAAAAAAAAGGTATAAAATCAATGAGAGGTGTGTCCAAAAGGTGTGGAGGTACATCAGGTGAACTGAAGCTGGTCTCCAAACGGAGTGAGGATAGGGTGGCCCTACCATGGTCTATGACTGGGGTACTGGTCATTTATGGGTTTTATACACCTACGTCAGATAGGAGCCATCTGTCCAACCAACTGCCCTGGAAAAACCAAAGTCTACATATAGTCCAAATGAGAATGTAAAATCCAACAAGAACAGACAGAACAGGACAGGCCTTTAGGGAGGTTTTCTTTTTGAAGTCAGACAACATCGAATTGATGTAGAAAATCATATAAAAATACACATTTCTACAACACACACATTTACACACAACTGACTCCACAGATTCCAGCGTAAAGAAACATTTTAGATCCCAGCGTCAGAAAAATCACAACTGGCTCAAATATCATTAACTATTTTACGATCATTGTTAAACCAATTTTGTAAGCACCCACATTCAAAGCAGGTTAAGCAAGTCTTGTTTTAAATAGCGCACAACAAAATACCAGGTTTAGCTTGAAGGATTAAACCAAGGATAGCAGCCAAATATGAGGCGTTTGAGAAACTGGAAGCTGTTTTATCAGTTGTGATCAGGGCCTACACAACACGACCTAGTCTCACTGCTTCCACTGTATGTGTCTGCTGGATGTGAGGGAAGGTGGATGTGCTGATGGAGGAATGGAGGAGTTGGAGCAGAGGAGAAGGGACAGGTGGAGGAGTAAACAGAAGACGCCTAGGTGAGGTTTGGTGGAACAATAATCTGCCTGTGTGTCTGCGTGAATGGTGAGGTGTGCCTTGTGTGTGATGTTTATCTGGGGTTTGTTTTTTTTGTAATTCCTGTGCCTTCCTGTGAGAAGCGGAAATGAGAAGAGAGGGATTAGCGGTTCAGTGCCTGTTCTCCATCCGCCTCCTTTCGCTCAGCCGACAGCTTCTCAGCCAGCTGCTCCCGAAGTCGCCGTGACAGCACCTCCCACTCTGAGCGGGTAGGAAGACAATGCCAAACATCCGGAAGAAACAAAACCACTGTCTCCACATGAGCAGGGACTGTCCGCCCCTTGTGTGTCTCCTCCGGCCGATGATAGCGAATCTCTGCAAAACGATACCTGTCGCAAAGGAAGAAGGTGCATTGGAAAGAAACATTTTGGTCAGGGCACAGTATAAAAAGGCAAGCCTTGCTAAGGCGAGCCTTCTACAACTTACTCCCTCCCATGAGCTCACTGAATGATTGTACATATCATTACAGTGAGCCGTCTCCCACACAACACAGTATAGACAAATGGACCCAGTCTGCAGCTCTCCAACTGTTGTCACAGGTTACGGCAGCCATTTTGAGAAAGTTGACGGACAATCACATTAAATATATCACATCCCCAAATTCATCCCCATCAACAACTTCAGCCAATTATGGATGAGTGTTTTGCATTTAACCTTGGATACACGTAACGCACTACATTAGGGTGGTGCAAAGAGAGACAGAATCAACAGGACAGTGAAAGCCAGTTAAATATGTAAGATATTTAACAGGAAGAATAGAAAAATAAATTAAAAAAACAACGTAATGGTAGTGTCTTCTGGTCCAGGCTACTGCTTCCAGCCACAGTCCATGCGTTTGGTTTTGCATCACAATGAAATATGCATATACTTTATATGTATAAAGAGTGTGACAGAAAGAGAGAGCCAAGACAACACACAAAAAGCCCAAAAGGACACTGCACAACACAATAAATAATGGTAAATAATAGGCAGCAAATGTACAATACATTAATCATTAATATAAAAAAGGAAACACAACAATATCACATCATCAACATGTCGAGGAGGAGATTTTGTATAGAAGTAGTCAAAATTATGCAGCATATTATAGTTTTTAGTACCAGTTATTCGGTTTAAACAGAAACACAATCAAATTAGAAAAACAAATATCGATTAGGATAACAGCTCTTACCACTGAGTGCACAGACTAAGATCTATGCCTGTGAGTGCCTTGCAACAGCGTATGGCTGTCTTTATAAGGACCGAGGGATCGTTCTCTGGGTCAGCTCCATCCAAAGAGGGAGACCAGTGGCCACCAATGGCCATGGCCTCATCTTTACCCCTCATTCCCACCAAAAACTAAAGCAGAAAGACAGACGGGTACAAAAGGAGAGCCACAGAGTAGAATAGGTTAGATGAAAATAGGGAAGGACAGCATTGATGAGGAGTGTGGAGGTTGGAAAGAGCAAAAAAAGAGACGGAGAGAAAGACAAAAAGGTCAGCAGCATGTTCAAATAGTCACATCTGAGGATCCACAGCCCACAGATAAAAACAACACACATGGAAACCAATGTTAGCTCATGTGCATGGCACAAGCATGAACAATGTGTGATGTACCTTGACGAGTCTAGCAGGATGTTGGAAGGAGTCTTTGACTTCCTGCGTGTCCTCTGCCAGAGCACAGGACTTGTGATAGAGCTCCTCGATACTGGGGTTAGCCAGTAGCATCACCTGATTATAAAGAGACCACATTACAGTTATTATCCTTTAAATAGTAATACAATCAAACCCTATTTTAATTTCCAACAGCCATTCATTGTAATCTTTACACTGCATCATATCAGAGATGCAGGAGGCCACTGCTCAAGCAAACCTTTTTCCAAACAGATGCCACAAATTAACCGGCAAAACACACAATTGTTCATTCAAAAAAGTAAAACAAGAAACGTATCACAATAATCTTTCTTATTTTTGCAAGGAGCATTGAAACAAGGCGGGTAACTGCTCAGCAAGGTGTCCACTCTTACTGTTCCCTGGTGTCAGAGCCAATTAAATGTATTATTGACAGACATACCACGATAATTACGGGTATGCATTTGTCATTGGCAGTCATACCTTAGCACTGTAGGTGTGGTTGGCATCAGGAGGGTCGAGCACAGCTGTATTCTTGACTAGAGGATCCACTTCTTTGTTCAAGATGTGGAAGTTGCAGGAGTTACTCAACTGGAAGGGTCTTGTTAGAGGGAAGGCATCCACCCAGGTGAAGACAGCATTAAAAAAGTCGCTAGGAATGTAGAGGCTCTGATAGCGCCTTCTCAGCTCCATCATGTCACAGCTGGAACTGGAGAACCCACAGAGGACAGTTAAGACCTCCACAACACAAACTAGGACATACTGTCAACTACCACGGTAGGGGTCGGTATCCCCAAGCAGGTTGCGAGATCATTTCAGGGGGTCCCAAGACATAATAAAAACTAAATAACATATTCTAGACTTTTTTCCCCGCATTAGATTGTGTGTATCAGTGATACTTGCCTCAGAATAGTATTTAGTGTTTGGGAAAGTCAAAATGTGCCTGCACATGAGTTTCAGATTTCCAGCAAGCCAGGGGAAGGGAAATGTCCACAGATACTGGAGCACATTGGATAATGACTCGGTGCTAGCTTTCAAACTAAATAAAAATCTGGGCTCTTGCGAACTCCAACCTGATTATTGTCAGGTTGGGATTCAAAAAGGTTGATAAGCACTGGACTATCACACCACTGACACGTTGACATACAGTACTTCAGTAATCCATTTCAGAGTAAAACTGACAGCATGAAACACGAAAGAGTTTACACTCACCCATCCAAGCTGAACTTGGAAAACTGAACGGTGTAACGAGGAACCGCCCTGCGAGGCCGCCGAGGTGAGCGGTCACGTCTGGGAGAGCGGTCTCTGGAACGTTTGCGCGTGGGCGAGCGCTCTCTTGACCGCCTGCGCTCACGGTCTCGGTCTCGACTGAAGAATTGATGAGGAAACACACTAAGATGAATAACTTATGCTGAAGGCTTATTTTAGAGAGAAATATTCGATTATCTGAAGTGATATCTAACAGCATCTCACTTGCGTTCCTCTTTAGGCCTGAGGATGAGCTCAGGACCTCTGTCATTGCGACTGGGGAAACGAGGCGGAGGCTCGATTCGTCGGACAGGCTGCGGCTGTGGCATAAGTCTCACTGGGGGCTGAAGCAGACCCCCTGGAAACACATCTAGATACCAGGGAAATAATGCTTGTTCAACACCATACCACAAAGACAGCTTTTATTTGGTCAATGTTGTGCTACAAAGATACTGTGATCAACATCACTTGTCTGACTGCGTCATATCGGATACTATATCAATTAAATCTCCCTCACCTTTGGGTGGGGGCTGTGGTAGCAGAGGCTGAGGGGGGTTTTGGAGGAGAGGGACCAGAGAGGCAGCAGACAGTTGGGCCTGCAGGAGGGAAGGAGGCGGAGCCTGGGTTGGAATACTGAATGTGGTTGGGGGAGGTAGCGACTGCATCATTGGGGGTGCAACCTTCATCATGTTAGGAGGTTGTGGCATGCTCTAGAAAAAAAAAGGGAAAAGAAAAGGAAAAAAAGAAAGGAGAGGTGTGCATAAATTCAAAAGCCAAAACTATTTTCAGTTAAAATGGCAACGATTGCTCAACATGTACAAAATATTCACTCGCTGCGTGAAAGAAAAAAGATGGGAAATGGTCTT